>NC_090282.1:28245553-29448553 GCF_037392515.1 Haliotis asinina | reverse complement strand
ACTTAGCTCGACCTGATGTGAGTTAGTACCGTCGCCTACCCTGAATCACACAGCAGCTTCCCTATCATTAGATGCATCTTGCCTTCAATGTGCAATGTTCCCATCATAGCAACAAGCTTGTCGTCTACGTAAGCATCTGGGAACTGCCAGTGGAGGAGTTTTATAATGGCATATAGTGGTAGATCTGCTCCAAGTACTGCTGAACTGGGTACCCCGCACAGACGAATCCATAGCTTGTTTCTTGGAAGCAAGCAACAAAACATGTGTTCTGGTAAATAGTTCCTTCTTATGTGGGAAAAAGGCAAATCAAAATGAGATGGCCGACTACGTACTACTTCCAATTATGATGGTACAACTTAAGTACTTAAGTAAACATCAGAGCATGATATGTTATATTTCGTTTTTCTAAAATGGCATTTCCTTCATACATAGATATGAAACTACTGGAAAAGATTATTTTAGAAAAGGAAAGAGGATATTTTTTTGGTATTTCTTCGGGTTAAGACATTTTGATGTTTTTGGTCCACCCTCTAGATCTTATATTTCATGCAAATTCGTTATCAGCGTAAAGCTCATTTTATTGTCTTTCATTTGATATACAATTTACAACAAAAAACTTCTTAAATTGGGGTGGCGGCCATTTTGTTTTTGTCCAATATGACCCGTCAGAAATCAACTTTGTATGTCTTAAGCTACCTCTGTGTCAAATTTGGTGCTTTTGGAAGAATCAGAACCAAAATATCCCTATGCCACCCACCAGACTATTAGAGTTTAATCTTGTAATTCTACATGTGTTTGGCCAGTCAATTTAGCTTTGACGGAGATGTGCAAAGGTATGTAAATATCAGATGCAAGGCGAACGTGTATTCCCTGAAAATATATAGTCCAAAAGAGTGTCAGACAGACGCAACATCAAACCTCCTGGATTGAGGTGGTTTTCTTACTGATGATAACAGGCGCTGAGATTGAGGAAATTCTTTGAACAGAAGGGAAACTATTGTTCAGAGACTGTGAGAAAGTCTAAATTAATACCACAGCTAGCACTTATCAAGTTCTCTCACAACAGCTCGAAAATAATGGTATCAAGACCAGATAGACAGGAAGCACGTTTACCACTTCACAGGGGTAAATTAACATACAATAGGCAAGACTCACAGTACCCTCCACCGACTACCTTGGTCGAACCACGTGGTGTTACGGTTATACTGCACACGCAATCCAACGTTCACCTAAGAAAACCAATGATCCCACAATGGCCAAGGTATTAATGAAACTCTTCAACAGAAAATATAAAAGTTTACTGTCATTCTGAAAGTCTCAGCTTTCAATCATTCGTCAATGAACAATAGCTAAGTCACTTTGGTAGGCGATGATACGAATGAACCACTCCCGTCAGCGACTGCAAATCGTTCTACAGAGTTCGGTTCCTTGGGGACCACTGGAACCTATGACCGTGGCTACGAAGCCTAGTTGGCCTCTAGATTTATCAACACTTGTCTCGGGCTTCTAGGTTCCTCAAAGTTGTAACCGTCATAGACATGTATCTCTTCGCACAGGCAGATGGAACTGAATGCCATTTAGCGAGATCATAACCTCCATCTCATTCACCAACTCACTCTTATTTTGAAAGGGAAAGCCCGTTAATGAACCATGATACAGTTTATTTATCATTGTGTTAAGAGATATTAATGTCACAAGTTGATCTTGATAGTTACTGTCTCTTTAGACGAGTCTCTACAGCCCCAAGGTCATTTAAACTGTGTCACGAGGTACTAACGGCTATTCATTCTAGACATATAAAGATAGGGATCGCCGTGGAAAACGTGTTATCATATTTTCCCTTTAAGATGCTATATTATGTGATTGATGGCCATTCCTCACACAATACATTAATGACACCATGCTAACCAGAATCCCAGGGAGCATACAAGAACATCGACTAATGTCAAGACGAGGAAGGCATCGACATACAACTAATGTTCAGAGAAGACTTACGTCGGGAACGTACAGCGACACCATCATAAACGCTAATGCGTCAAAGACGTTTGGCGTAACAAGATTGAACTTGCAGTGTTTAGTCACTGCACATAATCATGAAATGTAGCTGTAATTTGAAAACAACACCAGCGTAATGGCTTCATTTCAAAGAAGAATCCCCAAGAATGTGAACTTAGCTTCTCATTTCAAAACGTTTCTATAAGGAAAAGCAGACGAAGGCTATCTACGAACTCATTGGGGGCTTACGAGTTGGAAAAGAAACAAGATAAGGGATTTTCTATGGCAAATGTGCCCCGACGTTCTCAATATTCCTCCAGGATTCTGCGTGCAGAATATCACACTTAAACTGGTGTATCTGAACCTGTCTGTTGCATGTACTAAGTTCAATATAGGTACAGGCACGGCACAGACGGATAAGTTCAGGCTGAATTGCTTCCGCGAAACATTATCAAAAGGACCTTAACTCTCCTGAATGTGTATATTTCGAGATCGTGTGAAGTATATGCATGTCGGGATCATAACTCACTGCTGGTGTGATTATATACTTGTGTCGGGATGTCGCCCTGGGATATTCCTAACGGTACTTCATAACGGTAACGCCGGTGCGACACGAAATATGAATCCTTCTCCAGTAGGTAATGTAAAGTGAATGTGATTTATCGTAGCCACAAACATCAAAGGAGTTTTCAACAGTGCCAGCCAATCTTGAAAGTGTAATGTGCAGTTTCAATAAAAACGTCCAGGCTCATGCAACAATGGATCACGCTTCTATGCAAAAGTTACCGTTCTTAATGTATACACTTCGGCAAATGGTGTTACAATCGCACATCTCTCTAACTTCAGAACTAGTAAGTTTGAGTGAGTGAGGGATGTTAGTTTTACTCCGCTGTGAGCAATCCTGTAGCAATATCACGGCTTGGGGCACTAGAAATGGGATTCACACTTTGTAGCCAAGTAGGGTATCGAACCCGTGTCTTCGGCGTGATGGACGAACGTTTTAACCACAACACTACCCCACCGCCCCAGCTTATATTGTATAGCATCTGATGAGATTGTGAAAGAAGGAGCATGCGCACTTTCTCTTCACAATACAAGCAGCGTACAATACTTACGGAAACAATGCAGCACTGTACACAATTATATACAAGTCAAAATAATGCATGACTGCTGACCGCATAGTGTACTATTCTTAATATTTTCAAAAACAGGTTTTTACATGGTTAATAACGCAGTTCAGTGGGGAGAGACGAGACGTTAAATAGTATGGTTTTAACGGCAACCCGACAAACAGCAAATTAACGCAGTTATCCGGGGCTATGATAAATATCTATCAAAACTAAGCCTCAACCCAACTGCACGCTAACTCACATAGTTATGTATATGTAAATGATACGTCTGATACGTCACTCTTCTTGTAAATAACCCCGGTGACCTTGATACAGACGAGCGACCATATCATGAATAGAATTTACAATACATTGTTATTTCGGGTCAAATGTTACGAATATATAACAAAAAAAAGTTATTCTACTGCATGAATATTAGTGTGTCCGATTGGTCAGTATTGAAATGTTTTACACTCCTAATATGCATAAAACTATACGAATACTGAATGAGTGAGTTTAATTTTACGCCTCTTTAAGCAATATTCCTGTAATATCATATCGGAGGACACAAGAAATGGGCTTCACATATAGTACCCATGTGGGGAAGCGAACATGTGTTTTCGGCGTAACCAACGGACTCTTTTACCACCAGGCCATCCCACCGTCTCCATTACGAAGAACCGTTATCTTACAATCAAGTAACAAGATGGCACCATGAAGCGGGATCTTGGTGCAGTGTCGGGAAATGAGTAACAAAACCGGTCCAATATGGAAAAATATGGACCTGTAAGAACACTGTGGAAGCACAGCGCATGTGTGAGTGAATGAAAATGGTTGTACGCGACTGTAACAATATTCAGGCAATACCGCGGCAGCGAACACCCGAAATTTGCCTTGCAATCCTACACTTGCGCGGAATAGGATTTGGTGTGGTGGGTGAATGCATTAACTGCTTTGCTATGTCACTGCTCCGTATCACATATATGTATGTACGATATAAATCAAATACGTTTTGTGGTCTTTGAATGGCAGTTACTTTTATCATGACGGATAGAATTATAGGACGTCAATTTTTTTAAAATGAGGAAGATTAGTAAGAAAGTACATGTATAGTGTTACGCCACTTTTAGCAATATCCCAGCAACATTACTGCGGGGCTTCACACATTGTCTCCAATGACGTGAATCGAAACCGTATCAGCGTGACAAGAGGACGCTTTGTAAAAACCATTAATCTATCCACCGCCCCTCGGTTCGGAATACTGATGGTGAAGGAAGCTCATTTCCCGAGACATTCTATTTCTCTAAGTAATGAAATTGAAATCTTAATTTTCTCACCCATATGTTTACTGTCAGTTTCCTATAAAATCTCAAGTATCTTCCAAATAACAGCAAAGTTACTATTATTTCTCAGTGTAAAACGTCTGGAATAGAGACATTTTCACCGCCTATGTCCGGGCACTTTAATATAATATTTGGCGTCAAATATCTGCATACCAGGTTGTTATAAGGCTTCATGAGAGTTGAACTATCATGTAACCCAATTTTGTGTTTCAAAGATCTCCTCTGGCTAAAGTCATATATAGCAAGTAAACCGAGCAACCTGATACAACAGGTGATGAAAGCCCCACCAGTCAATGGACATGTTTCTGGCATAGCGTTTTGTTACAAAGATAATTCAATAACACAACTGCAAAGTGATGTCTAAGAAGACAGTTCGATACATAACAGTTCTTCATAAAACTGACATAATGTACCAAGAACTAAATCTTTCACGAGTCTTAAATAATTCCATACAGACATAGCTATAAAGTCTGGTAACAACATTTTCCACTTCGAAATCCATCAGTACTTCAGTTTCACGGACATACCAATATGTGATAGTTTGTTTTATTACTTTGTTCACAGATTCGCTCAGCCAAAATTGAACAAAGGTGGAGTAAAAAGTATTCATATCGCCGAAACGTGTTTTAGGAATAAACATGTATCAACGGTGGGCCAGAGAAGAAAGAGAATCTCGAGTGACTCTTTGACTTATGTAACTATTTTTTTACGTTTATATTTCTTCCATCTGTCTGAACATTCCTCTGAAGAACCAATTGTTCAATGGAATATTTGCTTTGTCTAAGGGCACGGATAACGTTGGAAAATTGTGTTTTTTTCTGTTGCTAACGTAAATAATCGTGTTTGGATTACACAATCCTGTGATTGATATCATGTGCATCGATCTACGAAATAGGGATGAGAAAAAAGGCATTAATCAAGGGAGCTTGACCACCCGATCCCGTTAGTTGTCTCGAACTACAAGTAATGGTCGTAAAAGAACACGGAACTTAGTGAAGCAGTAGGTAATTCTCGTGCAACATAATATCGGCTTGGGACTGCGTAACCTAGCGCCTGGAAGCGTCATCATTGTCCATGAGAGCAACATGACACTTCGACAGTCATGTGACCAAGCCTGACAGTCTGATTTTCTTACAGCATGGACCGCATGTACGAGGGGTTTCATCATCCAAGTCAATCAATGCCGAAACGAAACTTACATTCACTGACCTCTGCAAATTGTTTCTGTTCAGTGGCGTTTCTTTTCTTATCGTTTCCATTCTTTTTCATAACTCTTAATTAAAACTAGCTTACACGCATTAAGTGTTCGATGTGCGTGTGAAAACGTTAGCCATCATAATCGTGTTGAATCTGAAAAGGTGCTACACAAACACTTGTTACTGAAGAAATGGTCAGATTCGGACACTATAGACAAATATGAATCTTATTATGTTGCTACACATAATCAAAGTACCCGAGAAGGTCAGGGTTAGAATTGGTTTTCAACCCAGTAGTAAGAGAAGGCTATTGGGATCAGGTGGTCAAGACGTGGTTGTGGACTACTCTTAGTCTCTGAATGTATATAATAGTAACAAACAAAGCCTTTCAAATTTGAAAGGAGCCCCAGTGAGACCTTGAAATCTAGACTTGCTTCATTTAGGGCTTTACCACGACAGAGAGGGATTATGGAAAATATTGTGCTTCAGGGACTCTGAGACTGACAAACGTGCATGTATCCCATCAAGCAAAGAAAACAAGCATAATCAAATTAAAGAGGAGATTCTAAAGGGTAATGTAATGACGGATAAAGTCATGACAATGGACTTCTAGGACATGTGGCCATGGGAAACTCAGCTATCTCAAGAAGAACTCTTCAACTCTGAGTGTAAGGGTGAGGGCGCCTCCGTCCTGACTGGAAAAATGTGAATGATTACCCCATTTTATGAAATATTAACTAAATTGGAATTGGACACCAAGAACAAATTTGAATCGTATTACGGAGCCAGACATAATCAAAGTTTCTAGCATGACATAAGCCCTTGGAGACAGTCGACCTTGGTCCACCAAAGCTACTTTAACGATAACGCCGAGGGTAACAGACACGTCGCCTTCGTCCTGACGGCCTACCCGAACCTTGTGAATAATTACCCCCGCAACAACTCTCGTCAAGTCAGGATTCCCAAACACGTCCCCCATAAATCAATTGTATTTACTCGCCTTTGTTAATGTAAAGATGGGAGCACCTTGATCACGCTTAAATTTTGGCGTCAGATCTACATCAATACTAACATCAGTATGATGATTCGATCCAAGCAAAGGAACAAGGCTTTCTCATCTATACTGTCTGGTCGCCTTTACCAGCCGGAGTGGCGAACCGACCTTACAAAGGCTTTGAAGTCGGTATGCTGATGTGGGTTTAGAGGATTGTCTACCGTGCTCCGTCCTGGCGTACAAAATACATTTCGATTTGTAGTCGGGTAAATATTTTATATCTACGATGATTATCTCCACAGTGTGAATGTTCGCATGATCCCTTCAGCGTGGCTAACAGTTCCCAAATTAAAATACGTCTCGGTTGGGAGTCAAAGAACTCCAAATTATCTCAATTACTGTAATTACAGTAGGCGCATATTCCCGCCATTTTGGGTTTTTGGTCTGAATGTCACCGTGTAAATGCTGTACATATTTGCCGTTTGTAGACAGTCTTAAGCTGGCATTAGGTCCTCAACGGCGAGTTTGGATGGTATTATATCGGCTGTTCAATGCCAATTTCCCCTTATATAAAGACAGAGTAGAGCTGGAACAACTCGGGAATACCTTGAGAACTTGCAAGTGATAGTTGTGGGATGGTATTGAAGGCTTTCGTACAACAGTAGAGTCTTCCCAGTGCATATCGCCAGCGGCTAGCTTCTAATTACAGACCTGATCTTACATAAAGTGATACTGGTCCTGATGTTTTCCCAGTCTTTACTCACAAAACATTGACTTAGGATGATCGTAGATCATAGGTCGTTTCCCAAAGCCTTACAAACATTTCCTGAAACCAGCGATGTCGGACCTCAGCAGACAGATGTATTTATTCTGACTCTAGCACAAGACACTGAAACACTCGAAATCTACAACGAGACAGACGAATGGGAGAATAGACCCACTCACCTCCTTAGATCATTTGTCAGAAAATACCATTTGTTAGATTTGGTGAATTCATCTAATGTTCTCGACGCCTTTTGAAATCTTTTCTGGGGATAGTCAAGGCAAGGTATTCTTTTGCGATGTCTGTATATAAATCAAATGACGTTTTTAATCAGCCTTGTGCATTTTTTTCATAGTCGTAACAATTCATGATAAGTGACATCGAGAATCATGAAATGAGAGTACAAAGGTATTTATAGTGATGCTTAGTTGTCAAAATATTCCCAGTGTATTAGTGAATTTCAGGTTTCATTATAACTATGATGATTAGACGTGAGGTTTTTCATGGATAGCAATGCTTTGTTAAACGACGTATAAAGAATAAAAAGAAGTTGTTATCCAAAAAATACGCACCACCTAGTTATGTTCGTCTCCCTTCTAAATGCCTTTCAAGAATTATTTCATCATATGACGCCTATCAGTATCAAATTGTTAAAGCTTGGTTGGATTTCAAGCAATTCATCAGAAATAGTATGATGTAAGAGTCTGGAATAACACCCGTCTGAGCAGGATATATATATGTTATGGAAGCGTGTACCACAGTGTAAACAGTTTTTACAATAACCGTGGATTATACTAACATGTGTAGAAGATACCTTCATCTCCTGTCACTCTCATAACATGCTATTAAAATCGCGTGTATCGTGTTTCAGTCGTACGTATTATCTACGCGTATCTTAAAATGGTTTAGTCTGTGGCTGCAATACTCCCAGATTAATCTAATGTACCTGATTTCATGGAGAGAATCTTAATATGAGAATGCTTTTACACACATCAATGAACACACCGGCCGTTCCAAGACAGAGGAGATTGAGAATGGATCTTCTGTACACTTACAGAGTCGAACTCAGGTCTTTATTGAAAGCTTTACGGCGCCTGATATTACTGTTTCCATTCTCCAGTTGAGCTACTCTTCCAAAATATTGCTGAGTGGAACATGCCGGGCAAACCGCAAGTCATATAATGTTCAGGCGCAAGCTTCTTAAACATATGTATATAGCTATATTATTGCAAGACATAAGAATAAATAGTTGCTACCATCGAGGGTCTTGTTTGGTCAATGCCAGTTATATACTATCAGACAGACATATTTATTCAGTAATGTGGGCCTAACGGCCTATAATACAATTGACAGATATAATATTTTACAATGCCACGTGTTATTTTCAAGAGTAGTGTTTCAAAAATAGAGCAACTGATTTAATAACGTGTGGATCTTTAGACTGTAGTACATTTATCATGCTTTGTTCACATTGAGACATAGTGTTCAGCTGCGGCAAGTACTTTTTGCGAATTTCATTATGTTTTGTACGCTGCATAAAAACATGATATTCATCTTCAATCGCTCCAAGATTACAATTCATACAGATACACCTGGTTATACAATTGTCTTTATTTCTCCTGAAAGAAACAATTTTAAAATTATGTAGGGATATTCTGAATTTACAAACTACTCTCGGGAGAGACTTATCATTCAGCTGCAAAATATACCTTTCAGGTTCCAGAATTCAGCTTAGGGTAGTGTGTTAAATAGTGCGAGCTACAAATAGATTCATGTCAGGTTTATTTGTACATATCAGTTAATCTTTCTCTAAACTGCCGTCTAAACATATCTGCATCACCAACAGTTTGTGTTATCCACACAAATGAAAAACCTATTCTAAACAATATAGTTCCAATGTTGGACCCCCACATTATATTGTCCATTTTCATCTAATTTTTTAGTACTACATAACATTGATATCATGGATACCGATTTACTTTCATTTGCAACAACTTAATCCAATACTTAATAATTCGTACTTGAGTTAGTATGAGCATATCACATCTACCAGTCTCACCTTGTAAGATGCAAACTTTCCCACCCTTAATTATCTTTTAAAATATGTAGTTTGCATTTGCTCTATTACAAGATGGTAATTACTGCCCCAAATTTCACTTGCGTATAATAAAACAGGAGCAATTTTCTTATTAAATATTTCACAAGCTGTAGTGAATGAGATATATATGTTCTTACTAAATAGATGAAATACAGAAACCATTGCTTTAGATGTCTGTGCAGCAAGAGTATTACAAGCGTTTGACCGAGAGAGCCTTGAGGAGAATATCAACCCTAAGTACTCATAATATGTAACACCTTTTAGTTGTTTATCCCCAAAGTACCATTTCTCGTTTCTCCGTAATGCACCGACGTTTCTAAATACTATTATATTTGTTGTTTTTTTTCTGTATTCACTTCAAGACTCCATTTTTTACAAAAATCATCTAATACATTCAATTGTCTTTGCTAACCAGCTACTGTAAATGAAAACATTGTAAAAACATCTGCAAACAACAGCATCATTTTGTCTTCAATGATTGCATTTATTATACATATCAATCATGTACATGAAAGTACATCAACGGTATACTTTCAGCGTGTTTCAGTTTAGCAAGTTTAGTTTTACGCCGCTTTGGGCAATATTCCAGCAATATCATTGTGCCCATCTTGGGACTCGAACACGAGTTTTAGGCTTGAACCACTAGACTACCCACCGCTTGCATTTCAAGTAGCTTTTGTCGAGAATGTCAATTCGATGCTTCTGACTGTATTCGAACTTCAGCATGTGATAAAAATCCTGACGTGTATTTTGTAAGGAATAAAAAAAACTTGACGACTGCAATAATCTTGGGCAATTTGCTAAAGACACAAATTGTATTGGACGTGAAGTGACTCAAAACAACGGAAGAAAACACCAGCCAAGGAGAAAGCTAGAACTCTCAACGTGAACGTTTTTTGACTGAAAGTATAGACTCGTTGGAAGAAAGTGTTTGTTTGAAGTGTCAGCCAGTAACACACTAGAAGAAATAAACAAAGAACACCAGCAAACACACTGACTTCGATTGTGCTCAGATTTCAAACAATCACGTTGAAAACAACACAGAAATCCTCTTCACAAAATCTATCTTCGGATATCCCGCAATGCAATGAGTAGACTAGCTTTGGGAATCGAGTTCTTTATGAGCATCGCTGAAAATGTGTAGTGAAGCGTTTGGTATACAATCAGCACGGAACGACGTGGAATGTAATAAGGTCTCCATGTGCCTCGTATGAAAATACCACACCCCAAAGATGAGATCTTTATATGAAAGGTTTAAATTTTAAAAATCATTATTTCAATTGCCCTATTTCGCGTCATTACATTGCCATGTATTTATTTCTGCAAGTAATGTTTTGCCCGATCGGTTTTGACTTAATGGGTTTATAATGGCGTCGCTTATCTATGTTTCATATCACCCGACGATAAAGGTATATCGACACCGATTACTTGTGGCACCTCAGCTCCAATTTAGGTCTATATTGGCTTACCACCTGGAGATTGCGAGCATAAAGATCATTTTTGGGGATATTTTCATATTCAGAACCTTCAAAACATTTCTACGATGCAGTTTCACTTAGGTGTGGCCTTATGGAAATAATGAAACAATTTAAAATTAATATGTAAGGCCTGGTTGGTCACAATTTGAGTTTCACACCCCAAACCTGAGACAACTTTTTTGTTCTTTCAGTAATGCAAACGTCTTTTAAACAAGTATTTATGAGTGAGTATAAGGTGAGTGAGCGCGTGAGTTGCACGCCGCTTTTAGCAACATTCTTGCAATATCACGACGGGGGAGACGGGAAATGAGCATCACACAGCTGGGAATCGAACCCGGGTCTTAAAAGCAAGACCACCATTTGTATCCACGTATGTACTAGAATAGAAGGGGCACCTGGGACACAAATTCAGTGCCCAGTAATCTTACAACGGTCATACACACGAAAGGTTAAGACCCCTCCATCGAGGTATACCGACACGCACCATCCATGTCAATGAGCCTGACCCACCCCTATCGATTATACTGAGTTACCTATATACTTCTATTGACTACAGGGAGACGACTATACACTTCCCAATCCCAGCCAGGGTACAGTCACTGTGGGCGGATGTCAAGCTGCATACTCTCGTAACTAGATGTACGTGGCAACTGAAAGATATATACCTTTAATCTAATGCGTCATTCGGGACTTGTTGGAAAAAGACCTTGTTCCTTTTTTCTGTTGTTTGAAGGACGAAATATAACGCAACAGGTGATTTGCTCCTGTTTTTCACAATATCATCAGATTCTAAACAATATCAGCAGGGGCGGTGGGATAGCCCAGTGGTTAAAGCGTTCGCTCCTCACGCCGAACAATGCGTGGGTTTAGTTTTACTCCTCAGTATTCCAGCTATGTGACGACGGTCTGTAAATAATCGAGCCTGGGCCAGACAACCCAGCGAGCAGCAGCATGAGCATCGATCGACGCAACTGGGACACAATGTCACGTGTAACCACATCAGCGAGCCTAACCACTTGATCTCTTTCTCACGCCGAAGACCCAGGTTCGATTCCCGACATGAGATTTATGTGTGAATCCCATTTCTGGTGTACCCTGCTGTGATACTGCTGGCATATTGCTAAAAGCAGCGCAAAACTAAACTCACTAAATCACGATACATGTAAGCCGGGATATTTACTTCGATATGAATATTATGCTTCCAGTCTCGCCTAGTCGGCATACTAATCTGGAAGAAACGTTAAGATATGTCTGGAAGGAAAGCCAAGCCGCCTGAAACTAACCCGTTAAATCCCTACAGCAACGAGGGCAGAGGTGAGTGGTTGTTATCAATAGCCATGTCTGACAGTTGCCCACTAAACCGTTCCAAAGTCTTCAGCAAACGTGATAGAAGTCGGATAATTAAGTGGCGATAATCACTCATCAAATCGTGAAACTCACGATGTTAATCAGACTTAGAGAAACAAAACTGACAAGATCGAAACTTATTCGACGGAAATTCGATACGCCACAATGAGCAGGGAGTGACAGACTAGAAAATCAATACCATCAGTTTATAAAATCATTAAGGAGTCACATCGTCGAGAAGTTGTACTCCAAAAATCGTCTGGGGTTCGTAGACACGTCAAGAAAAAGAAGGCTGTGAATATTCAGGAGTTCTTTACCACTGTCTAAACAGTAGCGGCAGCATATCTTGGCCCCGCGTTCTTGTGATGGGTTTATTTATTGATGATGAATCTTAGGGTCTTTAATGACATCGAGGAAGGAAGAAGGAAAGCTGTCATTTCCTCCAAAACACATTGACTTAAAGCAGACATAATATACAAAACGTGATAGGCGGTGGATTTCAGTAATTATGCTAAAGATAAAAAATCGGGGAATTGATGGTCGTAACGATGCTGGCATTGACCTCTGTACCGAAATACCCTGGTGTTGCGTCATAAAGCAACGTTTAATCGTGCATGAACTGCACGTGATGAACGTGCATGCATAAGCCAAAGTGTATGCGCCAAACGAGAACTCATTACTGTGCTGCATATACAGACAAAATTGCGCTATCTTGGTTGAATGAGTGAGCGAGTATTGTTTTACGCCGCTTTTAGCAATATTCCGATATCATGGCGGGTGACACCAGAAATGGGCCTCACATATTGCACCCATGTCGGGAAACGAACTTGGGTCTTAGACCTGATGAGCGAACGCTTTACTCACAGAGCTACCCCACCGCACCTGCAACTGTAGGTACAATGCAAGGGGTAGGTGAATGCCTGACAAATCGAAAGGAATAGTTAATATTCAGATCTGCTCCTGTTGTCGATAGACACTTCCGTACAGTCACAGGAAGGTGAATGTCAGTGACTACGTTAAATAACGGACCTGTCCCCTGAAGGCAAGATGAGTGTGTGATTTTAGTTTCACCCCACACTCAACAATATTCCAGCTATATGGCGGCGGTCTGTTTATTAATCGAGTCTGGACCAGACAATCAAGTGGTCAACAGCATGGGCACCGGGAACCGATGACATGCGCCAACCGAGTCAGTAAGTCTGACCACCCGATCCCATTAGTCGCCTCTTACGACAAGCACCTGAAGGCAAGTCGTCCTGTGACGGGTGTGACTGGGGTCAGTGAGCACCATGGTGGGCAAATCAGAACTAAGGACAAGCTCTTCAGTAGCGTTATGCAACGTTTACAGAAGTATCAGTGTTTGCGCTCCGATTCCTAGGTGGCAGAAGACTTGGTAGACCTTCGGGTAGATTGGTAGGCAGTATCAGAAGCATCCATAGGCAAACTGTCATTAAGTGTGTCATCAACATCAACGTCCACAGGGACACTCACTCCCATTTCATTTCAAGTTACTTAGTTTTACGCCACACTCGGCAAAATTGCAGGTGGTGTTCTGTAATTAATCGAATGATTAACAGCATGATCATCAATCTGCGCAATCGGGAACCAATGACATGTGTCAACCAAACTAGCTAGCCTGACCACCCGATCCCGTTAGTTGCCTTTAAAGACAACCATGGGTTACTGAAAGCCTCAGTTATCTCAAGAGTGCACATACGTTGTCTGTGTTAAAATCTACTCTTCAAACATAACTCTTCCGATGCCTACACTGAGTAGATACTGATACATGCCCGAAACTGAGTTCAAGACATTTGTCATTAAGTCTTCACTATCACCTGTTCCCTAATTCTTTGTCGGTAGTATTTATTTACTTGTTTGAGAGGCATTTTAGATGTATAGATGAAGGAAAACCAGGTTCTATGGATAGTCAACTTCTTTATTGCAATGAGTGCGCAATTTTGGTGTAGGCTGTGTCAAGCATAAAACAGAGCATAGGGTATGTTTACTAGTTTGCAGACAAACATAACAGCACCAATACAACTAAAGAGAAGACATTAAAAGAAGTAAAACATTTGTTTTGCAAAATTTCAATACAGTAAGAGTTGGTTCCTGGAGGATCCTTCATAACAAAACTGACAGATGAGGGAGGAGATGACAGCTTGATGTATAATATGAAACTTGTGATGACATCATTGATCGTTATTTTGTCCTGTACGTCCAGTGGAACTAGTTTAGCAGATACTCGAGACTTATTATTCTCTAGCGTTGACGTCCTATATTCATAACAAATAGTTAGTGCAGCGTCGATAACATTCATTTAACATTCCAACATCACCATGCTTTCCTAGCCTTTTGGTCTTTTTTACCAGGTTGAGAATGCTTGGATGCCGAACAGGTTGCCAGCAGAGCCAAACTATTTAGTCAGTAGGCCACACGACGTTGTTTTCTTGTATGGAAAACGAATAAGAGGTACGGGGAAACGGAAGCCTGTTAATGTGTGCGGTATGTGTATATAGGTAAAAGGCACATTGTGCATCTGCAGGTGCTGTTTGTTGGTCACATATGGACTTCGGGTATCGGTTCCCAGATTACTTCACGCAAGCACGGAAATCTCCTTCCTTATTGAAGTATCGTTCTCAGTTACAAGATCTCGAGAGATTGTTTGGTCATGACCTTCATTACTTCAACGAGCGTCTTTTGCTCCAAACGTCAACCAGCCGGCCACTAAACACCCAAGAAAATACCACATTTCGACCATGAGTTCAGGTGAGCGTCCTACCCGCGTCCCACGAGAATATCCACAAACGTATTAGTTTGGCTGTGGCGTGCATGTTGTGAACTCTAAGCACATGGGAACAATGGAACAAATCCCCAGTGAAAGAAACTTCTTTAAAACTTCTACAAATGTTAGAGCAGTGTTGTTTGAGTAAAGGTTGTGTGGTAAGGGGCATACCAGACAAGGAGAAACACCTTAAGTAAAGCTCTTAATCCGTTTGACTTCTGCTGCAAAACAGAAACACTTATTCAAAGCTATTCCAGATACCTGTACGCATTGTTTTTGATAAAGAATTTCCAAATATCAGCGAACCTATATAAAATTAGCCAAGGACTTTGCTTTGTACGATTCCAAGGATCGCATTTGAGGTTCATCATACATTACTTTCATCCCGGCATATATGCATTTTCTAGGAGGAAAGTATGAGATAATATTAAGTCTCAGGGATTCAACATCTAAGTGCAACCCACAAACCCTTTGGTGCTGAAAAACGTAGAAACATAACAGGGATTAGAACTAGAAATCATGGAATTCTGGCGTACCTACACAGCGAATTGCGGCTTAAACGACAACAGATACAACGACTGACTTGTGTAAATCGGTGTAAAAAATTAAAAGGAAAAGAAAACTGTTATGTGTGTGCTTTTTGCGCTGAACTCCTTTGTATTGATTATGTAATACACCAGCCGACTTGGGTATCAGGTGGTCAGATTCTGAGACTCCATGACACCCCGACAGCCTGAGCCATCGCTCATAAGGACATTTTACTTGACTGTGGCTTAATACAGCATTGGCTAACTTCACGCTCAAGGACTTAAGCGCGATATTCCAAACTACCCTACATCGGTTTCCATCTTTTCCTGAAAACCGAGGCTGTTGTGTCCAGCTAAAGTCTGACGTGGTATGGAAGAGGATCAAGTCGACTATATATGAATATATACAAGACTTGTCTGAACTGACTGTTTTGGGGCAATCAAAGTTATATTCCTGGCGACTAAGTCTCAACCAACGTCATCATGGATTCAAGAGTAAGCAATGGCCCGTGTGCTGTGTATCACTTTTGAGACATAAGTTCAAACCACAATACCTTTTTTATCACCAGTACTGACGCAGAAAACCACATTTCCATAACGGTGAATCATAGACAATAACAGTTACGACTCATCTTCCTCAGCCTTGGTATTGCAGGAAAGACGTGGAACACACTGGAAGCGCTCGTGGTTGTGTTTCCTGTGCATTACTCCTGTCGCTAACAACCCTGATCGTCCTGCTCCGTTACGGATACTGAATTGCATCCGGTGCGACTCTCAAGACAACTGTCTCAGCCTCTTACGTCGTCTCATACGTCGGCCTAGGTGTCATCCCTCTTCCTGTTCTTGACTAATTCATTGCACTGTATAAATATGTTCAAGATATCGCTTCCAGTAACCTTTTAAAACTACACTCGTCTGTGTTATTTTTTGTTTCATCAATACCTTGAGATATGTGCTTCTGTTTCTTATTTTAATAGTTTGGTTTTATGAATAAAACATTTGAGATGAAGTTTATCTTCAAATAAATTTGTAAGAGGCTAGCGTACAAACATTAAACTGATAAATCAAAATTAGAAAATACGACGACTCATCTGCACATCTGGATTAACTTAAATCTTTTCAGGATTGAATTTTGCTGCTTCTTTAACCGAACATGACGTTCAGATCGTGGATGATTCAATTCAAATGTCTTTCAGCGTAACTTGTTCAAAAGGCATGCTATTAAGTCGCAAGTCTCAAAAAGCAAAACGTTATTTCTTCATTGTCAATCCTCAAAGGACTTCATTCGTTGGCAATGCATAGAACATTCTGAACTGTAATTCGAGAATTGCTATTGCAAAAGTATGATTTAACAATGCGAAACAAAATCCCAGACGACTTTCCATCAATAGGAATTGGCGGGAATTCTAGGAATGTCCAGGTCCATCTAAAAGCCGTTTTGATAACGGTATACATTTGAGAAAAAATGTGTCTAGACTGTCGTTTCGATATCATCCAGACATTTCATCAATGATAAGACTTACACAAAATATGAAAGATAATGACGTGCTTGTACGACTGACTAAAAGCAGTTTTTTTCCCAAAGCGGACCAAGCTATATATTGTGAGCCAACAATGGTACATGCAAGAACACCGACGACAACGCAAGTCCTTGCATACAGTCAAACGGGTTCTTGTTTTTCCATTACCAATCTCCTTACTTCTACTTAACAAACCACCGGGTCAAGAATATTGACAATTTGGAGTCTTTAAACCTGTGTCTTTGTTCAATGCAGCAGTTGGGATGCCCCAGAACATCTCCCAGTCTATATGAAAACAGTAATAGGATTCCCGGGGGTCATACACGTTGGAGGGTGCTTCAGCTTGGGAGGAAGCTCAGACAGTCTTTTGACGAGGGCGAGATGCATCCCCGTGGGTGGAGTTTAATGATAACTGCATTTCTACATTGAAGGAGAAACGAGAACAGACTAATCTACATGTTCCGTAGCGCTAGATCAATGCTGATACAATGATGCCGCGAGGACTCCCGGGATTCAAACTTAGGAATGAAAGACATCAATGGCTGCACTTTTATCTGATGGCGATAGAGGATGGTGTGTGTCTTTTCCATGCCTCTGTTGCGAGGGGAGTACATGAGGAGATTACTACTGGCAGGTTTCATTTTTATGTTATTGTCCACAGACCTCGGTGCGGCCTTTTCACACCGCTTAGATAATACCTTCACCTTATCCCACAGATTGCAGCAACTTTGTCATGTATAACTTCACTGCAACAGAGTGCAGGGTGGTGACAGGGACTAGTTACTTGAATAAGATCATAGTATCACGTGCTTGTATGACGTGCTTGTATGACGATATGACCGGATATCACCATACTATGACCAAATATCCTGAAATTGCACTGAAATTGTATTAAAGTGACATAGATGGTACCATGACAAAATGTGGTGCAGTGATACGGAAAAGTAAGTAAAACTGAGTAGTATCGTGACATGGGATAGTACCATTGCAGTATCTTGACACAGGAAGATATCTTTCCATAATATAGCATCATGGTACAAGTGAGTACTGTGATACACGAGGTAGTTTTGCCAGGATGTAGATTTGCGGTATTAACTGAAAATACTCGGTAACAGTACATGAAAGCACAGGGACTCACGAAGCGATGGCACATGTACTTGGAGCTCAATCTCCCGAACACGCCAGGTCGATAGGATCCGGTCTAACGAAACTAACTATGAGTAACTAGTTTCATTGAAGTCTCCAATAGTGTGAGCTCGCACTGAAGCATCGGAGTAACTTGGTAACACGCTGACTTAGGGGAATGGAAAAAAATAACTGAAGATGCAAATAAATGGACTTGGTCAATCACCTTCAGGCAGTATTGATGGCGTCTGTGTAGACGATCAAAAAACCAGAAAAAATCCGTTGGACGAAAAAGAAATAATACATACTGAGCCCGATGTTACACCATATAACGGGTCACATATCTATCCTTCATGCCCTCTGCAAGTATACCTTTAGTCTGTCTCACAGTCACTCAACCGCATTAATATCCCTAGTGCCTAGTATTTAAAGCGCCGAATGAAGGAAATCTAGATTTCTCGGTTTCCAGTTCTGAATCTCCCATCTCACTGAGGCTCCTTTTCAGTTTAAATGGGTTTATTTGTTACTATGAACATTATGATATCAGTCTGCTACACCTTGAACACTTGTCTGTTTCCTGTCCGCAAGAGTTTTGGTATATCACGTCAGCTAACGTTACGGAATCAGCTGAAAGTTAAAGGTGTGGTTGATATTAATCGTCAAAACCCGAGCCGCTTATTGAAGGTAATGTATAACGACACAGGACCTGACCACCACGACTTATAGTAGCTATAACTGGTCAATGTCACTATTAATATTGCCAACCCACAATCATCAACATAACCAAACAGTTATAATTTGACAGTTCATCAACGACTCAAAAGTATTTAAGTAACACAACCCCACCACCATTTCTACACCACTGCTACAACACGGCAACACCATCACCATCACTACCACAGTGATTGTGAACGACAACAACTAAAATGCCACTAGTAGGTAACCGCTGCTACATTAACACTGCCGAACCAAAGCATCACTACTGCACCATCACTGCAGCTCCGCAATACCACTACTACACCACTACACCACTACAGCACACCAACACTCTTGCTATCTAACCTTTGCGGCACCTCAACACCACTACAACAATACAACACCATTGCTATCTCACCATTGCAGCAACTCACCACCACTACAACAATACAACACCATTGCTATCTCACCATTGCAGCAACTCACCACCACTACAACAGTACAACACCATTGCTATCTCGCCACTGCAGCACCTCAACACCATTACAGCACTACAACACCATTGCTATCTCACCAAAGCAGCAACGAAACACTATCACAATACTACAACACCATTGCTATCTCACCTTTGTAGCACCGCAACATCACCACGTCACTACAACACCATAGCTATCTCACCTTTGCGGCACCTCAACACCACCATAGCACTACAACACCATTGCTATCTCACCAACGCAGCACTGCAGTATCACCAGAGCACCACTGCAGCACCCCAACACCTCCACCACAAACCCAGCATTGCTATTCCCACAGAACTACTCTACCACCTACACGTTACCGCATTACAGTTCCAGTTAGGATTTAACTAAATGGTTAGGGGAAATTTTTTTATCAATTCTACTCGGCCAGAGTCTAGCAACCCAAAGTGTTATTTCGTCACTGTTGGTTGTAACCTAAACATTGGAGGAAACGTTGTTCTGTCAATATATTATAGAAACTCTAAAATACCTAAACTGTTATAATCATTTCGTACACATCGCAAGTATACATGTGATTTCCTCTGGTTACTGTGTACGTTAAGTAACCAGTGCTAACCATTGTTGAGGTGGCATCCAGCGTTAGCTTCTGTATGATATGAGAGCACACAGCCTACGATGGCATGAGAACCCCCTCAAGAGAAACATTACAGCATTATCTTTATGGATGCTGATCTCCAAATGCTATTTTACTCATGTTTTGAACTTCAACATGGCTTTAATTATACTCAGCATCATTGTGTTGCTGTGCCCTGCTCCAGCGTTCATCTGCCGTGTATTTAATGTGACCTTTAATGGCTCCGGTTTCCCGCGAATTAATCAAGAATATCATTAAAACTTAATAAAGACGGTAAAGCTCTTCTTAAACGTTTTATCAAAGCCACTTTTGGAGCTGGGGACTTTGATTAACCGATATGTGCTGAGTATGAAATTAATAACCGAACTCTTCGCAAACCTCGTATGCAATTAACTCGTTGTTTAATCTGTGTAGGGGTTTGATAACATGTTACAATCCTGCTGTACAGCGTGATGGACTATGAGAGTGAGAGGAGAGGGAGCAATTGAAAAAGCGAGGAGTGACGGTTCGAGAACGTGTGATTTTGAGAAAGTGGTGGTGCAACAGAGACTGTAATAGAGGGAGAGGGTCGACAGAAAGGGTAATTCAAACTGTGTACTCGATGAGTGTCTAATGTGTTAAGGCGTGGTTGTAAATGTAGGGCATGCCATATGTCTAGAATAGTTACTACTCGTAATCGTCTTCTCGAATTCTTAAAATATCGACTCATACTGCAACCTTATCACTGGCCTGTGAAGCAACATTCACTCGCCATTAGATACTCAGTGGCTTCTGAACGGGGATGGCATCGACAACTGACACTCCACTAAGTCCCGTAATGCCCCCTGAACGTCACCATTACGGTGGTGGACAACCTACTGCATCACACTCAGCGTAAAAAAATGACAGGATAACCGAACAAAACAATATCGACATTAAAAGCTGAGTTGAAAGAATGAGCTCGGATATAATAACGCCATCGTCTTCAATTTCGTTGCAAAACTCAATATCGTTTAGAATTATTCTAGCTTGCAGAATACGACAACTGCAAATCATTATATTTTACGCTAAATTATATCATAATGCTGATATCAGTCACTCTTTTCAGAATGTGCTGGTACCGATTTCTCAATGACGTAATGACTTCCACCGCTTCCACCGTGAAATCACATCGTTGTATTATTTCTAGTTGATTGCAATCAATAACTACCCTGGTTTTACAACACAGTCATTGACATAGGCAGACATCGGAACACTAAAATAGGACAAGTCTTTGAAGTAGATGAGCCTAATTTTATGGTTGAAAACTATCTCTTTTGAAAATATTTTCAAGCTACATGCGTGCAAGATCAAACAAAATGTCGGTTTATAAGTCATACAACAAACCCCCTATATCGGATATTCCTGCCATATTTTATCCCGGCACAGTTTCAAGACAGCTAACAATATACAAAACCGCCGATGCTGTTTGGAAAGTCATTTATTTTTCCTGAGATATACTCGTCAGATATTTACGCAAGGAAGCCCATAGGAGGATCAGTAATAGCTGGTAATGACAATTGCAACTGTGATTAATGCCAAACAGAGCCACGCTGGTATCAGCCAAGCACCTTTGATATTGTATTGCATTCGTCAAAGTGAAAGAAATTAACAAAAACCCTCATGCGATACCTTAAATTACTTTAATGCCGTACCATAAAAACGGAACGAAAGCTATCAAAGTCCTGCTTATTGTACGCGGTCTTACCTTCATAGCATATGAAAATCGCATGTCTTCGGCCTTTGCATTTCTGGAACCTCGTGATTTTTTTTTCAAATGGCAAACTTTGAATTTTAAAATATTTAGTTCATAACCACATGCAAGAATACGAATTCAGCTCTGAGTACATCTTAAGGAGTCAGATTACTTATTTGATTGGACTGAAGAATACGCAATACACTTCTAAATATCAATACAAGTTATTCAGCAGTAATCCCATAACGTTTTCTAACGACTGTTTGCTAATCTTGTATAATCGGTTATGTTTGTTACTGGTTTTCGTTTTTGTTTCCGTGATTGGTCTCACATTTCAGTCATATATTTTGCACGGAGTGATCGTATTTCAGTACGCTTTCGTTTAAAATTCATCAGTGTTAAGAAACATTGATCGGTAATTGTGCTTTGGAAATAGCTTTCAAAGTGACACCAAGAACCCAGAATGAATCTGTCACTTTCAGTTTGATACGTGCATATGGAATGTAAACGATAGCATCACCAATGTGTTTTGCTGTGTAATTTGTCAAGAATCAAGGCACACTTACGTGAAACAGATTATAAAGACGGTGCCTGAAATACAACCAATCAACAGTTCACGTATAGACTGTCTTCTTCTGAGACGTATGCAGGATATAGTCAGTTTTCACTTTTACGACTACTAGCCCAGTCATTGTTATTAATATTGCTTTGGTTGTTTATATTGGAGAAATATTTGATATCACCCATAAAGCAAACTGAACCGTTTCAAAGTATAAAAAACAGAATTATTTTAATTCCTGTTTTTTAGTGATATTCTTGATTAATCACTTGTAATTTGAAAATAAACTTTACGTGTATATTCAGCCACGAGTTGTTGGTTAACAATATCTTTCTTTGTTGTAGTATCGGTCAAACCTTGAGAGTGAGTGAGTGAATGGGTGCCATATCGTGAAGAGGACAATAAATTATCATCAATAAATTTATGAATATATAAACCTGTTGATGAAGAACAGTAAACATACTAGAGCATCACAGGGAATCTAAAACTAGCAGCTAATCATAAAAAATATATATTGCCGAGAAGGTTCTAAGATAATGGTGCTGGTCGTATCGTGCTCTCGAATATTCAAGAATCAGTGACTGCGTGTGTATATAAGGCTGGTTGTCGTGTTGACGGACACTCACGTATTAACTGGAGTACATCAAACTACCTACCTCTTCGTCAACGCTTGACCTACATAACCGCTGCCTCACCGCTCCCTGTGTAACATTCAGTACAACTGTTTCTCACGCTCAAACCAAGACTTTAATGAGTTGATATTACATTTGTGACTCACTACTTTAGATTTGACTAAAGAGTTGCATTGTACATTAAACCTCTATTGTGAATCATTGTATCTTGCTCTCTGCTAAATAGAAAAATATTGAATATTTTAAACTTGTCTGTGTCATATTTTGCCAATTTTGAGGGGATTTCTCATACCTTTTGTCACAGCAAATGTTTAACCGTAACAACTTTTAATAACATGATATATGTTGTGCTACATTCTGATCTTCACACGACGTAATGCACACGCTGTGATGTAATCTCACGTAACATGGTTACATTAGCCGACTGTCTTACCCTTCCGCGTTCCAGAGCCTGTTATCCCCTTGTCTGAGAACAAACCTTTAAACCCGATACGCAGGATGCCTGAAGACATAGAGACTTATGTATTAACATACTTGACTTCGTTAGTCTACGGTGGTGGTGTCTTCATGCTGAAAGTGGGAAAATAATACCGACGGCGTATTGACACAACACGAAAACAGACCACATAACCAGCGTGTTCCAAGTATCGGTGCTTCTCTATATCCTACAACACATACTACAGTGCACCAGTGGTGAAACGCCGTTTAGAGGTTTTATAAAGATTAGATGTGTTGACAAAAGTACCACCCATGGCGAAATACCGAAGTGAGGAAGATGTAATTATTGACTTTCTGCGAATATGTGTCTGTTTTCTTTGTAGATTGTTTAAAACTTTAGCGACATATAGAGAGAGGTTATCTTTCTGCATATATACGTTTCAACGCCATTGGTCTTCTCCATGTCTAGCGTTCCGCGGTTATTTAAAGTAGTTGTTGATGGGACATGGAGAATTAAACAGCGGGTTAGTGTTCATTGCATGAAGCCTGGAATTTAATGGTAATCGTGCTTTGGGGAATTTTTGTTGTCTATACATCACGATGTAATCATTTCAAAAACACATATAAAACAGCTCCTTTCAAAAGCTTTCAGATATTAATCTAATACATTTACAGTTGTGAAAATCAAAACTTGCTAATTGTGTAACATTTGGAAATATACCCAGCTTTCATAACAGTAGAATGCTATTCTTCATTTGAGTAAACATTGGTTTCCCTATAAAATGATGTACTTTCGCCTATATTAAGACATCAGGTTCTAGAAGTAAGTCCAGATAGCTGCCTGCACAAATACAGTCACTCCACATTTAATAACAAACTTCAAATCAAGTTGATGTGTAGGTGTTTGAAACAACACTGATTTGTAAAGAATACATATCACATATACTGACACCCTTGCGTAAATAAATGCCTTTGTCAACCCTTATTTCTAAAGGTATAACAATGTGTCATGGTTGATCTTCTCCCACGCCAGGCGCACTACTGTCCAGGGACCAGAAGGCAATGTTAGTGGTACAGCAATTATACGTCTATGTTAAAGTATGAACGTTATTGTAATCTTAGTGCTGATATCGCTTTCTACAACGGAGCCAGGACTATGGCAGCTAAACCACATTATTTCCCCTACTGCCTGGTCCTCCCTGCAATGCTAAAGCACTAAAGGAAGAAAGTCTAGATTTCACCAGACTCTCCCATACTGGGACGCCTTGTCAATTTAAATGGGTTTATCTGCCACAATGAAAATTATACATAACCAGAGACTAAGCGTTAGTCTGTATGGCAGCCTACCTCAGTCAGTGGCAAGACGCCGGTGAGAGGTGACAACGTATGACAACGCATGACACATACACGCAGCTGTTTCAGAAAGGATGTCAGATGTGATGGATGACACGAAACACCTTGACGTGTACCAGAAACATTGATGCTGTAATGTCGTTGCTATGCTGTAAATATTTGTCTGTATCTAAGTGTACATTCTTGTTGTGGCAATGGCACGGGGTACAATGGCACTGGTACTGAAGAAAATGACAGTTATGGGGACAATTAATTACGATGATGGTAATTATAACGTCGATATCATGCTACGATTAGAATCTAAGAAAATATCTCAGATAGGTGATGTGGTGCATGCATGTTGAACAAAATGATCACGAGAACGCTCAGATGATTGGTGACGAAACCGGGTAGATGGACTGCAATATGTAGGAGTGATTCACATTACCGTCTCAGCCTCGGTGAATATGAACAAGCATATGGCATGAAGAACTATCTTTCTGAAACTATGAATGGAGATGTGTTGAATATATACCTGCAGATATCTTAACTCTCCAAACAAATATGCATTTGAAACACATGAAAACAAGTGATTTTATTGTCATCTAAAGAGTATTAAACAAGTGCTCAAATCCCAAATCCTGCCCGTATGCATACCCTAATCCCACAGTAGATAGCCTCTGTCATTTTTCTTTATTTTCGGTGCATTCATCGTCATGGCAATGAAGTGATTTTCCCGTTATCTTCTGTCTGCAGTAGGCACGAGGTGCGATACTTTGTTGCAATTGAGGGGTGCTCAATTCCTCACAAAATGGTACAAGTGTCATTTCGTTAGACTTCCAAACGTACGTACCGATCTAGCGAGGAGGACATTTTGGATACAAAGCTGTACTGTGACCTTACCCGTCCATCCAGATAATCTGAGGAAGCCTGGCTACGAAAATGCGAGACCAAAATTGAAGGGCTAACCTTTCGACGGCGTTATGAAGTTTTTAAATACTATTCCTAGAACCTCGTATGAATGTACGGTGTCTATGCTCTAAAACCAATTCTTATTCTTTTAAATATCAATGCATAAATTGCCAATACTCACTGCCTGATACATCACCTAACCCTTTAAAACATACAGTCTGCATAACTCATAAACAAAGATATATTGGACATCCAAGTTATAACGTATTCTACATAATATCTTAAACTTCGTTTATAGGACATGTAAAGATACAGACTAGGATTGGTCTTCAGTAACCCATGCTTGTCGCAACCCCTGGCTTGCAACATGTCATCGTTTTACTGTTGCGAAGATTGACGCTGGTGATGTTGATCACTGGATTGTCTGGTTTAGGCTCTATTATTTACAGACCTCCGTCATATAGCCGGAATATTGGTGAATGCGGCGTAAAACACCAAACAAACAAATACTTTTATGGATAGATGAAAAGGTGAAGAAAGTGTTTATCAGTTTTACTGTATAACGCTGCATGTTTTCTTATCGGATACATCACAGGCAACAATGTTTTGATAATGGTAAGCTTCAGTCAACATCTTGTTCATTTTACATACCAATAACTGTTTACTAGATAAGTAGTGATTGCATGTAGAAATGTGTTGTTGGTGTTTAATACCTTGTTTATAGTATAGCACTCCAATAGTTACTATATTAGCCAGCGTGTGTATATATAGACATACGTAGAAATACAACATATCCTCGATTACTCTGTAGGAAGAGGAAGACAAACTCCACACTATTACTGAACATACTTGCGTGCAGACACGTTGTCTCATTATTTTTATTCGAGATGTATTTTCGTTGGAAATGAGTGAGTGAGTTGCGTTGAGTTTTACGCCGCATTCAGCAATATTCCAGCTATGTGGCGGTGGTCTGTAAATAATCGAGTCTGGACCAGACAATCCAGTGATCAACAAAATGAGCATCGATCTGCGCAAATGGGAACCGATGACATGTGTCAACCAAGTCAGCTAGTCTGACCACCCGATCCCGTTAGTCGCCTCTTACGACAAGCATAGTCACCTTTTATGCGATATATAACAGATATACTTGTTCTAAAAAAGTTGAAATCGAAATGAATGTCCTGCATTGTTTTGTACAGAGAATTCAAAACCTTATGAAACCCTGAAAAATACTTATTTGAAATTGCAGATTACAAATTACGTAAATATTTAGTTAGATTTGGAGCTGGATTAGTAAGATTAAAATTTAATAAAGGACGATGGTATAAAATTAACACAAATCTGATAACATGTCCTGTCTGTTCGGGAGGCCTAGAGGACGAATACCATTTTACTATCACTTGTCCAAGATATCATGATTTACGTCGTAAATATTTACCCAGTGACCTCATTGCGAACATGTCCAACTTTAAGAATCTGCTTCTGACAAATAACGTACATAGTTTGAAAACGTTCAGTCTATATATAATGCGCTCTTATGAACGTACATGTAAGTTATTACACCACATCACATATTTGTATTATATCATACGCTTATAGATTTTACCCTTATTAACCCACACTGTAAGTGTATGTATGTATGTGGATGGGTGTGTATACATATATATGTAATTTGTGTTGTATGTTGAAACCGTATGTATATGGGCCCGATGGCCTTTGTACAGAAATAAAGTTTGATTGATTGATTGATTGATTGCAAATTTAAACTGTGCGGCCCCAGTGTTCGGTAGTGGCAGCTATTTGATCATATTCACTCTTCCACGCTTTCTCTGCTACTGCCAAAACTGTGTTTACTAACAACAGGTTCATAGTGTAAGGTCATGCAACATGTTCCACCGGTGTTGTATGGTGATATACAGAATCTCACACAAGTGTCTACTGATATCAAATACATCAAATATCCGAGGCTTGCAATTGCTGAGGATATTTTACCTTTATCAACGAGTGTCGATACAATTGATATCAGCAGGCACAAGAGTGAGATTCTGTTTATCATCGAAAATCATTCTTCATTAGTTTTCAGTGAAAAATGTACATCTCTGAACACTGCACTGGCTATAGATTTGCAGGACAACGTTGTCATAGCATTGTGACATCATTAAGTTCATGACGTCAGGGCATTGTGAAAAATCTACTCTCATAGCGATATCTCCTCGGAGATATCGTCAGCTCTCACACAAGCGATATCTCCTTTGGATGATAAAGATTTGGATGATAAAGCTTGATGGCTGATAGTCAACTCTCCGCTATGACGTCAGCTCACGTAATGACACCTCTCCTGTACAGTCTCCCTTTTTTAATCGTTTTTTATACAAATGTTAACTCTAACTTAAATGAAAACATTTTGCTCAAGATTCTTGTTTCATATGCTTAATTCGATACTGTACTGCATACCCCTCTTAAAATGATATGGCAGTGTCAGATACTAGAGTTTTGACATATCGATTTCAGTTGCGTTGTCGTGTCCTATGTTTTGTATGTGTATTACAGTGTGGCACCTCCCCGTGACAACACCGGTGGACTTACACTCATGTTGTAATGGAAACTAGTTACTGGCGAAGGTGAAAAATAGTTAACTGTTTAAGGGTGAAAGTGAAATGAAATGTAAATGAACTTTCCACTAGCTTTACATCTCACTGCACCCTGAACAGAGATTCAATACTTTCCCCTTTGGTTTCTGGAGAATCTTGCAAACATGTTTTATGGACATTGTCGGCTACTTTAGACTTTTTATGTTCAAAGGCACTTGAAAGGGACAAACCGATGCGAATTGCCTTCCTTGGTTGTTTTATTCCGTGTTTTCTGTTGCTTGAATGACTGCAGGTATATTTAGCCCAAATGAAATAATTCACACGACAGACTGCCGCCACATTACGTCAAGTAACTACTTACAGTCATCTTCCTCGAACGTACATAAAAGTACAAAAGAAGATCCAGTCCTTTGATCATCGAAATATAGAGCTCGGGAATTGACAAGGATTCAGATGGAAGGAGATTACAAAATTCGAATCCATAACTCCAAATCCATATTTTCACCTTTAACAATTCAGAAACGGAATTCCGGAACAGTTACATGTATTTGTCTATACATTGTACCGCAAAAGGATATATTTGATATACGACTCAAAACAAAACAACACCAATATCACGTTTAAATTACCATTTTATAAAGCTAAAACCCAACAGTTGAGACACTAATGCCACAACATTCCGCTATTCCCCTGGAGCATGATGCCATGTCCCTTAGAGACGTTTCTTGTCAGTCAGAATAGCGGATTTGGATCTAACGTTTGATGTAATTAGAGTAAGCATGGGTATGGTGGCCTCCATTGAGTCAGTAAACTGGTACGGATGTTACAGATTCAGGGCAACAACAACGAGGAGTCTGACATTGTGTAGGGTAATCTCACCGGCTTTGGCAAGCTGGTTAAAAATGTCACTGCTTCCTTATCAAGGACTACTTGCATCAAGAAGTAATCACTGCTTTATCGTTACAGGAAATACTATGGTGTTTCTGAGAGACCTCACGGTTGGATGTCTCTATCAAGCTGTTTCATCATAAACTCTTCCGTGTCTAGCTTTAGAATTTGGCGCTTTAGTCCATTAAGAAACACTTTGGTACAAGACGATCTGTCAGAAAAAGTCACACTGATATTGACGGGCAAGATATAGTATCTTAAACCAATCTGCTTATAATCTGTAGTATTATATCCGAATGGCGCTCTAAGTGAGGATCTGAAGCAAGGCATAACTTCAGAAGAAGCATGGAAATGTGTGTCATTGTAACCTATATTTGGCACGTATTTTGGCAACGAACGAGTCTTGATACACCTTATACATACATACATACATACATACATACATACATACATACATACATACATACATACATACATACATACATACATACATACATACATGTACCGTACCTACACACACACACACACACACACACACACACACACACACACACACACACACACACACATGATGATCCTGTGCGTGGCTTTTATATAATCTACACGCAGTGTCCCAATATTGGAGACAGATAATTGCACAGTATACGTGGAGGCGAGGTGGCCAGGCTAGTAATGAGGTGTCGGGATTGAGCCCACCTGACCGGGTGTTAAAACCTTGGAGACAACTTTGTGTGAAGACTCTGTGCAGTGTTGTCACAACCTCTAGTGTACAGTACACATCCCTGACCCACGAATCCGTTATTATGTGACCAGATGGTGGTCAAATGAATTGTGCAAACACCCAGCTGAGGGTACAGCAACGTGCAGTAAACTTGGACACAGTACTGTGACTATGTGTCCCAGTCCACCCGGCCGCTAATGGGTACCTCGTAGGGATTGAACAGGCGCAATGATTCGGTTCGCCTTGTGGCAGCCATGGTGTTGAGATTGAGAACAAGATGCGCCGTTGAGATCGACATCCGGTAATCGAGGGGAAAAAAAACATCGCCTTGATCATGCACTAGTGCGTGGATAGTTGCACTGTATAAATAACCAATAATAATAAATGAAAATACACAGTTGCAGTTACGGTTATAACAAGCCACAGGAATCAGAATCCTGATTTAAGTTATTTACTTTCCAGTACCCCATCCTCTATGCAGTGAAAGATAGTTGTATTATTATAACTAACATCGATATCCCTTTCTCTATACGATCGAATAAAGATAGATGATACTGTACACATCCTTTATTTATTTGCCCCTCCCCCAACAACGTGGGTTCATGAACTTCTCTTGTCTAATTCATTTCGTGATTATTTCTTGCTTTTGTCCCATTCAGGCGATCTCATAAGCATGGGTTAATGAATCGCTGTCTTATAGTGAAGACACCAGGAAAATACATTTACCCACCACTGGTTCTCGTCACACAGGAACATGCAAATCCAAAAAACTTCGAAATACGTTTTTTGTTTTCAAAGCGATCTGTTAATGGTAATTTGGAAGCTACTGGAGAAAAAACCTAAAACAAACCAAGTGTTTGGGGTGCACATGTTTTCTTCTTCTCCTTTCCCCATATTGAGCTACTTGTAAGAGTGTGTTAGATTCGATAGACAGAACAAAATGCTTTTCTCAAAAGTTTAATTTCAATGTACATTTGGGAAATTTTACGACAGCTGATCCATGAACAAAGTTATTAAACACACGCCCTCAGGACAGTACCTTCATAACCAACTAGCTGTATGTCGGTTCTAAGGCTTCAGAACATCAATACCCCGTTTCAAAGTATTATTTCCCGAAGGCTATGATACTACGAAGCTTTTAACCATTAACATTCTATAATACTTTCAAGAGAACGTCCAATGGATAAAGCTTCCTTAGTCTAAAAGCATTTTCCAAGAATTAGTGTGAATTAAAAAATTGTTCGTGTGCAGAGTTTTAAAAAAACTGACGAAATTCAACAAAAGTTGGAGAAAAGTTTATGCGGAAAATTTGACAAGCACAGATACATTGTGCCGTTGTTCATGTTTCTCTAACATGATGCGAAAATACGAGCATTAACCTTTCGATCACATATTGACATTCCATTTGGGTTATTAGATGTCAACACCTTACGAATTCCCTTGACATCTTCACATATAACGTAAGAGTGACATTAATGTTCCTGGAAACTTCTAACCAATACTTAAGCAATGCAACAAGAAACTCCACCACTTACATCACTATTGGTCATGTCATGCGTCCGTGTTGATACTTGAAAAGCTCTACAGGCCAATATTGACGAAAACCGAAAGATGCTGCAGATAATGAAGTTAATCCGGCACAACACTCATTTTAATGAACAAAGTAAGCCGCTACACGTGAAGCGTCACCTACTGCCCTCTTAACTATCGTATTCATTAGGTCCCTAAACAAGCATTGTAGAGGTCAATGTGAACAGTTTTCCAATATATCTATATATAGCACACGCGGAATGGTCATCTCCTGTTTAACGTATACACTTATACTGTGAACACAGATGAGCCGTGATAGATAGCGAGCGACAGCAAACTAGTGATGTGACGAGAGAGAGAGAGAGAGAGAGAGAGAGAGAGAGAGAGAGAGAGAGAGAGAGAGAGAGTGGGAGACCACCAACTAGGTAATCTCTTTAATCTCTTTAGAGGCTTAAACGCATATCCATGCATGTACTCTGGTTTCTTTTCACCTCACCGTCGTCGTTTAAAACATGTATTAGTCCGGTATCATTGGTTTCAAATGTTAAACATTTGTCACAGAAAGCCAGATTTCCTCAACGAGGTGTCATTGATAGTGACCCAATACCGTCAGTCGGGTGCCAATCGAGTTTATGTATACGGTCACACCAAAGGCTGTTCCAGGAGACATGGGCAGGGTGGGTGGTGCGGTGGGGTGCCCGCGGTACTCATGTTGCGTCGACGTTTGAAAGTCAGGAACTTTGTCAATGACGCTATTTAACGCATATTCGTGAGTGTTTCGGTTTCGATACATCCGGCCAGCTTTCGGGTGCTGCTGGCTGTGCCGGACAGGTCACAGCGAGCAGGCAGCCCTGGCGCTGCTGGTAGCTGCCACGTTTTAAAGCAGATGACGGCACGCCAGACAGCAAGTACAGCATGTAACTTTCACATCTTGGAAATAACATACGAACAACTTTTCTTGTTGAGGTCATTATGCTTAACTGAGGACCTAACCGTGAACTGTTCAATTTTTTAGACCCTTGAGGTCCCATAATAACCTCCCCAGGAGTAATCTACTGTATTTCCAACCACTCCAAGAATACTTGAACAGATATTATCAAGAGGGTCTCAAACAAGCTTTGCAGTTCTTGTTCAAAAGGTGTTGATACGAGGTACATCATTCCATGCCTCGGAAACAAAACGTTTAAAAAGCATGGTTGGCATGTGGATGGCATTTTAGATGTCAATGGTCACTGTCAAAACTAATGACTGATGTTTTAACATTTGAACATTTGGCATGTCTTTGCATGTGTTTGTGATGGAAGCCCATGCACCGTTCGGGGAAGGTTGCACTCACTCATTTCGCGAATACCTGACATCGAAATTTGATAGTTATTCAACTGATATGACAGTCTGAAAGTAAAGAGGATGGTTTTAGCAGGAATCGTTGTTCAATTTTGTCGCCATCCAATCTGATTGTCACCGGCCTCTTGCAGAATGAATGTTTTGCATTAAATTCATTCGTTAAATATCAATCAGTCTTTAGAGATGTTGAGCGGCAAAGTGAACTTATGATGGGTAACTGTGTGAACACTTGAAAGGTCGAACAGTCTTCTTGAATGGAGTGGTTGACCGCTTCCTGCATAATTCCGTGCCGATATCTAAACGTTCTTTTTCAGGCAAATGTTTTATTTGCATGCAGTGGGTCCGATGGTGTTTTAATTCAGTTGAGAGGTTTCTTAAACAATTTCAAACTTTAAGGACGAAATCGAACCTTTTCATTTAAGTCTCTTCCCGGGGTTAGAAAGACAAACTTTTATTTGTAGTCACGTCTCGTTTGGACACATACTTCACTTTTGGACGTGAGGTCTTCCAAACACAAGGACGTTTTTACCCTTTGGAAACCATTTTGGTGTTCTGGCTCCTGGGAATCCTGTAGAGGGTAACTTTAGCTTATTTCTATCCCTGCAGATACGTAGAAGAACGTATTACAAGAAAACCTACGGTGCCAGAATGACGAGAAAAAATACAATCGCAGTCATATCTCATTTTCGATATTTTGGATGACCGAAGCAGTTTTTTTTCTTAGTCACGTCCTTAGCTAGGGTAGTTGAACATGATTACGATGTTCCACTGAAGGAGACGCCCGTCTGGTTCTTACCAGTCTTGTAGCCAACAGTGTCGGTTCTTGATTTAGACTAAATCTCATTTACTCACTGTGACAAGGCGTATATTAACCTGCCTTATTGAAAAGGTCGTTGATTGACTCAACCCCACTTACATTAGACTGGCACCGACATGGCGGCATCATCTGACACTGTCACCGTCACGGCGCCCACACCACCCATTGTCCCCAGAAGGTCATTGATGATCAAACTTAGAACATATTTAGTCCTTTTTGTAAGCTAGAAGGTTTCTGAGGAGAAACATGGCTAAAACACATTCGTCACTGGAAACGATGTATTGGAGTTCTGTATATATGCCTTACCGAATTGGCATTTTGCATGTTTCATTTGTTCAATTCAGTGTTGATAAATGACCTTCCACGCGATCGTTAGACCACTTTTCCTGGGACAGTTCGATGGTTCTGTGGGACGCTCTGAGTAACATCCTCATCTCCAAAACACATTTCGTGTGATGCATTTAGTCGTTAAGGGAGTTCAAGCCCATTCGAAATCGTTTCATTTCGTCTATTTTGTAAAACGATTTAGAGTGTAGCAATCTGAAATATTAGTAGCTATCTGCTACTGCACGTGCTTGCACCCAGGTATATTGTGTTAAGTAATGATATAGAATTTCGTTTAGTTTAAGAAATTTGAACCAGAATTTGATGACATATTCTCGAAGATGTGTTTCTCCCTGTAAACAAGCGAGTGAGCAAGTTAGCTTTTAGTAATACTCAAGTAATATCACGGCGCACACCAGACATGGATGTCACACATTCTGCCGATGTAGGGATTCGACAGCGGTCGTCGGCGTGACGGGCGAACGCCTTAACCACTAGGCTAGCTCACCGCCCCTCACTCTGTTAGTCACTGACAAAAGTTCTGGGACAATGAATAGGATTTCACAAATTGTATTAATGAGATATGTCCGATCCGAGTGTACATGTTGAAAAGGAACCGCTTGAACAATATCACCTAAGATCCTTCACGTCCGACTGATGATAATAACGTCAGGCATAAAAAAATCTGAAATAAGGACATAAACCCTTCTTACCCTCTTTATGCCATGTATTATATTTCGTATCTAGATTACCTTAGAATACAAAAACTCGCAACATGGTCCACCCCTTGTTATCTACCTTTCACAACTTGTTCTCAGCCGTGGTTGCTCTTTCCTTATGAAAAGTATATGGAGCAGCATTCGATGTTTGCTTAAATACTTGTTTGGTCAAGGTTACAATATCCAAGGTCCCCCGAAAAGTGTTATGGTAGATCTATGGAGGAAACTTCGCCATTTCACGCATCATAACAAGATTGTTGATGTCCCATGCAATTTCTCGGTCTTCCTGTGTTGTATCAGAGGAACAACTGACTTGTCCATACAAAATGTGTTCTGTTCGGGTGCAGCTAGCTCATCTTTTCGCGAACACCTGGTATCATTACTATTTTGTCATTACTTATAAAGTATATGCTTATGATTATTTTAGTCAGAATCGAAAGATCGACTCTGCTTTTAGCCTATATTTGTTATGACCGGGGATGATCTAATCGTAAACGTTATTGTCTTTGAAACTGTTTCTGGTCTAGAATGGTGTTCTACAGTCTTTACGCCAACACGACGTCTATTCCACCTGCCTATTGACAGGCAATTTGCTTCTGATGGAAATATTATACAACCATCATTCGTAGAAACCGATCAGTGCGAGAAATGAGTTGGCCCATTTTGAATGTTTTTCCCATTTAGGCAAACTGTATGACAAAGTCAAATTGACACTGATATTTGTTGACCGGAGTCATCCAATGACATCTTGTGCAATCATGTAAAGTATTGGTCGGTTGGCTGGTTGGTTGGTGAGTTGTTTAATGCCGCCACACACACTAATATTCAAGCTATATGGCTGCCCTCTGTTAATCGATTCAGGAACAGATAATACAATGATCAATAGCATGAACATCGATCTACGCAATTTGGGTGTGATGGCATGTGTCAAGCACGTCAGCGAGCCTGACCATCTGACCCTTTTCGTCGCCTCTCGCTCAAGATCAATTCTAGTCCGAAACTCCACGGCTCTTGCAAAGTGTAAACAATAAATGAAATGTAAATCACCAGTCTGTGACAAAAAACCTTGCGAAAAATGAATATTTTGTAACCACCGAATACGATGATGGTAAAGGCCATCCATCCAGTACATTTGTAAATATGTTGAAAGTTCCACACAAAGATAGCGGTCACTTCAAATTACCATAGTCTAACGAGAATTGATGCACGAATATAGATCTATAGAATATAGACACCAGGACTCGCTAGATCATATCTGCTACTACAGAATGTTTCATGCATACTAACACTAAGTTACATTGTAAACATTTTGCATCATTTGGTTTTGTTTGGCAAACGGAGAAAAAAACAACATATATACATACATATATGGTGACTATTTAAGGCATGGTAGATCACAAGATCCAAATTTGAGTTTGCAGTCAAGTGTCACGGACATTGTTGTTTCAACAACACGATGAAAGCCACAAACTGACCCCAGACTCTTTAAATGGTGGCACTTGGAAACCAGAACAAGCCTAGGAATGAAACATTAAATGCCTATATTTATGCAGTCGATGTGCTAAACTGCATAAATAAATATTAAGCTGTAAACCATCATAATGATTAAATACACGTACATTCGTGCAGTAAAACAGCGGATAATTCATCAACGCTTTCATATAAACATATTTTTGGACAAAGGCAAATGTCTGAGAAAGTAAACGTTGCCGTCACGGACCATGATAAGTGACAACCTGGGAGTTGGTTCTCCACTTCTGAAATGCAGTAATGTGCAACATAATGACGTGAAGACTGACACTCCCTAAAGTCAGTTGCATTACTGACTGGTCTATACTGCTGTGACCCGTCAGAGAGGTACGACATGAACAAGGATAAGCTGTGGGTGACAAGGATAGACGACAACTTTAGAACCACTAGTGTATCATCTATTGCAGACAAACTGTCCTTTCCCAAAACCGAATTACCAAATAATGTGACTGAACTATCTGGAGACACGCGTGTTTGCGTCTGGCGAGAGAAGGCGAGAGAAGTGACAATGACTTGAACTGAAATCGCACTGTTTTACTCCCAACAGCTTATTGTACTCTGACAAACCCCTCACAAGGGGTATTCTCCAGAGTGGAACACATAAACAGAAAGTGACAAGAGTCAGAGCAGTTGCTATTGATTCTGCATGTGGACTTGGACTTGTAGACATCACCTCTCTGACACAACACTGATTTCAACATTGAATCACACTCCCCTCACACAGACTGCTCGTATTTGTTACTTTCACAAGTATGGTTGTTGATACCTTTAAGATTGATGCTACAGCCTTAACACCTTCTCCATATTGACAGATGATGCAAGTCATTTATTTTGACAGATGCTACATGTCATACACTAGCCCTGTTTTGACAAATGACACAAGCCATACGCTTTCCTTTTTTGACAGATGATGCAAGTCAAACACCTTCATTTTTTTACAGATGATACAAACTATATACCGTCTCTGGTGTGCAGAGGTTACAGTCATACACCTTCCCCGTTTTACAGATGATATAACTCATGCCCTGTCCCTACTTCACAGATGATACAAGTCATATTGTCTTATTTTGACAGATTGTATATGTCATACACTTTCTACCTATTTTTAAAGATTATACAAGTCATACCCTTTCTCTGTTTGACGGATGATACAAACCATACACTATCGCTGTTTGACACATGATATACTTCATGTACTGTCCCTACTTGACTGCTACTACCAAAATTATACGCCCTCGATTTTCACAGATGATGCAATGATACAATCGAAGAACACATTCGTAACTTGACTGAAAATAGAAATCATAGACTTTCTCCAGAAAGACAATTTAACTCAGTCTTATCCATCACAAGAAGACCAAGTCATCAAAATCCCCCGCAATTGCAAAATACTCTTATGAGTATATCTACTAGTTATGATAATATGTGCCACGTTTGGGGAATAAACAGACAACGATCTTGAAACAGTGCCCTGGAAAAAAACAACACTACTACCAATTTGAATAGAAGTCAAACATGTTGAAACACCAAAAATATTTAACTCGGAATACCAAAACTACAAAAAGGCACCAGTACACTACCACACCTATGTGCCAAGGTGGGTGAAGAAATAGAAAACGGTTTTAAAGATCGGGTCCGGAAAACGGACCCACTGACGGACGAGCGGAATCAAATTTAAGATGTATCTAAACACGACCTGGTCATTCCTGGTGACCTAGAACCCGACATGACATCCCTGGATGACAGAGCATTCTTTACGTGTACGTTTGTAATATGCTCCTGGCGAATGGTTAATTACCATGTAGATGTCCAGTTCGCAATAAATGATATATTTGTCAACACGAAATTACCGTGTGCTGAAATCAGACGGAACACCTACTAAGTTAAGTAATTTGCTTGGCTAAAATGTTTTGAGTTGGATGAATTCCACTGGGGATACTCGCTGATGTTGGATATCTTTTCCTCACTTACAATAACATAATTAGGAGGGCTTAGTCTATCTGGTTATCGGTCTCAAATGAAGAGCTATGTTTCAAGAGACACGTGCGACAATAACAACGACATCTCGACTATCAGAATACGACATTACACGTCTTTAATACAATCAATATTTAAAGTTCCCTGGCACGTTTCTAAAACATTTATGAGCGTTGTTTCACAACGAATCATATTCCGTATATCCGAGTAGATTGTAAGCTGTAATTGTAAATATAACTCCGTCGAATAATGTGTTTCCTGACGTCATTCGTCGTGGGACGGCAGTGTTTACTGTCGCTATAGTGACTAATTGCGTCACACAGATATTGTTAACACTCAGGTGATGACATGATTTTAAGTTAGGATCATAATTAAGAAGGTAGTTGCATATATTATAATTGTTTCTGTGATAATCGAGAAAACAACAGATGCACTTGAGCGTTCGGAAACCCACAATATAGGTGTCGAGGAAACTCATAAAAACGACACCTGACTTTTGAAACGTTTTGATGGTTCTGTGAATATGAAGTGCCCAATGTTGGTGATGTTCTTAAGTTCATATTGATCAGCATTTCTCCATAACTGCATCATGGGTCTGCTATTTAAAGTAGATCAAATAAATGTGTTCACCAAATGTACTTTCAAGTAGTAAAGATGTTTGGCCTTGGAAACTCTGTAACATGTTAGTACGTAACAACACTTCTTATCAAGATATCGCTTTGTTATCAGAACAAGAAATACTACGGTCTTATATCATAGAGCTCAGAGGGACTTTCTCTTTCAAGCGGTTTTATCACAAGTGACCATCTGTTACTCCAAAGGTTATTCGATCACGGAACACTTCAAATGTCTGGTCAGGGATCCAAGTTCTAGTGTTCTTAGCAGCGATTGGAGTATTGCACACCTAACTTTAAACTGGTTCTGCGATGGGTGGAGAACATCTAATATACGCTCATCAAATTTAGCTCACCTGGTCAAGCTGTGGCAAAAATGATGATCGACACAATTCCTTATTTTGACTTTCCCACATGTTTCTTAGTTTTATCATTTGAACAATTGCCATGTCTTTGCAAGTGTTTGTGACGGAAGCCTAGTGCATCGTTCGGGGAAGGGTGCACCCACTCATTCAAACGAACACGTGTTGTTAGCACAAATGATCGTTCAAATGTTGTTGCCATCCAATTTGGTTACCACGTGGTTCTTGAAGAATCAATGTTTACTATTACTTTCATTCATTACATATATGTCTTTAGAAGTGTTGAGCGGCACAGAGAACTTATGATAGGTCACTGTGCGAACACTGCAAAGGTCGAACAGTCTTTTGAATGGAGATGTAGAGCGTTTACTGCATAATTCCCTGGCGATATCCACACGTTGTCTTCAGGCAAAAATTTTATTCGCATGCAGTGGGTCCAATGGTATATTTAATTTAATTGAGAGGTTTCTGAAACAATTAAAGGGATGGACTTGTTGTTTTTCATTTAAATCTCGTGCCAGGCTAAGAAAGACTAATAGTCACGTCTCGTTTGGACAGATACGTCACTTTTGGAGTGAGTGAGTTAATATTTAACGTCACATCGGCAATATTGCATCCATATCGTGATGAGAACATTTAACACTGAAATGGCATAAATGTGTATTATGAAAACCTGTCGACAGAGGACAGTAAAACAACTAGAATATCACAGTTAGCATAAAAACTAGCGTGGAAAGTTAAAACGAATATATCATCTTTTGGGCAATACAATATAAAACCAGGCCATAGATCGCCAACAACTGAAGGTAGATCACCATACTATGGACTCACTTTTGGACGTGAGGTCTTCCAAACACAAGGACGTTTTTACCCTTTGCAAACCATTTTGGTGTTCTGGCTCCTGGGAAACCTGTCGAGGGTAACATTAGCTTATTTCTATCCCTCCAGATATGCAGAAGAAAAAACTACAAGATAACACTTAGTGCCAGAATGGCGAGAAAAAATACAATCACAGTTATATCTCATTTTCGATATTTTGGATGACCGATGCAGATTTTTCTTAGTCGCGTCCTTAGCTAGGTTAACTAGCTTTAGTCCTTAACTAAACATTACTTACAAAATTTATGCTCTCATCGGGTGCAACTAGCTCACTTCGCAAACACCTGCTACCATCACTATTTGGCCGTTATTAACCAATATATACTTATGATTTAGTCAGAATCGTGAGATCGACTCTGCTTTTAGCCGATATTTGTTATGACCATGGGATAACCTCATCGTAATCACAATTGTCTTACAAACTGTTTCTTGTCTACCATGGTGCTCCAACATGTCCAGACATCGACATTACGCCAACATTAAGCCAACATTATGTCTATTCCACCTGCCAGTCGACAGGCAATTTGCTTTTCATAGAATTATTATACAGCCATCATTCGTTGGAACTGATCAATGCGAGAAACTGGCTAGCCCATTTTGAATGTTTTTCTCATTTAGGCACATTTTGTGGCAAAGTCAAATTGGCCCTGATATTTGTTGACTGGAGTCATCCAATGACATCTAGTGCAAATATCTAAAGTGTTGACTGCCGTCACACGCACCATTATTCAAGCTATATGGCGGCGCTCTGTAAATAGTCGAGTCTCGATCAGACAGTCCAGTGATCAAAAGCATGAGCATCGATCTACACAATTGGGATATGATGACACGTGTCGATGAAGCGAGTCTGATCATCTGGTCCATTCAGTCGCCTCTTACAAACTGATGAATTCTAACCAGGATCTTCATGCCTTTAGTAAATTGTAAATTGTAAATGTAAATCACCAATCTGTGACATAAATCTTTGCGGAAAAAGAATATTTAGTAACCAGCGAATACGATGGTGGTAGTTGTCATACAGTACACTTGTGAATATGGTGAGATTTTCACACGAAGATAGCGGTCTAATCAAATTATCATAGTCCAAGGAGAACTGTTACACGAATATCTGTCAAAGCATGACCCGTCAGACCATATCTACTATCATAGAAAGTTTCATGCATACTAACACTGAGTTAGATTGTACACATTGCATCATTTGGTTTTGTTTGGCAAACGGAGAAAAAAGCCAATGAGACCCCCGGGGCCCATAATTGCTGGGGAGGAAAGACAGTAGATGCCATACGCCCGCTGCTGAAAGGGACATAAGGCACCCATTCCCAGACTAGGTCTGGATGTAGTCTTGTTTGAAAGATCAGACTACATTTTATGAATCTAGGGTAACTATGCAAGGCCTGACTGATCACAAGAACCAAAGTTGAGTTTGCAGTTAAGGAAACTGTTGTTTCAATAACACGAAGCAGCCTACAAACTGACCCCAGACTCTCTTTAAATACCCACCATCAGCACTCCTAATGGCGCAGTGTCACTTGGAAACCACAACCAGCTTAGGGTTGAAACATTAAATGCCTATATTTATGCAGTCGATGTGCTAAACGACTCTTATTTACACACATTAACACTAAAACTGTTAACAATAATTCATCACTTTCATGTAAACCGTTTTTTGACAAAAGCAAATGTCTGAGAAAGTAAACGTTGCCGTCACGGACCATGATAAGTGACAACCTGGGAGTTGGTTCTCCACTTCTGAGGTAATAATAATTCAAATGCAGTAATGTGCAACATAATGACGTGAAGACTGACACTTCCTAAAGTCAGCTGCATTACTGACTGGTCTATACTGCTGTGACCCGTCAGAGAGGTACGACATGAACAAGGATAAGCTGTGGGTGACAAGGATAGACGACAACTTTAGAACCACGAGTATCCATTGTGACATCTAACCATCTATCTGTCTCATCTTCATGAGAAACATGCATGTTAAAAACATCTATTTCAGCAAAACTGTCCTTTCCCAAAACCGAATTACCAAACAATGTGACTGAACTATCTGGAGACACGCGTGTTGCGTCTTCTGTGGCAAGAGAAGTGACAATGAGTAGAACACAAGAACAGAGAGTGACAAGAGTCAGATCCGTGTAGACCTGGAGTAGTAGACATCACTTGTCTGACACAACGCTCAGCTGAACCCTTACACACATTGCTAGCACTGGCTGCTGCACAAATGTAATTCTTGTTACCTTTATGATTGATACTACAATCCTTACACCTTGTATGTGTGGACAGATGAAACAACTCATACGCTTTCTCTGTTTTGAGAGATGGCACTAGTCATACACTGTCCATATTTTGACAGATGATAAATGCCATGCGCTTTCCCTATTTTGACTGATGATACGAGTCATACGGTTTCCCTAATTTGACAGAAGATGCGTCATAGAATTTCCCTATTTTAACAGATGATACGTGTCGTACAATTTCCCCATTTCACAGATTATGGAACTCATGAACGTCGTCTGTTTGAGTGATACTGCCAAAATGACACAAAATTTCACAAATGGCACCCTGCAAGTAAACTTTCGTAATTCGCCAAAGAAATCATCCACCTTCTTCTGATAGAGAGTTTAACACAGTATCATTAAACAAACTCCCAGAGATACTGTGATACTGTTCTCTGACATGGTCAGGCGGCGGACTTCGTTGATGGATGTTCTCTCTGTGGATCATATACCTGCTGTGTGTTTACTGAGCCCAGACTCAACTATACACCCGGCGTGGGTACAGATTTAAAGATTAAATATATATTTAAATTTGTACCAACGATATGTGTGTCGGAGATTATCGCACGGGCACAAACAGGCCGACTTGAGGTAGTATTCCCGTAAGTGAAAGTAAAATTGACCATGAAACACTTGATGAATAATTATTCATTTTACACTATATATATAGTGTAATATGAATAATTATTCATCAAGTATATATAGTGTAAAATGAATAATTATTCATCAAGTGTTTCATGGTCAATTTTACTTTCACTTACGGAAATACTACCTCATGTACTTTCGAAGGTTACCGCCATCAGTTTCTTTTCTTGCCTCCATGCTATTTTGATATCTGTATTTACAACAACAACAACGTGTACTTCATATCACCCTAAGTGATGATGAGATCACTGTTTTGTCTAATTGTCCCTTGCCGCCGAGCGTCGAGAATGTGTCATGTGCTGAAAAAGATGGAGTTTTGCGCCCAAGTTCATGCATGGTTCATGGAGATGAAGTTGATATCATGTATTACATTTCCTCTCCAGAATTGTAGACTTTACAATTTAAATAGGCACTATGGATCAGAATCAGTTAACTTTGTAAAGTCGTATCGGATGTATTTATATACGACCGGCTCATTCCAGGTGAACTAAACTGGACACTGCATCTCTGGATGAAAGAGTAAAACCCATCTTTGCGTAAACGTAAACTTGCCTTTATGCAAACGTTTCGAATATGTTTCTGACGACTGGTTCAGTATGAGTTTGATATACAGAGAGCAATAAATAATATATGTGTTAATAAGAAATTACCGTGTCCCTGGAATCTGACTGAACACCTACTAAGTTAAGTAATTTGCTTGGCTGAAGTGTTTAGAGTTGGATGAATTCCACTGAGGATACTCCCTGATGTAGGATATCTTTTCTTCAGTTATAATAACATAATTAGGAGGGCTTTGTTTACTTCGTTGTGTTTCAAGAGACACACGCGTTATAATAACAACGACATCTGGACTATCAGAATACGACATTAAACGTCACTAATAAAATTAACAGTTGAAGCTCTCTGGCACGTCTCTGAAACATTTATGAGCGTTGTTTCACAAGGGGGTCATATTTCAATATATCCGAGTAGATTGCAAGCTATTATTATAAATATTTTTGTCAGATTATATTTTCGTCATACATCGTCGGACGGCAGTGTTTACTGTCGCTATAATGACGAACTGCGTCACACAGATATTGTTAACACTGAGATGATGGCTTGTATATAAGAGCGAATAGTCTTTTAAAGAGTAGTTACATGCTTTTTAATAATAGTCCTTGCGATAATCGAGAAAACCCATAACAGACGTATCTAGGAAACACATGACAAAATGCAACTGAGACTTCATACATTTTTGGATGATCCTACGATTCTGAAGTTTCCAATATTCGTGATGCCTGTAAATACAATGTGCTTTCAAGTAGTGAAGATGTTCTGTAACATGCAAGTACCTACATTAACAGTTCGCCCGATCTTGCTGCAATTGCTTTGTTATCAGTACAGGATATACCAAGTTTTTGTATTATAGAACTCAGAAGGGACTTTCTCTTTCAAGCGGCTTTATCATATTCTCCCATCTGTCATTCCTAATATTGCGGTTTTATTCGATCACGAAACACCTCCAGTGTCTGGTCAGGGATCCAAGTTCTAGTGTTCTTAGCAGCGATTGGAACCCAACTACATATAAAGTGGTTGTGCGAAGGGTTGAGAACATCTAATACACGCTCAACGAATTTAGCTCACCTGGTGAAACTGGTCTTTATAGAGTATATTGATATAATAAAAACTGATATTTCAGTGTTCTGAGAACAAAGCACCATGGATGCTCCATAGATAACAAAAAAATTCTGAAAAATGTCACGCTTGGAAAAGTTCGGGCGTAGTTGATACGTGTCATCGGGATGAAATTACACAGATCGATGATCGATTATTTACATACCGCATACAAGTTTCACTTTTTAAGTTACAATGTACTCCATCTGCATAAACCAAATGGTTACCTGTCATATCCACAGTGACAGGCTCATTTCGATAGTGAAAGAATGATCGTTTTTAAAATAATGTCCGTCTGTTCACTGTGAAAGTGTCGAGGACAAGCGATGACATCAACGCTTTTGCTTTCGAGTGGAGACAAACAAACACGATAACTGGCATGTAAACGTCTAGAAAGGTTTAGACTGTCCTCAATTACCTCAATGAGCTGAAACAAGTGTCTGTTGGACCACGCACTACATGATCCCGGACCATCAATATGCTAATATTTTTCATTATCAAGAAAGGGGCGCACGCCTGAAATCTACTTCTCCTTGCACTCAAGAGTATTGTCATCACCGACGAGTACCAGAGATTCGACACACATAACGCCCGCACCAAGAATTAAGTGATTAAACAAAATACATTACCCTCCTTTTCAACCTTACCAACAGGGCCCCATTGTTTGTGGTAATGTGAGGTGAAATTGGCTTTAGGGTTGCATTCAGGATTATTGCACTTGTGTGCGTGTATGTGTACTAATTCGGGCTAATGCCAGTGCTGCAGGGATAGTCCACTGAGATAGAATATCGTGTTTACAATATCGCTGACGTTGAGCATGTTTGCCGTGCGGAGTCCCAAAATGTTGTCTCCGGGTCGATCAGGCCAGTTCCTATTTTATGTTCAAAGTTTATAATTATTTTGTCAGTAATGTTCCAGTGTCAATCAAGAGACAGCATTTGAGTACAAGAGTGGGTGCATTTAGGTTCACGCCACTTTTAGCAATACTCACGGCGAGGAACACCAGAAATGGACTTTGCATATTGTACTCATGTGGGAATCGAACCCCGGTCTTCGGCGTGACAAGCGATAGCTTTAAGCGCTGGTTTCCCCCACTGTTCCTTTGGTTATAAGAAGAACGGAGAGTCGGACAACCTGGTGCTAGCGTACATTTGCCGTGTTTGTCCTGAATCACATTATAGTCAACATGCAGATGTCATTTAAAAGTAAAATTGATTATATTGCACAAGATGCATTTTGTTTTCCTGGATACATCTGACCCTGTATACCGTCCATTTCCAGAAAATTACATAACGATCATTTTCCCCGAAATCCACAAGCATGGCGGAGGCGGTAATACATGGATCGAGCAAGGCCATAACGTTAACATACTGTGTTTGTGCCAACGCTGGGCACCCTCTGACAAGGTACTGGACAGTCTCATCGAATACAATGCATAATCTAAATTTCATTTTCACGTTTCGATGCAAAATGATGCTTCGACGGTTTCGAGTGGGCAACAAACAGAAGGCCTTTGGTTTAACCTTTCAAGTCAGCCGACTTCATCAAAGAGCTCAGCAATGCCTTCTTCTCAACCACTGTGCATTTATAAGCTCGATGCAGTCGTCTCTTGAAATACTGAGTCTGTGTCGATTTGATAAAGCGCTCCGCTTGATCGACAATTATTTCTGTGTCGTTCAGCAGGACAGAACCTTTCACAAAATCATTATTGTTCCAACAACTTTGGCTTGTTTAAGAATGTTGAATGTCTTGCTTTCATCCTGAGACTTGACATTTTCACATCAGACAAAAGTGTGTGCAAAAGTACACAATAAATATCAGTCACGAAGAGCCTCGTAAATCACGTTCCCATCGTGTTCCCATTGAGAAGTATTGAGGGGAAGCGCGAGGGTGGTTGAGCTGTTGTGTCATGAAGCTTCGTGCGAGGGACAATATTTGGGTTTTTTCTATCGTCCTATAAACAACAACAAAAGAATATGAAGAACAGAACATAAATATTTGATATTGTAGAGTTTGACCCTAACCTGCATACCCAAGCATAGATAGGATCGACCTTCCTTATACTTCTCCACCAAGTTCATTGATCCCTTTTCTACGTTCTCAGTTGCATTTGTTGAAACCGAAGCATATGCCAGTGCCATTTGTAAAGGATACGCTCTTGACAGGACATTCGGGGTTGTCAACTCTTTTGGCAGGACATTCGGGACTGTCCACAAAAAGAAGGTGAGTAAGGGATGTTAAGGGTCGGTACTGACAAGGTCCAAGATCTCTTTCCTTGTTGAGTAAAAGCCTAAAGAAAGAATCAAGTGACAAAAAGAATACCATGGACTAAACGAATCGCTCTAAAATGTTTCCCTTCGGGTGTCTCTACGAATACCTCATTAAAATGATTTACCCCTCGTGAAAATAGATAGAAACCTCAATATCCATTCGTTAGGTACAATTTTATTGTCCTCCTTTATACTTTTCTTTACAAGATATCAAAAGGACGGATATACCCAGCCCAAAATGTACTGCAGTTCAACCATTGTTCATATTCGTAATTCTCAATCCTCAAACTGCTGTTTATTCGTATTCGTCAGTGTAAAATTCATAATGTGTAACATGATGTACAGTACCTACTTGTGATGTTGGGGAAGGTACTTCCAATGGTATCACATGTAAATGTTCTAGAATGACGTTTATATTTCCCCGAAGACAAGGCAGCCACTTGTAAATTCTATGCAAAAACTCAACAACATTATATCTTCTTTACAACACTACACTACACAGAATGAAATTCATCATCTTACATGCCGTTGTGCTAAGTGCTATCATATAAGAAAACTATCGATTCAAACAAAGCTGAATGTAAGAGTAACGACGTGTGTTCACTTAATATGGTACCCAAGAAATCTCTTGAGGTCGCTATCAAGGAAATATTTGCTTTGGGAAATGACGTTAATTCGAAACATCAGAGGTCACATTACACACATGGACCAACTCCAGCCCTCTTGTCCTTACTTCCTCAGTATACTATATTCCAATCTGTAATCTGTAAGGTATTAGGGGATCAGTGAAAAAAGAAGACTAATACAATTTACCCCTCCTTATTACCCAAAAGGGAAAAAGGATCGAGATTATCACTTGAACCATGAAAGCTCAGTGGGTATTAAGGTGTTTGGTCCAATGCTCGTCTTTCTGCGCCAAATGTCAAGGGCGCACGTCAGCTTCAAGATTTCATTATATGCTTTTTCCATCTTCAACTCAAGTATGGTCGTACAGGTTGACACTTCATCGGAAACTGACATTTATTTGACCCTATATAAGAGTATATCAAACTAAATGATAGAGTTCTTTGTGGAGAACATTTCACCAACCTTTTTCTGCTTCTTAGCAATAAAAAATGAATACTGTTATTATGCTTAAAGGCATTATACGTTCAGTGTAAGACAACAATGTCTAGGACATCCAGAGAAAACGTACTTCCAAGTACGGAAAAGCATACTATGTGTTCCACATTTGCATAAACCAGTGGCTTTTCTGCTCTTATAGTACATGTTGTGATAGTATTGGAAATATATTCAACACAGGTATTGTCTGAATGTCAAAACGTGCAGCAAATTTGACATTAGGTCATGTTATGAAGGAATGTAGAGATATTGAAAGGGCAGAAATAAATACCTAAACAATATTTTGATATCATATATCATGGACAAACATTAAACAACAGAATAATCAAGTCCTTGGTGTTTTGATTGGGGTAGGTTGACATTTTGCTGCGGAAAATGTTTGCTATTTCACAACAAAGAACAATGGACCTCAGCTCTTCAACCTGGCTTGTATGGCCACACGAACAATAACATGGACTGTCTTGTTAATGTCTGCTATGGAACTCCACATGTGCGGAAAACAGGGATGATCATGGCAATATTATACTAGAGGAAACTCAACCTATTCCTGGCGAACAACGACAGGTTCCTATGTACAGGATATTTTTGGACGTTGTGCTGGTTCGAAGCGAGTAGGTCGCCAACGTGCAAAATTGTGCAAAAGTAAAAGGACAACATCCACCACAAAAGATCACATTGCAAATACGCGCCAAAATATTAATGTCTAAACAATAGTAATAAAACTGGCTATTGTATTAGATTTTGTATACAAGTGAAAAATGTGAGTCATGTAAGTATTTGTCTGTGTGAACATGGGTATTTAACATGACATCCCCTGACCTAATATTAGATAGTCTAAAGTTAAAGACATGGTGTGTATTTGGATCAACGATTTTTAGCACAAGTATCTGACCTGATGGATATCTTATTTCATTCTCAGAAAAGTAGTTCCATTTGAAACATCTTACCAAAAGCATTTACAACGTATGTAATACCTAGCTGAAAATGTAATAATTGTGTTGATAAAATCATTGTGCTTGACCAAACATTCTATTCTTGTGAATTTGCATACAAGCACAGAATCCTTGGAAAAATCATTTCTGCGTTACAAACGTGAACTGCATTTCGAATCACGTCTCGTGAATAAGAGATATTTCTCGTATTGTGGAATATTTTTCGTTAAATCTATTTGAATTTCCCTCTACGTTCGGGGGCCACTTACGTCCAGACATGAGTGTATCTCCTGTCTGGAGTTATATTAGCTGATTCATATTTTTCCATGGACTTGGGAAAACATATTTCATGACTAATTCATGTCGAAAAATATGATTAAATATACACACAAAGATCTTCCGGAGTTAATCACTATTACTGTGGGATTCATAGCCCAGCCATAGCCCCATCAAGGTTTATTCCGGCTAAACATTATTATAATGTTTCTCTGAAGGACCCGCCTGTGTTGTCTAGTCGTTGTTAACCTATATCGAAACCGATAAAGTGAATAGTGCTAACCTCCAATTTTGAGAAAATCCCATTCCTCATTGTGACAGCCCGTATATTACAGTGCTCTGTTATGGGGGTCGTCGGATAACAGATTTAATGCTTTTGGGAAGAGTGGTTGTATCGTTCATACGAATGATGACGCCTGCATATGGACGCATTTATGCAGGTCAGAAACCGCCTTTCTGGAGCATTGCATATATTGAGTCATACATATTTCATTCTGTAACATTCTATATCAGAATTGTAACAGCCATTTGCACGTTTCGCTTGCTAACGCCTGTGCCAGGTTTATATCACGCTAAACTGGTTCAACTTTCAACTAAAGTGTTTTATCTGCACATTTCCACATTGACTCGTTTCGGCAACCATGTTACTAGTATATTTATTTACAGAGATTAATATCGAATAAGTAATTGCTCATACTGAATCGCGGTATAACTTTATTCTGCATGATCATTGCATATGCAAGTTCGGATGTTCCGTTGATATGGGTGATATGTATTTTAGGGTTTATAATTTGAAAAAGTTTCTTGTTCAATGATTTTCATATTTTACAAGTACATACAGTTATATTAGGGAGTCAGAAGTCCAGCCTGCTATTAGCTGGAGGTATTTGGTACTTCGTGAGTATTATCCCATTTGTCATCACGAAACCGCGGGTTTACCCCAAAGGAGCTTCTGTCAGCTGCATTTATCACTTTGTCCTCTGACGAAGTGTTTATACAACTCCTTCACCCAGTCCATATTTCAATATTTCTGTTTAGTTTGGCAATCATAAACGTTTAAACGGTTTTCAACAGATTCCATTATCTACTTCTCAAATATTAAAACAGTTGGAACGTTTAGTATCTGCGAAATGTTTAGATTATAACTTAACTAACCACAGCGACAAACAATGAACGACATTCACCTGATGAAGAGACGACATGAAATGTTCTTTTGCGAGCTTGTCTGTACAATAATTTGTTAAAAAACCTCTGTACGAGAAATCCCGGGACATGTAAGCATACAACTACCACACAATGTGAATTGTGAATTCAACGTTTTTGTCACTTTTAAAGATTCATGTTCTAATCTTTTTTCAGCTACCTGTGCTTGTCGTAAGGGGTAACTAACGTGATAGGCTAGTCATTCCCGGTGACGTCATCGCATCCCAATCTCGTAGATCATTGTGCTTGATGTCAACTTCTGGTCCTGAATAGATTATTTACAGACCACCATCATAGAGCTACGGAATTATGTTGCTGACAGAGGCGTTATGTACACAGAATTGTTAGCGTTTCCAGTTTCTCTTCATTTTTAATAGACAATCAACACGTCTTTTGACCTTCCATGTTCCCTGACGCCTTTTCCTACAGTCAACCAACGCGACAATTACTATTTGTAGAAGTACATTGTGTTACGACCAACAGAATTAATTTCCCCCTGTTGCTCTGGAGGCAGGAGTAAGCGAAATCGCAAACTGATTTTCAGAAATTAGTTTGTTGTTGGTCTTGTCATTCCCGTTGTGGCAGAGTATGATTAATAAACTTGCTATAAACCTTTCATTGTTATAGCAAAATAGGAAAAACGTGGCTTTGTAGGAAATTCACCATATATACATGTAAATCATTTAAAGCCTGTCAAGGAACGAGAGTAAAACAATCAAAATATCACCGGCATTTGGTAGCGCTTTCTCGTCTCGCGATATCGATTTCTCGCCTCCAAAATAGAGAAGCCGATGACCTAATCAGCCACCATACAGGTATGAATACATAAGTAGTATGTGTGTATATATAACACAGTTCAAGTACAGAGGACGATACAATATAAACATAGGTTATAGGTCCAAGAGCAGAAGGAAGATCACCATATTAGGGACCATGGGGACTTACTGTACATTTGCTTCCTGCAGAGACCCCAGTTGGATTTACACTTTCCTTCAGCTGTTAGACAATCCAGCCGTAAAATAAAATTCCATATAATCTACGGTTAAAGATACGATAATGGTATGTTTCAGTTCAGTTTGAAGGTTTTGGAATTGCTACCCAAACAGAAGGCCAATAATGATATAATACCCCAATCCCCCATGGTTGAAGGTTTCCAGACATCTGTAATGGGGAATATAGTTCATAACCTTTGTGTATACAAGTACCGTAGAACATTAATCTTTCGAGACCGGTGTATTAGAAATCCACAATTATATACATACAAAAATTAAGACAGTAACGTTTGTACATATGTATGTATGTTGTATTGTCTAGGCTAGGCTGTGTCAATATAACAATGTACCACTGGTTCGCCAGGTGTAAGTTGGTGTGTTGTTTCCAAGACGTTTCTCTGCATATGTTTTGTCTGAAGATTGTAAACATCACATCGACTACACGGATCATAGAGATCATGTCAATCAATGCTTGACGTCTTGACTCAGACCACGTCACTGTTTGGCGGTTTGATGAAATTTCATTGATGACTGACAGTTTGAACAGACCACATCAGTGTTAGGTTGTGCGATTTCTCCGGCAATAACCGATTCTTTTTCACATTCAGAAAAGCTAAGCCTATTGGTTGTGTTTGCTATTTCTCACAGAGAGGTGACTCAAATAAGGATCGGTTATAGGAGACATGAGGGCAATGATGAGATGCTGCGGTACTGATTACCAAGAGAAACTTTGACCTAGAGAAAAGCGTGGAATTTGTGTGGGCAAGTCATTGTAGCTTAACTATTCAGTTAGTACCTACTTCAGGGGTACAAGAACCTTGAAGAAATAGCCTTTTTATTGTTATAGGAAATACTATGGCCTTTATGTGAGAAGATCTGGCAGTACGTCAGTCCTAAAGAGATGTGTGTGCATTCTTTGCGGGATGCTTGTGTCTTGTATCTTTGCTTAGGGACACTTCAGCCCTAGTGACCCAGATATTGTTGAATTAACACTGCCATTATCAATCGATAAAACAATCCCTCTGTGCCAAGTCTTCGTGATATCCCGAAGGGGAGACTTATAGCCTTCTTCTTCCATAAAAACTTCAAATGTTTTTCTTAAAGGTACATTTGGGTGCGACTAGTGAAAGTATGGTGGGACCTACCCAAACCATTATGTATAGTATCCAATACCTTGTTTGAATAACGTTACAACAGTTGAAGTCTTTATGAATCTTTCAAAAATGTATTAAATGTAGACAGATGAAGGACGCATTTGAAGCTAAGTGATGCACAATGAGATTTCCTTATTTTGCGGGTGGAGCGAGTGTAGCTCAAGCTCTCCGGCAATGGTCTGTATGTTCCTATCCGCACATTTATCGCTGAATGTAGGAACGAATTGTACCTGGCAATACCTTACAGTGACGAATATTGATAAATAATTATGAGGTCGAATACGTTCGAGGTTCACGAGGACTCAGCTGTCGCCTCTGAGGAAGGACCGGTGAGTTGGCACTTCCTCCATTGGACACGGGGGTATCGTCTTCAACGGCGTCCACAGGAGCCAGATAATGTTATTTTAAGCATCATTTCCATGGGAGACGCCAGATGAGGATATGACCCCGTCCACAACACAACCCACTATATGGCAGTATGTCCCCAAAGGACAATGCCCCCACATATGCATTACGAGCAGAAACCATTAAACCTTTAGCAAGATTATAATGCATTTATATTTATATTTCGACAATGCATACCGAGATTACTTGCAACTTTCTGAAGTGTTGATCGGTTTGCTGACATGTAACACTGTGATATATAGGATCCTCTCTCAGGGATACTCTAACAAAACTTAAAATTTAGTCTTGTCTTGAACATGATCGACCGCATTCGTTGAGCGTCTGCCAGGAGAGCGTAGGGTCAGTTGGCTTTGCCATCATACCAAAAGACATTAGAAGATTGTACTTGTTACGCTTCCTGGCACACGGCACTAAGGGAATACTGGTGGTCTCGGTGTTACCTCCGTTTGATATCCCTGCGAGGTAACACTATAACTGCGGTACGGTCTAATACAAACACACCACTCATGCTTGCGTGTTGATGTGTATAAGTTAAATAATACTGAACGCAACATTTTACCCAGTTTGAACCAACACCACACATTTCATGTGCTAGCTTTATTATTACAGTTGGGTTATTAGACTTACCGCTTAAAAGGCGGTGGGTAGCCTTGTGTTTAGTGTTCGCTCATTGCGCCAAAGTCCCGGGTTCTATTCCCACATAGGTACAATACATGAAGACCATTTCTGGTGCCCACGCCATTTCATTGTTTGAATATTGCTGAAAGCGGCATCACCTATCTATTTATCGCTAAACGGAATCTATTTCGTTGTCGTTTTGGACAAAAAAAACTTTGAATATAGTGATGTAGCTATAACATGCACAACGGAATAATGTTTTCATCCGTGGGTTTTACTCTCACTTGTGAAATAATGATGAAGAGTTATTGAAAACAATTAATTGGCAGGATTCCTTTTGAGAGAGCGAAAAACCAAACATGATCTCTCAAGCTGAAAAATATATAACTATGATATTAATCTTCTTGTCTTTTTTGTGAATACGACTGAAGTAATTCCGTGAATTTGATAAGGATTGTTGATAATCTTTTGAGCAGGAATATAGTGCTGGACCATGCAATGTATCACTCTTTGTGAAAATCGGTTATGAAGATTTGAAATAACATATAAAAGAATAATTGATATCTCTTCATGTTGAAGAGTCACGCAAAAGCTTGGCGGTACTGCTGCTCGGTTTTGGCAGATCTCGTCCTAAGTTAACATTATGATCTCATGGAAGGCTTTGTGTGATAAAACAGTGCATACAGTGATGCTTTTATATAATCTAAATGTTATTTGCAGTCCCGACAGAGGTTTCAGTACATACTTTTCATGTCGTGCAGGCATACTTTTGATGTCAGTTTATTTTAAACTGCATCTATTTATCCGTTAAGATGATGGAACCAAATGCCAGAGTTGAAAAATAAAAATAATTGCACATTAGCTAAAACTATCGAAAAATAAAGAAAGACTTACACTGCAAAGTGTTAGGTATCAACATACTGGACGACCACCAATTGCATCAGTATTTAGTCATTAAGACAGGCTCATTGGATAAACGGTCAAAGCAAAATGAATGGGTAGAGTTCTTAACGACATGTTAGTATTTGTGACGTGAGACATGAAATGTCGAATCAGTCAGAAGCAATGAGTATACAGTACTACATCTGACAACAGCAGTGTCATCTATATTCCCGTGACGTCGGAGTCAAATCCCTGACGATGTGGTACAATTACAGAACTGTTAACTAGTACACTAAGACCTCGTTAGTCTGTGCACCAAGGCAATTATGTAGGTACTTCTAGGAACTAACTGTTTGCTTCATGACAGCACTTGTTTCAGATCAAAGTATCTGTTAGTGTGGCAGATCTCAACGATGCTATGTCTGTTTGGGTGTTACCTTGTACAGATCCGAGTTAATCACACACCACCACAATATCAAAGCGTGTATTAAGTCGACTCTCCCTGATTCCAAATTGTGGGAGGTTTGTAGCTGACGTGGATCTGACATTCACGGTCTTACAATCTCTTCAGGGCGGTAACCAGAATACCAGAAAGGAAGTATCTTTGACCAAAACTACATTTTTAGCTATCCAAAACCGACTGTCGAAATTTACGATGTTCCTAAATTAGGATATCGTACATCGCACAGACACAGTGATAGACTTTTAACAAATGATACACAGCTGTCCTCTCACATCTGACAGACCACACCTCGATGCCAGTTAACAATGGCACTCCCCGTTCCTGATGCCCAAAGATTTCCGATACATATATAACCCATGATAACACTCGGCCTGCTTTGTCTGACTTTATTAACAGGATACTGGGAATATTTTTATTTGGTGTGTAAAAATACTTTTGCCATTGTAAACATTGCACACACATTATTAGGTTTCAATTAGGGATGTATAACACTTGGGATATTCTACACTTTTAAATGCTTTATGTTGAAAATATCTCTTGTGAGACCGTGGGGCTATGTTTGAAGCAGATCACAGCTTCTTCGGTTCTGTGTTCAATAATGTCAAATTCGAGACCGAAGTTTATTTGAAAGAGATCGTCGTATAGGGAGTTAAAGGATTAATTCCTTCACGTCTGCTCAATAAGATTTCAGAGAGCAGACGTCTGAATCAAGTTTTGGCAGCTAAGCAGGTCTAATTACATTGACTATTTTGCATGTCCTGTGATTCAGTAAATATTTGAGGATGTTTTAAAACTGTGGAAACCAGAATAAATTGTCCTTCATGTGTCCTTCACCGTTGCATTTGCTATTTCAAATATCTCAGTCAGTACAAACGGCTCAGTGGATAAACGCCCCATTACCTTCCCATAAACATTAGAAACGTATGGTTACATTACCGTTTATGAGTACAAATAATACGTGTATGTGAATCACAGACAAATAGAGATCTCATCAAGTGTTTGAGAACCCGCCCCAGCGCGCGCGCACGCGCACGCTCACACACACGGAGAAAAGAGAAAAAAGACGGAGGCATAAGAATTGGGTGTTTTGGGGGCATAATGTTTGTCATTGATTTCTTAGGTTTGGAATATTCACTCTTGTTATACTTCAATAGTGGCCAATGTCCCGTGTTTGCATTATGCGTTCAGAAATTCCGATTCCATGTGCACGCAGAATCACAAGGAGGGTACTGCGATTGATGACCACGAGAATGGCTACTCTTTGCCCAAATCCTTCAAATGAAAAATGCACATGGATGTCATCATTAATGGAGACAACAATTTCATATCCGGCTGTATCAGTACAGCTTTCTTTTGTAAGAAGAATGTCCGAAGACTTTAAAACAGTGAGGCTCTGGAATGATCTTCTTTTGGAAATGAGAGGAATCAGAGAATATTTTTTAGGGAATCTAGCGCTATAGAAAACTAACATTATTATTAGTAGTAGTATTTATTATTTAAGTAACTAATTGTTCACAATATTAATCTTAAGAATGAAGCTTTCCCTATAGTTTTTTCACGTTGGGTACTTCTGTTGAAAGTGTTTTAACAGAATTCTCGACTTCTACCTTTGTAATAACCCACATTATATTGATTCCCTTGTCTGAAGTACTTTCTCTGAATATAACGAAAACAAATCTTGAATGTAATACGGATTATGGATAATCTCTCAGATAGAGACTTTGTGGAATTGTTACTGGACTACACAATGCATCACAGTGAAACAAATACGTAGAGCTTTAGAATCCAGTGCAGATGAGTAATGGGTAGGTCTTAATGTTTTAAACTACCAAGATATCCTACTGGTGCTTAGTTTCCTCATTTGAACCACTTTGACAAGACAGCTTTCGTATGAAACATCCTGTGGTTCCCGGCATTTTTGAATTTGTGGTACATTTTGAGTTTTGTCTGAGAACAATGCTTAAACATCAAAGCATCAATTTCTTCTTTTGCAAGTTCCGAATTCATGAAGGCGCCACCTTTGTTTCTGGTTACTTTTGTTTGGTTCTCTTTTTTAAAGCGTTTAAAAGTAACACATAAACCAACATTCTGCGGCTTGTTTGTTGATCAGTCCACTGGCAAAAGTTGCTGGGATCATTTGTTTTCTTTCAGTGACACAGAGTATTGTGAAAGTAACGTCCACTGCATGTATACCTACCACGGGAATTGTATACCGACTGATCATTCTAATATACATGCCATATGTGCTTCTGTTGACGGGTATCCAGTAATAGTTGGGTACATGCAGTCACTGTACACTTCCACATGGCCTTCGTAACACACAAACAATTGACCCACTGAACCCGAACGCGACGAGTGCCACTACAGCGTGTTTTCGGTAAAGAGGATTTTTGCAGTTTTGTTATTACTGAGTAGACTGACCACTTGGGAAGACTCTTTAACTTGGTTAGATGGTATTAGGATGACTTCTAAAAAACGTAGTCGGCTACAACGTGAAAAAAACGACGATGAGTCGGTAGTCATCGGCTTTCCGATACCTCAACAATGCCGCGAGTAGGGTGCTGGTTTCCAGTGTAAACTTACACGTATACCTTTATGCAAATTGTGTTCAAAGCTGATGCTACAGTTGGGCAGAACATGTTCAATCTTTCCGCTATTAATTGGTGCCATCAATGATTTTCCATCATCCACTTATGCACATATCTTATGTCTTTCACGCCGAATGGAATGTGTTTCGGGCTTGAGATTGGTTACTGTCTAGCGTTGACGTGTATTTTGATTGCTTCATATATTACACATATCATGTAAATCTGGCCTTGGTTGAACCGTCTTTTTTGTGTGTAAAATCATCAAAGAATAGATTCTCATTTTCTTCTCTTAGTGTGCCTATCAGTAATTTGACATCGTTGCTTCATTTACTAACCAACCCTACATAAAATGATGCTGGAAGCGAAACACGCAAGTGTGGAAACGCCAGGTTCATCAACACGCTAAAACTGTCCTATTCAAGAACAAACGTATTCAAGAGCATACAGGAAACCTTGTTTTTCAGAGCACTCGAGGGTAATGTCATCACTGGCGCCACTTGAAGACTTTGGTTCTTGTTATGATAGGAATCATGCCTCAGGACCTACGTGTAACTGATTCCTTAAAACATGTAACCATCCACTCTTACTTTGCTTTGCGAGGAGGGCACATTGCTTTACGAAAGCATGGCCGTGATATTACTATGAATATAACTTAATTTTACAGTGTTTGACCAATTACATGTACACAAATTACATTTGGTGTTCACGCGTGTCCATCCATTACACTATGCACTGACCTTCTTAGATACAGTTTCAGATTCTCTACTTCATCACTTTTGTTCAGGCACCTGACAAACCAATTATGCTTAAGGTTCTGTATAAGAACACGCACTCCTAACTAAACTGGATGTCATATCTGTACCGTGCCCTGACACGTTGAGGCCGAAAGCTACACAAACAAACTGACGGAAGCAGAGTGCCTGGAGGATAAGGTTGCCTTTTCGATAATTAAGTTAATACAACACAACAATGAATTACATGAGCAGTGCAAGCTTCAACACATGAAGGCAGTCATTCCAACAATCTCCATTTGGCTACAGTATGAGGGGCTGTTAGACATAGTTACCATAAAATGCATGTTTAAGACTTCTGTAAAGTAAGCAGGGTTTTCTTTTGTGTATTTGATAGAAGTATTTGCTCTCTAAAGGGGGGAATAAAGCAAATAATGAATCATATTATGGTAAAAGTCACAACTGGTTGTGTTCGTCTCATTATAAGGTTAACACTAGCTTACAGATAAATGTATCAAACTGTCACTATTTCTGAGAGTGGCCATACTGACATCCTTGTGGCATCAATGTGAGAAACAGAAACAATATCCTCGATTGATGTTGACCTGAATATGTCAGTCAGTCCGTCAGGATCTAACTAGTTCACAAGGCCACACCAGCATATAACCGTACATAATAATTTCTTCTGGGGTCCATGTAAAATAGAAAAAATAGCAATATTATAATATCTTTCTGCTGCAGTAAGCACATGTAGTAGTAGTCAATTAAGTTCAGGACAAACTGTTGCTCTCTGATTTTGTCAGTTGTGTAACGTAAAAGAATGTTTATGTAAACGATTCTGGGTGTATTGCATTCCTAATATTTCGCAATATATATTGAGCTCGTATTATAACGCAAGGATGAAAACGTCAATGCATACTTATGGGTATGCCTTAATTCACGATACATTTGAATGGGCAGCTGCAATGTTCAGAAAGTGTATTTGAATAAAACAAGCTGAAAAATATCTTATGTTACAAACGGATCCATATTATCCATGATTACAGGGTGAATTGATACTAACAACACAGGCTGCATATTTATGTAGATATTTGGATGTTCTCTGTTTCTGGAAAGGGAGGAACTGTTATTTGTGCAAGGGCTTATTCGAACAGCTATTCATCTTCAACTTCCATGGATGGTGCTTCTCCCTTCTGTGTCACTGTTCCAGAATAAGACACTACGAATCGGTCTCTAACATGATCATAGCTTAGGTTGATTGAAATCGTAGAAGACACACATCGTGAGACCATTCTGAAAAAAAGAACAATGCGTGTCAATGGTTTCAGTATTCTATCTTCCGAGGCCCCAGGTTATTCATTAATCTTCTAAGCAAACCAAGCTGATGTCAACCTGTTAGTTGGAGGGAGACCAGTGACAGACACCTTGTGAGGAAGGAATTGTTCTACTGTTCCATCAACTGGCATGACCACCATCCACTTACTCCTCAAAGGTTGATAAAAGCAAGATATGATTATGGATGATCTATCACATATCCACCATACAGTGGGCATATCTCACAAGATATAAGACCATTCTTGGAAATGACAATGTTCTCAGAGTGAAAGGCTTCTTACTCCCGATCAGGTATACTCTAGATGCACCAACTCTCGTGTGAAACCAAGCCCAAGAATCCTACTGGTGGACTTTCTCCAAGAAGGTCAGACCATAAATGACCAGCATCTACTAAAACATAAGTGTGAGAATGCCAAGGGTAATAATTGGCATTTGTTAGTCGTATGCTCCAAATTGGATTATCCCCATCTTTTTTGTATAGTATAAGAGGTTTTGAACTCATTCAGCATCCTCCGTGTTCATCAGCTATGGAATATTTTGTACATGCCTGAAAGAAGCCGTCTGCACATGTGGCATTCAGGAACTCCAGCATCCTTCGCAGAGCAATGTGGACATCGGAAGGTACTTCGTTGAAAACCATATTAATTAAGAACCGACTTCATCACTGTGGCCAATCAAATTCAGTCACAGAGACTGAAGTTGGCAGACAGCTACTAATATCCTCCTTTACTGTGATGGCCAGCCGCCTTTCCAAAGTCAGTCAAAGATCTAAATTAAACTGAATCTGTCAGCAACTTTTAATATCTGTAACATTTCACAATACAAAGCCTGAGTAAAGACTTCTTTTCGACAGTGGATTCAACAGTCTGTCTTTTAAGCAGGATTTATTTCTTTGATGTATCTTTTCATGCAGACAGACCTGGTTTATACATCTAACATAGTCCTAGTACTCTATCGTCATTCAAACAATGTGGGTCGATGCTAAATTACTACTGTCCATTGTATATAGAACCCTGCGATATAGCTGAAGTGGTGGAAAGTAAAACTGCTGTTGACAGGATTAACGCATGGACATTAGGTTTCATTTGCGATGATTCTAGTGTCGGACACACGTCATCACAGCTGCCAGTGTTACAGTTATATCAACAATTAAAACGCCACAAACAAAATTCATTCATTACAGACTACAGACAATTAGTACCAACCTAAGACATTACAAAAGTAATTTTGCTCAGCCTAAATAACAATGCATAGACTGTTACTGTTACTAAATAACAATGCATAGACTGTTACTGTTACTAAATAACAATGCATAGAATGCTTCATTTTTGTTATTTCTAAAAGCTCGTAACATGAACGAATGGGCCGTGCAAAGTATTTTACCTTTCGGTTTATTCATTAACTGGTTTTAGTTTGTTTCCTTAACAATAATACTTATAATTGTTATAAATGCTAAAACTGGCATTTCAAGGCAATTTTCCTAAAAATGTAAGCTCTTGGTAATATAACCATTTTTATTGCCGGTGGTGCAGACAAAAGGCAATAGATATGGGTTATATCGTAGAAATGCACTGAATTTCTTATCAATTAACAAATTGCAATTACCAAGATCAAACACTCTCTGGAAAGAATATGTTATGTTGAATGGTCGTTGTTTTTCCTTTGACACGTTGAATTATTCTTCTCAAACTGATGGGCCCCTCATGAGCAGCCCCGATCCAAATTATGTGTTGTTTGTCCTTCGAAGGTTTCTAATAGATCAGTATACCCCCTGTTAGTGCTACCAGCATAATTTTAATCCACAAAGTAAAGAAATTTGAGAGACTTCTTTCATATTCAAATTGTGTGTCAGAAAGACAAGTAAATGAGTCGTTTATTCCCCAGGACCTATTTTGACTGCACATCTTCACAGTATAACACGGAGTTGACGCTTCCTGTGTTGTCTAGTCGTTGGGACTAGACTACCTTCTGCTAAAGTTCAAATTATATAAGGTGCCGACCTCCAATATGTACTTAATAAAGCTCAATGTAACAGGTCGTCACTTACCGGAATTATCCCGAGTCTTTTCACTGATTGCATCGCTCCTAATATGACCACAACAGTTGAACAATCGTCTCGACTACACTCAGTATAGCTTCTTTGAAGATAGATCTTTGACCAGATCGTTGCTTTGCGAAATATGTAAAAGTCTCCAAAACCAGACTAGACAAACCCGGAAGTCTTTGTAGAGATGTATATCAGAAACTCTGGATGCATATCACAACATTGGCCTCTGTACATTTCATTTGCCTGGGTCACTTCGGATATGAATAATTCCGTCTGATACCAGGCGTACACGGTAACAGAGGTAATCAGATTTGTTGTGGTACACTTGGTGAAAGGGTCCGAATTGTGGAAGCTATTTGCTACCATCATCTTGCTTAATCATATTTCATCGTGCAAACATCTCAAACCATTTCTAAAATAAATTCAGTAATGAAACATACTAAATCAAAAGTTTGTTTTGACAAACACATCATGTAAATCTGGATTCGTGGAATTGGATATCTATTAAAACGGATATGGTTAAAACTGTTTCATCCATCGATCACTTTCCGTGATATTTGTTTCCTGCTTGAACAATATTCTGATGTCCATCTACTTCAGTATCATAACTCCGTGGCACATCATATATTTGTACACCCGTTTCGTGCATCAAACTCCCCATGTGCGTGATTGGAACAACCATGCCTGAATTTGCGACAGGTATTGGACATCCAAGCCACCCACAATTCAGGGTTTAGCCATTGTCCTCAGCAGAACCAGTTACTGTGCACACTTGACAGCACTTACTGAGATTCCACATATAGCTGGAATAGTGCGGCGGTAAGCCAACATACATCAATCCATCCATCCATCCATCCATCCATCCATCAATTCTTTACACAATCGCTGGTGTATTTGAGAAAACGTACAATTCATCTCGTGGTTATGAATGTATTCTATTACGCATGCAGAATGAAGAATCCTACAAAATACAACGGATACTACTAAACGTATCAACAAGTGTGACGAAAATTGGAGGTTTCCTTGTTATATTATTGAGGTCGATATGTTATATCAGGAGATACTAAAATATATCAGCTTTATTACAGTTGCTCCGGCACTGAAACAGGGTCCGTCGGGTAGCCAGGTGGTTAACATGAGTGGTGGTCACACAGAACACACTGGTTCGATTTCCCCATATGGGCACAATGTGGGCACATTTGTTGTGTCCCCCGCCGTGATATCGCTGGAATATTGCTAAAAGCGGTGTAAAACTAAACTCACTCGCTCATACATTATCGAAAGCAATGGTATATGTTGCTGGTGACTTCCAAACAGAGACAACAAACCCCCGCTTCCTGGTTACAATCCTCATTGGATACATCACATCAAATTACACGACGACTGGTTGTCCAATACAAGCGAACAATGTGAGACAAACTGATCATCATGAAAAGGACATTTCGACATGATCAATCTTCAATTGAATGTAATTGAATTACTGTATTTTTCATCCTATCTGTGTTATAATGTCTAGTGTTGCACCACCACTACATGAAAAAGGTAGCTCAGACATTTTGATTCGGTATCAGGTATCCTACACGTGAAGCAGTTCCAGGTCCATCGGTGCGGCGGGTGTCTCATGGCCCGAACATATCTCGTTGTAAGCACGTTTAGATGAAGAATTCTGCAATTGAAAAATAAAATTGTTCCATGTTCATGCTTACGTCCCCTGAAATGCCCATTTCAATAAAAAAGAGTCACAGACCGTTGGTTGTAGACCTTCGATAAATCAATTATCTCACGCGCTGCCTTTGTAAACAGTCAAAGGTGAAGTACCGGGAAAGTTTGGAAACGTGTCGAATGGCTATGTTCTATTAGCAAACAAGACGAAGATGAAACCGACAGTATGTCAAGTTTGAGATATAAAAAAACAGGCCATATTATGATGCTTTTAGGTTCAGAATAAAACAGTTATAGAGGGGCATTAACGTCATTAATGTCAGGCCTTTGAAGAGCTGTTAAAATGACTTATGAAAATTTTGGTCTTATAAAAATTGCAGATTGTTGATTTCATTTGTCTATATAGAGCACGTCATTATTGTTAGTTGTGTCTGTCATACGATTATGTATTAATAAGTAGTTTGTTGTTTAACGCCCCACTTAGAGGCGGTGGTTTGCAGATAATCTAGTCACGACCAAACAATCAAGTGATCATGAGCATGATACGATGACATAGTCAACCAAGTTAGCGAGCCTGACCACCTGATCCCGTTAGTCGCCCATACTGAAGATCAATGCCAGCCCGGAACATCAGGAGTGGTTTGATGATTTTAGATCCAAGGGGAAGCATTTCTGTTGTAAGAAAGGTGTTCAATGTTACACCAACCAACATTACACCCTTATACACCATGTCGAGAAGCACGTTTGATGCAAGTCTTTCTCAAGATCCACGAAATCGTATCAACCATGGCATTTTAAAAACTTTAAAGCCAAGACAGACTAAGTTGACACATGGGGTTTATGTTTTTATTTTAATGAGACTTATCAGTGTTGGGAAATCTGAATATAAAGGCGACATTGTTATGTGTCGGTCTAACTGACAGCCCGATCCTTCATGTTGCCACGTAGGCTTCTGTTGAAGATTACCACATGAGGGGAGGTGGTGGTGTGAAATCGGGTTTAACGTCGTATTTGGGAATATTTAGCTCATGTGACGACGTGTATGGGTGTATATATACTGCTGTAGTGAATCAGACTTCAGCTGGTATTACAGTGCTAGCTCACTGAGATACCATACCGCAATTAAGCATGAATACCCAGCTCAGATATTTTACACTTACTCCGAGCTGACCAGTCCTTGTTGTACGCATTGAAGGAATAACTCATTGTAACGTCTTTAGGTATGGCGAGGCCGCGGATCGAACCCGCTACCTGTCTCTTTCCGGGCGGACGCTCTAACCACTACACCACGGAGGCGGATTTGCGATATGAGAATTGAGCCCGTACGGTAAGACTGATGTTCGCAGTAACCCATAGGAGGTACCCCAGTGGTCAAGCTTGGTTGATTGCGTGCCATCGAAACCGGACGGCGTGAATCATTGTTCACTGTACTCATCAGTGGACTGGATAACTGCTCAATTTTTACGGATCCCTGACATATTGCTGTGATATTTCATTGCATTTATGACTGCAGCATCAATCAACAGACACTAGTTCCATGTAATGCAGATACAAGGTCCTATTCATAATGCATAATGCATAATGCATACTATTAGGAATTCACCCACTTAACCAGTGCGCTTCTTGTGCTGCTACAGCGTGTTTTGGTGACGTGGATTGTTTAGCAGGTGTATCACTATTGTGTAGATTGGCCAGCTGGGAAGACTCTTTACCATGTCAGATTGTATTAGGATGACATCGGTAACACTGCGATGTGTCATGTCATGAATATTGGCATGCAGTTTGCTTACGGGTAGGATAATTTGTCTTATGAAATCCTTCAGACATTTACCACAAGTAAAGAGTCGGTAGGCAACGGTCCTTCAATACCTCAATTTGTTCCTAACTTGACGTACAACAACAAGTCGTCTTGGTGTTACTTTATTGGCAAGCGTGTGCCTACATGTTTGAGGTTATGCAAGGACGGATGCTACAAGTGTGTACTACCATCTGGTACCGTAACTGTTCTATCCATTCATATATTACTCACTAGTATATTGGTGTGCCTTCAGGTGAGTGAGTGAGTATGGTTTTATGCCGCTTGTAGCAATATTCAGCAATGAAACGGCGGAGGACAACAGAAATGGGCGTCACACATAGCATTTGGGAAACGGCACTAAGGCATTTAGCGTGACGAGCGAACTCTTTAAACACTAGGCTACCCAACCGCCCATAGATTACTGTAACGCACTGTCACACGGTATGTCAGCAATTAGCCATTTACAGTTTGTGAAGACCATTGTAACCTGCACAGTTACAAGAGCAAAACTCACAGGACACATCACACCAGTACCACAGAGTCACCACTGGTTGCCAGGAGGTTGAAGCTGCCAAACATTACATTCAACGCTATTCAGTTACCTAGAGTATCTTCAGTAACTTCAAGCTCTAGCGACCAAATATACTGAACTGTACTAGACACAAAAACAAAATTGATCAGATCAGATCTTTGTGAAGCTCATTGCCTCTTTTCATCAGTACCTTCACAACTTGCAATATAGTTCATTCTTCTCAGAAGGGCCTCCCAAAACGCCGCTGAGCAACGTTAACTTACTTCGTTTGAACTCATTCTTTATATTTATTGTCATCAATTATATACAATACGCAACCAACCATTCTTACTTTGTATTGTGAAGAGACCATATATTTAAGGGAGAATATCATAATTTTTACTATGGAAATGATTAGGTACATTAGATTTGCTCGAATTTACCGCATAATGACAACCTTCGCCGGTTGTTGGTAGTTTATTTTGCACTGGCACAGTTCACACGTGTCCATCCATTGCTGTGTCTGTCTTTACCTTTTGAGATAGTTTCAGAACTGCATCACTTTTGTTCAGGAATGTGACAAACCAATTATATTTAAGGTTCTGTACAAGAACACATATCCTACCTAAGCTGAATGTTACAGTAGCAATATGTCTGGATACGTTGAGGGCGAATGCTACACAAACAAACTGATGGAAACAGAATGCCTTGGGGGTAAGGCTGCCTTTTCGATAATTACGTTAATACAACACAACAATCAATTACGTGATCAGTGTAAGCAATAATACATAAGGGCAAATTGAATCAATCCTAAACTCTTTTTCACTTTTGACTGAGGATCTGCTAGACCTCATAATTCCAAACATGCATCTTTTAACATGTGCAGTTGTGCAAGGTAAGCAATGTTTTTATCTGACAACGAAATAAAAACTTAATCAAATTATGAATGAATACATAGTGAATAAAGACATAAATCATCCATGATTGTGTTCCAGCTTATTATAAGGTTAACAATAGCGTACAAATTGCATCAAACTGTCACTTCCTGTTTCCGATAGTAGTCATGCAGACAGGCCTTGTGGCATCAAAATGACAAACAGACACAATACGCGCGATAATTCAGAGCCATATCATTGATGTCGACCTGAAAATGTCAAACGGTCACGGCCTAACTAGTTTACAGGACCATATCAGCATGTAATCGTATCAGCTAGGTATTATTGTAGTCCAGGTCAAATCCCAGGAGTAAGGATAACGAGATACTGCAGTAAACGCATGTTCAGTCAGTGTTCCCTTTTTCATTTCTGATTAAGTCAGTTCAGAAGAAACAGTTTCGGTTATTTTATGTTAGTCGGTTTAGAATCGTCTTTATGTAAACCACCCAGTCGACTCACCCAGGTGAATATTGTTCGTATTCGTCAACATTAATCTCTGGCGTCTTAATTATTCATTATACAGTAACGTAAAAATAAGTCAATGAATGCGCCAGTAAATTCCTTTTGGCAATATTTTGGATGGGGAGCTGGAATGTCCAGAAGTGTATTAGTAAAGTACAAGCTTAAGGAGGAATACTAAAAATTGCAATACCCGACAGGGTTACAGATGAACTTATCAGAAACGTGTATCCCAATTTTTAATGCAAAATTACTTAAGTTATATTTAAAATACTAAAACAGTTTCATGTATCTACTCTTCGTCAATATGTATATTCTGGTGGAACGCATGAGTCCGTTATATATGTGACTTAAGTCGGACATATTACCTAAGAGCGCTACAGTAATGCAAGTCGTGTGTTCGCTGTAGTTGTTTAAGTGGCACGATGTATTGCGTATTGTGTTACACACCAACAGTGTAATTGCTGTAGGAGGCAACTTCTAATTTACCATGTCTGAAGCATACAATCCCAGACTCCATTTGTAGTCACCCATTTGACCCTAAAGGAACTGCAATAACATTTTAAACAAATATTTTCTTACGTACTGGTCATTTATCAAAGAGTGACTGAGATGGTTGGAGCTACTTATCACACATTGTTGACAAATAATTTTCCTGATGCATTATATGGTATATGTTCAAATATTTTGGCATCAAATGGGCCTTCCATTTCACTTCATTCTTAATCTTCATCTTCACTGGAACTTTGTCTTGCAAGATATAAAATACTGATACGATCTAACACACAGAAATGGCAATCAGAAATAATGGTCACTGTCAAATTGTGAAGTAAAACAAAGAAGAAGCCTTCTGCAATAGGCACATATGACGTCATGTCACGTAATACCCGCCTCCACCCAAATACGGCGGAAATGTGAGTAAAAGTTTTACGTATTTATTGCAATTTTTGCAAAGTTTTAGACTTTCGCTCAATTTTATCACGGAAAGTGGCTTTTATGATGCCTTTACCCTAATGAATTTTGTTTTTGTTAGTATTCTTCTTTAAGGGATTTCTTATGTTACGTACTTATAAATATTGTCCATGCTCAGAGGATGCATTTGAAAGAAAACACACAAGCAAACAGGATATCTTCTGTAGTTATCTGAGTATTTTCTTTTTATGAAAATGAAAAATGTCCCTTGAGTGTTTCATCATATATCTGTGCAAGGACTTACTCAGACAGCTATCCATGGGGACATGGGGCATTAATGAATTATGCTCCTCTTTTTCCCATGAAGTTGCCTAAGAGGTGGGTAAGAGGGTAAGAGTGAGCCTCTAACAGGGTGAACGATATGCAAGACCTTCCATTCCCACTTCAAAGGTTGAGAAAAAGCATGACATGTGTATGAATGCTCCGGCACATAATTCGTAAGCATACGGTTGGCATAATTTGGGGAATTGACCATTTTTTCATAGGTTCCAGATCTCCTGATCATTAACACCCTATTCAAACCAAAACATTGGTCACCAAAGTTTTTACTCCTGGTACAAGATACTGCTGACAGAAAGAAACTACATTCACCAATTCTCTCGAGAAACGTAAGCAAACCAGGTCTAGGCGTGATTCCAAAAGAATCCAACTGCTGCACTTTCTCCCAGAAGGTCAGAACTTTATTGGCCAATGGCAAGAATCTACGAAAGCCAGGTAAACTTGCTATGCTCCATCAACAACGTATATTATGTGTAACATTTCAGAATGACAAGTCTGACTACATACATTTTGTCGACACGGATTCAGCAATCTACATTTTAAGCAAGATTAGTTCTTTAATGTATCTTTTCTAGGTATATTTTCTGGTTTATAACGGATCCACAGTGATCTGTTTTGGACAATCTAACGGAGATCAGTTTCGGTGACACTATGATACCTTGGGCACATTTGAAAGTAAAACATAATGTTGTTCACAAAATTAGGGAAAACTTATCAGTAAACTGAGGTATTGTAATGACGATTAGTTTCTTATCTTGGCCATACCTATCACCAAGTTTTTTGTCAGAGTTGCCGAAGTAACAGTGGCATCAGTAAATAGGCAAAGAGCCATAAATATAGTCATCTCAATCATTCGTTGACGATCGATTACTTGTATCAGTTAAAAAAACACACTAAAGGTGCCTTGCAGAAACAAAACCTTTTCGGTACTTTTTCTTTGCTCTTTGACTTTCTGAATAGCAATGTTTCTTGTAACCTCTGAAAAAAATCCCGTTTCGTATTTTTATAGATTGGATTTAGTCTAGTTCTCTTTATATTTTTTATCATAGGTATTGCTGTTTGTAAAGAAATGCTCCAATATATATTAATCAAGATGTCAAGTCCAGACAATTTTCGCTTCGTTGAATATAAGCTTGAATGAAAATATATATCCACTTTCAGAAATTGATTGTGGTGGAGACAAAAGGTGATACATATGGATGTATAATATGTCGAAATGTTTTCTGTCATGGGATGAACGAATTACAAGTTCCAAGACAAAAGATGGGTTTTCTAACATTTGATACCATGGAATGTATATGTTATGTTTGAAGGAACAGTTTTGTGTGTGCAGATGTTGAGGTATTCTTCTCAAATTGATACGTTCCTCATAAACAGTTTCCACGATCGAAATTATCAGTTTACGTCCTTCGGAGCCCACATATGCTGATACATCATTGCACCTCCTGTCGGGAGTGATATCTGCTTATTTTTATCCACCGAAAGAAGCAGAGAGGCGTATTTCATATAAACATTTGGTGCCAGAAAGACGAGTAAATGTAATCAAAATCATATCCGGAAATTCGATAGTGAGGACTGGGGAGTCGTTTTTCCCCCCTCGGCCTATTCTGGCAGTACATCTTCATAGTGTTAAAGGAGAAGACGCCTGCTGCGTAGTCTATTCTTTGAAGACCAAATTACATAAGGTGCCGACCTATAATGTTCACTTCATCTCTTTCCACATTGAAACAAGTCTATACTAACAGGTCGTCTCTTGGTGGAATTGTCTTGAGCGTTGTCACAGATTGACTCGTTCCAAGTACGACGTCTGTATGCTGCTTGCACCATCGTCAAGAACCCATTCATCATAACGTCATTGAAGATAGATCTTCGACCACATCATTGCCTTTCGAAATGTTTAAATGACTTCAACCAAACCACTCAAACCCATAAGTCATTTTAGATAGATATATTAGCAACCTCTGGGTGTGTATTACAAAAAGGGCTCCCGTACGTTTCATTTCCCTTTATCACATCGGATGAACAGTTCCGTCTGGTGTAGGAGACATCGTTTCTTTCGAACTTGGCACGCGTACACACTGCACCCTGAAGTAATCACATTCGGTGAGGTACACTTCGTGGTAGGATCAGATTTGTCGAAACTACTTGATATCTTCACCTTGCTTAATATTACTGCTGAGTGCACACATCTAAATCATTTCCTGATACATGTATATTGTATTATTGATGCCAAAGTAGTCACAAGTTTAGTGTAACTATCACAACATGTAAATGTGGATACGTGGAACTGGATGCATCTTTTTATTGGTCGGTATACTGATTAGAGTTTCGGTAACAGTTTCATCCACAGGTCACTTTCCAGTGTCATTTGTTTCCTGCCTGTACAATATCCGAATGTTGATCTACTTCATTGTTATCATATAACTACATGGCGTCTAAAGTATATGTATGTGAACATCCGTTCGGTGCGTCGTACTCTAAGACATCCTGTGATTGATAGGAACGACCCATGGTGAATTTTTTGACAAGCAAGTGCCATTCAAACCATCACTCAGGCGTTTGTCATTGTCCTTAGCAGAACTAACATGTGAAGATCCGTGTTAGAAATGATCTTCAGCGACCCATGCTTGTCGTGATAGGCGACTAACAGGATCTGGTGACCAGGGTCGCTGGTTCGGTTGACACATCGTATCCCAGTTGTTTAAATAGATGTTCATGTTGTTGATCACTGGGTTGGTCCAGACACAATTACAGACCACCCTTAACATAGGCGTATTACAGGGGTTGTTTTCATGTCGGAAATGGTTATTTTGAGAAATATGTGTGTTAATAATCGAGATGTGGAAGGTTACGTCGAGGTGGAGAGACCCCATAGTCGCCCCAGCTAATCAACAGTTCATTTCAGCATCATCTGTAATAGCCAAACAGTCATTACCTACAAACGATCAGACAATACGGATCTAAATTTCGTGAGTTTGACATGAACATCTTTCAGTTTGATCACGCTGACAACTCGGCAAAAGTCGGCATATATCATGTTTTGCATGAAGAACAGAACCACAGGCAATCGTGGGGAAACAACAAAAATGGTATCAGTGTCACAAGTTTAATGTATTTAGTGCCACGTTACTATGGCGTGACAGAACGTAAATGTATAACTAGAAATTAGCGAGGGAACTTCTTATGGATGTTTTTGTGTTAGCGCTGAACCCGTTAAGGATAGAACACTGTGCGTCTAACAGGGGAAAGAAGTGAACTAGGAGCACCAACGAAATAACACCTTCCGGCGTTGTTTGCATGCACCAGGCAAAAACAATGATGGGAAGACAACACTTATGTATAAGTATCCTTTCAGCTAGACTTTGCAACACAAATGAAAACGTTATCCAGGAATTGATACACTGATGATATAGACCGCCTGTGGGGTCTAATGAAAGCAGCATCTGCTCGGAGAGAAGAGGGTAGGTCGTTCGATTCCCTGCCCCCTTCCTACCACAAGCAATAAACAATTACACTTATAGTTATCCTGGCTCTCAGTATTATTAGCATAAACTAAGGACTGATTGAACTAAACTGTGTCTACGTTGAATTGTGATTTTCTGTCGTTTAGAGCTAGATTACGAAAACATCAGCCCGGAGAAGAACAAACAGCCTGACACACACGCACTCTCGAATGCACGCACGCATACGTGTGTCTGGGCCCGTGGTGATACAGGTTAAAATTCGTCTTCAGCAACAAATGATTGTCGTAAGAAGAAGGAAACAGCTCGCAGATTTGATTGAGGCGTGTCATTGTATCCACACTGCGGGCATAAATGCTCATGATGTCAGTCACTGGATATACAAATCGTTAAAATGTAGCTGAAATATTGCTGAGTTAAACTTTTGTTACGGTTAATAATTTGCCGTGACAAAAGGTATAAAATCCCTCAGTAACAGCAAAATATTACACAGACATGTCTAAAATATTCAATGCTATGTATTGAGCAAATAAAAGCAAGTATAATGCAAAGATTCGCAATAGAGGTTTCTAGTACAATTCAATTGAGTCAAATCAAAAGTAATGCGTCACCCAACTCCTTCAGCTTTTCAGTGAGAAACAGCCCTACTAAATCTTCACGCAGCAAGCGGTGTTGAACGTAGGTTGAAAGTTGACAAAGAGGCAGGCGGATTTAGGCCGAATGATGACACAACTCCAGGAAACCTCTGTATATATATATATATATATATATATATATATATATATGTGTGTGTGTGTGTGTGTGTGTGTGTGTGTGTGTGTGTGTGTGTGAACCTATCACTCAAAACAGTAAACATTGTGACCCAATAATAACTATAACATAATCATTAACAATACAAATTACAGAAAATACACTCTCGTAACACTTTGTGAATCCGAGAAACATTATACGCTACACCAACGTTATAGGTTCGCTTTCATGTTGCCTTCTCTGTCCTGTACTATTGAAAAGACCAGGATGCCCCGCCATAAACATATGTGGCGTAAGGAACACTGTAAGTCCATGTTTTGACAAGCTACTCGGCTTCATTGAGTCAGGGATCCGCTGTTTAAGACACAGACCTTGTGAGTAATTCAATGTAAGAATGCAGATACAACTACAACCTTCACCTATCCGAATATCGTCTGATGAACGTATTTCGATCAGGATCAGTACAATGTGGCTACCAATTCCTCATGAAGAACGCCGATGACGTACCTATCTTCCGTTCAGAGAGCATGTGACCTGGACAATATATTTCCATAGGTGCTTAACACCTGACATTGACATACCTCTGGGTACTAGTATCCGCATCCTGATGTTAACTTCCCCATGATCATACCACACTAGATAATTAGACACCAAAGAGAGTGAAGGCAGCGACCGACATAGTTATTCGTCGTGACTGGAAGAAGCTGAGCATCATTACTCTGGAATTGGACAGTTGGTTTTCCCACAGACTGCAAAAGGTATGTTAGAAAAAAAACCAATAGTTGCGATGATGACATACACAGTGAGGAATGAGTATGGCACTGGTGCTTCTGCTGAACAAATTCGTCGTCACTGGAGTTGTAATAATGATGCTGGCATGGGCTTATTGTGGTGAAGACTATTTATGACAAGATGTCCTTATAACGCAGCGTTAAAGTAAAACGTCTACATTACGTGACTTAAAGACTGACGATTTGGCATAACGCGAAGGTTATTGATGAGAATCATTATCTGAGGAAGCCACCTCGTGGAGAGCAATCTCTCATGGGAACATCAACAAGATGACCAAGAACCTAGACTTCTGAATTAGTGTATTCATACTTGACTGTAGTTTATGACTGGCGTCATCATTCTGAGACGGCTTGGAAGAAGCTTACGCAAGAATCGTTTATTACATCTATTTATTTACATCATTTTTTCTTATACAAATAAATCCTCAAGTATATGTGATGTTCTTCTTTAAGCCCAGTGTTTTTATATGTTGCTGACCTCACCAGGAAATGCCTGGATGTTTATATTAAGCTATGGTATCTGTTCAAGCTGAAGCTTCGAATGGAGACCTTATGTTATCGTTTAAAGTACATCGATGTCATTAAGTTAATGTAAACTCGGACAATCATGAAAATGTGCTTGTAGCATTGGGCATTGTCATTTTAGGTTTGTATTCCGACTGACACTGTGCCCTACGTGGCGATAAAAGTAGATGTGTCTCTTCAGATCTCGCTCATTGACACATAGCTTAGAGATTACCCACTACGATCGAGTGCTCACTAAGCTGTCTGTCCATTATACTTAGCGAGGTGATCAAGACTGTTTCCGCAGTGCATCGGGAGACTCAAATGTGTCTTAAGTAATTTGCTTTATTTATCTTCAAATCGGGGACCCTGTAGGTGGCGTTTTTTCTGCTAAAGCCGACGCCACGCGATCCGACAGGATACCGATTTAAAAGAAGTGTAGTCAGTTCGCGTTTTATGGCGTTTGGTCACCCTGCTGTTTAGCTGTATAAAGTTATATTGCAATCATAGTGCTGAGTAAAATTCATGAAGGAGATATGGTTGCAAATTGTGATCAGGAAGCAGTCGCTTCAACCTGTTATTTCGTTCCAGACAGAATGCAGTAAGCATAAATCTATATGGTATAGCAATTTACTTTTCTGGCTTAGAATAAAGGAGAAATAATACACTCGATGTCTACACTATATACTAGAACGCAAGGCGGGCAATAACGCTACGTTATCATCCTCAGTGTATGGGATGGGTGAATGACGGGACATGTCACCCAAGCCGGGTTGGATATACGGACGATCAATGGAGAGATATAGATTCACGCATATCGACGTACAATGAACTGTAACGGTTGGGTATCGGCGAAGGGAATAATTAGTTGAGGAAATACCAGACGTGGATATGGGCTATAAAGATACATGAGAACGCTGTTAGCAGTCACATAGGTCATCTCATCTGCTGGATGCGCGTTATGAAGTTAGTGAATTGTGATATCTGTCTCAGACATCCTTCTTGCAACATCTGACTGATACCAGTATTAGTACTGCCGGCATGTTATCAAACTTTCATTGTTTCTTTGCATGATGTATCGACGGCCTATAAAACTGGATGAATTTGCTTTATGGTGTCTTGTTCACATAAAATGCAAGTAAAAAGAAAACAGCATTTGAAAATTGAATTTCATCATTAAATTGCAAACAACATACATACGTTACCTAGCCGAAAGCAGTTGTCGAAAAACTGTAATTTGAGGTGCCAAAACATAATTATTATTGTCATGTGAAACATATCGGCACCCAATACCTATTTCGTGCACGGTTCCATTAAAAATGCCTTCAAAAACTGCCCGGCAGTATATTGAAACATAGACCTGCCTGAAGTTTTGTATGTCACGGGCCACATTATAAAATGTCTCTGTAATGCTTTTTGAAGAGGGTCCGATGTTGGTCAATACCCCAAATTCGATCCGATTATCACCTGCGGTCTGTGTGCACCATACTGGCGGTAAGTTGTAATACTAATAATAATGGTTATCTATCTATAAAGCGCCTGTTTCTACATACTTGTGCATACTCAAAGCGGTAGCTCATTCTTACCCCGTAGAAATCTATGCTGCCTATTTTGGCGCTTGAGTGTTATAGTCACATGACTTATCCCACCGGGTACCCATTTTATGCTTTTAGTGAACAGGGGCAGTTTTGAACAAACACAGTTGTGAATAAACACGTAACATGTGTTTCTTTTAGGGCAGGACTGCAGTCCTAGAAACTCCTAGTCAAGCTGTCAAACACCGTCATCCATCAAAGGACTCCACGCGCCCAACGTTGCTTAACTTCACCAAAATTGTGACCGGTGCTTTAGGGGCTTGAATTCACGTTCCGATTTGCGCTTAGATAAAGTTTCTTATTCCCCCTGTAGTTACTTGAGCAATCTCAACAAGGGTCAGCAATGCAGGACTATAGGAGTTGTTTGCCTAGCTCCGTGAACTGGATGTACTATACATTCGCATACATATTTATGAATTCATGCAATTCAAGAGGTATTAAAGATCTACACATATACAGTAGGATAGAGTGCTGAGGCGTTTTACTGTGCTTGAATGCGTTTTCCGTTACAAAAATATTCAAATAAGAGATGGGTATACACTATTCAACACTTCTTAAAAATTTGAACCTTGCCCTCTTTGATCAGCCATTCTCCTTTCGTCATACAAGACACTTTAATTCACCTCCCTTCTACATTCCCATTCCCTGCCTTCTTCACAAATACATGGTCAACATGATACAAGAAATAGCCACCCAACAGTCACTACTGACATAAATGTGGTATCAGCATGATCGCGGTTCTGTATATTTAGGTACTCGCCGGTATTTGTCACTATTTGGCATTAGACGCAATGGGGATGTTTGTTTACAGACTACCCCATGATTAAGATGCCTTTGCCCGGTGTAAAGGTGGTAAAGATACGGAACAGCCTACACATACCAGTAATATAGTCCTTCCGGGAATTCTGTTATTCATAAAGATCAGAGCAATTGTTTGCCAACACCACGGACTTTATAGGGTGACCTTTAACGTGCTGACTTTTGTTTCCTTCCGGAAATTGTTGATCCCCGCCATCAATAAAACAATAGCTTCATACAGATTCTCCAAATTCTGTGATTTGTTTCCTTGCAATTCCACGAGTATGTACAACTTTTTTCCTTGAGGGAAATGAGGATAGGTTTACTTTGCTAGCAAGAACCATCCTCATTCATTCTTGTTTCATGTTCATTTGAAGTGTTGTATCATTGTATCGTTTCATATTTTTTCACATTAAATTAAATTAATTAATTGATTACAACTTCATTTTAAATTGTCGTGAATAGCCAAAACTATCTCCCAGATGCACGAGGGGGAATGATGAAAGCCGACCATTGCTTTACAAATGGGTGCACCATTATATGTAAGCATTCATTTCAAAGGTAATTGTATTTCTACCCATCTACACACATGAAGATTCTATCGATTTGACTTGACCATGCTACACTTTATTCTTACTACTTATATATCCAATACACCCTAGACCATGTGGCAAAGAAAGAGCAAGAAGCCTTACCTCGGCGAGTGTAGTCATTGTTTGTGGTGAAGATGATATTGCGCATAGATACACTATCCATGTTCATCGTGTTATTCATGGGTTGGTTTATGGACAAGAAGGCTCACTAGTACAGGGGGTCATTTAAATCCGGATAATTAGGTATAACAAAAGCACCATGTACTGAGCCAAGCAAAATGAGAAAAATAACCAATCTTACATCGATTTACCAAAACAACACCACAGAGTTACATTGGCCAGCTATTTCATCAGCCACGTTCGAAGGATTTGTCAATTACTCAAGTAAGCGTGCCTAAATATTATTAATTTAACCTCGGCAAGCAATTAGAAAAGTCTTACAAGACGGAAGATGCAATTCATCAAGCAATATGAAGACGGATGTGGAACAGGACAAATGAAGCATTAAGTCATCTCTGTACTTCCGGTTATTGCAAACTTGCTGTGTGTTATGTGATTAGCACAGTATGTATTCCCTGAGACGTGACAATCACGCGAGGTATTCAGCCTTCGTTCCTCCTGGGGATGAGCAATTTACATCCACCTTGTGGCTGCAGGACCCCCACGGAGGTCTCACCTTTCCAGGTGAAATGGCTCCCATGGCTGACCTTTGCAATGTTACTCCTGGGAGACTCGCAGCAATTGCCATATATTTCTCTGTTTGTAATAATATAATTCCTTGTTAGGCTGGTTTCCCCAAGGTGATCAACACGATCCCTACATATTTGCTAAGGAACTTGGTATTTTGTTTCTACTTTTATTTGGATATAGCATTTCCGTATGATTGAAAGACGGGGTGTTATTCTTTATTAGTTGAAACATGTTATTTATATTGGTCCAGGTGTGTTTACCTGTAGGGATATGAGTTAGGGTTTTCATATTAGAATCAGTTGTAATAATTACAATTTAAAGAATAGCGTTGATTGAGAATGAAAGCTCTTTCATGCTAAATTACCATATTCATCTATGTCATTTTTCAAAATATGCCTTTGTCCCACATCGACAATCGTTTTTGTTAAAAACTGTGGCTGGGCAGAGGCAATTTGGGAATATTGATCTGTAATAGAACCAGGGCGCTCTTCATTGTCGTTATTGTAGTTCTGTTGCTGAACAACCTTGGCGTTGTGCCCGACGCCACCGAGACACTTGACTATTCATTGGCTCCTTTGAATGACAAGAGAGGCACTGGTGGGCAATCGACCTTCCAAATTTCCCACAGAGAAAATCAGGTAAATAGGTGTTAGCTTCGTTGTAGTAATAAGTATACTAGTATTTGGACCACGTATTCAATGAACTGGCTTGAGATACCCAAGCAAAGTACATTATCCTACATTTTAGGAACACCTAAGGCGTTTTTGACGTAAAAAACTGACATGTTTCTTACTTAGAAACACGTGCAGTGCTATACTTCTCAGCGCCAACCCTATGTCTTCTTTTTGTAGAAGAAGTACAAGTAAAATGCATTGATGTAGTGGAAAGTCCGTTTGCGTGTAGCGAAGCCCACACAAGAAGATTGTGGACTAGCATGTACATGCGTATCTTCGGCGCTAATATATTCGGACCCAAACTCGGTTTCAGAATCTATCATTTATGATGGACGAGAATGGATGGAGGCAATGTCAGTATGTTGGCGGCCTTCCCAAAGTGCTTGTCCATTTATTCATGCTCTTGTCCGTTCTGCCAAGGTAGTTTATCATAAACAACTTTCAAAGGAAAAGTCTGTTTTCTTCTGGACCCTGTTACTGTATTTCGTCAAGGACTTGGATCTTGTGTTTTAACAAATATGGCGATTCTGTACAATAATATGTTTTTCTGGTTCCCCAGGAATACAACGTTGAGTGCTTTTACCAGAGCCAAGATCGCACGAGACGGAGGCAGTTTCAGTTTTTTCTTGACAGGCAAAATGAATGACCAAATCCGATGTACATTTTTTAGTATGCAATGCGTTCCACTGTTGCATGTCTACAAGTTGACAACATGCTTTGAAGCATATGTCTGTAGTCGCCAATGATAGCCTCAGTGTCACCACCAACATAGCTAAAACCCACGCTGTTTTCCAATACCACACAGTTTTACATGTTTCACCACTGAATTACCGGTTTCAAGGCAGATTCTCATCATTACCCCATGACTGGATAATTTTAAAACGTATTGCATATAACAACAGAATATAATGGTATCTATACGATAAAGATCACGTGGCCACATAGGCGAATGTATGCATGGTCATGAACTGGATTTGTAGATCCAGGTTAGATGTAGACTTCAGCAACCCATGCTTGTCTTGAGACACGACTGGCGATATTGGGCTGTCAGATACATGTCACCATATCCCATCGAGGTTCATGCTGTTGATCACTGGATTGTCTCCATCAGACTCAGTTGTTTAGAAACCACCGTCATATATCGAGCATATTGCTGAGTGCGGCGTTACCATGTCTGTAACGTAAGAGGTACGCCTAACTTCATCCATATATCGGGCTCGCTGACGTAGTTGATGCCTAGATGGATGTTCGTAGAGTCACACGTTGAAGAAGACAGTTATTGTACATCTTGAATATCACTGGAGCGGCGATAAGCAACAAGCAAACGACGTATAATCTCTTGTGTCTCCCTAATTCACATTTGACCTCAGCAGATTACACTACACTACTTGTATATTCAGTTTCTTCAAGACATCGAATTAAAGACCGTAAACAATCAATCACGTATGATACGATGTGTGACTAATGTGATTAGTTGGCAAAACTAAAGCTGTTAAGACTACAATCATATTCTTATTTCACGTATTGTGCCGCGTGGATGCATGCTTGGAGCATGTCTTTTCGTTTCATACGTTGAACTTTCCCGCTATAGAAAACTACTTTCCAAGTGTAGCTCAAGCGTGTAATAAAACTTCCAAATCAATTCTCATGATGACGCGACATGCTGATGCACGTATTAGAACCACGGGTAAACAAAACGTGAGGGCTAAAGCACCAGCAGTAGCAACACTGCTGATCGAACAGCTAATGAGGCAAAAATGCAATGTAATTCTATCAATTCGTAAATTATTTTTCCATCATTCACACATACATCAATGATGAGGATGTATTATCTTCAATTAAATTTTACATCAAGTTTCAAACTTTTTAAGCTCATTACGCATCTTTCCGAATGGGTTTTATTCCAACTAATTGGCTCGGCTTCTTAAAGAGTTTATTCAAACCTAATGCCATGTAGAAAACATGCACTTGAAGTAAGTCACTGTTTCTTTACCAATCGATTTTGTAGTATTAACACAGATTACAGACATGAACAAGTCAAGTAACCACATGTCACTCCCATGCAATTAAGCATGCATGTCTCAACATAGAATCAATGGAATCGACAGTTAGATAGTTGCAAGTTTGTTTCATTCGATGTTCAGAGTGACCACGTGTGTAATTGCTGTGTGTTAGGTACGCCTTTATCCCCGGGCTTTGATCGTATTAACTTGACAAGATTGCTTCAGCTAACATAAGGCGCCATTTAAAGCACTTGCCATTTCAACCGACGCCGTTTGGTTTAGATTGTTATAATTATGGGACATTCTGGCCATTCAGGCATTTGAATATGTTTGCCGTGTTTTTTTCCACATTGGCGATTTAGGTCAGAGATGACAGGTAGTCAAGTAATTTCTAGCGTGGGTGTTTGAGTGCTGAGGTCGGTGATGGTCTGGATGTCGCTGAAGACGGGTCATTGCATGAAGATAGCGATATCACGCTTTTGGATGGTACACGATCTTCCTGGTGAAAGAGATGTATAGAATAGCTCCTTTGATGCTCCTGGCAAATACAGCGAATTATTATTTTTGGTGTATTTGATTTTCACAGTATTTTTGGCCACATTCAGTCTGGGTCTGTATTCTTTGTAAGCTCTTTAAATTGCGGCGCACCGCCCGACATATGCTCCCCGACATTACGATCCGAATGAATTCGTCTGAAGCGATCCATGAGCGACATTTGACTCCTTGAATTTCACGTGATATCTTTGGACCAGGCAGCAATCAGTGGCCCGTGGAAGGTACACTGTAGTAAATAATTTGGTCGGATAATTTGGAGATCGTAACTAACGCTAAAGAAAAGTCATACGCTTGTAAATGAACTAAACATATGTCAACACTAGGGAACGATTAACGAAACAGGTTTGGGGGGGGGGGCAAAAGTTCAAATTACGTCGGAAATTATAACATGTATGCGTTGTTGGTTCATTGGTTGTTTAACGCTCCAGCCAGCATTATTACAGTTGTATGGCGGCGATCTGTAAATAACTGGTTCCGGACCAGACAATCAAGTGATAAACATCATGAGCATCGACCTGCGTAACTGGCATGCGATCACTTGTATGAACCGAGTCAGCGAGCCTGACCACCCGATCCCGTTAGTCGTCTCTTATGACAAGCATGGGTTAGTGAAGACCCATTCTAACCCGAATCTTCTCTGTCAGGTGTTCGTGAAACTGGTAAGCGTAGTAGGTAGCATCCGTGAAATAATTTGACAGGAATATGGGTATTTGTTACCTGAAGCCATACGGCAATATTCCTGCAATAAATAATCGATTCTCGACCGGACAAAGTAGGGCATTGATCTGTTTGAAATCAAAACGATGTGTTGATAACAAATATGACGTTAGTTCTGTCCAAATGCAGAGATTTATCTTCCTTTTCAATATTGTTCAAAAGACATGTTTCAGATGTAGCACAAATGTTGCAATCATTCATACCGAGGAGGCCCTAGAAGATCCAGGGCAGAATTGTCTTTAGTTACCCATGTTCACCGTCATAGGCGTCTTACCGGATAGGCTGGTCACGCTCGCTACCATCATACAAGGTGTAAACCTCGTCACCTGAGCAATGGTTTACGTCCCCAATGGTGTCACTTCATCAAGTCATCACTGTGGAAACTATGGATCCTGAGAAGGGACACTGCCGCGTTGTCGCAATGTCGCGCTTTGGTAACGTGACACATTTGCTTGTTTTGTTTTTTTGTCTTTTTTTGAGAGGGCGATAGAAGGCGATAACGCACCGATGCCCCTTCAGTGATTCCGTAGGAAACACTGACAACATGCTTCACAATGTGTACGCATGTGCAGATTTAATCATGATTTGGCGAGACAAACGAACACACTTGATTGCCCCCACTTCTCCTCAGTTAAATCATGCAGCGCTTTCACAACAGATACTAACCATTCTGATTTAAGGTTTCAAACTGTCCTTAAAGTAAAGGTTTGTTTTATTCATTTTATCACTGCAGAAACGTTGGTGGTAAGTGATAGATTGTGAATGAGTGAATGAGAGAGGTTGTTAACATCCCAGCAACATCAAGGCTTCAGGTATTGAACCAATCTTGGGAATCGAACCTTGGCAACAAATACGACAAGGGTACCTACCCCATCAAGAAGAAGAAAAAAAACCCAACAAATTTCAGCATTTTGTGTCACTTCGCGATAATGATAGCGAACTGAAGTTGTTATTTCGGAATACGAAACACAATTCATAATGGATTTTTTTGAACATTTGAAACGAAATTGTCTTTTGACAAACTTCAATCCAATCTACAGGCGATGTTAACATGAACTGTGCATAAAATACAAGACAGATATAATTACAACATTAATACTGGCAACAAACTGTCATCAGTCATCGTCGTCCCTCGGGACGTCATGGCCAACCAGACCCTTTTTCGGTTGACAGGATGACATCAGAGGAACAATTATTAAATTAGTTTCTCCATAAAACAATACATTTGAATATTCAATATTGTTCTGTGAAGTCAAAGTTCCTGATAGTTTTCAAAAATAAAATTCATAATGGGTGGTCACGAGTGAGGAGTCTAAGGTTAATCTCAAGTTCCTGGAGACAATAGGCCCCATCAAGCGGGAACGTCACATCTAATATACGAGTTCTTGATCACGCCGGCGCCAACAGAGTCAACATCTCAGTCCGAAAGAGGTGGTTAAAGTGTTTATAAAGAGGGAGCTGAAACCTGCCTGTTTGGCTTGTCTTACATGCGAAATGCTTGCGCACGTTCAAGATTAATGAAATAATAGCAGGTTGAATCAGGGGTCACAAGCCAAATTGAACGTGTCCAGAGCAAACCACACATGACATGTCTTCAAATTTACACATAATTATCGATGAAACGGAAAATGCATTTCAGAGTGCATATTGAATTTTTGCGGCACACTATGTTTTTCACAAAGTCACTTCTCCTTTGTACCACGTTACATGTTCAACCTCCGTTTTAACCAATATTCTAATTTCTATGATAGTGATGTTCTTCGAGAAACTGCTTCACCTAGGAAATACCTGGTAAATAGGAGAGTTTACCTGAATAAGAAAATGCTAGACATTTCCATTCTTGTAAATTTTAAGCATTACAACAGTTTCCTGTTTAATCGCTAATGGACAAGTCGATGAATGAGTGAGTAAATTTACATTGGCAATTTTGTAGCCATATAGCAACGAAAAACATTTCATAAACCATGAGCAGTCAAACAGAACAGAGCTAAGTGTGTTGTAAATATACGTTTCAAATTACACCACTATCTAAACAAAGCAGTGACTGACTATATGTAGTGTTATGAATTTCTGGACCAGAAAAAAACGTAGTTGATTGCATGAGTAAAAAGTCCGCAACTACATGCAGACGTTTAAGGTTACACGATGGTAGTCACTACCCAAATAACTGGAATAGTTGTCTGCATCGACTGGCAGTGAGTAACCTGACCAGGGTTCTCAAGTGGATACGTCCACATTCACGAATCATTGTTCCTGTTAAGTGTCCATTGTACGTATATAGACTAAACAAATCTGCCAGTGAGCAGCGTTTCCGATACGGGGTTTAGTGCTGGATAAATACTTCACTACGTCGGTAAACGAATAAATGTCAACGTGTATTGACCTCTGGCAGTAGCATCAGCAAACATGTACATCAGAGACTTCGTCAAGTGTCCTCTTCGACCAACACAATAACTATCCAACCACGCCAGTCTACGTATGGGGGCAAACACATACAGTGAAGACTAGCAAGTAATCTAACTATTAGCAAACTCAGTTCTGTTGTTTGGTTTAGCTCATGTCAGACATGACATAGTGGGCAATCCATCACTTAATGGTGATAGCGGACTGGATGGTCGTTTGGAGTCAGATAATAGAGAAGGTGGTGAATGATAGTACATGTAAATGTCATAGTCTGTTTGCCGTGAAAAAGTACCGATAAATTTCACTTTAAACAAAAAGGTAAATCGAATAAAGTGAAATTAAGATAGCGAATCCTCGTAATTTCACTTTGCCAGTTGTACACTTAAATTTCAGAATTTGATCCAACTTAGGATAAAAGTCGTTTAACAAGCGATCATAGTTTCAAATCACTATTACAAAGGGGTAGGCACGTTAGATGAAACACCGAGAAAGTAGGATTGGTCTAAGTTAACGCTCATCACGTATCGCACGTGCATTTGTTTCACTGTTCCAACTACTCCGCTTTCAAACTACACCGCCCGATCCCGTTAGTCGCCCTTAACGACAAGCATAGTGGCCTTTTGTAGCAAGCTTGGGTTTCTAGCCAGGATCTTCACGGGCCACCTGCACTTAGAACACGAAGAATATTATTCTGGTAACCATGGGTGATTTTAAGATTTTTACAAAGTTTTTTGTAACGCTAACTTAACATAACCGTTCGATTCGCCACCTGGTAACAGTGTGTGAAGCCCATTTCTGGTGTGCCCTGCTGTGATATTACTGAAACACTGCTAAAAGCGGCTAAACTCACTCAATTACGCGCATGCGCTCATAACCACACATCATGTTGGGCATCAGCTCACAACAACAATGCATCCATGGGTTGGGTAATATTCGTGAGCTGGACATGTTAAGTATTTACAGTCACTTAGAAAACAGTCACACATTAAACATTAGATGGACAGTACTGTTTGGTATTAAAACTCATATTGTAACGCGAGAGATGTAAAGGTCAGAACGATATATAAACTATGTAAACTACAGCTCACTTTACATGCAAACATATTTGAAAAAGAAACATGTATATAGTTTCAGAAAAGCAGTTTATTAGACGAGAAAGGGACACTTGACAATCAGGAATGAGATATGCTAGGATTGTAGACTTATAAACCAGTTGAACTAGAAACAAACGCTCCAAAGTGTTTTAAACTTTCTTACTTGCACACCAGGCTACTTGTATCTGTAGGGAAATGTATACTTCAGAGAACCTTTTATAAATGACAAGTGAAGTCATACAGAGTTGAAATACAAAGCTCAAGGAACGCATAAGAGAATGACTAATAAGCCAGAACACGGAGTGATAGCGACACGGGATGCAAGCTTAGACCACATCGTTGTGATGCGATTCACGGATTATATACATATTTTGACAGTGTCGGGATTACTGTCAGATTGTGGTCGTATGAATAGCTCACGATATCGTACAAGAGATGTCCAGGGAGGGTGAAACAGCATTGCAGTGAAACATATTAATCTCGTCCGAAGTCTCACAGGCGACAGACAAATACGATTTATGTATGTATATTTCTTGAAATGCTTTGTGTCCACTTGAAAGGTAGAGCAGCATCTATCGCGTCAATAACCACTGTTTTCTTTCCCTGTATCCGTACGTTTCAATTATTTGTTTCGTCCTTTGGATGAGGAACTGTTACTTTGGTAATTAGGTTGAATAAGTTTAACTATTACTTTTCTTCCTTGCCCGAACATGTTTACCTGTTATGAAATAAGAAATAAGTTTGTTTTCATGTTCTGTTTTTAATTGAAAACAATTCTCAGATACTGATTCTAAGCCAGCGTAGAGGGATTGTGTTAAAGGAACCCTTCATTTGTAAGACTGCGGTTTGTAATTTTCAAACTGGTGACAAGTATCGATCCCGTAGATCCGAGGACTAGAACCGAACAAGGTGGATTTCGGTCTACTAAGCTACCGCACCATCACTTAAATGACCAAACATACATGTAGTACAGTACAACCCAGCATGTTATGATGGAACACGTCCATGAATCAGAATTCATGGGCGTATGTCCTTTGTTGCTCTTGATTACTGAACAATATACAGTGACAAACATGTGCAACAATGTCGGAATTTGTTAACATGCTGGGACGGACTGAAATGAATAATGTACCAAGAGAAAATGATATGCAAAAACTTCTAAACAGTATTACTGTGTCAAAAGTTATTTTCGACACCCTCGGCAAAAACCAGAGACACAAGGTATGTTAGTATGGGGAAGAGAATACTAAACATATGTAGCTGTTGACGGAACTGATGGTGTTGCCGAAGACATCTGATGCCAAGGGGGAGCCTGTACATGATCCCCCTTTTCAGAGATCAAGGTCGACACAGTGTCTCCCGTGAACGTTTCCACACGTTGGCAGTGCAATTCTACGATTCCAAGAGTGCCACTGATGGCTCGAAGTGTTGCCATATGTTGTGTTTAAAGGCGTAGCAATCCAGTGTTTTTTAGCATTGTGGTTTATTATATAAATCGTTTTATTTCGACCTATACGTACAATTCTTGAGACGAAACGAGTGTGTTCCTTCACATACGTTTGGTATGTAATCAGTTTGTCCAGATTACAGGCTCAGTGGAGATCGGAGATCAATGCTAATGTTTGATTGATTGGCTGGTTAGCTGGTTGTTCTTAGTCGCTCTCAACAGTGCTACAGCTATATTGCGCGGTCTGTAAATATCGTAGTCTTGACCTGATAATTCAGTGGTCAACAGCATGAGCATCGATCTACGAACAACACAGTTAGCGGTGACCATCCGATCCCGTTAGTCGTCTTTACGACAGGCATGGGTTGCCGAACATTTTTAGCCGAATCTTTAAGGGTTTCAATGCTCATGATAGGATATAGCTACAATGTTGCTGAGGTAAGCTACAGCATAAACTTTAAGTGCAAACTATAATCATGAGTCTGTCCGCGAATGGGTGAATTAGTAGGATTTTAAGTCTCGGTTCCAAGTCAATGAAGTACGCTATATGTCGGACATTCAAGAACGCTTTCTTTAAATGCCAAACTCAGAAACTGTCTGCTATCTAAGAAGATAAGAGAAATATATTTCAGGACCACGATAAAACTACCACTCAACACGAACACGCGTGGACAAGATTGCATCATGCATTTAGACATTTCTGTTGACGCCATTCTGTCAGGAACTGGGTGATTTACACTGATTAAAACACAACGATCGCAATGTTTATATTATATTAACTCGTGCAAAACGCCTAAATCAAGGATTCGTGTTTATTTAACACCTAAAAAATCATCTAGTGTAATAAACTGTATTGACGGTATGTCGCAAGGTAATGAATTTTGGAACTACATATTTACATAGTGTTTTTGCTACATGAATTGGATTATCCGGCGTGCAAATCGATAAATAATTTTAGTCCAAGAAAAACCCAATATGCAGGGAAATAACAAACATGTCCTTACAGCTACCACTTCCTGTAGACACAGTATATATGACACATATACTTACGAGATGATGGTAATATTATTTGATTATGCATTTTTGTAGAACACATTTATGATTACACAATGCCACTTAGAAAGTGGTCAAATGCAACATATGCCAACATATGCTCAGCGGAAGTCGCGGTGGTTGAGCGGGCTAGGCGACTGACTTTGTGTGCTGGCAAATAGGTGCCTGAATTTGAGGGTGCTTGTTGGAATTCCAGATGGGACTCAACCAAAAAAGTACTAGAATTTGTACTTTACTAAGAAAGTGTACACTTTCTTACATGTAATCACAAATATAACATATGTTTTACCTTATCAACTAGACTGAATACTGGTGTAAGCGTGTTTGTGGCGTGGCGTTGTGTTGCATTGTGTTGTATTATGTGGCTTGGCGTGGTGCCATTGCCTTGCTAAGGCGTGGCGTGGTGTGTGTGTGTGTGTGCGTGCGTGCGTGTGTGTGTGTGTGTGTGTGCGTGCGTGTGTGTGTGTGTGTGTGTGTGCTTGTGGCGAGGTGTGGCACGAGAATCATGGTGTTTTCTAAAGATGAGCAATATCTTGAGACGACCAGCTCTCACACTGAGGGACCTTTAAGGATCATGCCAAGCTTCCAGTGGGATGACGACTAAAGAGGGCGACGTGATGTCGTGAAGACGCAATAAGCTCCCTTCACCGAAAGCCTCTTGTGTCATTGTCCTCTGATACGATGGTCAACGCAGGCAGTCGACGCATAGACAAGTAGTATTTACCATCGACCTATTCGCAGTAATCTCGTCCTCACCGCGAAGCGGAATCTCAGTGCGTGAACATATCTGAATATGACATTAACTTATACCCTCACAAGTAGATGAGTAGCGTTTCTTGTTTTCTCGATATTTGTGGGCTCAGCACAGCCATTGCATCATGTAGACTGTTCTTTCCGTTAACTCGACGCTTGCCTCTACTTGATGGCAGACAACAGCTCCTTACATCATCACTCGCACACAAGCTCCAGACAAATCTGGGCCGGCTAACAAATGTATTTGTTCTCTTCTTATTTAAGTCATCTTTCCAACAATAATTTTTTTCAACGCCGTTGTGACGTCACAGATCATAAAGCACGTTCTCATGCGCAGTCGCACGGCAGCGGAATTCAGTATTCATCTTTCATGTTGGATTTGGCCCGACATTCATAGTCAGTGTTTGGAAGATGCGGACATAAGATATCCCTTCAGGCCGAATGCGGTCTGGAATAGGCACAATTAAGCACGAATTCCTCGACTCTCTGTCTCTTAATATGGGCTCGATCAATAGTTCTCGTCCAACTCAAAGACTAATCGAGATATGACATCAACTTAAATCTCCTAGATCATCGGTGATAGCTTTGTTTTCTATCTAAGATTAACCTGCTCCTCGGTGGCCGAGACGTCCACGCTTTAATTACTCTCGCACCGAAGACCGTTAGGATCCTCATCACTATACATAGGCGTTTACATTAGTGGCACTTTAGATTCTACAGACACTTACTCCACATGGTGTGAATGTGCGTGGGTTCTCCTAACTCAATTTATATATCCAGCTTTCAACTATGCAGCCGTGAGTGAAAGATCAATACAGACAACGCGAATTTTATTTCTATGATGTGAGTGATTATAACATTTCCAGCCATGAAAACTGCAGTGCGGTTTAGGAGAATCAAAACCTGTTATCGCCTTAACGAGGCAATGCTTCAGTCACATTTCGTTTTCGAAAGAGCGTTCAAAGGTGCAACTTGTTGTTACCCTGCGTAAGTAGATAGACCAAGGAAACGGAGTTAGTATTATGTGTTAGGTATCCATGTTGTACTGTCGTATGGAATCTGACTGGGCAGCACCCTGGACATCCAATAAACTTCAATGCGTGAAGCCTAATTTCCTTTGAAACAACCCACAGATAAACTTGTCTGTTGTTAAAAGTCGCAATATTCCACATATAGGTCGGTGGTCTGTAAATAAATGTGTCTTGATCAGACCATTTAGTGATCAACAGCATGAGCATCAACAACTCATGCTGAGCATCAGTCCACACAATAAGGATACGATGACATACACAGTGTCAGAGAGTCTGACCACCCGCGACCGATCCCGTTAGTTGCCTCTTACGACACGCAGTGGCAGCTGAAGCCCGTTTTTAACCAGGATCTTCACGGGTGAGTAGTAGAGTAGAGCGTTGGCGTTCTATATTTAAGCTATTTACTGTATACTCAGCTATTTTGGTTTCTTTGATTCAGTCCCAAGATGATTTGGAATTTCCAGTCAATACAAGTCGTGCCCTGGTTTTACAAACAATCACAGAGTCTCCAGATTTATAGCACCGGGATTAAATCTGTCAGTTTGAATAACCAATGTTTCGATGTTCACGCACTATTAATATTTAAAATATGTCTCTATACTAGTTCTCAAATGAATCACAATCAACGACAGGCATGATCACGGCATACCGCACTCTCCCAAACTATGAAGACCTCACAAAGTTATCGGAACGTATAACTAGTCCCACACTTGAAGTGCGCTGTGCTTTTGACACGTAAATGTTTATACAGAAGGCCTATTTGAACTTTTCACACGTATTGAGATACAATTACGCATTTAACTGAAACATGAAAAAAATATTTATTAATATTTCATGGATAAAGTTAAAAATAGAGCCACAAGTGCACCTGCAGTAGATGTCGACCGATGTCATTACGTAAAAATGTTTTCCAAGCAGCAGGGATAGTCAGCTTGGCTGTCCAAAAGACAACTAACATGGAAATTTATACTGACTTCGCAGTTACCATATTTATTTTCCAATGTCTACGAAGGTGCATCCACATAATCTGATAATGATGATAAAGTTTCTATCAAAATACCTTAACTGCAGCTGCAGCCTGTAGAGAGACATCTTTGTAACTGTATCGAAGCTGATGCGTGGGGGCTTTTAGCAGCAACAACCTCTTCTTTCATGTTTACGAAACGTTTACCTACAGCCATCCTTGAATTTCACTACGCTAGAGAGCACAATTTGAGCGATAGACGTTTGAACACGGGATACCATAATCCGGGTACATTCGTGAGATTACTGATGCTTTCATACTGTCATATGTCACAAAGCAAACACGGTCCACAGCACATAACATTTCAATAATGTGATTAGAAATGAAGTGATTCAAACAACTTCATAGCAAAATATATACTTAGACATGTTCACAGAATTTGGTTATTTGAAGACATAACTCGAACAAACGTTTCAAATGAGGGGTTACAAACAATACTGAAGTCTTGGAAGGCGTTTAGAGGACCCACTTGCTGATTAAAGCATTTAGCACCAATGTGTAATCATACTACCTCTATTAAACTTCTGATATTTTGCCAATAGTCTTTGCGATTCTGTCCTGTGCTTCGAAGTTTCAGTGACATCTACTGTCTAGGACGCTGCATGTAACCTAACACTAATGTAAATTAAATGTCGTTCAAACTAGTGATAAACCCATTCATGAGGACACATGCCAATTTTAACTTATATCTCAGGTGACTTGTCAGCGTTTTCCTTGCCAATTCCTTAAAGATTGCGATCGAATAACAGTTCTTAATAACCGTTTCGGTGTCTGCATTGTGGATAAAACCAGCAGGTTCTCGGTATGTGGGTTTGGTTTTAGCAATATTTAAGCCAAATCACAGTTGGGGACATTAGGAATCACTTTTCCTATGAATTATTTGCTTTGCTAGAAAGGTTATATCATGTTGCATTTTTACATAGTAGAGAGGGGAATTTCATTATGATGAACCGAGAACAAGGGATACATTGGACGTTCAAGGCTTTATCGTGACTCGATTGCCCTGTTCATGTAAAATGATTTAGCAAGAGTTAGATGATCAGTATACGTACGTACCGTCTTGCCTGATGGCACTGAAGATTAGTAGACTAACGATGGTGACCATTGATAAATATTACTCTAAATGGTACCATATGCATGATACTAAGAAATACACGAATTACGTACATGCCAATATCCAGTACGCTAATGTTTTAACTCTCATAAACAAATTATTGTTGATACCGCATGTAATATGTAATGAATTCGTTCCAATTTCAAAAGCTGCGATTTATAATCCCCAACGAATCAAAGTTCCACTGTACTCTCATCTTCTATTTTCCTTTCAAGGAAACCGTGCTCGGGAAATGTGACGAGGAAACTTACCATCCGTCCTCTAACGCCATCGTGACCAATCACTAATCTTGTATGGTTTGATTATTGGAAATTAGAGCGTCAGGAATCCTGCATTCTGTGATAAAGTGTAATAATAAATCCCCAGTTGCGTCAATGTAGAATGACAGTTTAATTTACGGAAACCACTTGTGCTCCACTTTAGTTCAGTTTAAAACTTTAATATTTATTGTGCTGCTGAGATGAACATTTATCATATTTGTGGTTGTGATAAATTGTTCCAAAGCTACGTCCTGAAGCAAAAGCATTGCAATCCCATCCAAATAAAAATGGAAACTATTTCTATTGATAGGTTGTTTTTGTATTAGAGGATCGGCTGACACGATCAGAAAAAAGCTATCAAGATGGAACGATGACCTTCGTATGATAGTACAGGTGACACTTTGTATTAGTTTTTTTTTTTCAGAAAGTAGAACATGAGTGAAGTGGTGAAAAAGACGCATACGTGTCAGGAATAGAAGAGGATCACAGAAGCACAATGACGACTTGAGCGATTATTCATCTCAGATCTGGTCGATATCACAGACGTACGTTGCGCCGGCCGTGTCAAGTGATAGCGCTCACGGTGTATGCTTGTAGGGTAAGTTTCTAACTGCAACTAACATTGCGGAAAATATTCATATCGTCAAATAGGAGGATCAATGCAAAATACGAAACATACATTTTGTGTCCTGGTTTTGTTCCATTTTCAGTTTAGATTATGAAGAAAGTAATCGTGTTTTGTTAAGTAAGAAATATTGTTACTAGACAGATGCCCTTCTTCTGTATATTGAGCGAATGTAGTTGAGAACATCCGCTTTTGTGGGTTAAATAATGATAAATTTCAAACTCTTCCTGCGGATTCGAATCCACGATTCACTATCATTATCTTTGGTCTGTTGTTGGACAACAGAATTACTATAATAGCCGTTGGTCTTTTGCTGCTTATGGGCTGTGTTCGCCTTTTGGTCCACCATTTGCTGACACACCGTGATGTAACAATGCAATGTTTCTTTAAATCTCACTCTCAGAACACCCCTGAAGATGTGGGTGAGAATTGGCCTTCAGCCACCCATGTTTCCCGAAAGAAGCGACTGTTAAGATCTGTTGATTGTTAACTTTGTTTATGAATGTCATCGAATCTCGATCCTCATGTTATCAATCCCTGGACTGTTTGTTCGATTATTTGCAGAGAGCTGTTATGCTTCCGGAGTATTGCTTAGTGTCAAACAACAAGTAACCACTCACCCGTCACACACATGATACAACTCAAATTAGTTTCCCATATAAGATGTCTTGTGCCCTCAACGAACACATAAATCACAAGTGGTACTTCTTACAATAAAGAAAAAATGTAAAATACATTAGACGGGAAAGGTATGACTACACATTCAAAATGCAGTGCTGGTATGTCTAAATGCTGAGCGTACATGGCAGATATGGATTAAGAACTCCATGTATCTGAAGGCTCATATGTTTCAGAGGGCGATGAGCACTGCATCTGCCATATCAATGCTTATGTCACACACAGCATCTTTGGCGTCTTTACGTCCAGCTGATAATTATTTGCGTCTGTCCTTCCAAGATACAATCATATGTCTTTGTATATTCTTCCCACCCTCTTTTCCAGACACCTCAGGCCCTATAAGCACAGAGCACGTACGTTCTGGGTCTACCATCTACTAAGATGGCGACAACAGAGGGCAACCCTGGTTCAGGTTGTCTGTTCGGATCAGGTGAGTGCTGGCGGATATGAATATCGACAGGCCTGCACGTAGACATGAATAACATTGTCTAGTCTGGGACACCACTGAGTGGTATCATGTCTGGATGTGTAAGATGTCTGTTGTAGTACTCACGGATACACTAGGGATAATGGAGTACACCGTGTATGCTTGTGTCCACGGAAGGTATAAACCTATTGTTCATATTAATTATTTCACGATTCAACTACCATATCGAACAGAAGTCACTTAGTTCTTTTACAGACTAATCTCAGATGAAATATTGAATGAGGTTACATGGTGCTTTTACATAGAGATTTTATCTGCAATGAAATAATAATGAGTTTAAGAGGTTATTTTCTTCCGAAAATATATTTCCAGTGAAATTACCACTTTCTTGTTAGATACATGGAAATGAACTATTACTTGAGGTCACTTGACTGTATATGACTCAGCAATTTAATACAAAGGTAGACTGGTAAAGTCCTCTCCTGTTCAAATATGTATATGGTTCTAAATGGAGTCATCAATAAGTCACTAAAAGTCACTTAATCAGCTTAAACACCTTCTTCTTCTATTAAAAATATGAGAATATGGTATAATATACACGTTCGTTTCTTGTACGATACGTGGTCCACCAAAGTGTTGGACAGTTTGATGTTCTACATGCTCTTTTGCAGAAGCGGATTGCTAAAATGTAACGTCTTCGAGTGGCATGTTCAATATTGGAAAGTACAATATAGAAACATTGTGTTTCATGAATACGACGTTTCGACACATATTCTTGAACCGTTGTCTAACTCCCATTGCTCTCACGAAATAATAGAAGTTCATAAAGTTTGTCTATATTGCTAAAATGTTCACATGACAGACCTGAAAATGCGGTGAGTGACTGGACTGAAATACAAATAAGCATATCATTTAACCCACCGAATCAGACTTGAAGACTAAAATCCTTCTCGTGGAATTAATATATATCGGAAGACAGTTTATTATCATAGTGTATACAGCCTGTAAAACATCGATATCATTAACAGAACAACCATTCATGCAATCTGTGCTCCACCTAGCGGCGGGAATCTGATCAGAAGTGTGCCCAGACGATCCAAAGCGATGTAAGCAGAAAAGTTTGTTTTGAGAGCGAGGTTTCATCAGTGCAGCCGGAAGTCCTATCCAAGAAGATGTATCCAATCTTGTTGATAAATGGGGGACCGGCGTCATTAGCTGAGGCGCTCTGAAAATATTCCATGGTATAATGGAGGAATTAGTTCGCCCCGTGCTCTCCGCTTTGCATTTCCGTTAATAAGTTGTCAAGATAATCTCTTTCCCTGACGATATAAGACTCTGGCGGGGGACATTGTTTCGGTAAATTGGCTTTACCTGTTTATCCTGGCTGTAGTTTATCCGATTATTGGCGCACATTAGGTGTAGCATGGCTTCCGACCTGTGTATTATAGAAAAAAGACAAAGTAAAAATATAGCATGTTGGGAGTAGTCAAGGATGCCTTCTTTCAGTTAACACTTTCTGATTTTCTGAAATTTGGGCGTATAACAACATAGTTTAGTATCACATTTCCCACAAGGAGGATCTGGTAAAGTAAAACATCATTAAATTAGCTTTTCTATCAGCTTAGAAGATGAATGTCATTAATCAAATTTCGATATGGTGTGCAGATATAAAGGCCACAGCTTGATTTAAGCTAATACATCAAATCTTATGCGCAACACCCTGTAATATAATACGTGTTTTGGGTAGATTTTATTACATCAAACACACGAAGAAGTTTCCACGGTTAACACAGTCTTCCATTCCGAAGCTACTTCTGAAGAACTTATGATACCATCGTGAGCTACTGTGGTTCTTGAGGTACCAGTACGTCTACAGAAAAGCTATACATGCATAATTCATCTCAATATTCATGAAGGTATTTCCCAAGAATTCTGTATTTGTATTCTTTCTCCCTGAAATCTATACTCAGTGAGAGTTAAATTGGTGATTAAAATTGTTCTCGAAGAGGCTGCAACTATGCAAAAACAATAGCATTTAACAACAATTTGCTGCAAATCTAAGATGATGGCACATTGATTTTAATTTCTTTATCGAACCGAAATTTCTAACGATTCACCTCGTTTTCTCATAGTTAGTGTGGAAGACGTCATCTTTAATTGCCTTTCTTGTCACCTATTTGTTTCAGGAAATGGGTTCACGCTACATAATGCATCATAACAGGCACTAGCTCTCTGAACGGGATTTTAACACTGAGTTCCAAACAAACTATTGTCTAAGCGGTTGTGACACATAAGCGCCCGAGTGAGTAAGTAAGTGAATTGTTTTTACGCCGTATTTCAGCAATATCACTGTGGGGACACCAGAAATACACTTCACACTTTGTGCAAACGTAGGGAAATCGAAACCAGATCTTCGACGTGACGAGCGAACGCTTTAACCACTGGACTATCTCACAGCCAGTACACTCACGGAGGCAGAATGAGGGGTATTACTAGGTGTTGCTCCAACGAAACATTTAATACATCCCAGTTTATTTTTTTTTTGCCATGCCCCTGATTGTCGTGACGTCGGGAGAGCCAATAGTTTATCGGACATTTGATCACATCTTTGCCGCTAGTCAAAATACACTCTTCAGAGATTCTGCAAGGTACGACTTCTGTCTTTGAGACTGTAATATCATTGGCCAACGCGCCGTTTCCACACATTTGTGCATGCTCAAAGCGCTAACACATTATAACCGAAGCTGCTTGCGAAGCGCTAGAAGGTTATTAGTCACATGACTTGTTCCATCGGGTACCCACCTTCGGCAGGGTGAGCAGAGGCAATTTTGCAACTCACTTGACTAAGGTGAAACCACATGTGTCGCATGTACTTCATTGTCGGGCAGGACCGAAGTCCTAGAAACTCAGGAATCAGTGTGTATACTATGTATGAATGACCTGTTCGACGATAAACTGGTACATGGAGCAAATTTAGAAAACCGGTCACGTTAAAATGCCTTTCATGCATGCATGTCGACTACAAGTAAATTCCGTTTGGACTGTTGCACCTTTATTGTGTAATCAAATATCATTGAAAGACATCGATCGCAAACTCCACCCGTTATCAGGGCACCTGTCCTGGTTCGCAAACTAGAGAATCGATCAGTCTGCAGTTGTTAGTTGGCGATTTCGCCATTTATGACGATGCCAGCTTTACCTGACACACAAATATGTATGAGTTCATTTCACATTATCATATAATTCATCGCGTTCGATCAGTATGCGCCATTGTGGAGGCGCCTTTTTGCTCGGCGTAATAATGTGGCGTAACAATAATTCATATGGGGCTTTCTGCTTCAAAGGTCATAATTTGAATTTTTGTGTTTGGTTCATTCCCGATCGATTCTGATTTCGAGAACTAGACTCCCTGCTCTCATTTCCCATTCAATAATGCGTCAAAGAAAAGCCCCAAACACAGATTAGAAATAAATTTGACTGTTCACGCCATCTTGACACGTTTATGCCGTTATTCATCACATCTGAGCCGTCTGGGACGTGAAGATCCATATTAACAAGAATTTCAAAAAGTCAATCTGGTGATATAAACGACAGGTGGAGAACATCAACAGATATCCCAACAGTTAACTTCTGAAGTGTGTTCCTTGCATACACATGCTTGTCTGTAAGTACACATATTACCGCGTGGAGACGAACAGAGACTAACGCGCGGCTAACAACTACTGCTAAAAACCGTTAAAGATGTCTACATATGAACAGTCATGCAGAAATACTTGTCTAACTTGATGTGAACCAACACATCACCGATTTTGTGATCACCGATGGCTCCACGGGCCGCCCAAACCTTCCATAAAACCTATCCCTGCTACCAGTTTTGTAAGGCAACGTTCCTTAACCTATTCCCACACATGAAAACTTTTAAAAGTGTACTTAATCTTGCAACTCATCCCTGTAATGCTATCCATATAGATACATCAGCTACTCATCATTCTTGCTGCTAATGAATCTCTGTCAGATCAGGTGTTTGTATCAATATGCACCGGTGGCACTCATCACAAATGTGCAAGGGCAATCTCTTTGCACAGCAAAGTAATATTTAGTGAAAAAAGTGTAAACAAGTCAAAATCAGGCATAATTATAATCACTAATCTATCAGATTTGGAAATGTCCTGCACACATCCATCTTTTTTAGAATTCTGACGTTGTGCTGAATGTTGTATTCCTAATTAATTGTTTAATTAATACCTGATTAATCCATCATTATACATTCTCGAATTTGGAACGCACCTCTGCCATTTTCAGTAGACTAAGTGTCAATTTGTTTAAAGTCGTATTCATACAGATAGTCAAAGTGTTTTCTGTTTGTGTGGTAATTCAGGAAAGATTTCTTACGTTTGTGGAAAGTATTAACTGTACGACTCAGCGAAATCCACAGAATCGTTCACATATGAAAGTATGTATAAATAAATACACAATTCATTAATATCTTCAGTGGCCCATGCTTGTCGTAAGAGGCGACTAACGGGATCGGGTGGTCAAGCTCGCCGACTTGGTTCAGACGTGTCATCGTATCCCAACTGCATACCTCGATGCTCATGCTGTTGATCACTGGATTTTGGGTCCACACTCGTTTATTTACAGACTGTCGCCATATAGCTGGAATATTGCTGTGTGTGACGTAAAACTAAACTCACTCACTCACTCTCATTATTTCTACCGTGTCTCTAAAGGCCCGGGTTTAAAATGGTCTTCAGTAACCGATGCTTGTCGTAAGATGCTCACCCTGTTGGTCACTGGAGTATTGTTTTAGACTGCCAGTATATAGTTGCAATTCTGATCAGTGCTGCGTTACACAAAACATTATTTTTAAAATATGCTTTGAACGTTATGAATTTTAGAACGCTTGATCAGGTGTGCCTTGATCGCACTAAAGCATATGACGGTGTCGTGGACACAAGATCTGCTTCTGTTTCAAGGTGCACAGTCTCAACGATATGAGAGCTTCGTGCACATTGTTCCTCGCGGACAATATCCATCGTTTCGATTAATCATAGCTTCTAGCTGAACTACAAACGACGTGTACAATGGCTCAGGAACTAAACTTCAACGTATTTGACCGTTCTTGAATAATGGGGTAATCATAATATGCTTTTACCTGCATACGGTACAACGGGAGGATTCAGTCGGCCAAGATTGGCAGTAGAATGCGATCTGGCTGTACCAGTTGTGAATTTCAAATGGCTTTGCGCCAAATACGGGAGCAAGTGTAATGGAGTAGATTCGAAAGCAGCCTCTTCCAGTGTGAGCCATTCGAATCGAAATGTAACGTTTTAAATGTTATCACCATGCAATTGAAATGCAGCAAGTTTATTTTTTCAGTATGTGAGTGATTGATCAAATGTCCCGAACTCACTTGCGTGTGAAAAGTTTAGAAAATACGCAATAACATGATACATTAGAAATGTAAGCTCTTAAACCAAACTTTCATGACGACAATGTACGGCTCCTAATTTTCCGGTCTCAAAACTATAGTAATATATCCTCGACAGGGGCCCGATAGTATCCCTCAGTAGCCATGGCAATGGATTAAGAAGGTTCATTCCAAGATAATGCTGCTTTAAAACAGCACCTAAACTGCGGTTTCACGTTTGTCTGTCAATTTCAGAAACAAAGTGGAAGAGACCAAATCAAACTTCGATCGCAACGTTGTGATGCGTGTAAGGGCGATAGCGACTTCAGAAGATATATGCATTCATTCTTTATCTTCTCTAGACAAGAGCTGTCACCGTGCTTCTAGATATCAGTAGATTGTTGCAGCTGTAAACAAACTTACCGGGGACATCGGTCGTAAATTTCACAATTAGCTTGTCTGATTCTTTGAAATCAACACGCATGTACTACATTCATAACCCGAACAAGGCAAGGTCGCTTGTCAGCGACGCTGCAGTTAAACACTGCATGAAAGAAACATATATTTAGTTGAGTTTACATATACACTTCCATTGTATTTGTTGGTCTTTTCATCTTGTGTGTGACGAATATCACATTAATATCATAATTGATACACATCTTGAAAATACGTTTGTTTTATGCAAGTATAAAGTTCATGGTTGTTGATGAGTCAATATCAGTAAACCTCTGAAACAACTTTTTATTGCAACGGCGTAATTTCGGCACAACGAACATCGCCGATACCATTCCTAGTTTTTTGTCTCAAAGGAACTGGTTCCATTAAAAGATCAGACTGAAACGATTGACGAGTCGGCTGATATTCCCTTCGGCGCTTGATAAATGGGTTGAATAAAACAAGTAATCTGTGTCTTCGTGTCTTCAGACGAGCCACATAACCACCCGTTAGAAAGCTAACGGACAAAAAAGTACATTTGTAATCACACGATGGTTTCATGGTGGTTAGAACTCTTGTATACGTTTGTGAATGAATCGATTTGCTTTCATGGCAGATATCGACGACTTTGGAACGAAGAAGTTGCAAGTCATGATGTCAGGGAATCAGAAGCTAGGTGAAGAATGTGTGGGATAAATTTAAATTAGTTACCTTTGGTAGTAACTCTGCTTTATGTCGGTTTAGAAGCAAATTGTTCCCTATATAAAATACAATCACCTAGAAGTAAGGGACCTTTATAGGTTTCAACTTGAAAGGATGAATTCCTCATTTACTTTAATGTATATGCACTTTAAATGCGCTGATAGGTGTGGCATTACTTAGAGTCATAATTGTTAGAAAGTATCCTATTCTGGACCCCAATACACCTACTTAAGGACACATCCACTGATCGAGCCCGTTATGACCAACTATAAAATGCACTTGAATGTACTCTTTACGTACCCGAATATCTGGACAAAACACAATGATTGACTACCAGAGGAAAAAAAGCTTTCTCTGTTGGCACATACATAGTTCCGCGTTTCACTCGTTTAGTCGCTCTGTGAATCAGTAAAAATATACTTCGAAACGTCAAGTTCTTCTTGACTCCATTTGACATCCATAAATTCCCCTTTTATGCTATAATGTATGCATTTCTTCCCTGGTCGCACCGATAATAGCTAACACTGGCATGTTGCACTTGCTGGTACCCCTCATTACATAGAGAGGCAACGGTAAATACACTGTTATGTGGCTGTGGAGACTGTTGAAAATATATTTGTAGTAACTGGCAGAGAGAACAGGTAATTGAAGGGCTGGTGGAAAGCCAAGTACTGTTGGAGGCACATAGTGGAATTTAAAATTCCGCCGCTGATTGCTGGAGGGATTCATCGTTCCACAAGATAGGGGAAGGGACTGTTCTGAAAGCCAGGCTGAAAATATGAGAATCAAACTGGTGATTCGAGGCCTTAGTCAAATCGCGCTGGTTGGAAACCCTTTTGGAAATACCGAAATATTGTCAAAGATTTGACCATTAACTCTACTTGGTGACTTGTTAGTTCCTGCTACTGCCACTCTTTTGATCCTTCGTATTGACTTTTTGACAATGAATAAAAGCCAACGTTTTTATTTATACATTGTTCTGTATGGTCATTCCTGACTTCAGAATTAATTGTAACGGTGCGAGGTTAAATGTTTTAGTTGGAAATATTTTCGTCAAATTACATTCATCTGGCGGGGCAGTGTTGTACTTCACAGTACTGGTGCTACGGACATGAATATTTCCTTGTTAAAATGTAACCTGAGGGTTTGGGGTGCCAACTGGGTCCATGCAAACCTATGTTTGTAATGTTGAGAAGCAGTCGGAAGAACATCCGCTACTGTCTCGGCAACTGTTGGCGTCAAGTCAGAATAACATGATTAGAACGTGGCATGAATTCTGTTGACAGGTATTGTTATTCAGTTTTCATATCAGACACTTGACGTATGTTACGCACAATGCTAACCTGCATCTTGGACAAAAGGTGTTACCGTTATTGACTATTTATCAGTGCCACGTATAGTGACCTTAACACCGAGACTCCTATTGGTACGTTTACCTACTTTCTCGTGACGGGTGAAGTGAGTAGGCTAGTGACTAAAGGCTTTACGTAGCTTCCAGCAATAGCTCAGCAATGTCTGGGCGTGTGACACTAGAAATGGGCTTCACACAAAAGCAACCATGTGGGGAATCGAATCCCCGTTTTCGGCGTGAAGAGCAGACGCTTTAACCCCTGGGCTACACCGCTGCTCCCTGGTAGGTAGAACGACTGATCGTAACATAACATGTGTAAAGGTGGAGGAAAATCACTTGTATTGTCAAATGATTATTATTTAACAAGCTGCATAACAGTTGTAGCACGTGTCTTTTGGGTTGGTCTGTCATGTGGGGATTCAGTGGGAGAATTGGTTCCCAGTACCCCTGCCTGCCGACAAAAAGACGACTGTTATGTCATGATCTGACTCTTGGCTGATTGCGTCCCAACATGGACTCGTGGACACTTGTTCTAGTTGGTTTGTATGGTCCGGAGACACCCAGTTATCGTTGATTTACTGATGTAGCTAGCTAACCTAGCTCAGATTGTTCCGTAGAATAACATTCACCCACACACAACGTTAACTGTTACACGGGACCGTGCCTGTATGGTATGTATAGATCTCGGATACACCACACATCCATTTGACGCCTCTGGTGACGCAATATGCCGCTTGATCCTCTTCGGTCACGATGATGTACTCGCCGCGCTCTGTCTGGAGCTGTGACTTATGCATATTAAGCAGACATTTCCGTGGAGTCTGCACGTTGGCTAACGATTATCTGTAGCCACAGCAGTGTGAATCGATCTGTAATACCGCCCATCCATGGCGCCTGGCATGTCCCGAGACTATCTGAAATGTCACAGATATCCTCTTAAACGGATGGATGATAGGACTATGAACGTAAGAGAGCAGTACGTAGTCATTTGTTGGTACGTTTTCCTAAAGATATACATATTTGTCATTCCTATCCTTAGCGATAAGCCGTGACGACAAAGTCTGCATGAAACTAGGTACAACTACTACCTCTTCATCTTTGTGGTTCTAGTAACCGTCGGAGTGTTGGTTTCTATGATATCCGAGCACATGCTGCAATATGTCAAACAAACTCAGCGGATTAGTGGATAAAGATTCTTGACACATGTGTTTGTTTATCCTCTTGCCATATTTCGTTCAGGAATCTTGACGTCTGTATATTCTCTAATGTTGACGTCAGGAGCAAAACATGATACACCATATGAAATTAGAGAAGTTAAAGTTTGTTTGGAACTACACTGTCAGTAGATGATGGTTTCACGCTTGATGATAAAGCCTGCTGTCTGGATATGTCTGGACCACACGTAGTTGAAAGTCAAACCGATCTGTTTCGTATTATTGGGGAGTGTCAACAGATCTGGTGAAATGACATGCCAACATCTCATGACATGTCTGGCCACTGACGACGTGTGTTGTTGCTGCCGTCGGTGCATCACGCTACACTCACAATGTTCCAGTTCTATAACGGCGGGATGTAAATTATTGTGTCTGTGATTCACATCCCAAGAACCAATCACCAATACGAAGACATGCATCAAAAAAGTCAGCAGATGGACCACCGGATGCGGTTTATCGCATCCAACATATCTGCAACACACTTTTACCTGAAGATATCAACAATAATTTAACACAAATAGCAATCATAATCACTGACACCATTTAAATACCTTGCATTGGGACCCATTCATAATTTTCAGATTTCACAAGCATGACAAAATATGGTTATCGAAATCTAGACTGGCAACTTGAGGCCACGGCAAAAAGTAGAAAAAATACAGACCCCCCAACATTCTGCTTACTAACAAAAGTCAGTGTTATCTTGTCAAATAATTTCACATGTCTACGTGCACCAGAATATTGCCATAACCTTTCAACAACAGTGTCAAATGTCATGTTTCTCTGCCAATCTCCACTCCAAATCCTCGGTGCGAGTGAGACTATTAAGACTTCTCAAAGAGCTTTCAACAGATTTGGAAGACTGAAGATGAAAGGAATCACAAGCAGTGCATTTGTCTAGATTACAGGACAGAGCGGTCTTTTTGTATCAAACTTTAATTGACACCAGTACCGATACCAAATCCCGCCAGCATCTGTAGAGCACAACGTGTGTTTTCCAGTACATTTTCGGTGTGAAACAGGTGGCAGTATTTCTGGTAAATACAATACTTGTATTTACGTGTCTACCTGCCAGTCCTACTACCTTTCCCCAAGATTCAGGTGAAACACATCCCTTTTAACTGGGATTATGTCGCACAGCGATACGCGTCGATGCAAAATGTTATACGAACCAACGGAATTTCGCGAGACTTGCACACAGATACAGCAAAATAGGAGAAAGCAATTTATTTGATTATTGGGTGTCAGTGCTGTCGAGCCGAGATCACTTGACCGCGAGGTTAAGATGTAAATAGACTGCAGGACAATCGGTAAAAAAGGGACGTTGAGAGTGCCCACGAGGGACAAATGGACTAGATGTAATTACCAACTAATTACGACTTGATTTGAGTACCTTATACAAAATTGGGTTAAGCAAGCACGACTCCGTCTGGTCAGTCTGAACGCACAACGGGAAATCGTTTTAGAGGCCCTCGGGTCATCTCGTGGGGAAGACATGTTTGTTCATACTGAACAATCCCCTTGACATAAATAGACATTGAAGGCTTAGCCATAATCACGTGACGTTTGATAGGAAATACATACGTCACGTTTTGACCTTACGCTGGGGGATGACACATGGCGTGCGTTGACGATCGCGCCGGTTTGAGGTCCCCATTAGGAGTAAGATCAATGTTTTCCTTTTCTTCTTGGGATCTCTCTGTTGCATCTGACTTTAAATTGCATATGAGACGAATCGGATTCAGTCCGGAAGTCAGATATGAGAATCATCTGAAAATACGATTCATGATGCTATGCGATGCTATTCATGATTCAGTGGTTTCAACACTTCGGACTTCGGACTTCGGAAAATGATTGTCATTTAGGAGGGGTAGGGGTGATGTGTTCGCTCATGAAGATGGTTTCAGTTCCCAAAATAGGTTAAAAATAGGTGTCCCGAGCCCTAATGGTACTGGGTGTTACAAGCGCACACTCTTCCATTGGGTTTGTTTGTTATATCATTCAATCTTGTGAAATAATGTTAGTGTTATTGACAAACGTATGATACTCTGATTACCTAGATGTTGCTGAAGAGGCTTTAGAAAGTGATATATTTGGTATTGATATATGTGTGACATATGTAATTAGCTACAGACGGTTGAGACTGGTAGGGAAGTTCAAGGGAGATCGGCACATTGGATATAAGTGGTTGGAGATTAGAAGGTTGACTGTTTTATTGCTGTTTGCATAGTAATACTATATATCTCTAACATACATTATAATTTACACGTGAGATAAGGTGGTTTAGATAGGTGATTAAAGGTTTAACGTAAATGGTATCAACTTTGTGTGATATATATAGGTAGAATAAACACATCTGTTTTGAACAAATTGAACAAAGCGATCATATTATGTAAATCCAAGGTTCGAATTCATGCAGAGGTTAAAACTTTGCAAAGTCAACGTTCGACTGTTTTAGCGAAATTATATGGAGCTACGTTAAATTAGATGGAGAATTGGTGACATTGTGGGATTCGTTGCTCAGAACACTAAATCCTGAAGTTCTCGTGTTGTTTCTGAAGGCAGCCTGTGACAAGGAGCCTGTGACAAGGCGTGTGTGGTTCAGATTGGTCTCGGTGGTGTCCGCAGGGGTGTCTCTGTGTCTGATGATCGATCATACATAGAACTGCTGTGCTGCTAAGACAGTACATCAGAGACGAAATCCTAAGATTAAATACCCAATTTATTACCGACGAAGCAACAAATTAGCATGTCCATTATGTGTAACAGATGCCAAAAATGCTACATATTCGGTGGATTTACAACACAAGCAACTATCTCATGATTTAAAAGATAAACATTATGTTTCCTTCTATCCTTTAACTTGAATTCATTGAAATGTCTGGATGTACAGTGACTGCATGTACATACTTGGGATGAATTAGACACTGACAGGATCGTTGAAAGGCTTGGTCCATTTATAAAACACGCTGTTAATGACATCGTTTACATTCTCTGAAAGCTGGATAGATTAACCCGATGCCTCCTCATTTTGTGAATGTAATTAGAGGTTGCTGCACGTATCAGTAACCAAGAAAGCCTCCCTCAGTAATGTGCCAAACCTTTAACTGCCACATTTCCTTAGTGCTCTTGGACTGATTAAATCCTTTCTATTCATGTCCCTACGTTTGCTGAACAAAACCTGTTAATTTCTAATCAAAAGGGACATGCATCCCTCGAACAAAATACGCTTAAGCTTAAGGTCAGTCGCAGCGTTGAAGAATGATTAAGCTAATCTTGACGGTATGTCAATTTGTGGAGAGATACACGAAGCAGCTTCGGGCTATGTGGCTAGTGTTTCATCGCTTTGGCCGTATCTCGTGCAGACAAACATAAAATGGAAGTCCTTACACGATTTTTACTCACAAGCAATTTCACGTTAATCTAAAAACCGAGGAGAGAGACTCACCCACTCCAGCTCTTTGGAAAGGAACTTACGCAACGTGACTGCGTGTGATCCCACTGCTAACTTTTGTGTGTAGGGACTTATCTACAAAGAGGACGAGAGCCATCAACTGCTGGTGAAATAGACTCTTGTCCTCTTGGGCATTAGGGTTAGACTGACCCTTGTATTCATTGCATCAGAGAAGCAACATAACATAAGTCTTTGAGAACAGTTATTTGTAATCTGGTAAGACCAGAGGGACCCAGATGGATTCTCTTGCATCAAATACAATTTAAGCACACCGTTTTATAACTTCCCGCTTATGTTATATATCACTCGTCCAATTTAAAGGAAAAACTCCTCTCTTTCTCACAAAATCAAGGTATGATATAAGATTATATTTGAGGGTCAGCTTGAAGGGAATGCTAAAATCATTATTCGCGGGTTACTTCAAAAAGATAACGTTGATGGATGTCAGACTGTTGCTCTTTGATCTTGCCGTCACCTACATTTACACAAAAGATAAATCGATTGTGGAATAGTCACTAAGAGTTGTGCCTTCGTAACATGTATATTTCCGTTTAAGAAGACATTGTTGACTCGACCTTTTTCATGAAAGTAAGTAACCTATCACGATTGAATATGCTGCTTTGTCCTTTTTTGAAAGATATTCCACTTTAATGAATAACGAATAAGGGTAGACGTATGTTTAATCATTTGGGAAGAACTTTCTGTAGAGTGTTCCTGTACAACGCAGGTGACAATAACAGTACATCAAAGGGTCTTTCATTGTCACGTCCCTGTATCGATTGTTCGAACCACTGATTTCTATCAATCCTTAGGTTTGTCAGTACTATATATACCGTACGCGTGGGTTCTCTAAAAGCTGCACACAAAGTGACTTTCATCCATCATTATATTGACCCTAGCATATCTGAAAAAAAACACCACTCAAAACTCACTTACAGACAACAAGAATCCCTTTGTCTTATGCGTAGCTTGCAGGTTTAAAGGAAATTATTCAGGATATGGCGAGAAATTAACATCACTTTTTTCATAATTATCCAGACATCCAAGAACAGGGGTGGACGCGTTCTTCAACAAATGGACGTCAGTCAGATAAAGGTCTTTGGCATCATCTGCTGAGGGATCCAGTCAGCAGGAGTAGCCAATATAAAAGGCGGTGCGTCGACACTGGTGAACATGAAAGAAAAATGCCGTGGCTGTAAATTGTCAACGCTGTATGTTCTTTACCCTTCAGTTGTCATTGATGGAGGCAACGATATATATTGACTTGGATTGGAACTAGAAGCCGTAACTGCTAAAAAGTCTTAGTTCATTTTCAGATGGAAAAAACCCCAGTATAGTGAGGTGATCTGGTTTAGTGGCTCATTGACCAGTGGGTTTCTTGATTTGTTGTTTAACGCCGCACTCGGCGATTTTCCAGCTATATATATAGGCGGCGGTTTGAACAGTGGTACGGTCATATCATATACGCCTGATACGTGGGTTGATTCAGATGCCAGTCAAACCAAGAAGGACGCCAACTGTCACCGAGTCTATGTATATGAGTGAGTGAATATATTCTAAGCCACTTCTAGCAATATTCAAGCAATATCACGGCGGAAATGGGCTGCACACATTGCTCCTATGTGGGGATTCGAACCCTGGTCTTCTGCCAGTGCTCAGACCACTAGGCTACCGGACCATATTTGTATATATGAGGCTTTACGAACAATCAAACATGCCGCTATTGCCTCACAGTAATACAGATTCTGTTTATAAGCTGATGTAGATATCAATGAAGATTTCAGGTGTCCCAGGCGCACGTCACATCGTGGACCGTATAGACGACGAGGGAGTAGCCGTTGACCATGTCTACCATCGTCCAGAAATTAAAGGCCAGTAATTACGTGTATGGCAGGCAATAAAAGGTAGCTAATCCAATTTAAGAACAATTCGACTGGTGTAAAACAAATACAAATGTATCAGCCATCTAGTACATTCGAGGAGACACGTGGTATGATATAGCCCGTATTCATAAGGTGCTTTGAGACCCGAACCAAGACTCAAAAGAACGGCACAGTATCACCCTCAGCTGAACGAGTGGCCTGTAATTGACCTGCGCGCTCTTTCTAACAAAGCCACACACAACCCTCGTCAACTCGTTACAGATTCAAGCTCATGTTTTCAAGTCTTAACATTTATTGCGAGGCCGCCATTGTGATGACTTTTTTCCTAGTTATGTAATTAATTTGCTGAGAACGCACGAACACCCTCAAGGGAGACAATTGTCAAAAAACGACGTAGCAGTAATTTGTTTTTTCCCGCTTTAAGAGTAGTCTGGTTTAGACTCCGTCGCCACATCGCTAATTCCTCCGCTCTCCCAGCTTGTTAAAGATGTGCACTGCTTGTGATGGCTGTTACATCGTGAGGAATTAACCCTCACGGCGATTGCCCCGTCCTCTGAATAACGGCTTTAGGTCACCAATTTAACGTGCGAGTTTAAAATCTAGTAAAAAAATATAGCCCGGAGGACGCTTGTATGAAATAGAACTAGTTTGCCTGCTCCCCCATCACGTGTCCATTGACATTTTACTTCAAAGTTACACATATACACTGCTTTTCTCGGCATTGTTAATTAGCGTGTAAGACATGACCAAACAAGCCTTCATTAAGAATACACATCACCTTTACAAAAGTGTCTGGCAGATGAGTTTCGTTATGTTTGTCACCAGACAGTAGAAAAGTTGAAGATATGTGGGTGGTTGAGGGAGTAGGTAGACATATGCATTTCATCGAGCTTAGCAATGCACATTTCTGTAATGACACGTGACATCGTCAAGGGGCGTAACTCTGCATAGCGAGAAAGACCTTTCATTAGTTGCTATGGCGATGTCAATGGGCATTAACGCTGAAACAGTCATATCTTAATGCGGATCTGTCAGACAGCCATAAGAATGATTGTCAAGCCTTTACAGGGTAGCGTTCACAGAATACCAACACACGTGAATGTACGTATGCGTGAGCGTGAGTGTGAGCGTGTGTGAGAGTGTGTGTGTGTGTGTGTGTGAGTGAGTGTGTGTGTGTGTGTGTGTGTGTGTGTGTGTGTGTGTGTGTGTGTGTGTGTGTGTGTGTGTGTGTGCGAAGTTGGTGTTAGCGTATTGGAGTTTGCTAGTGTTTGTTAGTTTTCGTGTGTGGTGTCAGTGCTAGCGTATTGGTGTTTGCTACTCTGTGTGTGTATACGCGTGTGTACGTGTGAGTGTGTGTGGTATTATAGTGCTTATTAGTGTTTGCCAGCGTGTGTGTGTAGTGTTAGTGCTAACGTCTTGGTGTTTGCCAGTGTGTGGTGTCAGTTCAAACGTATTAGTTTTTGTTAATGTGTGTGTAGCGTTAGTGCTAGCACATTCGTGTTTGCTAGTGTGTGTGTGCGTGCGTGCGTGTGTGATGTTATAGTGCTCGCTTATTAGTGTTAGCCAATGTGTGTGTGAAGTTTTAGTGCTAGCGTATTGGTGTTTGTTATTCTCTCTGTGTGTGTATACGCGTGTGTACGTGTGAGTGTGTGTGGTGTTATAGTGTTTATTAGTGTTTGCCAGTGTGTGAGCGAAGTTTAGTGCTGGCGTATTAGTGTTTGTGTGTGTAGTGTTAGTGCTAGCGTATTGGTGTTTGCTCGTGGGTGTTATGTGGAATACGTGCAAGCATATTGGGGTGTATTTGTGTGTTAGTGTGTTAGTGTGTGTAATGTTGTTGTTTTTTTTTACACAGCCGTATGTAATATATAGGTACTTGAGGTAAGGACAAACTGAAATGTGATTTAACGTCGTACCTATGAATGGTTTGCTCATATGACGACGTGCATTCTCGTGTATGTGTGGCTGCTCTTACTAGCCCATACACATTTTACTCAGAGCTGACCAGTCATTGTTTAATCTATTAATCCTGAGCGGCAGGCAGGGAACAACAAATGTCATATTTTAACGTCTTTTGGTATGACCGGTCGGGGATCGAACCCGCGACCTTCCGCTCTCGGGGCGGACGCTCTAACCACTACAGCACGGAGGAGATTGAAAAACAATGTGTATGAGAAACGAGTTACATGTTCTAGGTAACGTTTTGTGTTACCTCTGTTGTCGTTCTTTTTCGTCCTTGCTATTCTTGTGCTTGAGATCAGAATAACATATGGAACAAAGCGAGTTCCTGTGACAATGGTAGCTGGTAACAAATGTTAATTGGGAATGTATGTTGGAATGTCTATCCATTTTACCACAGTCACAGAGTTTGGCATTTGCTATTATTGAAACAAGTGACTGTACATACCACCAATGCCTCTAGGTAAATCAGATTTAGATATAGTCGCTGGAAGCTTTGGTCGCATGTAATGACACTTTAGACATGCATAGTTTCTCCTTAAACAATTAGAGTACAAAACAAAGAATATTTCAAGCAACATATAAGCTAGATAAGAGCTGGAACCGTGCATATATACATACATAATTCCCGTACATTTAATATGTCCTGTGTATCATCCTCATCCATTACTGCCGATTGTTACAGCTCTTCTAACGGAAGTCAAAATCAACATATGGGGGTGGTGGTGGTGGTAGTGGTGCTGAATCCTCGCAATATCATGTGTAATTGTGGACAGAACAGAAGTGATGATGACGTGCCGCATTGGAGTCCCTGATGTGGTGCTGAAGGGACTTCGTTATAGCCGTAGTGCGTTCGATCCCTTCTCCCCAGAACTGTACACCGTCGTGTGACTGAAACTGATCTTCGACACGCTGTTCAAGGAGAATCAAAATGTAGTGAGCAGGGTTTTACCAAACGCAGCTCTTCTAAAAGTGACATGTAATGTGCAGCCAACAAATGCAGATGCTTTTAAAAGTCAAATGCAACAGTAAGTGCCACGAAAACCTCACTTGTGCAAACGAAATATGAGCAATCGATGCCATTCAATGTGGTTTTTTTTATATTTTGAAACATTGTTATATGACAATAAAGATGACCCTGGCGTCTCAATGAGCAAACAACGTCACCCAACGCTTTTTATATGTTGGGATATTGTCAATACAAGCCAAGACAGATGTCCCTTGAGTATCTGTGTCTTTGAATTTTCTCTAAAAGTTCAGGTCTTATACTCCAGTACTGATAACACACGTTTAAGGGAATCTGTCAAATAAATCGAGTAATTCGAGCAATTTGTAACATATCAATAACACACACACACACACACACAAACAAACAAACACACACACACACACACACACACACACACACTGCTGTCAGATTGTCACCTTGTGTAGCACGTCTAGATATTTGTGTGTGGATGAGTGACTGCAGAATGTCACTGTGACGTTGACGGTTGACTGCTGAATGCCACTGTGAATGTACTGAATGACATATTCGCTCCAGAGGGTGGACGAACATATAGATTGGTTAGGATTTTGTACTGCCGGATGTAAATGATTGTTCAGGAAACGAACGATGATTAAAATCAGATACACCTGGAATTTACCAAAAGCTACACTTCCAACAGTACATTTGCGAGGAATATGTCGGTGGAAGATTTGTCTACGTACATTATAGTAGGTTATGGTATCTCACGCCATAAAGCGCTTGATAGCAGCCTAGGAAATCAATAGTCTTGCAGGTGCATACTCGAATAAAGACCGAATTTTATAGCTGGAATATTGCTGACAAGGGCGAAAAAATATAAGAATACATTCAAGGAAGTGTTAAGATCAATGCCATTATTCCCGGAAACTATAGTAGCAGAGCACAAAGCTTGCTGTGCAGAGTTGCGTCCCTTCGCCCTGGAATAATTACATTACCAAGGGTTCGATTCACGAATCGTCGGGATTATAAGCCTAGCTTTGATGGAACCCTACTTGTGCTGGTGGGTCTCACTAAGGTCATGGAATCTATGACCTGAGCTTGTTTAATCCAATTTTGGCAATGAGTGTTACTGTGCCGTGGATGCCGTTTCCGTTAAGGAATTCAGTTTTGTTTTTTTCTGGTCTTCATGTATTTCTTTAACGTTCTTATGACAGTCGGTCGGAATATTATTTGTTTCAATGGAAATATTATTGAAACTACTTTTTTACCACTTCATGTAATTTTAGTGATGTTTATGTCTGGATATTTCAGTTAATGTGATATATCATTTTTTGAAAGTTTTGACGTCACAAGAATCAATCGGTTACCAAATATATGCCATTATTTCATTACTTCTGGTTTGATCAGTAGACTGGTAGAAAGTTTTAATTCGAGTTAAAAACTGTCCAAACCAGAGGTTTACCAAAACTCGCTTCTTCCATACAATATTCCAGCTATGAAGCGATACAAATTATGAGGAACAGCCCTAACTATATGTTGCCAAGTTGGAATGATCTGAATGTTGATAGGTACTCCATATACTATGCACTTTGTCAGACCTTTATTCCTGACGAGGTAATATTAAATGACTTACTTCTCTATTAATCATGTTCATGTCTACCAGAGAGACAGGCGGTGATGCATAAAGCTGCGCCTAATTTGACAGGGTATTCGTGGAAAGGATAAACCACACATTATGCAGCACGCCGAGCAGAACAACCGACCGCAGTAATGTGGGGGTTAGACGTTTAACGTCGGGAAAGGCAGTTAATAATCAAGCTAAATAGATATTACAGTATTATGCAGGAACTGGGGTCATGGCCCGTTTTAATGTAGGGTATGACTAGGGTATAATATAATGTCCTAAAATATCAAGTTGTATCAGTCACATTTATCCAAATATATAATCGTTAATCAGTTTGTTTGTTTGTTGTTTTCCTCCGCACTCAGCATTATCCCAGCTACATGATGGTCGTATAATATCGAGTATGGACCAGACAATCCAGTGATCAACAGAATGCGCATCACTCTACTTAATTTGGATTGGGTGACACGTGCCAACCCCGTTGGCGAGCTTGACCACCCGGGCCCGGGCCCGCTAGTCGTCTTTCACCGCAAGTCTGGGTTACTGAAGATGCCGGATCTCCATTGGTATAATTTTGTATCCTTTTGTCCTAATATGTCACAATGTATTGTTGTAAGTATACCTTTATCCACATATTCTCAAAATGTGTACAGACATATAGGTGATCGATAATCAATTTGTTTGTTGGCTGTCTGCTTAACTCATATTACAATATTTAAACTATATGGGTGTGGTCCGTAAATAATCGAGTCTGGACCAGACAATCCAATGATTAATATGAGCGTCAGTCATTGATATACGATGACATGTGTCAACCAGTTCATGGAGCTTGATCACCAGATCCTGTTACTCGCACTGGTTGCTAACTGCCAATTCAAAGGTGCGTTAATGAAGATATGGTTAAACAGGAACAGATAATGAAAGAACCCGAGTAAGGGACATGTAGCCGCAATAAATGATTGAACCACATGCACATCGACAGCAGATATGAGGAATTGTTGAACGCCAATTGCTGACTTCCAAATATGCTCATGCCCCTCAATATAACGTATATTACAAGTCAAAATAGGGAATGGCATCAGACATAATTTTGTCACTGATGCCTCAAATTTTGAAATGCTCTCCACACGTGTACCACGAATCCCTTGAAAGTTTCACCGAGTCTTTGAATATTGTAACCTTGATCGAACTGCTCCTTGAGTTGCCACTTGTAAACACCAAAGGCTGGAGCTGTTGCACTATTGCAATATGAAAGGAAGGTTGAGTATTGGAACGTTGAAATCCTCCCTTTCTAAAAATACCTGGTGGGGAGTTTTCTGCCATTGAATCTTTATGCATAGACCTGATTATAAAACAACCGAGGCTGTCTAACGTCACTTAATTTCAAGTTCAGCTTGGCAAATCAATCGAAGCGAATTGGCTATTTGATGGTTACTGAACGATATGAAATAACAGAGCGGTTGCCTCAAATGAATTAGTAGAATCCTTCGTCCATTTTTCCAATCGCATGAAACAAGTTAAGGAAGTACGGGAATACTGTACAAATCAAAACGGGAAGTTCCATCGGACAAGTGTGCTGCTACAGATGCGTCAAATTCATAGTCATGTCCGCCATAGAATATGTTTTAAATCTTTAATAAGGCATTAAATGTAGAACAAATGTCGCGTAACCTTTCGTAAAAACAGCATGTTCGATTGTGCCTTAATGGTTACTAAATGCAGCCACCAAGATTGGATCTGGTGTAATATTGTAATATTGGGAGCCATGACTGTTGGAGTCCCCTTTGCCATTCAGCCATATGTATATTTTATTGAGTCCAAAATGTTTAAGCAGACCACAGAAACAGTCGAGGAGTTAGCACTTATAATTTAACTTCTCCCACAGAGATGTGGATTGTCCTTCAGTAACCCATACTTGTGACATGAGACGAATGGGATCGGGTGGTCAGGCTCGCTGACTTGGTTGACATACGTCATCATATTCCAGTTGCGCAGACCAGTGCTTGTGCTGTTCATCCCAGGATTGCCTCGATTATTTACAGAGCTATGTTGTAGCTGGAATATTGCTGAGTGCTGTGTTAAACAACACACAAACCACTCACACTGGTAACGCATCCGATGACAATTGGCTATTTTTGTATACTTGTTAACCGTCTTGCCTCATCCCACAGTTTTGATTCAGCTAATGCAAACATAAAATCTGTCTTGTGCATAGGGAAACAAATCAGCCATGATCGGCATGTCATCATTTCACTAATTTTACAGAATAACAATAGCACAAATGCTAAACAAAACTATGATTTACATGTGCGCTGAACCATGAAGATCCCGGTTAGAATTGGTATTGGGCAAATCCATGTTTTGTCATCAGGGGCGACGTCTCAACGTGATCGAGTGGTCAGGCTCGTTGGTTGACATGTCATAGTGTCCCAGTTGCGGAGATCGATGCTCGTGATAATAATTACTGAACAGTCTGGTCCAGACTTGATTATTTACAGACCGCAAAGAAACACACTATATACTCAAAGATATAAAAACACCATTTTTTAATTGTAACAATCATATCATACTTAATTTCACCGTAGTTCATTTAAACAAAATGTGAAAACGTGACTACTGACGTTGTCACATAAGGCACATAGCAATCATTTAGCTAAGAGGTTAAACGCAGTAGCAGATCAAACGAATTTTAATTATTTTCGCCAGAAGAAACAATGATTGGTATTGACTCCCGATGTAACATTTATGCGTTATGACAGTAACTTAACCAGATATGCATACCTGGAGGAAATCGGAGTCAAGATTGCATGGGATGTCTTATCACAGCAATAGTTACATATCAATTTAAACCACTGTAACTTATAAATATGTTTATTTACAAATGACCACCATCCCTACATTACACCAAAGGCCAAACTCAAACAGCCAACAGCGTTAGTTGTCACTTTCCATAACGAATCAAATTATTCGGTTGCCTTAATAAGCTGGTCCTTGGAATATTCTTTCTAGGCAGGGTGTATGTAGAGTTAAAAACATCCTTTTGGTCCTGCTCACCTTATTTCAGCTAATACATTACAGGATGTACAGGATGTACAGGATGTACAGGATGTACAGGACGTGCAGGATTGCAGGAGTCGATCAGATGAACGTATGGCATCAGTACGCACTAAATACACACAATAGGATGACCCTACAATCTTTACGGAAAGGATTCATTATGAACCCAGTGAGTGAATGAGTGAGTGAGTGAGCGAGCTAAGCTTTAAAGTCACATCGGCAATATTTCAGGCATATTGTGTAAACTCAGCAATAATAAAGATATATACAATTAGAAATGTATCTGTGAATCATAGATAATTACAAATCAACTATAATTACGGCACAGGAACTCAGTATAACAGTGGTTAAGCTTCCAAACTTGATCTAGCGAGTACATCAGGATGATAACAATGACTCAATATGCAATGGAGATGACAGAGGCATCTTTTCCCGTTGTACTGCCAAAAGGCATCCCAGTGCAATATCGAATCTTCCAGAATGAGGCTAAGCATAGAACTCCCAGAAGAATCAACAAAACTAAGTTCACACCACTGCTTACATAAGATAGTAAAACAATCCAAACAGCAACTATTGTTAGAAGCAATATTGTGGATCTACAGAAGCTTAACAGAAACAGTGTGACAGAATATTAATCGTACTATTCTTTAACAATAAATTACGATGCCAAATAACCATACGCTTGTTGATTTTGAGAATACTGTTCTTGGTCTTTGACATGTACCTGTCAGCAATCAGTTTTTTAGTACAAATGTCAGGTAAAAATCATCATTTGTTTTCTCAGAATAAAAATATTTTAGAAAATAATGTTCCGTAAAATATAGACGCATTGTAAGTAGCCAGAATTTACGGTAGACAGGATCGATTTTCCGACATCCATTTCCTCCGGTTCTTATTCCTTCTTTGTGACCACTTCATTAGCCAAAGTATGTTCTGTGTATCCATTATCGCGCTTGCTTGATGGGGGAAGAAACTTAACGCTATCCAATATCCATTAGGTAAAATCTGACACACTCACGACATTGAATATCTAACTGAAGCAAGATTATTTCCATTCACGTGGCTGTGAGACATGTTTGGAAGTCCTTCTTTTAAAAAGCTAGCATGTTTCCTCACAGTCTAGATGTTTGCATACATCAGCTTGAACTGTTTCTTTGATGGGGAGATGTTTCTTCGGTAATTTTACTTCCCAATTCTCTCTGTTCCCATGGTAAATCCTCTTTGATGTGAATCTCAAACCAAACTTTGACAAAAAACACGCATCTTGCTTTCCACTGAATGAACGCTTGAAGGCTATGAGGCAGTGAGCTCACTTCCTCTGTAAGTCCCTCATGGCCTGCCCTTTCACCTTTCGAATCCCTGACCGGGTTGTCACTTCTGTTCTTGGCGCTTGTACAAACAGCTTAGGGCCGTTAAGCGGTTAAAATAATGGTTTAGGATTTCTTTGTTATTTTTTTTAATTGTATCGCCGCCTTTGCATATTTTGTATCGGAAGAAAAGGTAATGCGAGAGAAGATGACCCGGATGAAGAAAGAAACCAGACAATGAAGTAGATCTCACATGTTTCTTTAATGTCGGAGAGAGAGCAGACTTGTCGCGATGATCAAACATTTCCTTGTTCTAATTTTGTCCACGTCATTTCAGTTCTTTCATGGAGCTTAATTGTGGAATCATTTCAAAAATGCGTTCTACATGACACAAATTATTGTTTCTTTCTGAACTAATGCTACCTCAGAGTTAGACTTTAGTAAGATCAAAACGTTACACAATGTGATCAATGGGAAGACAATTGCTTTGTATAATTACACATTACTTTGTCATTTTCTTCTAAAAAAAACCCCTACTTCTTTCACTTTAGAAATGTATGTATGGTGAGAAGGGCATAATGACATTGATATCACAATTTCCGTGAGGTCAAATTGTTTGCAGTTCCACAAGTTTGTATCATTCAAAAAAGTAGAGGATATTGGACTTACAAGATTGATAAAATGCAAATAATGACGCCAAGGAGGAAACAGTTGATGAAGAGAAAGGGTAAAAGGGTACTGTGCTTGAAAGATGGTATCTTCTCAGTAAGACAACGTGAAGGAATTCAGTCTCGCTATCAGAGTGCCATTGATCATAGCGAAGTAAGGAACGCACATGTAATTGGGTTAAAAGAAATATTTCCATGGAGGAACCCTCGAGTATTAAGTAATCCTTTAGTCCTGTTCTCTCTGGTCAGTAGTTGAGATGAGACCACCGGATCATACTGCAGTATTAAACCAATCTTGATATCAAAATCCTAGAAATATATGAGATGAGTACCAAAGAATAAACAGTATCAGTCGTTGTATTGTATACCTTCTGGGGAATATAACCTGAGTAACTTCAGACGAGCATGCAATTAAACCAGGCCGGCCAGGCGTTATCAGAAATTGAACATAGACTAATAACGATGAAAATGCGCATACTGGGGCCAATACTGGGGTTATTAGATCCCCATACTCAAAGGAATCCAACTTGCAACTTTGACCACGTCGTCCAGGGTTGTATAACAAGGCGCCATCACGAGAGATGTGTGAACTGATCTTGTGTTTTTTTACTGAACGTGGTATTATGAGTCACAGAACAATACATGGCTCAAAGAGTACACGGAATTACCTCATGGCTCATACTGATTAAAATCCGACCTCTTCTAGTCATGTCTGGATCGAAGCAGGAAGTAAAGAACACGTGTGGTGTGAGGGATGAAGGTAATTGCATCATACAGGATGTTCACACAACTTATGAGATACTGACTAGTCCCAAAACGGTAATCGCAATATAGCTAGTTTGTTATATAGACAACACGGGGGATGGTAGAGGGAGACATAATGCGTTTCCTTGACAGACCGTGTTATGAGAGTATTTTATCACCAGTGACACTGTAGCACCTCCTTTATTAGGTAAACTTTCCGTTACCGCCGGCGCAATATTCCAGAGATTCCTAAGCCTATGTTAAAGTATGGACTAAAGTGTGTTTAGCATACAAACGCAGAGATGGCAGAATCAATACTCCATACACTGTCTGTGAGACGTAATCATGAATTTATTAATAACACAATATTCAGTACGTTGGCGAACGTATAGACAGATAAGACGACCTGAGAGAGCCGCTGCCGAAGAACCAGGGGTCGCTTCTATCTGGTCTTTCATTTATTTATCAAAAACAAAATAATTATTGTAAATCTGGTTTATGGTCGGAGTTCATTTGCGAAACATGTCACAAAACGTAGGAAACGAGGACAAATTTGAAACTGGGTGTGATAAGAGGCAAAAGAAATACTATGCCATATGAAATGCTCAGGTCCCATGATGGCAATTCTAGTCTCGTTGAACCTACTACTCATATACTGGATCCGAGTTGACAGTCAGAAAGGTGCAGTGTGTGTATCCTCTTCTTTACCGTGATAAAAGGTTGGTTTATTGTTCAGCTATATGGTGGTAGACTGGACCCGTGATCAATAGCATGAACATCAGTCCTCACAATTGGGATACGATAACGTGTCAAGGAAGTCAGCGAAGTTAATGAAGACCAGGTCTAACCCGGATCGTCACAGGGTGATGAAAGGGATTTTCGTTTATATATTTTATATTTTCATTCTGTATCAAATGTAAATGCCATATTACATCTACCAGGGTACTGCTCCTTTTACCATACCAGGAACCGCTTGTCTTTCATTCGAATCCAAGGTTCGCTTAGTCTGTAGTCCATGGTCCGCGTACAACAGAACCTTACTTATGGGTTTCAAAAAACTATCAACACTTTCGGCCTGAGGCACCCTTCGCCCTTACCTAAATTCAGATGACCAAATCAAATCAACGTTTTTACTCAAGAACGAACGATCATCATATGTCGAGGTAATCCAAAGTAACCTTCTCCATTAGACAGTTCCTCCACTGTCTACACTAATACAGTCGTCAAGGAAAGAGACAGTCTTTTGAGACATGCTACAGAGCTATTTCCCAGAGACACAACAACCTTGTAATCTACTTTATCCTCCCGTTAAACCATACCTCGCCGCCAGCAATGCTAATCACATTTCTTCGTAGCGTTATATGTGTAATTCATTCGATGTTTTAACTACTTTTTACAGCAGGTCCTGTTTATTGCTTTTAACAAACGGTCTCTTGCATACGTTTGTGTATTCAGGCAATAATTATCACTTTCTCCTTTCATGCTGGTACTAAAAATATTGAAATGACAAAATATTTCTTCACGTAACACCATCATTTATAACCATTAGTCCATGCAAGGTGCGTGAATGCCTGCCCGTCCTCTAGTCACGTTACCAATCTTTGCTGATGAACACTAATTTTGTCGTCGTTATAACGCAAAACTTCCAGCCCGTGTATACTGTAATCAAATAATATTCAAGTTCTGTCATTAAACGCAGACCCTAGGTTGTGTAATGTTCCTTAATGTCACAATTAAATCCAGAGAAAGTCTCCATGCAAATCTTAAACAGATTAAGAGACCTTGAATAGGACTGAAGTGGTTTTTCACTCACGGGCATTGTAAATTTCAGGATGTAATGGCTTGGGACCTACTGCACTTCGTAATCCCCGAAGCAGATGATAAAGACTGGAGTTTTCAATTACCAAAATAAATTGCATTATGGGAATATTGCAGACAATTCGTCAGATTTTATTTGTCTTCCAACTCATCACTATTGGATATTGCCATAATTTCACCAAATTATTGTTTCCAATGGGACCAAAGTGTGTACAACGAAAGTAAATGAACATTATAGAGACTTTGGGTTCTCCAATGATCTCAAATGTTTCCAAATGTCCAAATAAACAATTCAGTCAGGGACATTGTGTAGTAATTACTTGTTTTCGTCTAAATTAGATTGCATCAACTTAATAGAATGTGCTAATGTGTGTCTATTTTTAGAACGTATTTACAAATCCCTCATAATGAACTGCCACTGATGAAATTTGTGTGGCAACGACCTTCTATAATAGATGGATTGATGATATTACAACATCTCTACAGATTTCATTAGTCGATAGCGGAATCAGATGTAATTAGAATTAACGTTAATGTGTATTTTCCTTGTTAACGCAATAAATAGCAACGAATCTTTCTTATCATTAGGATGGAAGCATTGAATGTCATAATCGCTCAATTTTTTTTATCAAATCGTTTACCGAATCTACCTGCATAACTAACGGGCTAACGCTACGTGAGATCATGACATTGTATGACGTCAGTGAGTTGGTGACGTAATAAGTGCACAGTGGAAAGAGAAGGAGACTTACAAAATTGCACTTTTCTGCTTTCTGTTTTAGTAAGAATATATGCACGTACAATGTTTTCAAAGTCGGTTTAATGATAATTTTTTTATCATTTTGAGAATCATTTTGCTGTCATAGACACACATACATATTTACAACAGGTACGCTTTATGCAGCTCCAAAGCCGCAATCTCTCGAACGGTATGACATGGGTGCACCTCTTAATGGCCGCATTTGGAAGCATGTCTAAAAACCTCATCAATCACGTGAATCATATCTCTCTTTAACTCCATAAATCCCAGATCAATAATTTGGCGAAACATAGAAAATTACAAATTAATGTCCCTCCCTTGCAAAAAATGCTGAAAAAAACGAATAAATGCCTTTACGTTTGACGTAGGTTTAAACTTGACATCCTTCAAACACATACGTACAAAATGAATATCTTTTAAAACATTACGATATAAAACACGGATTCCTTCTCTTTACCCGATCACATATTTCATTCCTTTATATCCTTCATAAATCTGTACATCTAAGATGCATTATATACGTCACATGAAATGCAGCGCCAATTTTTCACTTAGGACAAACTGAATAAACGTTCGTGTATGCCATAACACGTGTGACGACTGTTCTCGTGAGTAATTGATGGACTTTTAAAGTGATGACAGATTACTACGTAACCCTGTGTTTAAGTGTGCTCGTCAAGAAACAAGTAAGTCCGCCATGACGGTGACCTTGTCCGCGTCTTCCGCCCAGTAATAACGCGTTGATGGATGGAAGTGCGTTAGATTATAGATGGGTCTGAGAAGCGAGACTAGAGTAAACGGTCACTTTCCTAATTCATCAAACGTTAACATGCTTCGGTATGAAAGTGCTCAATACGAATGCAAGACCTAGTAGCTTTTATGACCGTCCGTTTTATTATGTCATTTATCCAGACTGACGTCCTGTTCAATTTCACAACACGCACAAACAAACCAGTGATGTTGCTGAATGGCACACGATTTAATAGGCATATATTGATGCATTTCTTTGGGAGCTACCGTTGGAATTTCATCGAGGAATTATCAGATTAATACCAGTGTCGGTGTGGTCCTCCACTTTGTTTGAAAAAAGAACAGTGACAGTGAGATATGATACTACTGCATTAGTTATCGATGTCGATGTTCGCAGTCAATGGTCAGAATAAACTAAAAGCGTAAGACTCCCATCATTCAGCGCTAACTAGAGTTCCGTGACTGTTCGGGGTCACGTTATCTGCGGTTGTTTGACAGTGCCTGTAACAGAGACTCCAGTCGTTGAAACATATTCATCCAGCCATTGTGATATTTCTCCTGTCGAGTCCAATTCTTATGAACTTACTGGGGATGAAATGAATAGCAAAACCGCTTTTATTGGGAGTGGTCACAACTTTATAGCAACCATAAACACATCCGCTTTCTGATGAAGATTTGTGGAAGGTTTGTCAGAGGTATTAAACCACTCTCTAAGTCCCAATAATTCTAGAACGAATGAGAGGTCATACTGAAATAAAAGCAAATTGAAGGCTAGGCTTAACGCTAGTGACACCATCAAAGCATTCCCCTCAACACAATCCTGCTTGAGCCAATAAGCGATATAAACACTCTTTGAATCTTCTGCGGCAACACAAACGTGGCAGATAAACCCTTAGGCAGAAACAAACGTTTATACTTGACCTAAAACGCTGGTTATAAGACAACTAAACATCTTACCCAGCAACTCATCGCGCCGTGATGACATCTTCAAGACTTTGAAGAGCATACTAGATGATCTTCATTTCAGAAAGCTGGCCCCGTGGCAGCGTTCAGACCTTCTCCACGGTACTCACACCACATAAAGACCTCCCAAATCTGACGGCTGACTTGGTACAAAGACGTGATGCCACTTTCCTCAATGGGTCCACATCGCCTAATCGGTGGGTATTATTTAGGGAGGCAAGGAGGCATGTAATTGGGAAGACTAGACAAGTAGGCAGACATGATGGAACCAACGGGAGGAGAGTATTAAGTGTACGCCTCGAAAATATGATCACAGGGCGAATGACGACATCAAAAGGACACGAGTTGATTAAACTGATTATGACAGGTTGGCGTCAAGTAGACTTTTAGTCCCATTCAAGGGATTTTGTTTTTGGTACAGCTCCAACATCGAACAAAAGGGCACAATGTTAATTAGTAAGGACGAATCTTTGGCGGAGGCAATTATATTAATCTAGAAGTTGGTAAACATTTTGCGGGATGCAAGTGTTTCAGTTTTAAATGAATTAGGATTTCTTGAATTGAATAAGGTCGCCTTATTGTGCACTCGTCTAATGACACATCAAAATCAAGAATGGAAAAACATGTACTATTTACCAGCATATTACCGTTTACTGCGAACATCCATAGTTACCAACTTTAATGAATAGTTGCATAACTTCAAAATACGAGGGAGACTGAAATGTACTGAATACTGAACCAAAGGATAAGGGATGTTTCGTACACCTTCACAGGTACGCAAAGGCTCCGAGTTAACCAAATACATAACACGGCAGCATATTCCTACGGACGTGAAAGTGACTAATCGTCGCCAGTTGACGAAAATCAGTGACGGCTTTAGAGGATGATGTTCCTTCCTTTTCCAATTCGATGAGGGGGCAGTGGCATGAGAGACTAGGTAGATCGAAGAACTACCACCACGTCAGATATGAACAGTGATAACTGACGTAGCCACTACAGTAGACATGTCGCATGATAGAGGTAACCCGTAAAGATCTGGGTCAGATTTGATCTTCAGCAACCGATTCTTGTCATATGAAGGGGCTAAGCGGATCGTATGCTCAGGCTCGCTTACTTGCTTGACATATGCCATTGTATCCCAAATGCATAAATCGGTGTTAATCAGTGGATTGTCTAGTCCAGACTTGTTTATTTACTGACCGTTGTCATACAGCAGGAATGTTTCCAACAAATACGAGGGAGGAAAGAGCTGGTTGTGCTGAAGGTTGCAACAGGTTGAATCACACCTCGTGATAATTAATATTATTCTCAAAAGGGCCCAGGTGGTTTTGTTAAGCTCTTTGTGGCCATGGATGAATCTTCGTTCATCATCAGTGCACAGCAAAGACATTAAACAACATTGGAAACGGCGAGAACGGAAGTAGAGGCCAAGGTTTTCATGGATTCCTAAGTAATCCTGCTGATTACCTACCGAAAGTTCAGACCTTTAATGGGCAGTGTAAGGCTAATCTGCATGTGTAATCGTGGTATGTTATTCCATCAGGACAAAGCAGCTGTGCACAAATCTGTTAACGTGGTGTCTGCAATGTGCGTCTGTAAACTTCCGGATTTGGCACCATCGGACTTTCCTCTCTTCCTGAACTTCTTTGAGGATTATCTAGCGCTATGGCAAACAGTGCTCGTTTTATTTTTGTAATATTTTTTCATCACGATAATGAAATCCTAAAGTTATATTCTTATTGAAGTACAAAACAGAGTTTGAGATTCCATGCGTGTGTCGACAGCATGGGTAATTTGATGTTCTCGGTTGGTCGTAAGTAAACAAGTAATAAATATTATGTGTAAATATCCAATACTATGTATTAAAAGTTTAGTTTCCTGAAATATAATCCATACAGATAAAAGCTTCTTTTCAATATAACGGACCGCTTTGATATTATGATCATTGTAGCATATATGATGTGTTTGTTTGTAATAATGCGAGTGTTGTAACTATGAAGTGTTTCTTATATATCGAATGATGCTTTTCGTGACTTAAAAATACAGACGAAAGCAATTAGATAATATATTTGAAACCAATGCTATTGATTACAACATTTCATTGCAACAAATCATAAATTCTCTAAAACGATGCTGTATAATTGTTCCCTACATAGTAATATAGATTTGTTGGGTCTATAAAGAAAATGTCATCTACTGACTCACTAAGAACGTAAATGTATACTTTACAGCGTTTCTGCCACGTGCATCTGGACTCGTCTCTGTACGTTTGAAAAAATGACATCTTGCACGTTTCAAGATTCTTTCATGTGACATGTTCCAATATCACATTATGCTTGGTTTGACATTTTGGCACAAGCGGGGAAAGCAGATGCCCCGAAGCCTGCGTTTGTCGTAACAGTCAAGTAAAGGTGGATGGGGGTAACGACACAGACACTGACGCTTCGGTCACATCGTAGCGTGTTGTAAGTCACTGCTCGCACATCCATTTTTACAAGAATATTTATAGACAATCATCACAGAGCTGGAGGCCACAGAGCTTGTGTATTTAGCTAACATTGAACCATTCCATGTGACAATGATGTACTAGTCCGGATTCTTATAAAAGTTGTGACTTGGAACTGTGTAAACCAGTATGTGCCATGACGAAAGAGCCACGGGTGAGGAGGTTTAACGTAACACGACGTCAACGATCATATAACGACGTCCATATGTGTGGCTGCTTGTACTATAAGCTCACTGAGATACCATGCCGCAGTTAAGCATGAATACGCTCCTCAGACACATGCATCATACTGACTTTGGGGAGATACGTTCACGTTGTATTCAGTGATACTAGCGGCAGGCAGGGAACAACAAGTACCATTATTTAACTCCTTTTGGTTTGAGGCGGCAGGGGATCGAACCTGAAATCTTTCACTCTCCGGCCGGGCGCTCTAAATACTACACCACAGAGACTTTTACCCACTGAGACTTACGAATCAAAAGAAAGTCACAACTGACACTTATATTCAAGCAAAAGCATCTTTTATTTTAAGATTCTTGTACGTTTTTCAATCGATTGAAAACGAAAGATAAATCTGTTTTGAAAACTGTCTTGCCATCGTGTGAGTTAGACTTGATATTTGAATTAAAAATTGAACAAAGTAAGAAACATTTTAAGGTTCAAAGAAGGCGGATTATCTAAGTGCACTTATACGCCTCCACTAAACCGGAATGTCCTTTCCCTGATCATAAAACCTGGTCTCAAAGTAAAACGAAGTACCTTTGACTTTAAAAACCGCTTTGAAACTTTGAAGTCATTATTGTTCTGAGTAGTAAGATTTAAACATTTCTTGATAAAATCCTACGTAAAGTCGGAAGTCGTTTCGTCAGTGAGACCAATAGATGAATGTTGAGGGTTGGGATCGATTGAATAATACGCACGCTGACACTCATGCTTGCTGGGGGAATCTGTCTCTTAATCAATTTCAGCCGTGGAGAGGCATGATAGACGTTCAAGTCTTTTCCAGTAGAACCATGTTCTGACCCCCATTGTTAAAGATAGCCTCTGTATGTAAAATGACTTCTTCGTGACCTTGGTTTTCTTATGTTACGCCGCCATGTTGTCAAGATGCCCAGAAGACTTGCACAGTTTGAGCACGGGGATAGGGAACGGACCTCAGAGTAATTCTCTGGAACCTTGGGACGTAATCCGGAGGTTTTTATAAGGAATTAGTCCGGATTGTTTCCTATCTACCCAAGAATTTAAAACATATGTCTGGCTTGAAGCTTGCCTGCAGGGACAACTCTCTCACGGTGGCTGAGGATTCCACGGAGGGATTCGTGTTGTGAAACACTAGCTCTAGCAATTGTTCGATTGGAAAACACTGTTGCATCAATTAATTCTTCGTCTGGGTCGAATTACAACATAGCGGTAGTTTTCCACCAGCTAAATGTCAGAATCTTCCATGCAATAGTTTTAAATAACAGGAATTCAAGGATGAATGCTCTATATTTTCCAACTGTTGGAGAAATGGACCTGAGTAGCTACTAATAGTTTTGATGTTTTTGAACACGCAGGTTGCAGTTTGACTCCAACGAAATTTATTTAGCATGACATTCGGAATGGGGCAAAACTAGATGTTTAATTCTCGTGCCCAGCGTTGATGTCTTTCGATGCTTTCCGTTAGAACTTTCCCTGCAAAAGAACAAATCCATACAAGTCAGTGCTCAGATTACTGCTCAGTGATATGAACAATCGTATTAGTACACAATTACGCTCAACTTGTAGCACGAACACATTTACTTAGAGTAACGTCGTTAATCAAGGCATTTGTGATAGAATAGGTGTTGTAAAAAATCGGTTATTTATTAGTTCGGAACGTTGGGCCTAATTATAGCATGCATGCATCCTGGGGTCCTGCATATCAAACGTTAATTTGAGGCTGGCGCGATTCGAGTTGAATCGAGCTGAAATGGACTGACCTCACTTCATCGGGGATCACGTTCATGACCTCATACCAAACACCCACCAACTAATTGAAGCAGGGAAGGATGGACTATAGATTTGTAAATTATGTAATTTTCTATGATCAATGAATCTCTATCAGGATGCAATTTCTATGTGAGACTACCTCAAAAGAACCTATTATCCAGCTAGATCGGACATATATATTTCTCGAATCAGAACATAGACTTCAGGCGCAGGGCTACACTTTCATCCACGTTGCCGGTCGTCTTTATCATAGGGATTTATAGTTCGTTTGTTGTTTAAAGCCGCAGTCAGCAATCATCCAGCGATATGCATGTAAATAATCGAGTAAGGACCATACACGCCAGTGATCAGCGACATGAGTATCGATCTGCGCAAATGGGATCTATGGCATCTGTCAACCAAGTCAGCGAACTTCACCCCTTTAGTCGGCTCTAAAGACACGCACGACTTGCTGAAACCCAGTTCTAACACGGATCTTTATGGGTATCATAAGGATACAGCTAATGAGTTGGAACATATTGTTTGATGAAAGTGAAAAACAACTAAATTAACAACTGTATTTTAACCAGCTATTACACATCTCCGTCACAAGACAGGAAATATTCTCAATACCCTTGTATTGTTGATAGGGTGTATAACAGATAATACGTAAAATGTTACATTCTTTAAAAGAACAACAGAAAAACTCGCGGTACCTCCTTTTTGAAACGTAGACATGAGCACAAACTGCAGCATAGTCCATCGCGCGAAGTTCATCGTATTGATTGTTATGGAGCGTCTTTAACTGGCCTTCAAGCAATCAACCAACTTGTAAGGAGGCTCTTGTGTGGCGGTGTAGAAAAACTGTCGTTTCAGAAACAAATCCACTACTTTGCCGAACCAAATCTCTGCGTGTGAAGTTATATTCTTTCTTAATAGCCCTCTGATATGTGAAGGCGAATATTGAATCAGAGAAGCTCGCACTTGGCGGCAATAGGTGTAGAATCCCTCTCATTCTATCTAAGTCTAACGAAATGCACGGAATCTCACTATTGACACATCGGTAAATGAATACTGTTTTCTTTTCATTGCCGATTCGGTATTTTCGCCCGAGGACGCCCCTGTCAGCCCTGTGCCGCTTTGAGGAGGCTGCCGGAGCTGTCTTTGATGCCTTCCAACAAGGGCGGAGGGCATAGTGGGAAAACAAACATGGCGGCGACACATGAGGGGCTGGAATGGTCAGCACGTGGCATGTAGAAGCCGGATGCACACATTGTATCACATGATAGAGCATGAAGTACAAAAAGGGAGGGTTAACAAGTAGCTAATTTGATAAACGACGTGTAAGGTGTTCTTGCATTGTTAAGATAAGGAGGCCAAATGCAGGAAACAACGAAGTGTTTAGGTCTTGACATTCCAAGATTCTTGATAATTATGTGTTTTCGGTAAAGGTTTATTATTTTGTTTCTGACATCTTAAAGTTCAGCATCTGTGTTACAGGAATGATATATGGGATTGATGAAAATATGGTAAAGCTATAACACCAATGCTATCTGTTGTCATTAGGATTTGTAGTAAGTGCCTACCAAGATGTTTCATGTCTTTGTACTGACGTACCTTGGATCATTGCAAAACTGGTTACCTGCAATATTTTGCTTAATGTAGATTTAATTAAGATTTCCCGCTTGTTATCACTTATGTTTCAAGCTCCTTTGCAATTACCGAAAGCGAGTTCATATTTTTTTTATCCGAGATACTTAGACACTGCAGACGCACTCTTAGAGACCCACCAAGAAAGTTGAGAGCCATTTTTCAAACACTACAAAAAGGTATATCTTATTACCTTAACCTTCCTTGAAGAACGTTCTACACAATCATATGCTGCTTAAAGCAGGATAGCTATCGGAAGGGATCGAGCTTGAACGTCGAAATTACCTGGTGTTAACCTTTACGAATTAATAAAAGAAAATTAATTCAACAACCCAAGCGTGTCGCCAAGCGGCAACTAAAAGGATCGAGTGGCCAGGCTCGATGTCATGGTTGCTGGATGACATGACATCGTCTCCAAACTACGTAGACAGATGCTCGCGATACTGATCATGAGTTTGTCTGGTCCAATCTCGAATATTTTCAGACTGCCGACAAAAAGCCGGAATACTGTAACCAACCAACAAACAAAAACACCATAATTTGGAAATAGTTGTGTCAGTTTGTGTTATCTGAACAGTACATGGTGTCCTTTTGTAAATAGCTGCCCAGTCCGTCTAGACAATGCGAAGTAACCATGGATACTTGCTTGCTGCTACAGTTGTAATATATTGAACAATATACGTTATCCAAATCAGCATGCGGTTTGATGGAAATACTGGAGACACAAACAAACATGTTAGCCGACACACTGTACACAAACCTGCTTGGCATTACAACAAAGGCACAAAGGTATGAGAACAATGTTCCTAAAGAGCAAATGTTACTAGGGATACATACAGAGGAATTACAGAGTGTAACACTGTGATACACCGGTGTATTGCACAACAGTACATGCTACTGTGGTAGTCCTATTCTCGGAAAGAATCAGGATGTTTACGGTATGTGTTGTTGCACGTGCTTTACTGACTATAGTCTAATACAGCTTCGTTCATTTTATCTGCTGATATGGGTATTCCCATTTCATAGACGTCTAGGCCGGTGAGGAAGTTAGCAGATAGTTTAAACATTTCACTTTTTGTTTATCGATTTCAAAGGCGGGCGTTCCTCCTCATTTGTCATGAGGACTTATCTGACAAAAGTCGGTTCTTTGTTGATGGTCCCTAATCTATGTTCTTACGTTCATTCATATCAGCGATAAACGTGATGGTATAATATTATCTGTATTGGACGTTTAGATGGAGGGAACATGATAGTGCTCTGCTGCATGGCGTGGCCATGTGGCCTGATTGTGTTCCTTGTCTGTTGTTAACCTGCCTGAGTTTTGTTTTTATTACATGAACCTTTACGATCTGGGTCACTTTTATTTTTTTGCATCCAACATCAACCTGACACAAATACAGAGTTACTTGCTCGCCATCACGTATTCGGAAATAATCAATCCATTGGTTTTATTTTGTGCTTTCATTGTTATTTTAAGAGACATATGTATATTGCTGGATTCGTACAACCGACCCTATCTCCAGCAGACACTCTAGTGTCATCGTTATTTATTTCAGTTATCCAAACATACATTTCAATATTAATTCACAGCTTTACATTCATTGGAAGTTTTTTAATCGCATAATCGAGACTGATTAATCAGTGGCGTTAATTGTTCTGATTATTGAACTGTTTTAGTGTGCTGAACTAATCTTGTCTGCGTTCTGTATGTCAAACTGTGGTTGCTCACATCATACTATAATAAAGAAAGTATAAGACCTTTATGTGTCACTTTGTCAACAAGACCACCAACATACTTTGAAACCTTTTTATCCCGAGTGTCCTGACAGCATAGTGTCAGTTACCTGTTGATTCCCACACTGAAGGCGAAGGTTAACCCAGAAATAGTTACAGACCTGTGTGGTGAACTCAGCCAATAACCACTAAATTATTATTGAAATTTACGTTAATAGGTTCAGCAATAAACAATTGCCCTTGACGGAAAAGTCAGTACTTCTACTAACTCGTGCAGACCCGTGTCATAACTGGTCTTCAATAACCCATGCTTATCGTAAGGTGCGACTAACGGGATCGGGTGGTCAGATTCGCTGACCTGGTTGACACCAGTCATTGCATCTTAACAGCTTAGATCGATGCTCATGTTGTTGATCACTGGATGGTCTGGTCCAAACTCGATATTTTGGAATATTGCTGAGTTCGACGTTAAACAACAGCAAGACAACTAGTTCCATGTCCAGTATATGGTACAGAGCATTCGGTGGAGATAAGTTCTTGAAACAAGGAAACAGTACCGAAAGCAGACAGAAGATGTGATGATCCACCACCATTGCAAGATGATAAATGACACATCAGACCGTGGAACTGCTACGTAAGAGCATCTTTAAGTTGATAACTGTAACCAATCACGAAAACCAACTATTTACAACCGACGTCAACCAACCTTTGGGCAAACCAGTTGTCAGGGTCCGTGACGGACTATACTCACAGTAGGAAATTACTCCCACGCAGAACATTATACGCAGGAGTACCGCCACTTAACATTTTATGAGCGACTCAGTCAATAAGATGCCACTTCCTATTAACTACGACCAATAACTAAACTACCGTCGCATAACACTAATATTCTCTCTTTAGAGGTGAACGCGTTCTGTAACATTGACAGTTTCAAGGATTAAAGCATTATCTGTACGTAACACGGATATGTTAATGATAAATCGATTACATTATCCGTGTTAAATGAACATGTTTAATGTTTTCAGTATGCATGTTGTGATGATCTAAGCGGCATCTTTATTTTGTTTATGCTGCAATTACCTTTGCAACAACAACGTTTGCAACAACCTGCTGCATGAACATGTAACCTGACCGGCTATGTGACCTAAGAAAATGAGAAAATAGCGCACACTTGGTCACATCTCTACAAAGAGGGTATGAATCGTCTTTAAATGATCGCCCCAATGTTTGTAAGTGAAAATGCACAAGTCCATATGGTGAAACACACGCTCAGTGTTCTTTACTCGTCCAGTAAGTGGAATCTTTTAATGTCCTTTCAGTGGTCAAAATTACTTAAAGACTTTGCCCTGCACCTTTCTGTAATCAGTTCCTGATATGGGATAGCGTTGCGTAATAAGTTCCGTCGCCACATCATCGGTGTGTGTTGTCAGACTTGAGTGCAGTGGAGCTATAACATGACTGCGTAAGCTATGTTGGGACACAAACGGACACAATCCATGAAATTAATGAAACGTCTTAAATATGGCAACTGTCAACGTTGTTTTGGAGTGAGGCGAGCTAACATCTCTTCAAAAATATTTAGCACTGGGGTGCTTCTGTGAGCCTTCTCACACAAATCGTCTAACTGCTTTCATCTGAGGCAGGAGGGGAAATAATAGCGAAGATGTAGGTGGTAGGTACATTCTTAGACATGTAATAGACTTTGATCGTATTCAATTTAACAGCCGTTTTCGAGTTTAGGCAAAGTAATATTTAATGTGATTCTTGAAAGTGAAAGTAGTGAGTACCTTGCAAAGAATAGTGATGCGTACGAGAGGGTAAATGACCAGATTAAATAATCGTTAAGCCTTTTAACTTTTAATACCATCTGTTACCACATCTGGGTTAGTGGAAGACACCTCTGACAGTGACAGACTGATGTGTGTCTTTATGAATACTGGGATGCAATGTGGACATATGACCATAATCTGCCACAAAATCTGCACAATAAAAGGAGAATACAGGACCCTTAATGCACAAGACACTGGCAGCTGAACACCTCAGATAAACTCACTATAGAGTAAAAAACATCCATCAAATAAATAAATAAATAAATAAATAAATAAATAAATAAATAAATAAATAAATAAATAAGACCAAGCCAAAACAACCCAAAAAAACAAAAAAATGCACTGGCTTCTAACCATCGAAGACCAAAAAGATGCACATCTAACATATGTCAAGAATCCGAATCCTGCTATGAAAACCCTAGGACTTGACTTCCTAGAAAATGAACTACATGAGTTGATCCCGTATCAGTGACCTTTGCTGGCATGCATGTTCAGACTGCATGACGTAACCTCGTGTACAAGAACCATTCCACTGAGAGTACCCTACTGCCTGGAAATACCCTTGTGAGAAAAAGAGTTATAATCTCCCAGGGTTATAGTGTGGTGTAACTAATCTAAGATATGTTGTCCAAATAAAGCGTATTCTCAGCATGCACACGTCGATTGAAATTTCCCAACAAATTCAGCTGACTCGGCTTATTGAAACTACGTCCAACATCCTTCAGTAAACACCATCTATCAAACAGACAAATCCCATTCCATCATTTTGTTTTCTTTCGCTGCCAAAACTTTTGCATGTATACCTTATGGACGAAAGACCCTCCCCCAAACCGTTTTACTTCATGAAAGCTTCACTCAACGGCGAATGCTGAATAAACATTTTGAGTTTTGCACTTCACAACACTTTGAATTACAAGTTTCTCTTGTGGAGATTTGTAAACACTATTTGCAAAGTAAAATACAAATAATATAGATAACAACTTCTTGTTTTTTTGTATGCCACAACGTTTCTGGGCTATTCCTTGCCCCTTCGTGAGATGAATTTATACAAACAAGATACATCAATTTGTAGAAGAGTGAGTGAGTTAATATTTAACGTCACATCGGCAATATCTGAGCCATAGCGTGATGAAAACAATTTATAGAAGAAAATGAAAACATTTTGAAGAATAAATCCCGTCACGACGGACAGTAAAAATACTAGGGTTTCACAGGTATGGATATCAAGCTAGCGTCGAAAAGTAAAACATTCTAGTAAAATAAATCAAAGGAGACAATACAACATAAAACACGGGCTACAGATCGCCAACAACTGAAGGTACAGCCCTATACTGTGGACAGCTTGTACAAGAAGCCAGTGCTGCATGTATATACAATAAATGAATAAGGAGCATGTGATGGAAGGGCGAGATGAACAGACAATGGCTATATATTGTTTACACAGGGAAAGGGTTTATACAAGTGATTAACAGATGCGGGTAGAAGCCAGTAATGGTCTAATTGACTTCCGAGGCACTGGGCAGGAATAGCCCAGAAACGTTGTGACATACAACAAAGCAGAAGTTGTCATCCGCATTGCTTGTCTTTTATTTCAACGCCAACTTCTAAATACCTCTCAAGAATCCTATTTGCAAAGTGTAAGAAGTGATTTCCTACTTGTCCACCTGGAGGGAGCAATTTAGCGTTTCTTGTCAGGGTAATTTTGATCATGTTGAAGGGAATTATTTGTTTTGTGATTTGCTTTCAAGCTCAGATCTCTGCATGTGCACGTTTTACCTGTTCTTCTGTTTTTCGTTGAATGCCTAGACAGTTCTTTCAGTTTCATTTTGTTCCCTTTTATTTTTTTTCTTACAAATTCCAAATCCAGCATTTTTTAAAATTCAAGACATGCTTTCCCTTTCTACGATAAGCAACATCAGACCTGTAGCACCCAAGTCTTCCACCTCAAACAGATATTCTGCATATCCTAATTCATATTATTCTCACGTGGATGCTTTGCTGTTGTGCTAGCTACCACGGTGATGTAAAAGGCAAATATCAGTATGGATGATAACTTGTTTATTGTATATCACAACGTTTCTGGGCTATTCCTTGTCCCTTCGTCAAGTGAATTGACACAAACAATCAATCAATTTTGAGGTTTGACGTCGGCTTGTGGCTGGCGCCAATGTCCCCGAGGCGTAGGTTGGGGATAGAATAATAATTAATAAGCTTTAAAATAGGGGGTAAACCACACCCAAAAATGTAAATGTTGTGCGTTAACCTATAATGCATTTCGAAACATTAATGGAAAATACAAAAAGAGCGAAAAAACAGCTGTGTTTGTTATTTAATAAGAGAAAGAGTGAAAATGTGGGCTTATTTAGGGGGTAAGGGTGGGGACTGAACGAAGTATAGCATAATAGGACATATGATATAAGTGCAGTTAAGCTGCATATATTAGATGAAGGTAAGTATAAAGAAAGAAAAAGGGGTTAAGACGATACAAACAATTGTAAGATACGTCAGTGAGTATTGCTCGAGAATCCAGTTACATGGCAATACTCAGGTTAACAGGCTTACGGCAGACAATACAATATTTCTTCTGGGACATATTTAAAAAGCATGGTATATGTCACTATTGGCATTTTTTGAAAGAAATCATTGAAATCTAAGGTTGCAGTTTTGGAAGCAGACAAAACCGTCTGCATTTTGCAATTGATATCCAGTCTACATTGGTCAAGGGGGTGGGTAGTGTAGCATGATAGATAGAGCTTCCGATCATCTCGCTGAAGGCCCGAGTCATAATCCACATGGGTGCGATGTGTTAACGGTGTACCATACAATAAAATTAAAATGCATGAGGTAATTAATACTGACATTTGACACATCATTTGATCCAGAAAGTGACACGATAATCGTACAGTAGTATATCCATGTGATGTAGGGAAGTTGAGATAAGGGAACAGTAGCGGCGATGCCATTTAGATAATAATAAAGACAAATCTGTAATGAGATACCATTTTCCGATTCCTATCATAACGTATACAGGTTTTATGAAGTACCATCCTTTCCTTTCTGTTTGTCCTGTCTCAAACTCATACAGAGGCAAGTCATGTTTTTCATTGACACACACGTGAACATAAGGTACAGTTCACAGCAAGTCACTGCAGAAGCCATCATTCCTGTCACTGGTGCACCAAAGAACAATTGTCTGACTGGTGGACTGACCTTTAAAACATACATTTCAGAACCATTTCAGATTCAGAAATCGATATTATGTCACAGCGGTCGGGGCGACGTGGTCTATTTGTAACAGTTTTGTGAAATGTCTATGGCACTTGTTCGTAATTGAAATATGGCCTTATGGGAATTTCAATGGAGAATACTCGTCTTTTTATTTCACAAAAAAGAAACTGCACAAACCATGTCAAATTAGGGCGTTCGAATTCTAAAATTCTACAATTTATAACATTTGTCCCTTCTTTACCACAATAATGAAATGGTAACCCTTTTTGTGAGAAGAAAATTGTACTGACGTAATCTGAATGATATTTTAAGACGTTTCATATTTGGTCTACCTAAATGTCTAGGTATTTTGTTTGGTTGACTTATCTAACGAGCGAGGAATAGTGTCCGTTCTTCACAAAACGAAAGTAGTTACGGGATTTGGGGAAACTCATTTTATTGTACATTTAATCTGTCTCAACAAAGATTTTGCAACCGAGTTGATACAACGCATTGGGGGTTTTCTTGTATTCAAATTTACTGTAATTAGAAATAGAGCTTGTCTGAGACACCTCTGCCTTATCTTCCTTATGGTGACCTGCGTTGGGATGCTGAACTCGGGGAAAACTTGCGGAGAAGACGTTTCAGACTAAATTGTTTTTATATGCTCGAATGTGACATTCTGTATCCTTGCTTAAATTGGCGCATTTATTTCTAAGCATAGGAGATCAGGGAATATAAATGTCAGTACCAAGTATTGGAACAAATGTAGTTTAAAGTTTTGACGACAAACCTTTCATACAAGAACATTTGAGTGTGTCAAGGGTTGCATCAAAACGCATCCTGTAGTTATATGTGGCGCACACATTAGTGCAACACATGCGTAGGTTGACATTCTTGATGATGACACATTCAAGGAAAACGATTAATGTCTGTGGATTGATGCTTCTGTCATATTTATTGACTTTTTATACAGTTGTTGTTTCATAACTTGATTTTATTCATTGTTTGTGTATGAACTTGCGACGCGGCGTCTTCAATGCGTGGAGAATCTAGGGGTTGTTCGCATGTAAACGAGCTCAAACCGAGAATAACTTTGCTGCAAATTTTCATCTGGCTGCTCGAGCATGTGTCATACGATCAGATTTCCTCAAAATGCAGATCATCTCCATGTTTGACATCTTCTCAATAGATTACAGTGGTGTATGGGGGCGGTATGGTGGCTTCGTTGTTTGTGTTTCTTGTCACGTACAACTGGGCTCGACTGCCTGCTTGGGTGCAATGTGTAAAGCCCAGTTCTTGTGGAGCCCGTCGTGATATTGCTGGAATATTGCTCTTACGGCGTATAAACATACCCACTCACTCACGCAATGGTGTCCACAACATGAACTGTCCATTTGCCCTTGTGGTTCTTCAAGATCGTTGACGGTCATTACATCTACTGTCCAACAGTAATGCCGGTTGTAATGTGGACCCATCTAGTTCATTATTATCGCACAACTGTGAGTTAAAAATTAAAGCCTTTCACACGTTTGGAAATATCCTAACGCAACAAGGAAACGAAGTAACATCTCTTACTTGTCATATCAACAAGCATAATTATTTCTCCAAGTATGTACATATTATATAACGCACCTACGTTGTCGTCCAAACGTTTATGTTACAATTGCACTTTATGAGTTCCATATTCAGATTTTTAAAAATCTAAAAGGAAAGGTGGCGATAAAAACAATAGAAAAAAGGAAACGTCCTTCCGCCCCACTCCCTTTAGAAATGCTTTGAAGTGGGCTGAACGTAAGCAAGACTTTTTATAATATAAATCACATTTAATTTTTTCCTTTGAAATCTGCCATTTTTACTTCGGGAAGTGAGTAGCAAAAAATATAACCTTGATCTTGCTTGTTTTCCGGGAAATCTAAACCTCCTACATGGTCTGACCATAACGGAAGCTTGGCGGATATGATTATTCTCCCTGCGGGAAGTCCTCCTTTAATATTGATCACAAGACAAGCATGTCATCTGAGGCCTGCTGGAAGGATTGTTTACAATGTCCAAATGAATATCTGCATAGTACCAAATAAACCATTCCTTGACATGTTTGTTTTTCTTTATACATTCATGTGTTTATCTTCTACACCGAAGGTGGTCATTAAGTCGTGATGGGATTTAACTTACGGTAGCAACGTATTCCCGGTCTTATGTCGCTGTGTCATTATTGATGATTTGAATGTAAAATGATGGTTGCTGGCGTGTTGTGTTTAAGTCTATCAAAAGAAAAGATTTTAGAATGCGTTTGAAAATACCGAGGAGGAGGACAGTGGATCTAAGATTCAAGTTACATAACCCATTATGATGCAACTCATGAATATCCGGGTCAGAACTAATCTGGGTCACAATTCGGGTCAGGGCCTTAAGCAACTAATGCTTTTCGTGCGACTAACGGGATAGGGTGGCTAGCCTGCAAATTGCATACATCGATGCTCATGATCACTGGATTGTCTGGTCCGGACTCGATTATTTACAAACAGCCGAAATATAGCTCTAGTATTGCAAACGTTATACAAGAAACGAACAAACAGAAATGCTATCTTTGATGGTAACGTGAATGTCGTCCGCTACAGAGATGAGTTCCTAAGCCATGTCGTGCTTTCATTCCTTCGTCAACAGCCGCATTGTATCATGATCCTACGCGGCAATGCTGGGCCTCATACTGCTAACGTCGTGCAAAACGTCCTGAACAATGTTCATGGGTTACGCTTGCACAGCTCGCTCTCCGGGCCTTAATAAGAAGAGAAACATCTTGTGTTGGCCACGTACTGTTGAGTATTTGAAGCATGATGATTCATTTGAAAGCGACGGTATTAGTCGGAGGTTTCAAATAAAATATCCCCGTGCTTCAAATGGAGATTGCACACTAGGGTGGCACATAACACCACCTATGGTCAAGTTTTGGCGAACTGACCATTTGGACATGCATTGAAAACGTGTTCTGTGGACCCTGCATGGTTATGGCCAGCCATAATTAATTCGTTGTTCTTAATATTGTAGTGTTATGAATGCTTGCGCACCGTTTTCGCACATATTCACGTTTACATTACCGCTTAAATTGACAATTTAACTTTTGATGTCTTTAGAGCTCCAAATTGGCTGGGGCGGTGGGGTAGCCTAGTGGTTAAAGCGTTCGCTCGTCACGCCGAAGACCCGGGTTCGATTCCCCACATGGGTACAATGTGTGAGGCCCATTTTCTGGTGTCCCCCGCCGTGATATCGCTGGAATATTGCTAAAAGCGGCGTAAAACCAAACTCACTCACTCACTCCAAATTGGCTGCGAAGTTTCACTGTGGTTTTGATGGTGAAAAAATATGTGGAAATAACTTGTGGTTAATAACAGTGTCGACTTAGTTTTATTAGTCGATATAGTTTTAAACTCACGACTGGGGACACTCCCGTCCATATACATCTCATAGAACAGTTAAAGCAGGAACTGACGAAAAACATCTCAGTTCTCAGTCGACTTGGGGGAAGAAAACAAGGTAGATGACAAATGCGCTATAATTCATCAATAACCTAATTTATGAGACTCACAATAGGTAATGTTTGAAAAATGTGGTGCCAGAAGGAGTAGAGGAGAGTGGCCTTACTTTACAGAATATGACGACAGCATTTTGAGATGTATAGTGTTATGTTCTGAATAAAAATATGAGATTCACTTATGTCACATGTTTTGTCACCACATTAAATGTTAATTAACGTCCACAGGTGCACATTTAAAATTAAAACATGATGACAAATGGCAACGATAATGAAATTTATCATCACTTGAATGTCAGTTGCGGCTTTTTGACGGAATGCCTATGCCATTTTTCTCTACTTAAGCGAAAGGTGGGGATTTGAAAACATATCTCCAGCTCCAGCAGGTGTCCATTTACATTTTAGGAAACATCTTTTATCATTAAGACAAAAGTACCACAAATTATAGGGTTTGTAAGGACCGTAGAAGGCTCCATCTATCAAACGCTGTTAAAATGAAAACGATATGTTTTTTTGTCCATGATTACTCTCCGGGAAATCATTTAAATTATCATTCAATGTATTCAAGTTATTGTTAAATGACAACCTACTGTATTCGACGTATTTAGTGTCCCTCCCTAGTAAGGCCCTGCCCACACACCTAATTCGCACAATCCACTGCTTGTGGTAAGAGGCGATTTCAGTGCACAACCTGTCTGTGAATTGGTGAGGGGGCGTAAAGGAAAAAAAGTAATTTGCGTCTAGGGAATAAAAAGAGCTGCTTTCATTTCATTCTATCAACTTCTTTTTTGGGGTTATAGTGAGTTTTGAATCTTGTACCATTCCGTCTTCGAGATCACTAAAAAGTATTGCAAACAAGGCAGGTTTTCTTCTTGTATAGGTCCGGATTTACACGAGAGGAACATTTTAAATTAGTGAGTGAGTTAATATTTAACGTCACATCGGCAATATTTCAGCCATACCGTGACGGGAACATGAAATATGTATATACTAGTGTTATATAACAACTAGAATGTCACAGTTACAGTTAAAACTAATGTGGAAAGGTAATACTAGTAGCACTATTTGGACAAGGCAATATTAAATCACCAACAACTGAAGATAGATCACCACCCTGGGCACGATGGGGACTTACAGTACTTCATTAGTTTCCTGGATGGACCCTAGCTGGATTTACACCATCCTTCAGCCGCTGGTAATTTAGGAAATCTAAAAAGACACGTATTCTACGATTAATAACATGGAAAGTTTTCAATTACATTGAATGTTTGTGGACTCGCGTATCTTCACCGGAGGACAATAGCTTTTCAGTACTTTAACAGTTCCCACTTCCAATCATAAAATATTTATCTATTTACTAATCAGTTAGCACATCTATGTCTTTTAAAAATGCAATAATTAAATGAGGACTAATGTTGTTAAAAGGATCCTTCATAGTTCGTGAGTTAAAATATTTATCCCTTGTGATGGAATATTCAACACAGTCAAGCAGGATATGATTCTTTCATCACAAGGGATACAAAACGGAGGATTTTCGCCTTGCAATAAATATTCATGAGCATATATAGTATGGCCAATGCCCCAAGGTCGCAAAATGCCTTCTTCAAATCTGGAGTGACAACCCATGTAGGTGTAACCGATATAGGGTTTTATTGCATGTAATTTATTGATACCTACCTACCCACTTCTTCAGCATTAGATCACGGATATAAATTCTACTGCTTGTTCTGATGATAGCTTTATAATCAGAGTATGGGATAAGAAGTGGTGTCACAGATTTGCTGAGAGCTGCCTCAGCGGCAAAATCAGCCATTGTGTTCCCAGAAATACCAACATGGCTGGGCAACCAACTGAAGACGATGTCGTATTGGCCAGTAGAAAGAGCATTATGTATTTCTATAATTTCTGATAAAAGTGGATGTTATGTTTTTAGTAGCCCGAAGACAAGAGAGAGAGTCAGAAGATATTATGAAGAGAGTCAGAAAATATTATGTATTGTTTATGTTTATGATGTTTTTGAATATACCTCAGAGCTCTTAATATTGCTTTTGCTTCAGCTGCGAAAATAGATCTGCAATCCGGTAATCTAAACGATTATTGTTCTGGATCCATTGATCCATTACTGCACCTCCGTCCTTGGATCCATCTGTAAATAAGGATTTGTAACTGCTATATTTACTTCTTAATTGATTATATTCTTGTTTATATTGTAATCCATTAGCTTCTGATTTTTAAAAAATTCAGTTAACGTTAGGGCTGCTTGTGGTCTATTGAATTGCCAAGGAGGCGAAGAAAGAAAACGGAAAGGAGATATATTAACCAGCTCAATGCCGGCAGCAGTAATAAATGGCTTGATCCTGAGCCCAGGGGGCGGAACAAGAGAAAATTTATTTTTGTATAAATCCTCATAACGGGGATTAAAGATACAGTGAAATGCAGGATTAGACTCGTTAGAATATAGTTTAGCAATGTATTGTAATGATAATTTTATACGGCGTTGCGTAAAAGACTCAGGCTCGACGCTGAGACTGTCAACAGGAGATGTTGTCAATGACCCAAGACAAAGTCTCAGGCCTTGGTTGTGGACAGAATCTAATAGTTTTAGGTTGCTTTTGCGGGCTACACCATATACGATGGAGCCACAATCGTGCTTCGAGCGGACTAGTGATCTATATAGGTTATATATAGGCAGAAGAAAGGTTAAATAGGAGTCGAAAATCAGACCCAAGAACATGGCCTCTTTTAGAACCTTGATGAGTGTTCCATTTAACAACAGTTCAGGGTCTTTATGCAGTTTATATATACGGCAGAAATGTATGCAATTAGTTTATGATTTAGTTAAAATCATTTAGTTAAAGCCATTTTCAAGACACCATTTATATATATTTTGTTTAAACACAACTGTAGTAGTTGTTCAATAATAAACATATTCTTCCCTCGACAAGAAATGCTAAAATCATTCACAAAAAGCGATCCATCGATTGAATCATTTATACCCTTGGATAAACTGTTTATCCTAATGCTAAACAATGTTACAGACAAAATACAGCCTTGTGTGACACCCTGGTCCTGCTTATTATGGTTAGACAGGGTTAAACCCACTCGGACTTGAAATTGCCTGTCTTTATAAAAAGTTCTGATATGAAAAAGAGACAAACGCCCTCTCAAACCATAATGATGTAAATCCTTCAAAATGCCTTGCCTCTAGATCGTATCATAAGCTGTCTTGTGATCAATAAAATTGATACAGCATGTTACTTATTTACTATAGCATTTTAACAAAGGATTATAAACGTACCAAATGATCAGTGGTGCTTCGAGTTTTCCTGAAACCACATTGAAAATTTGTGATAAGGTTATTGGTTTCAAGATACCATGTTAACCCGTTGTTTATCATTCGTTCCATGGTTTTACAGACACAACTCGTTAACGAGATTGGTCTGTAATTAGACGGATCGGTCTGAACCAGGCGAGGTTTTGGTATGGGGGATACAATGGCATTTCGCTAGGAAGCTGAGAAATTCCCTGAAGTCCACATTGCATCACAATATTTAGCAACGTTTCAAGACACAAATCGGACAAATGCTTCAGGAGCTGATAGTGGATATCATCGCCCCCTGTTGCTGTATCATGAACTTGTAGCGGGATGTAGCTCATATTGTGAAAGTAATTCGTTATAATCTTCACTGCTGTCTGAGTTAAAATTTAATCTTTTTTCTCCTGCTTCTGAAACCTTTGAAATTCAGGGACATGATGAAAATGAATGCTTGGCGAGAGTTGCACCAAGTTTATTGGCAATGTCAGATTTATCAGTTAATAAATCAGCACTCTGCTCCAGATTATGAAAAGTAGACTTAGAACCTTTGCCCATTATACTTTGTATCATGCTCCACACCTTTGACATAGGTGTGCGTGAATTTATTTTGGAAACATAATTTCGCCAAGACGGATTCTTATTTGGTTTGAAATCTTTGGCATTTAACATTTTAACGTTATCAAAATGGTGTACTGTATGATGTCGGCGAAAACACTTTTCAGCTTTCTTCCTACACCGTCTGGCCTGTTTACATTGATTATTGAACCATGACTTACGTATGGGTGGAACTACAGAGGACTTGAGTGTAGTTTGATAAGCAATGTTATTGAGTATATCAGAAAACAGCTGTATAAGATCTTCGCTGTTCACAAAAACATCAAGTTTTAATTGTTCAGAACAAAGTATCTTATATTATGACCAGTCAGCCCTGGAGAAGTTTCGTCTGGATTAAGTTGGATCATCCCCTGGGACGATGCCTTTAGGAATGGTGGGGAAGTGATCACTCCCGCATAGGTCATCATGGACCTCCCATTCAAATTCATTATTTACATTAGAATCACCAAGAGATATATGCAGGGAAGAGTGTGTATGCAAATGTGTGGCTGATTCGTCATTGAAAATACATAAGTTATTATCGAACAGCAACAGTTTGTAAATGTGTATTTAGAGCGACAGGGGTATGTATGCCACTCTGATAAACCAAAATAGAAGCACCTCCAGTAGCTTTATCTCCTTCAGGAAAAAAAAAAGTGATAATCACTATACTGTCACAGATTAACGTTACTTATATTTTTAAGATATGTCTCTTGGTGATATATTGCTGACGGTTTAAGATCGTTTATGAGTAACTGTATTTCATTGAAGTTATTCTTTAGTCCTCTGCAATTTCACTGAATCATGGGCTGAGAACTATTCATCTCTTAGGTGGATTAATTGGCGATCTCGCTCGGCCATTACGTTTAGGCGACAAACTTGTTCGCTGGGGGATGCTCTCTGAAACATCCATCCCTACAAATGACTTATTGTAAAGTTTGATGGGATCATCATAACCTTTTGATACTCTACCCGTTTCATTGTTTCGCGATGAGTCAGTTTTATATCTGGATAATGCCCTTCTTGGAATGGGAAATTGATGCTGAATCACCCTACGCCCGTGTTCGCTGATTTGGGGTTACAGAAACAGGGGATAATACAGGAATCTGTTTAGCTGAAGACGCTCAGCAGTGATTTGCGTGCAGGAATCCGACATGCAGGAGAGTTCAGGATTAAAGGTATTTATCCATGTCAGATCTGTTTGACAACCAACAGAATATGTTATCAAAGCTGGTCTTCCAGTTACAGAGACACAGGAATCATTAGGATCACAGGAAGGTACACGTTTCTTACCTTCACTATAACGTTTGCTCTGAGTAGTTTGTATTAATCTGCATTTCTCTCTTCCACATTGGACACAATTTTGACGAGGATGAATGTTGACCAGAACAGTTAACATATTTCTTAAAGTTGTTACCACAGTCTTCAGTAACATGTGTTTTCTCACCACAGTGAGCACAAGTAATTGTATTTTTGCATGAATTGGCCATATGAACAAACTTTTGGCATTTGAAACACCACAGTGGGTTCGGATATATTGTTCAACTGCAAGGCTGCAATAACCTGCTTTGATAGATTTTGGTGGAGACGGAGTGATGAAAGAAAACAGGTAAGTGTTTGTTTATAGTATTTCTCAATTTTGACGCAGAGTAAAACGTTTCAGATGTGCCAGACCTCGATCTTTTAACTCACACAGTATATCAAGCTCAGACATCCTTTACAATGCCTTTGCTTGAATTACTTGACATGTGGACAGATACTTAAACAGTGAATCTAGCTAAAGTATGAACAGGTAGTAAGTTGGAAAATAGGAAAAGGTTACATGAACAAAAAGGGCCAAGACCAAAATTGAAACAATTCCAAATAAAATTTGTGCAATTACATATATAATCTACGCACAGGGCTTGGCATGACCAGCCGATTGATTGAACTGGAACCATTCAACCACCCGTCTAGGTGAAGTCACGGCCAAAGTGGTGTGTTGAGCAAAAGATTGATCACCACTCAATGGCAGATCTTATTATAGCTCGACATAAAAGAGATCCGAGGCAAGAGTTACCTCCCTTTATACACATAGGAGGATTCTATTCCCTGGTCATACTATAGTGGAGAGGGCTGTAGTGTCCTGTAGTACATTCCAGACCTCTGTCTATATATAGCACCAGGCTAAAAAGCACTGACCATTAACATATACAGCGCAATGTAAAAATATCCACTGTTACACAGTGAATAGGATTTCAACATCACATATTTTAGTATAATTTGGGGCAAGCTAGTGATCACCAAAACATATCAAATGCTTTTTTATAAGTCTACAGACGCACAAAATATTCTTTTTCCCCTCGCCATGGTGCATGTGATCGCTGGAAGAACGTCCCTTTCTGATACCTGCCTGAGCTTCCGATAGTATAGAGCTGGTTTCAGTGAATGTTTATAGACGGTTAGTTAATACCGTCTCACACAGTTTACCATAACAGCTCATTAGAATGATATCTCTTCGTTGACAATTTTGTTCTAAAATACTGACGATACTTATTACCATTCCTCTGTGAATGTACCCCTATCACATAAAGACACCATTTGTGGGTGATATATATCCATCATTTAAATTATCAATACCAGCAACTTTGTCCTGTACAAATTCAGAACACGGGTAGTGATTTCTTCACTTGATATAGCTGCATTAACGTTTAGCCTGCTGAATTAATTTCAGCATAAGGCTCTGATAAGAGAGTGGGTGATTTCAAACAGTCGGTGTGTCACTAAATAAGGAACAACTGAAAACAATATTCAGCTCATTAATACTAGATAGAAAGTAAACATTATTATCAAAAAATATCCAGATAATTTCAAACGTACAGATATTAATTACAAGACAAACATAAATAAAGCAAATTTTCCTGAATTTACCTGATTTACTCGATTGACAACCGGATGCGTTTTATATTAGGAACCGTATAAATTGTCCAGTTATCGCAAACCGATTTCAGTATTCTTACTACTGATATTTCATAAGTATCTGACTTTAATTTCGTATATTTGTATCGGCAAATATCCGCGCGAAGACAAATTAAAAATTAATTCTTAAAAAAACATAATCGAAAACGTTCGTCGTAAACAAATAATATTTTCAATGTCATGACAGGTCTTACTGAAATGGCACTATTAGTTTATTTAAACGTGTCATGTCATGAAAATAGCAGAATAAAATACATGATGTATAAACATTCATGAGTGCAAATTTCAAATGTTATGGTTCATTAATGTTTGTACAAACCCGCAGAAGCCGGTGTTAGATCGTGTTACACGTACGAAAAACAAACATGGCGCGCTTCGTCCAACTCTTAATAAGATATAGCTTTTTTGGTCAGAATAAAGATTACAGAACTCTGTGTAAGACCTGGCGAAAGAGGGAGAATTTCTCATTCTACAAGTGTTCCATGTATCATTTTCCGTTTGGTATGACGAGAGACAGACGAACATTAAGATCGTGAAATCTAACTTGTTTCCTTGTAAGTGCAACGGTCGACGGATGTTATGTCACAGACAGGGATTGCCTAATGAAATTCATTCGCTACTGAATATTAACGGAAAAGTTGGAGCTATTTCGTCTAACAAACACAAATTTAGCACAAATAACTGTTTGAATTGGTTAATCAGAACTCATAGAAATTTCTTGATGTATTTTTTACTACATAGCCGAACCAGTTTGACCTTGGATGCTCCCGTGACCCGGAAACAGTAGTCGATCAACACTGCAGATGCAAGTTTTGCAGTATCTTTTGTTTGAATTTTTGTTCATATTAGGCACATTACTTCATTGTCCACTGAATATAAAGACAGCAAAGATATAATTGTGATGCATGCTGATCCCATCTTATTCTTTTTTTCAACAAAAACGTGTACAAGCATCATTCTCAACAGCAGGTGGGCGTGGCATTTGTGTTTCAAAATAACATTCACGCTTTTCTTTTTGTGACGACGTAGTGTCGTAGCAACTGCAGTATACATGTTCTATAAACTAAAATATATTTTCTGTTATAGTTTCACATGAAATCGGGGATGATTTGATAAATAGTGCGTTCATATTACATGATTGGAAAAATTATGTCTCACTTCAGAACAAGTTGAATTACATTCATAATCTTATGCAATAAATTAACGCTCTTGTTGAATAATTATGATAGATTTGTCAATGGTTTAAGCTTCATAACTGGTTACAACTTTAAATCTTTTCATATATTTTCATATGTTAATTGATATTAATAATATGACAATTATTTTTCTCTCCCAAACAGACATGGGCAAAGGCACTCAGGATCTGTCAATGCATTAGCAACGTGCAAATAACCAAATTCTAGTTGATGTCTTTCAGTAATGTGGAAAACTGACAATTTTACACAATTCTTTAATACAACTACATGTATGCCATAAAATATATGGATAGATGTTACATATTATTTTGTGTATTTCATTTCTTTATAATATCGTGCCAAAATGTACATCAAATACAAATGGGTGATGAGCTATTTTTGTTTTCAACAGTACCTCTTTCTTTGGTGAAATATTTTGAATCACACATGACAATTTATTTATCAGAAAATGTTATCATTTGAAACCATATACATATAATGATAAGTTATATTGTCTCAGGTGAAAGTGAATAGGCTTCATATTATGTAAATGTAAATTATTCTACCCTATTGTCTTTTCCTGGGTTTAGGGGTTTAAGAGCAATGTCACAACATGAAATGAGTCTACTGAACTTTCAAGGATTGTTTCTGTTTGCTGAAGTGTCTGACAATGATATTCTCCAGTTATTTAGTGTTCAATTGCCTAAACCATCATAAAACAAGCAACATCAAGAACAGTCTTCTTTGAACAACAAAATGCCAAGGACTGAGCAGTCTTTCGTTTAAGATCTGGAAGCATTTGATATGTACGTCTTTGCCATATACATATTGCAATGAAAAAAAATGCAAATTGAAATCTTAATGAAATAGCTCCAAACTGGACAACAAAAACCACTCACTGCAAAGCTCAGTATTAGGAAAAAGAAATCCCTGGTGCCACTACATGATTACCTTGATGCCACAGACTCACACAGGTTGCACCTCATGCAATATGAAATTATCATACCAGACCTAGAATAATTTTGTTGTAGTGATGCTTTTAATATCAAATGTTGGAATATCAAAACTACAAGTGACAGATAATTAATTGTTGAGCATCAGTCTGTTTCCCAGATGAAGTCTGTTTTAACAGTAAAATATGAACATAATGTGCAAGTAGGTAAAAAGTATGGCCATAAACATGAGGTACATTTTGCTGTTGTGCAGGTTGCACTAGTGCAATATCTAAAAGCTGTATGGAGCCACGCACTGAACCACATGACATGACTTTTTTATACAAATATGCACACACGTCAAACAATTTGATCTGAAACTTTACCTGTATTATACTAAGTAGAATTAACCCCGAAAGCTCCGCTGTTTGGAGTAATAAAATAATTTCAATTTTGCTCCAAATTCGTGAACAAAAGATATTATGTTTAGCTGTTTTAATGTCTAAAATAAATACCGATTCACAAGACGATGACAGTTGTTTTTTTCTAAGCAGTCATTAATTCTTAAGAAATACATTTACTGTACGTTACATTCTCATACTAGCTCTGGTTTCGTTCGTTTCTGCGAAAGGAAAACTGATTTTATTCATGACATCTTCAATCATCAAAATTGTACTTCTTGTGACGATATACACAGAACAATATAATGTTATTGTTACGACACACTGACAATTTAAAAGTCTCCCCGTGTCAGAACATTCTTTGAAAAAAATAGACCGCTAAAATCATCGACTTCGGATTTGCTAAACTAAAGATCAACACATCGACGGCTAACTTGAGGAAAAATACTACAACACAAGCAACAAAAGACAACTGCTATTGAACACAACTAACAGTACATAATTGAGGATGATTGAAAGGTAATTCTGGTGTATAGTATGGATATTTAGAAAATGTATCAATGGTCGTTTTCCAACTCGTTTATATTTTACCTCCACGAGTGCCATGCCGTGTACGCGCTTCCGGTTTCATCAAGGGTGGGTACAATTACAAATATTGTGATATTGTTTCATGATCTGCATTATATAGGTACTCAGTCGTTTTCTTTCAATGTACATGAGTTCAGATTCTGCTTATGAACGCGTATTTTGAAATATCCTTCGTGTCATGTCACTTAGAAAAACCGCCAGGTTGGCCACGCCCTTTCGGGTCACCTACGGCTGTCAACATCGTGAATGTTGGAAGGTTTATCAAACAAAATCAAAATAAACTCGCTAAATATGGTAATTTCTGTGCAGAGACAATAACATTTACCTATTCACACCATGTAATTAATTCTAGATAAAATAGTTATATATCAAAACGATGGCACCATTTTTTTTCGGCATCACGATGCATGTGGACTTGTTTGTTTACCACCGTTGCCATGATCGTTTCTGTTCGTCCAATCGATGATGTATCATTGAGATTGGTTTTATTTGTAATTATTTAAGCCGAAAGTTACCAATTTTTAGGAAATGGGAAACTTGTGGGCTTTTCTCTTCGCCAAAGAACAAAAATATTGATTAAACTATCAAAAAATACTTCATTATGAAGTAAATATTAGACTGTGTACCACTCGACGTGGTGTGCTTGAAAGTCAACAATGGCCGTTATTTTCGACTGCGTGTCGAGAAATTTGGCGATCACATTTTTCATTCGCAGGCATTTCGTTTTAAGGTACATATACATATTAAAGATTATATATTTATTAAGCTGAGAATTCGTGCATTCCATACATAATTCATATGACACGTAAATACTCGCTGAATAATTATTGCAAGTTTTATTTGGAGATGTCATTATCCTGCACTCCTGTCGAATGGGTTCGACGTCAGCATTGAGAGGATTAAGCATTACGCTTGCTTCAATGATCACTTCGCATAGATTACCTACATTAAAGTCCTTATCTACCAAACATCATGTTTTAAAGCAGCTGTATACGCATATCATTAGAAAGGTATACACGTATTTGAGAGCAGTAGTAGTAATAGTGGTGGCCATTCAGTCAAAACAAAAGCTAATGAACAGTAAACTCTGTCCATTCATCAGATCAAAATAAAACCATCCGTTCGGCCAATCAAAACTGTCCATTCGTCCAATTAAGGGAAAACCATCAGTTCAGTTAATTAAAACAAAAGAAGTCCAACAATCAATACTATCCGTTCAACCAATAAAGCAAAACAAGCTGAACAATCAGTATCTTCCAGCAATCTAATCAGTTTCATTCACGCGAACGTAATATTCACATCCAATCAAACTTACTGTACTTTCCAAGCACTATGAATCATTAACATCAAGTTGTGTTCAATAGCAGCTGTGATGTGCTATGTAATATAATAATGCAAAACCTGTGATGTAATTGTGATACATTATTTATATTAACATTCAGTAAAGCATCCCCCGAAGCTAGACTAAAGGGATAGAACCATGTATGGTGTATAATAAAAGGACCATCACATATATGTTATCTCTTACGTTACATCAAACCCTGGAGTATGTGAAAATTGTCATCACCTCGGATGTTCTCGGTCTCGGACGTTGTGGAAGCTTGACTTTTGCGATTGTTATTATCACGGGTTTATTTTTGCATGGACACTGCCATTTGGAATTTTATTGTCGTTTGATTTGAAATGCCACACTATTGTGTACTTTCATTGAAATGACCAAGCAGTAGTTTGTACAGAGCTGTAAATCTATTTGATTTTAGCAAGCAGTTGTTCTTTTTTAGTTTCATTCCATTTACGTACATATTTGTATTGTTACTGAGTTGGGAATCGTTACAGAACACAACCAATCTGGTCACATAATCAACAGAATGCAGGCACACAGTGAGTATATGCAATCCGAGAAATGAACCTCACACAGTCACACAATTAACACCATACAGTCACAATATCAACACCATACAGTCATACAATCGACATCATACAGTCATACAATCACCGCACACTCATACAATCAAAACCATACAATCACACAAATACATCGTACAGTCATGCAATAAAGTCATGCAACCAAACACCATACTGTCATACAGACTTTCATACATTCAAATACCACAGTTATATAATCAACATCATACTATCAGACAATCAACATTATACAGTCAAACAATCAACATCGTATAGTCAACCAACCAACATCATACAATCAAAGCCGATTTGCAGTTTCACGGCAAGTCTTTTGAATATTGACTGGCACATCAACATGCGAGGAGCTTCATTGCAGGTACAACGAAACGTTCAGCTGGAAGAACTACGTCAAACGGAAATATTTTGATTTCTGTTGTTCCAGTTGTTCTGTCCTCACTCAAAAACGCTTTCAAACTCCACATCTCTTTCAGATGTAACAATCTCTCAAAGTCAAATTAAATAGACAAGACATGAATCATTGACAGCACCATATTTCAACGTATGATACATTCATGTATCTTTTTGTCATGTTTTCTTCTGACTTAGCATTTCATTTTCTGTAATGTTTCCTTTTAGCATTTCTTCGCACTTTGGATATTCGACAATCGATGCATATTTTAGATATTGTTTGCTTGTGTTCACAGGGTATATTGAATGTCAGTAAGCTATCACTATGAAACACAACTCAAAACTTAATATAAATGGTTTCACGTCAACATGAGTGCAATCACTCACAGTAACATGCGCTAAGAACACAAGACACGTTCTACATCCCACCTCCGTTAAGGTCAAGAATCAGAGCCAGCGTCCATAAAGTCTTCATAACGTGATGGATGAGGGCGGGCATTTGTGCTGTAGACATAGCGCCACAGCTGATTAAAGAGCTTTCGTGTTTACTTCAAAACAAAATAAGGAAATAGACTTCTGTCGTGTTTTCCCCATGATGATTAACGTTGAGGGAAACTCAGTGCATTCCATAATACCAGAAGCAATGGTTGCGTCACTCCATACACAGACCGACCTAACGTTGATGTATGGCCTAACAGCAGCAGTTGCAGAGGATGTGTCACATTTGCTCATTGTCAACGGCTGGAAAACAACGGCGACGCGTGTGTAAATAATGGGAGAATGAAGAAATGTTGTCCTTAAATCACATTTCAAATGCCGTGTTGTACAGTGTTTTCCTTGAATCACGATGTACATTCGCGATGGCATATGCTGTCGTGCGATAGAAACGAAAATATTAGACAGAAGTATTTCCATGCTTGGAGTCTTTGAGCAAAGGGTTTACTCAGGAAATGGCAACGATTTCACAGAGCGGTAATTATTTAAACCTGCGCCCAGCCTTGAAGTGATTTTAAGTGTGTTTGCCAAGATATATGAAACGTCTTGTTCTTGTGGGAGAGTGAGTTAACACTAGTATCGTCACATCGGCATTATTTCAGCCATATCGTGACGAAAACAATTCATTGGTATACATTGCAATTAATGGACCAGGTAAATTCTAAAAAAAAATAAACACCTGTCACCGAAGGAGAGTGTAATAACTAGATAATCACAGAGATGAATATAAGACTAGTAATTAAATCTAATACAGTTTAACTGCAGAGGACAATGCATTATGAAAACAGGTTGTAAATTGCGAGCAACTGGCGGTAGAACACCATACTAGGGATCATGGGGACAGTACACCTGCTTTCTTCATGGGCCCTATCTGAATTTGCACCATCCCTTCACCTGTTAGCGACTGACACAAATCTAGAAAGACATTAAAACGACTTTGAATGTTTTGGTTTTACAGTACTTTAACTACCCTTCATCATACAGACACCGACAATCTGAGTTACCAATTCAAATTTCCACTCACAAAATATTTGTTTATTTATTTATTAACAAATCAGTAAACAAATCTTATTCTTTCAAAAATGCAATAATTAAACGAGAATTGGTATTTCATGTATATAAGAGATGCTTCATAGTTCGTGATCTAAAATAGTTATCCCATGTGATGGAATACTCAGCACAGTCAAGCGAGGGATGCTTGAACGCGATTCTTTCATTGCAAGGGATGCAAAACAGAAGACTCTAACCTTTCAATAACTATTCATAAGTGTTTGTTAAGTGGCCAACACAACATCGGCGCATGAAGACCTCTTCAAATCAGGACTGGCAACCCAAGTTAGTATACTGAGTCCATATGAAAACGCACCACTCACGAAATCTGGAATAGCTCCACGGATTGATATGTGAAGTATATACTTATGATGCATTTGAGATGATGAATGATTTAAGAAGACATGTAAACATCATTAAATTTCATTCACGATAATGTTAATGCGCGAGAGAGGCTTAACTGGTGCAGGGGTCAAACAGGAAAGTCAATAACGGATGTGACCGTCATTTCACATTGACACATGCGGTGCATCGTCGTCGCATGGAATTGATCAGTCTCTGGATAGTGTTCTGAGGGATAGCATTCCACTCCTGAACAAGGGCAACCTCAGGTTCTCGGATGTTGTCCATCTGGCGTCGACGTGAAAGACGTCGTCCAGTTTCATCCCATAAGTGCTCGATGGGGGAGAGGTCGAGTGACAGAGCTGGCCACTGAAGCACGAGGATATTCTGCCGTGCAAGGTACTGCATGGACACCCTTGCAGTGTCTGCCCTAGCGTTGTCCTGTTGGAACGTGTGGACATCGTGCTGTTGGTTGAAGAACGGCACGACATTGTTCTGAAGCACCTGGTCCCGGTAGTAGACGGCGTTCACCCTTCCTCTGCAGATATGGAGAGGGGTTCTGTGACGGTAGCTTATTTCCCCACACACCATAACGCTTCCACCACCCCAGCGGTCCGTCTGAACGACACAATCGGCGTTATAACGTTCACCACGTCTCCGCCAAACACGTATACGGCCATCTGCGTTCCTTAAGTGAAATCGTGATTCGTCAGAAAAGATGACACCGTGCCATTGTCGTAGTCGCCAATTCTGGTGTCTGCCCACTGTAGACGCTGGTTTCGGTGACGATCCGTCAAAATGGGGCCAAAATAAGGACGTCGTGTATGCAGGCCTGCAGCTCGCAGACAGTTCCGTACGGCGTTGGGGTGAATGAATCCACGACGTCCTTAGACTTAAGCAGCCGTTCTTGTCGCTGGTAGTGTTCGGTCTCGGACATGATCCCATACGATCTGACGGTCCTGACGTGCCGTTGTCACACATTGCTGACCCGGTTGTGGACGGTCCCGAGTGCTCCCCGTTTGTAGAAACCTATGATGGTGTCTTGCGATTGTTGTGTGTGCGCAGTGTAGTCGTCTGGCAATTTCCCTGGTGCTTGCGCCATTTTGAAGCATGCCTATGGCACGTTCCCATTCAGGGGCTGTAAGTCGCGGCATGCTGTCGGCGTTTCACAAGTGTCAATGAAGAAGTGAAATTTTATTCGGATTCACGTGCTTTTAAAGGCAATGTGTGCACAAAGTCAGAGTGAAATTCATTTTTCCCGTGTGACCGAAGCGCGGGGATATTCTGCAAAATGTTGCGTTTTTGCGAAAAATCGCATAGCGTCACAGTAAACATGAAATTCTCGCATTTCTTGCACCTGGCATGTCTGGTGACGTCACTGTAGTGTTGTTGTATAAAAATTATATTGAAGTTCATTTGAACTTAAATATTGACTTCTTTCAAGTGGTGCGTTTTCATGTGTACTCAGTATATAAACAATATGAGGTAATTTTTATGGCATGTGATTTATTTATACCTGCTTGGGTATCCCACTTCTTTTGCATCATCTCATGGATATACGTTCTGATGATAGCTTCATAATAACAGTGTGGAATAAGAAGTAATGTCACTGATTTGTAGAGTGTGGCCGAAACAGCAATATCAGGTATTGTGTTCCCAGAAATGCCAACATGGCTGGGTAGCCAACATAAGAGGATGTCGTACTGGTCAGTAGCAAGATCATTACATAATTCGATAAAAGTGGATTTTGCAAGATATACTTTTAATAGCCTGAAGGCACGAAAGAGAGTCGGAATAGGTTCTATATTGGTAACTTTTTAGGGCGTTATTTAACATATATTAAGGCTGTTAATATGTTCTTTGCTTCTGACATGAAAAATGAGCTGTGATCTGGTACCCTGTGAGAGAATGTGAGTATTGAAACATTAATGTGGTAATATTTTATGCAAGGTCATTGTCGATACAAAACTAATGTTATTGTTTAAACGAAGAGTAGTATGGCATGAACTGTGCGAGGAAGCACATGTTTACGCACTTTTGCAATCACCAAGTGACCTCGATCGGCTCACTGAGTTTCAGTGATGCTGAAAATAAAACAAAAATATAATACAATAAAAATACAACATCAGCGAAAAGAAAACCCAGTCATAACTATCCTCAGAAACAAATACCGTTTGACAAGAAAAGGACAATTAGGTGTGAACGTTATACGTATGGACCACTGAAAGTCCCTGACACCGGGTGTTCGCGGAAACGGATTGCATACGCGTCTGCATGGAGACTTAGAAAGCTGAAAACGGGATAACGGGAATCAAACATAATGCTTTAAACATAATGACTATAATTTGAAAAAATATGCATTTGTTAGAATTATTTTATGTGACCCTGGTTGACAGTTTGCATGTGTTGGTAAACAGCCAAAGGAAGTGATCTGGTAGTCCGTCTTACTGCTTCAAAACATGTACCTTCACGTCAGATTGTACCATTATCACTTGTATGTGATAAGTTTTGATTGGATGGTGCATATAATTTCTCAGAAATATTCAACATAAAAGAAACGCACACAGGCTAATCCGATTGTTCTGTCTTACGGATAATTGGACACTGTGTCGTTTGTTTCCCTATCATAACAGTACAGAGACGGTATTCAATTGTATGTGTGCGTTTCGTAATTAGGAACAACACGATTAGGACAGAAACAGAAGCACGGATTATTACAATTCGCTTTACAAATAATCACCACTCACTGAAAGCCGAATGTGACACACCATGTTCGATTGTGGTTCAGTACTAAAGGTTATATCATATAACCTCATTATCAATTTTAGTGTGGTTTTCAGTTTCACCGCATTCTTCAAATACTTTCTTGGCGATTCTGTCAACTACATTTAGAAACCTGAAAAGGTACTTGGAGCAGCTACTGTAACTATTAATGACACAAGCCTGCATGTTTAAAAATATATATGAAGGAGATGAGCTTTTTGACGTGTCATTCAGTCTCATTCTGTTTGTTTTATTCTAGTATATTTCTATTATATTTGTAGCTTTTTTAGCACACCGACACTGTATTTTTCTATAAAATCTGTAAAACTAATTAGCTTTCAGACTAGAAAGATATGCATATTGAACACGTTGAAGAGAGCATGAACCTGCATTCCCCGATCCAATTCTTGGTTTAATTGAGTCATTGAAGCATTTCAACATCAACGCTAGAGAAGAGCCACTGATCCGCCTACACAGACCACTGACACAAGGCATTCTCCGAAAGTAAAGCGTTTGCCCTTTAAACGGCAATTCCTGCAGTTAGAATACAGCACTTAGCGGCACACCTACCCAAGTTGACATAATCAACTATTATATGCGACTTCCCAAACACGCTGCATCCTTCAATGCTGTCATTAATGTAGTTACAACTTGTCCATGACCGTTCATGTACATTACATTTTGATCTCACATACTTATGAAGATCCGCGTTAAACTTGATTTTCAGGAACCCATGCTTGATAATTGCTTGCGAAACTGTGTTTGGAGAAGTCTGGGATTTTTTCAATATCACCTAGGATCTTATGAAGATCTGGGTTAAACTTGATTTTCAGTAACCCTTGCTTGTCGTCAGAGGCGACTATCGGGACGGGATGGTAAGGCTCGCTGACCTGGTTGACACATGACATCATAACTTAATTGCGAAATCGATGCTCATGCTGTTGATCACTGAATTTTCTGGTCCAGACTGTATTATAGAGCGGCGTAAAATTAAACTCACTCACAAGTAAGAGCATAGTTTTCTAAATGAAACGGGTGATAACACTCGATGACATGGCTGATGGTATGTCAACATACTCTGATGAAATATATAGCTGAAATTAAAATTAAACTCACTCACTCACGCACTCTTCATCCTACGCAGTACTTATAAGTGTTAAGTAATTGAGCTGCATGGACTTCATGGACACACACACACACACACACACACACACACACACAGAGAGAGAGAGAGAGAGAGAGAGAGAGAGCAGCTTACATCTGGACCTGACAATCCAGTGGGTCCTATTATGAGCAGTGGTCCATGCTCCTCGGGAAATGATAGTACTTTTTCATAAAATTTATAAAATAGGAAACACTAATTCGAGCAGCCGTAACAGTAAGCAGTATGAAACGTATTCCTGTCATTTACTCATCAGTTCATATGGCCTGAGGGTGCTGCACATGTCAGTTTTAGACAAGGACATGAACACTTATCAAACACCATCCAGACAAATTGGATCTAAATGGACAAATAGCGTAAAAGAAACTCACGTGTTTAAACAGAAGAAAACGTCTAAAGAGATCATGTGATAGGAGAGTAGGAGAAATACTTCAGGACTCTACGGGATAATTTCCACAAAACATTCACGTATCGGCTAGTCCCTCAAAAGCCGTTTCCATACATTTTTGTATGAGTGTGACAGAGACGGACAGGCAAACACCAGTCTACTGACAGGGCGATCAGTTACTGCATACACGCAGTGTGTTTCAACACTCAACCTTCATCACAAGACTCCTTTCTCGACACAGAGGAAAGGGAATCAGATAGGTAAACCTGAACGATTTTAAACATTGAAACTGGAGAGACCTTCATTTCTACAAGAAGATTGATATGATGTTTCACATGCATGTTGTTTTGAGATAGCCAGATGACTATATTTCCTGGATCTGACTATATTGTATATCGTATAATTGGTTTCTCCGCACTCCGATTTGGGTTAGAAATACACATATCTTCAATGACGGCAGCCGTGTACTCATTACCACCACCACTGCCACCTCTAGCACTATTGCCTCAGGCTACTACTACTTCAGACCCATGAAGATCAGTTTTAGAATTGATCTTCAGCAACCGTAAAAGCGAAGGTCAGACTGATTGACTTTTGGATACATTCCATCGTATCCCATTGGCGCAGATGAAAAACAAAATAGACAACAGAACGAACGCATGTGTTTGTGGGTTCAATGATAATTGTTTAACTGTGATTGGAGAAGTCTGGGAATTTTTATTATCACCTAGAATCACTCACGAATTCAAAACAACAGACCAGCAACAGACACATGTATAGAACAAACACTATTCAACCTCGACAGATACAACATATCTGTTTCAAATATATACCAAACATTTGATATTTGCAACGTGCTTTCCAGAGACCACAGGCGTACTGAAAAGTGTGCTGTGTCACGGTTGTGTCGTAACAGTTTGGTCTGTTATGTCAGGACGGAGACATGTATGGGTTATGTTGTATTTAGAAGGGTAAGTGTGATGTAATGTAATATTGTACGTGGGTTGTGCATTTTTTTGTAATGTACTATCCGTCAAAAGTTTACACTCACTTCACTCAAAGCAATCACTATATGTTATGTTTATCTATATGGTTACATTGCAGATGAATTTCTCGACTAACTTAAGGGAACCAACAGTAAACCTTATGCAGATGGATTACATTAGGACTGAGGATCAAATTGATGAAAGAAATTGCTTACGAACAGTTGTGTTTTGATTTCGTTACTCATGAACATAATTCTTTCAGTCTTATGAATTTGTTTTACAATGCACCAGTTCAAGTCTAAACAGGTCATTGAAATATTATGGATTTGTTGCAAAATCTAGTTTAGAATAGTTGACGGAAGTAAATGGCTATATTTACACTAATGAGGTATTTTTGGATGGGTAATATTGATTTATTGTATTGGGTGAGGACTATGCCATGTTGGGTAAAGGTTGTGTCGTGTGAGCTACGGGGTGTCGTGTCATATAAGGATTTTATAATCTTTTATAGTGAGTGCTAGTGGTTCCTTGCATTTGCCTGATGAGGGTTTACACGTCACAATGTATACATTTCGGGTCATGTTTCATAATAATTCTACTTAGCAAAAGTCGTGTGGCCATGAACCATTTGGTCACGTCATGCCAGGATGCGTTCTTTTTCTTATTTTTGTTTTTTGGCCTAAAGCGTCGAATCCAACTCACTGTAAAGAAGTAGAAGTGCTGTTATTAATAACTTTCATGATGTGAACTAATTTGAAATGTAGAAATGTTCTCAAGCACCTGCTGTTTAATGACAGTGAAAAAGTACGGTCGTCCTTTACACAGTATGGGGAATACTTTTAAATGAAATTTTGTACCATGTTGCACAATGGCAAAATAGACTAAGAAGGTCTAGTCAGGCTCGCTGCCTTGGGTGACACCAGTCAATGTCATTTGCGTACATTGATGTTCATGCATATGATCACTTTGCTGGCTCAAAACACGCCCGTCGCCATATCACCAAACAAACAAAATGGCAGTTGAGGCCATTTTATCATCTGTCACATATTCATATCCTTAAGGTCAAGAAGATGTAAGAATTCTCGCAGGTTGACGTTGGTTTGGCTTTTAATTGATAATCTCTCCCAAGCTGAGTCTATTAAATCACACATCATGTGATCATCACTCAGTTGCGTCTTCTATGATCTGGCAATCGTATGATGGATGCTGTCGTTTGGTTCTTTCTGTGTGTTTCAATGAGGTTTCAGTGTCAAACTGTTTTGTTACTTAAATGAGACGTGGGGAACCTGGAGTTCTGAATCCTGAATTATGAAGATATCTCAGGATGCAGTATAAGATGTTACTATTATAAATAACCTCATAATCCTAGAAGGGTTGTTGACAAGAACGTAGTGTCCTTCCTGGCTTCCATCCAATTCATACAACGCTTCTTCGTCCCAAAAATGTATGTTTCACAGGGTCAATAGACCTCAAGATGGAAAAGCCGAGGGCCATGCATTACATCATATCATTCAAACAAAAAATACCATTCCCTCGACATAACTGGACAGTAAACCTGAGATCGTTTTGGACACAGTTGGGACAAATTTCCGTAACAAAACTCAATGTCAGTTCAAACCAGGATGCCTGTTGTCTTCAGCACCTTGTGGTGGACCACCGAAGCTATTTGATGAATGAGGCGTCCGAAATGCATTTGTTTAGGAGTCCAGACATGAAGACTTTGGTAAACATTACCTTCGCTTTATTTATTGTAACAAGATGGAAGACAAGGGATAAACTGTCACTGACGAGTCAGCTGGTACGACCAAGGTCGAAATCAACCACAGACTAGTACTGACGTCATTATCCAACCAGTCCCTATGATGGATCGATGTTAGTTCAAGCAATATATGTAGTATTGAAGCCTTCTTAACTTCGGTAATATCGTGTAGGAGCGATGGAAGTACTGTGTAACCATCTAAACGTTGCTACCTGCATAAAGATTTTAACATTGTGACATTTTCGTGAGGGACAAACGACAGCTTCTCGTGACTGTCCAGAAGCAGACGACATCTTGACAGATCCTTGGAGGATAAAATTGGTACACACCCTTGCTCAAACAACTGATGAGAAATTCTAATACACATTCCGGGCTACAGATATGGTCACATGACTGACATCAGTATCAATTCACCAACATCGCCTTCCGGGATACAGGAAATCATGAAATTAATCGTTAGATCACAGAGTGTCTGTCGCTTTGTCCACGCTGAATTAATACTATGGCGGATGGATGTCCAACAACTCTCTTAGAATCAGTTTGTCTGTATAAACGGAAGTTACTTGTTAGTCACATTAGCATAAAATCAACACAGTAGGTATTAACAGGAATAGCATAATACAAAAAGTATCATTTTCCACAGTTTAGTAAAGGATTTCGCTCTGAATATGATCACTTAACCGTCGTTAATAGATCTGTGTTCGTACGTTACACGGAAGTGAGAATCCTCGTGAAGATTTAATTGAAAACAAAACTTATAATCAGAATGGTAAATGGAACAGTTGAAGCTGTTTAAAACCAAATTTCGCAAATCATTGAAGATGGGCAATACCTAAATCGAAGCTCTCAACCCCTCTCTTCATGTGAGACCTATTTCGCCATTCGGAGTCTAACATTCGAACCAACTGGATGTGATTGTGTTTAATGATCCAAATTAGGTCTGCAACGAGGTGAAAACTTGAAAATGCCACTTGTAACGTTCAAGAGCTGAACTGTTTTAGCACTGAATTCAATTACTGCTGGAGAGGAGTGAAGTTTTCAACATTTCTGACAAGTCTTGAGGAGAAATCGAAATTCATCTTTTTTTGTACATTTCCTTCGTGGCATCCGCACTGATTAAAACTGTCACAGTCATCAAATTCGAGATTTCTACTTCATGGAAAATCAAAGGGTCTCCTAATAGCCTCTCTGTGAGATGTCATCGTTGTATTTGCCTATTACCGACAGACATTACTTAGTTTAGTTGTTATCGGGATTTCTAATTTTGGTTCAAACATCACACAATGGACATAAAACTTCCGAAGTTATTTCATTCAAACATTTAAAAAACTTTGATGGTTAAAATCAAACGCAAAGTTTAACGTTATAACTAGAATGCCGCTATGTGAGGCGTAATATTTATCGACTACTAACTACTATTTCAAAAGAAGTTTGTTTTTCTTAAAATGCCTTTAACCTCGTCTGAAAATGAATTTGAATGTCATCTGAAAGCACAACAGAAACACATTTAGATAACTACTTTACTATTATTGTTCAATCAACAGATTATATTATGCTTTTCACGCTAAATGTAAACAGAATCGGGGTAAACTTGATTACATGTTAAAGGCGTGTTGGGAATTAAACGACTGAATGGAAAACGAGCTGACAGAGCTTCACTATATGGGGAACCTTATGTCACACCATTGCTAATCCAGTGTAAACTCGAAAACATGGTGATAATGCATCAGACAAGTCGCTGGTGTCTGATTTTGCCACATGCAATCCATGATATTACTTTCAATATCCCAAATATAGAAATGTATATGATCTTTTAATTCAGTAATTGCATGCTACTTATAGGATATGAAACGAGCTTCCCCTTTCATATCAAGTTTATGTCCCGAGTGAAATAATTTCACGAGGGACATAAACTTGATATGGAAGGGGAACGAGTTTTGTATCCTATTTATTACCCACGTTCTAAAAAGTGAAAATATCGTTAAAATAAAGCAATATTTTGCTTTCCTATATAGAACCATGTAACGCGGATGCATCATATTGGTGATTGGAATGTCAACCGCTTCACTCCAGGAAAACGTACGCTGCGTAGAGGCAATGTATTTCCTATATGGCGCCTAATCACAAGAAAATAAACATATTAAGACAGAATCAAGTCGTAATCAAAATTTAATTCTTTTCAGTTGAGGATTTGTTTTCAAAAGCAATAATATAATTCATCAAACCACTTGCGAAGCGTAAATATTTTGAACTTGACTACGTGACCTAAATCTTGCCTGAACGTCAGTCGGCCATCACCGTCGGGTTAGTCGTCATGTTGAGAAGTGTTCCCTAAGAAGAAGATTCTAGGGAGCATTTAATAAGGAGCGGCAAACTCAACAGCAAAGATGAATGTGAATAACAGGGAACTGTATGTCTCAAATAGTTGAGCTTGATGTTCTTCATCGGAGGACGAGTTACTGTAAATAATTCGTCGACGCTTTGCGCAGGATGCCAGTGACGCCTTCTCATCTCGGCTTGGAATTCACACTTGTCGAGGTTCGATGTTTATGTTGAAGACTCCACCGAAAATTGGGTCTGAAAACACAGCCTACAACCTCGAACGAAGACGATTTCAAGCCTATTGTGTTCAGATTCGGGGAAGTGCTTTTGACCCCTACATGAGAAACCACGGGAGGAATGGCAGTGACAATATGTTTGTGCGGGAGGACGCGAATGGATGCGGCTGACAGTGGCAGTGATAGAGATACAAGAGCGCCGCTCGTCTTTTGATGTTGTGTGTTACTGTGCAGTCCTGACAACATACATGCAGAAGGTATTCAATCTAGATCTCTTGATAACATTCACAACTCTTGCAACCAATTGTCCGTCAATTTTGACGAAATCAATAACTTTTTACGGGCGACGCCATATTTGTTTACACTCATGAGTGGCCTACTAGACGTGTTTGTTTACGTATTTTTATAGATTGTTTTATTTTCGTTTTTATTACAGAAAAATGAGTTATCATAGAATTGAAAATAATGCTAGTAACCACAATAAATGAAACAAATTGTATCTGATTCCATAGAAGTGTTTTCTTTTTACATGCTCTCAGGTGTGAAAACTTGAATGAAAATTATAAATGGAATGAGTGATGAAAGTTGTACCAGTAATGTCAAAGTTCACGTATTAGCCAATCAAATCACTCGAAGGTGTTATGAAACACCCTTACGAAGTACCGCGTGGGTAATAATTTAATATATTAAAGTCTTTGGTGTTAGGAAACCACGATCTTGTTATGTTATACAATTTATACCACTCAAATAAAGTTGAAACCAACTGCATCAGGTACTGTGACAGTGATCAGTTATTGTGAGCCGTACACAACTATATATTTCAATATTAACAAAACATAAATCTGTCTCTCTGTAAATTGGTAAACATGTTCATATAGGTGACAGCAAGTCTTTGATCCCCCTTTTTTATTGTTTACTTATGATATGTTTGTGCATCAATGTTTGCAGTATTTCGAGCGTGAAAGTTTCAAGACAATCCTGAATCATTTCAAAATATAGTTTGTTTTTATATGTTGTTGTTACGTATTTTTAAAAATTAGATAGATCAGAATGTTTGCGTGCAAAACAGGCACGCAAAATAATTTTGCGTGTTTGTGTTATCTTTTGCGTGAAAAAGGCAGGTTTCTGCGTGCATATAATTATGGCTAAAGGGTGACAAAGGCCATCTTTTTAAATTCCGGGAAGTAGAAATGTCCCAGTACATGTTATGTACGTCTATGCGTTACCAGCATGTTGAAAGATAATTTTGTGCCAAGCCAGGTCACCTTATAAGTCTAAAGTCACGTTGGCTCAATGCAAATTCTGAAAAGGACAGAGTTCGAAACTCAAGGAGACCCGGGAGCTCTTAGAGTGTAACCCATTGAAACGGTTGTTACAGAAAAAGACTCCTTATCTTAATGTCAGAGAGCGCGCGTGACTACTGCGATGCATATGATTGTGATTAAATACGCGGCAACCAGGTGTCTGACAGACAGACAGTTGTATGAACAGCAGCCCGGTGGCGATTAAACTACGGAGATTTCAGTGGCCTAAATTAATTACGCTTGCCCTCAGCATTAGACGGAAAGATCCTCAAAGCGAAATGTAGCAAGAATTAATTATCAATGTGTAATGCTTATCAAATGGCACAGTATCAATTGCTTGATTTGCGTAAGTGTTTATCAATTTTGCATAATAGTATTACATTAAAAGTGTCGGCAACCAAGCATGAAAAGTACGCCATGTATATTTGTTCTTCTGTGTTGCACAACATGTGGATAAAGAGGCACACTTCAATATATAGCTTCAGGTGAACATTTTCATACTAGGCAATCGTTTTTACCAGTTTTATTTGTAAGATTCCTATTTACGTACTTACACAGTAGCCTATGCTGTTTTCACTGACTTTTGATAGAGGTGAATGAGTGAGTTAAAATGTAACGTCACATATCTCAGACATATCGTGACGAAAACAATTTACACTACAAATATGAAAACATTTTGAAGAGTAAAACCTGTCAACGATGGGTATCTTTATTCTAGAGTATCACAAAAAATAGTATGAAAAACTAAAGAAAGCAATACAATGTAAAACACGGGCTATAGATGACCAACTGGAGGTAGGACACCATACTAGTGACCATGGGGACTTACAGACATTTGCTTCCTGTATGGTCCCTAGCTGGATTTACACCATCCCCTCAGCCCATAGCAATTACGACACATCTAGCCATGCATTGAAAAGGATATGCTATGACTAAAACAGTGGAAAGTTCTATTGACTTTGAAATGTTTTTGGGAATTATGTACACTCACAATGCTTCAACCCCCTTTACTAATCTAAACTACCAAGCATTAGAATACATCTATCCACAGTACATAATAATCAAAATTCATCAATGAAATCAGATTTTCTTGAAAAGCAATAATTGAATGAGAACTAACAGAGGTAAAAGGATCCTTGAGTCTTTTTTTACAGTGAAATATTTATCCCTACTTATCTCTTTTGATTTATATATTGTAGTTAAAGACGTCTAATGATTAAAACTCATTAAAGCTACCCAATCGTGTATAATTTGAAGAATACAAGACAAAGACCTGTATTCAGACCGTTTTGGATCAGCACTGTCCGACATATGAATTTCATAAGAGTGAGTGAATATTTAACGTTACATCGGCAATATTTCAATCATATCGTGACGAGAACATTCAGCAATGAAAAGGACCATATGTTCATTATAAAACCTGTCAACGAAGGACAGTAAAACAACTAGAATATCACAATTAGCATTAAAATCAGTGTGGAAAGCTAAACCTGATATCATTATATGGACAATACAGTATAAAAACAGGGTATAGATCGCCAACATCAGAGGGTAGATCACCACACTAGGGACCATGGGACTTACAGTACCTTTGCTACCTGCATGGACCCTAGCTGGATTTACACCATCCCCTCAGCCGCTGGCGATTGTGAAAACTTTTAGCCAAATAAAAATATAAAAATACTACACTTAAAACCCCTGGTAAGTATAAATTGACTTTGAAAATGTTTTAACTTACGTACCCTCTCAGGACAATAATTTTACGATACTTCAACCCCCTTTGACGGTACAGCCTCTAATTATCTAAGTTTTTAATTTATACTACCAATAATTTAAATACAACTATCTACAAAACATACCAATTACAATTCAAAAAGGAAATCAATTTCTTTTACAAATACAGTAATTAAATGAGAGTTAACTGTATTTTAAAAAATCCGAAAAGGTTTTTACAATGAAATATTTATCCCTTATGATGGAGAATTCAACACAGTCAAGCAGGATATACTTGACCGTGGTTCTCGCATCACAAGGGATGCAAAACGGAGGATCTTCACCTTTCAACAGGTTTGCATGTGTATACCTCTTATGACCAATACGATATCTTCGTAGGATGACCTCTTCAATTCTGGACTGACAACCCAAGTGGGTATAACCAATGGAAGGTTTTATCTCATGTAATTTATTTATACTTACTTGGGTGTCCCACTTCCTTTGCGTCAGATCGCGGATATAATAGGATCCAATAGCTGTTCTATAGTCTAGGTATGGAATAAGTGGAGTCACAGATTTGTTGAGTGCTGACTTGGCAGCAAGATCAGCCAGTGTATTTCCTGAAATGCCTGCTTGGGTATCCCACTTCTTTTGCATCATCTCATGGATATACGTTCTGATGATAGCTTCACAATAACAGTGTGGAATAAGAAGTAATGTCACCGATTTGTAGAGTGTGGCCGAAACAGCAATATCAGGTATTGTGTTCCCAGAAATACCAACATGGCTGGGTAGCCAACAAAAGACGATGTCGTACTGGCCATTAACAAGATCATTATACATTTCCATAATTTCAATTAAAAGTGGATGTTTACAAGACATATTTTTGATAGTCTGAAGGCAAGAAAGAGAGTCGGAATAGATTATGTACTGTTTATGTTTAGGGTGTCTTTGAATATATGTGAGAGCTTGGAATTATGGCGTTTGCTTCTGCAGTAAAAATAGAGCTGTTATCTGGAATTCTAGAAGATATTGTTCTCGATCCAGTGACAGTGGCACAAGCTACTGCACCGTTGTCCTTGGAACCATCTGTAAATAAATGTTTGTAATTGCTATATATATATTTGATTGATTATATTCTTGTTTATGTTGTAATTCATTAGTTTCTGAATTTTAAATGAAGTTAATTTTAGGTCGACTTGTGGCCTAACCAACTGCCAAGGAAGAAGACGGGAGGGAGCTATGTCTTCCAGCTCAATGCCGGCCGAAGAAAGAAAGGGTTTAATTCTTTGCCCTAGAGGTGGAACAAGAGAAGACTTCTTGTCGTACAAATCCTCATAAACTGGATTGAACTCACAGTTATATGCAGGGTTAGATTCATTAGAATATAATTTAGTAATGTATTGTAAGGTATTGTAAGGATAATTTTATACGACGTTGTGTTAGAGATGGTTCATCGGCCTCAACGTAAAGACTGTCAGTAGGTGAAGTTCGGAAAAACTCAAGACAAAGTCTTAAACCTTGGTGGTGTACAGAATCAAGAAGCTTAAGGTTGCTTTTACAGTCTCCACCATATACGATGGAGCCGTAATCAAGTTTTGAAGGGACCAGTGATCGATATAGGTGTAAGAGGGTAGTTTGGTCCCCTCCCCACTTTGAGTTGGAGACAACCTTCAACAAATCTAATGCCTTCAGGCACTTAGCTTTAAGGGAGTTAATTTGGGGCAAGAAGGTTAAATGAGAATCAAAAATTAAACCCAAGAACTTGACCTCCTTGACAACTTTGATGGGAATGTCATTTAAAGATAGTTCAGGGTCCTTATGCAGCTTATATTTTCTACAAACATGTATACAATTTGTTTTGGATTTAGAAAATTTAAATTTTCAAGACACCATTTAATTGCCGTTCAATAGTACGCATATTTTACCACGGTATTTTACCAAGTATTAAAACCATCCACAAAAAGTGATCCACCGGTTGAATCATTTAAAACCTTGGATAAACTGTTAATCTTAACACTAAACAAAGTGACAAAGTACTGCCCTGAGGTACACCCTGATCCTGATTGTAATGATCAGACAGGGTTGAACCCACTCGGACTTGAAATTGCCTTTTTAAATTGTCTTTTAAAAACTACGCAAACGGCCTCTCAAAACAAAATCATGTAGATCCTTCAAAATACCATGCTTCCAGGTCGTATCGTAAGCTTTCTCAAGATCAAAGAAAATTGATACAACGTGTTGTTTATTGACTATAGCATTTTAACAGAGGTACCAAATGATCAATGGTACTACAATTTTTCCTGAAACCACATTGAATATTTGTGATCAGGTTATTGGTTTCAAGACACCAAACTAATCTATTATTCACCATACGTTCCATGGTTTTGCAGACACAGCTAGTTAACGATATTGGTCTATAATTCGACGGATCTGTATGATCCTTACCTGCTTTTGGTATTGGAACTACTATGGCATTACGCCATGAAGGAGGAAATTCTCCAGACGCCCATATTTGATCAAACATATCTAAAAGTGTCATCAGACATGGTTCAGGCAAATGTTTCAGTAGCTGGTAATGTATATTATAATCACCAGTGGCAGTGTCATGAGCTTGCTCAAGAGCAGTATATAGCTCATGTAATGAAAACACTTCGTTGTAATCTTCACCGTTATTTGATTTGAAATAAAGTTTTATCTTTTCCTGTTGTTTCTGATATTTCTGAAACTCAGGTACCATCTTTGAGATGGTGAACTGAAGATTTGGAACTTTTGCTAAAATTTAATTCTTTGAACCATGTTCCATACCTTGGACACTGATGTGTGTGAATTAAATTTGGGAACATAACTCCTCCAAGATTGTCTTTTGTTTTGTTTGAAGGTGCGACGTGCCTTCGCATTGACCGTTTTAAATTTATTCAAGTTGTGGACAGTTGGGTGACGACGGAAATAATTGTCTGCCTTTTCCCTCGCTTTTCTAGCTTGTCTACAATCTGTATTAAACCATGGATTTCGTACATGTGGAGTTGTAAAGGACTTTGGTATACACTCATCAGCTATTTCATTTAAAATGTCAGCAAAGGCTTGAATGGGATCAGTTATATCACTGAGACAGCCACGTCGCACTTTCGATTTACAAATAGTTTGGAATAAATATCAGTCAGACTTCGATGTATGTGATGAAGCAGCAGATGGAGTTAGTTCTGAGAGGATAGTTGGGAAGTGGTCACTTCCACAAAGGTCATTATGAACAGACCAATCAAATTCATTTAGTAAAATAGAATCTGTAAGAGGCAAATCCAGAGAAGAATAAGTACCACTTGCAGGATGCAGATATGTACTCTAGTCATTATTAAATATGTACAGATCATTACTGGAAATAAAATCTCCAAGTATTTTGGCTTTAGTGTTAGTGTTAGTGCTGCCCCAAAGTGGGTTGTGACCGTTTATATCACCCATAATAACACATGGCTTCATGAGTTGATCATGATCAGAGTTGAAGAACAGTCTTTTGAAGTGCAGAATATATAGAGAGAGCATAATGTAAATGCAACACCGAGAGTAAGTCGCACTGCCACAGCCTGGAGAGGAGTTTTTAGTATAACATTACCGTGAATAACATCCCTCCATACAAGTATAGAAGATACTCCTGTGGCCCTATCACCAAGAGGGAAAAAACAATGATAGACTGTAAACTGGGGCAACGTAAAATTATCCTTCTGTTTTAGACACGTTTCAGAATACCAAGGGTGTTAGATCCTGGCTGTAGTTCATTAAAATTAGTCCTAAGACCTCTACAATTCCACTGTACAATAGTAGTAGGTTGACTTATCTTTTAGGTGGATTGATAGGGGATGTAGGAATACCGCATTCATGTGACGAATGTGAATCAATGTTTCCGAAATAATAGCACCTGTTATTAAGTGTATACAGTCCATATCAATTATGAACCGGGTCTCTAGGTCATGACATTTTGCTACATAAATGCTGGATTTCGTAATAAGAGAACGATACAACCTGAGACAGCCGAGGAACCAATGTCACAATTTGAAATTACAATATACATTTTTAAAGTCATTCTTGTATATAACTTAAGACATCTTCAAATGCTTGCAAAAACATTAACGTTCTCACTAATTTACAAGAGGTGGCAAAAACATCTATAAGAGAATATATCTATTTCCAAACTACATTTTGACGCCTCATAGATACTGCATTTGAATTTTGTCTCTTAAACGTCTACTTCATGTATTAATAATAGTTCTCTCATAAAATACAGTGTGATTACATGAGACAGGGAGTGTGAAGAGTAAATCGTTTAAGTGCATGGTACACGTGATGGGCTTGCTTATCGACGTATATCTGAAACATGGTAATAAATATTTGTAACACTTCTTTACATCGATAGATTTTCAGACACTCACTGACGGCCACGGCACTTAATGATTTTTAAAAATAGTTTTCGCGACTTATTATGATACCTTTTAAATAGCTCTTCGTCGATTTGTAGTATATTTATGTACTTCGCGAACTGAAGTAGAAGAAAATGTGGCCCTGTAACCCCGTGAAACTCCACAGAACAAGTCACCGAGGGTGGAGAAATAAAGCAATACTGATGTCAGAAATTGTATCAATAAATAATCAAAAATGCAACTCTAAGATCATAACCAGAGTTTGTTATGTCATGCATGCATAGCAAAATATACATGCGTCTTTGAGTCAAACAATGCCAACTATTCACCTTACGCGAATCAGATGGACTAGACAGCGAGACAATGCTGACCTTCATTGTGCGCACGCACCGGTAGCCATAATTAGGAATTGATGTATTCAGTCTGTGTGGAAAGTGAGTCCCATAGCGGAACAGGAAGTGGAGCTATTATGTTTTCTTTCAAGACTGATCCACCGAGCCTTTATTTCACATATTTGATTAAAATGGTTTGATTATGTTAATCATTCCCCAGAAAAATACGAACGGAAGTGCAGTAACACTTTTTTTTATCAAAACTGAGATCACAATCGATAACGTTCTTTTGAAGATGATACTAATCTAATTGTGTTAGATGAAAAGTAAAATTGATACAGTTGATAGACATTACACCATGAAACGTGAAAAGATGTGTCATATACATGACAGTTTGATGTCATAGATACGTTATTCACGCTCCTGGTTATGACTCAAGAAGCCAAATTTAGATCGGTTTTCCGGTGCAGTTGAAATAACGTCCACTTGATGGCACCTTACGAGAGTTGTTTCGTCACACATCTTCCATTTTTCCATTATTCGTTGTGGAGATAAAGGTGTGTGAGTATACACAGCTGATTTATGCAGTTCAAGTCATGGTTCGATTTACTGTCGTTTGCTCGTGAGGAGAAAGGGAACACGCTAATCGTGGGTTCTGGGAGCGGTGTGTTTCCTGTTTACGTCTCTTGACCAGAATCATGAAACGTCTGAATATCGTTGGATGGTCAATGAGTGAGTGATGGTATAAAAGGAAAGTAATATATAAAATCTGGGATGGCGGTTTTTCAACATTCAAAAGGCATATGATCATGTCAGACACAGTGCTTTTCCTCAAGAGAATTCATCAGTTTCGACTCAAATTAGGTCTAGACGATTTCAAAATATCGCGTTTGTTCAACAACTTTAAACTCAGTGTTCAACAAACCCGATTGCTGAACCCGACCAACAAGATATTTTCAATGGTGAGTATTGGTGTTTAAACAGAATATGTGGTGAATGAAAGTATTAATTTTATTGCATGATCAGTTCAATGACATTTGGGTGGTTGTATTCCTTACCGAGTTCCTTGTACGTCGTCATATATCGTAGACCAGTACTCACGTCATTGGTCTCTGGTTTACTTGGTCACATTACCACCATAAACCTATTATAACATAAGCCAACAAACAGCATTCACTCACCTAGTCACTCGCGCACTTTACTAAGTGAAAACTGTATACTGGTTTCATATATTTTCATTAACCCTTATCAGGCCAAGCTTTTTATACCCCACAAAGTGCCAAGCCGGGCCTTAGAGGCCCGGCCATCCCCCTTCCTTTGTTGTGATACCAACAGAAAAATGAAAGGACTTCATTTGAATCTACTAATGTGCCATTCACTGTAGACATCATGGAGACCCTGAAGAGGCATCTGAGGGCAAATGGGTGAGAATAGCTATTATCTTTTGTGATGAAATGATTTTCGAAAATACGTTTAGTTGTATTTTAAAGGTGGATTTTATTAAAAACTGAACTTTCAGATTTCAAATCTTGATTTTTCTGTCTTCATGTACAAGACATAAATGCTTGTGTTTTTTCCCGATCTTGGGGTAATTTTCAAGGTTAAACCATGAATATTAACAAATACAATGCTGATTAAATTGGAAAATGACATTATGAATAAATAGTATCAGCTACTAGTAACTGTGTCTCAACATTGTTGTCATGTCTGTTGTTCATTCTCAATTGCTTTTTCAGTCTTACTGCTTCCCAGGGATTCATACATGTTTTGCTGCACCATGGTGACAGTCGCAAAGCTGTGTACAGAGCTATGTATGGACAGCTGATCGTACGTATTAATTATTTAATTTTTTGAAAACCACCCATTGGTTCATAATTGGTAAATGACTTATTCAAGATGATGTTATATGTTTCAGTATGGGGGAAAGATAGCGGAACCAGGCACTACTCTTGTGTACCCTGAGGAGATCAGATCTGTTGTTCGAGAGCGTTTCCCAGATCCGTCTGCTGGTACATATGATGCACAGTATAGTGATGACAAGGTATGGCCATTTGATACATGTGACATTTTGTATCCGTTTTTCAAGCAACATTTCGGTCAGTACTAAGTTTTTACTTTATTGTCTTTGAATTTTGTACTTTTCTCTATTCCAGAGCTCTCGACACCTGACCTCGACGCAGATGGTGGCACATCAGTGGCGTTCTCCTCCAGCATCATGTGCACTGTGCAGAAAACCTGCCTCTAAACCCTACTAAGGTAGATCATGTATCAACGGAAGAAATAAAACAACTTGAAACTTGAAATGATTTATTTGTTTATGTATAGCATGTAACTGAACAGTGGTTTTACATGGAAACATTTGTCTCAAACACCGTACAAAGACTTATGGAAATTTAAACTAATGCAGTGTTACAGAGTGCAGTGAGCGATAGTAATCGCACTCATGTCATCAGTCCACAACGTCGCTCACTCTTTACAGTCATCACACACAATTGTGGAAGAACTGTGCTCCTTGCACACATTGCGGTAACATTTGCTGCACACCAACTTGGTCTTCCTATCCTTCTTGCTGTCACAGATGCAACATCGTCGACGCTTCACGGGGTCCTCTTCAGTATCTTGAGGTGCTCCATCAGGGAGGACACATCGAATGTCCTGTTGTATATCTCTTGATAGACCAACTGGGTTTGCCCTTCGTCTTTCAATCTGTGGACGTATCAGGTCTTCAGCAACAGCCTGTAGATATGCACGTCTTCGATCATTGTTTGACACCTTCCATGCTGGATACTTCGTCTTCCAGATGACATATGCTGCTAGTCCTGCAATGTCAAGCATGTTGAAGAACATGACAAGTGGCCAACGCTTTGTCTTGCGTTTGGTAGTATACTTGTGGGCCATATGATCCATAGTGTCAACTCCCCCTTTTGTGGCATTATAGAAGAGAATTATTTCTGGCTTCTTCTTGGCGGACTGGTCCACCTCTTTGTCATTGTGCATGGTACTGAGCACTGTCACACACTTCCTCTTCTTACACTGATACGAGACAATTGTTGTCTTGTCATTGAACCCAAAAGTAGAGTCATGGAGCTGCCTGCCAGTCTTTGCAGTAAAATCCGTTGGAAGGAAGCGCTTGTTTTGTCGAACAGTTCCAACAAGTGTCAGTCCATTGGAGAGCAACTCCTTTGCAAGATGAAGATCAACAAAAAGGTTGTCTGCAGTGATGTTCCTATTTGACTGGAAGAATGGATGACAGAAGTCCAAAGTGATTTGTCTGCCTAGACCAACTTGTCTGTTATGACCTTCTTTTCCGACATATGGGATGCATTTCAGAGGGTAGAAACTGTCAGAATCCACAATCCAAAAGAGCTTTATGCCATATTTGTCTGGTTTCATAGGCATATACTGGATGAAAGAACACCTCCCTCTGAAGGGAACCAGCTGCTCATCAACGGTCAGATTTGTGCCTGGAATATAGTGGCGGCTAAGACAGGAGTGGAATTTCTCCCAAACATCACGAAATGGGGCAAACTTGTCTTTTTCTTTCCTGGCTGACCTGGTGGATTTATCGTCAAACCGAAGAAATATTAAAAGTTCTTTAAATCTGCCTCGGGACATTGCAGCTCTGATCAAAGGAATGCCATATGATTTGGTCCACAGTACTTCTCTATTGACCATATTCTGTTTCTGGTGCCCAAGGGTTATCAACATTCCAACCAGAGCACTGATTTCAACAACATCAGTATCCTTCCATTTTTTGCCCTTCTCATCATACATTCTCTTCCCCTCAAGATTTGTGCATTCAACAATATCTTTTATGAGAGTTTCCGCAATCAAAAGATTGAAAGCATGGACCTCTTTGGTGACATGATCGGCATTTACTACTTTTTTGAGAGGGCCACGAAGAATGTTGCGCTGGGGAACACGTGAGATTTGGGGTGGCTGAAATGCCCATTGTGTGCCATCTTTTCCACTGTAAAACCCTTCTGCAACACCAGACAAGTCGGCTTCCTCTTCAGAGCTGTCACTGGAACTACTACTGTCACTGTCGTCATCATGAGGAACAAATTCACTGTCAGATACACTATCTGACGTAAGTCCTGTCCAATTCATCATTGACTGGTAAACTTGACACCAAAGAAATACCAGAGGTACTATTTCGTGATCGACGTTTCATTCTCACTGACTGCTAACTCCTGTGTTCAAGAGCTCACTTAGGGATTTTTGCCATAGGCACCATGAGAAAGAGGGGGGTGACCGGGCCTAATAGGCCCGGCTTGGCACTTAGTGGGTTAAAGATTTAATTTTCAAAATATTTTCTTTTTGGGAAAGAATAACCTTATTTAGATTTCATTGGCATGTAAGCGTCAAGAAACTTGAGGAATACCTGGAATATGACATTTCATCATCCAACGGTTTTGCAGTTATTACATGATTTATGCCCCTTCGGGACCAAAAATACCCACTTGGCCTGATAAGGGTTAAGGTACATCAGTGTTCATTACACCATTCACCTGTTTCTGACACTCACAAAGTGTTAGTACCAACTCAGAACACTCAGATCGGCAGGGTGATGTAATAAGTTATAAGTCAAAAGAGTCCATGCAGGTAGCAAAGGCAATGTAAGTCCCAGTGGTCCCTAGTATGGTAATCTACCCTCCGTTCTTGGCGATCTATAGTCCGTCTTCATATTGTATTATCTTGCATATTACTTCCATAATTACTAGTTTAGTAATTTTATACCACATATATGCACCTCAATACATGAAATGTTACTAGCAGGAACCAGGGATATTCATTGCGATATATACGTTTTTGAAAATACACATTGATGTTTTAAATATAACTTTCGCCGTCTTGTTACTTTCGGATGTTCCTTATGAATCATGTTTTTTTCTGTATTTATTTTTAAACTATGAGCTTATTCACATGTATCAAACCTTTACATGGCAACTACTTCACAGAAATATAATCAAAGAAATTGTTGATTGTACATCATTATGCACTGGAAGTAGCCCTAATTGCAATTACTCGTCTCAGGTGTGCAATGCCTGAACGGACTAACTCCAACTCGGAACGTTGACTTAACCATAAAGCAGATGAGACGTTTTGGGTTTGAGTCAGTACCTCAAACAGGAAGTGGCTTCAAATACAAGAGCCGAGTTAATATGATTCCGACGCCCTGTTAGAGACGGACCATTAACTGTGTATGATGTTGGACAAATTCAATAGTGTTATAGACGTCAATTACACCAACGTTAATGCTGGTGTTGAAAGTAATCAATTATGAAAAGATTTCTCAAGTTCGACTGTTCGAAATGGTGATTCCAGTGTCACCATGACCTAATAAGAGCATTGCTAGGTCAGATTGACCCTTCAATGCAGAGAATGGCCTTGTCCCTTGGCTGTCAGGGTCTAACATAAATTGCATCTGGTGATGTTTTTGCCCACTGAAATGTCTGTTTGGGCACTTAAATTGCATTTTTTTCTTCAATTTCAGAAATCCTCAAATGTAGATTTCCAAAGCTCTGTCCTAAGACTAAACTGGAATGTTATGCAATTCAAACTCGCTTGAATGTTGCGCGAAGAAGCCTTGATTTAAAAAAAATAATTGTTGGCTTTTTCACATTTTCACTCTCACTTTTCTTTGTGATTTCTATCTGCAAATTACAGTTAATGATACTAACACGACTAATAATGTTTTTCCTGAACCTGAAGTCACCTCACCTTCGCCTACGTTCGTTTTTATTGTGGGCACAGTTTTATGTCTATTACCTCAAGGTAAATGAAGCAGTTGTTTTCCTGGTTCAACGTTTTCTTGAATGTTTTCGTTGGTGTCTTGCATCCGCTAGACGAACTTCTTCTTCCCCCTAAAATGAGGACCAAAATGGACATAAGTACAGCACGTCTTAGAAAAGGCCAGCAGCTGTCTCGTGATTTGGAGCATAGAAAATCACACCTTCTATATTTATTTTGATATGTGACAAGTGCTAAAAGGGGTTTTTAGCTGATTTCAACCATTTAGTATTAACACTTTTCGCCTTAATGAGATGGATACTGAAGGGTACCTTGAGTTCATGTATCGCGTTGAGCTATGTTCAGATAATGAGGAGTTTAATAGTATTATCAATTAGTGAATAATATGTTAACATGGAGTATGGTACCAGTCGCAGCACACTTGAGCCTTAACGTTTACATTTTGTAATGGATTGCAGTTAGTTAAATGTTATTCAAGTGCCAGTAAGGACGACTTAGCTTTGTGTCATTATTGTGTTCCAGTCTGTGAGTCACATAAGTTACTAGTCATTATCGTGTCTATTTGCCCGTTATAATCAACATACATCACACTCACGTGCCAAGACCTAGTAAATGATCTGACTAGAAAAATATTGTACTGATACAAGCGGGGGTGAGGTAACTAATAAATAATTTGTTCCGTCTTAATGCCATGGTTGATGGCGTACTCAGATGAATGTTGCTCATGGATCAATCACTGAAGTTAATACTGCTTGATCGACACGAACTCACTTGTATTGTCCAGAACCAATCATTTACGGTAGCAGGCATATTGGACGTTTAACAAATAAACATTAAATTGTCTCGTTTTTTAAAATCTCACTCTTGACATAAGTGCGCTTATGCTTAAAATGAGCTTTCGGTTATAACCCCTTGTGTGTCACTTGTGTATCATCTTATATTATGGTCGTTTATGTTACCGAATGGAGTAGACCGTCGCCAGATCCGCAGACAGTGGCACTGAGTGGGAACAAGACGGCAAGTTGCCATCAGCAAGGTTGCATCACACGAGTGGACATCAACCATTGCAACGATATCCACGACAGGATTCAAGAGCTGGCCAGCGTCAAACGATGGTCACTTATACGTTAAATCCCAGTCCATTCAATTTCCACGTTGAGCTAATAAGTGGAAAGGCATGACCATATCGATAGATAGACGGATGATAGCTTGCGTTGCGTAAAGACAGACAGATACATCATCCGGAAACATACGACAAACATAGTCAGATTAGCCAGATAATTCTCATAGCCTGTCGAACTATCATATCGGTTTGTCCATATCTCTGATCCCTGCCCAACTGTTAATCTTCATGTCCGTGGATATACAAATCGCCACGTCTCAGATGAGACTTGATCTCTATAGTTAATTGAATCGTTTACAGCATTCCATCAGATGCATGCGGATGTAAGAAATTACTTCCAACTTAGGGATTGATATAAATAGAGTGCCGTTGCTCGGGAGAGGTTGACACTGTCTGGAGTGGAATTATACTCATCAAATATGGTTTGACCATTCCATTGAAGGCGGAGTGTGGTTGTTACAAATATCAAGAGAGTAATCAATTGTAAGTGGGCAATAGTTTGGATACAACGTACACAAGCCTGTATGCATTTGAGTATGTCAAATTTATGTAGCTGACTGGGACATGTTAGGGTATTGTGTCAAACGATGTGATCAGTATTTCAGCAATTAAGGCGCATGTGTTATAAATGTTGGAACATGTAGATAACTAGCACAGGTCCTGAGCGCACATTCAATGCTAAATGATCGACGGTTGTTATTACCTAAGAGACAGCTGAGCATGGGAGGAAATCCCAGCGGCCTCAGCTGCTTACCACAGTTCAAGTATGGACCAAGAAACCTGATCGGTGTTAGATCTGGACACCCATGAAACCCAATCCATCCGTGACCACTCCTATGCTACAAAGCATATCAATAATGACCAGCCAAACGGTATCCCTACAGTTCCCCACGACAGCGTTTGCCAGTATGCCTACAAACATAAACTTATATCAACTATGTCTTATTGACTTGAATATTTAATCATTTCTCTGAGTTTATTCGATTGGACAATAAAATAAAACGCCCAACAACTTGGCCCACTAAGTGATGAGTTAGAGTTGGTCGTTGTTCCTTCATCCGAGCTCTACATATTATACTGAACAGCAAAAGTAACGAGAGTTTCAAAAACAAAAATGAAATCTCATAAACGTAAGCGTTCACGTTTATGTCTTCTATTTAAAAACTTGACAGAAAGTCAGAGTTGCGTTTGTTTCACTGTTCAGTATATAAATGACCAACGGTGTTCGATATTGTTGACAAAGCTCGATAGGATATCAACGTCATATGATCTATTTCTAGAAATGGTAAAATATATAAGACACTAGTACAATGAGTAGGTGAGAAACATCCTCTGCACGTGTTGCTGCTATGAGGCCATACTTCATCGTCAGATTGATCTAGACTGACACAACCACTGCTTATGCTATCCCGGAACACGCTGACAGGCTTCCAGGCGTTATTGTCTTGCGGAAAACACAACAGTACCGAAAATATTATATTGTGGCTTAGAGTAAACACAAAGTCTCTTTAATCAAACAAGGTTGCGACGGTATGCCAAGTGCACTTTTGATTGCTGTGATGTATCATGTTAAGAATACTCACTCGGCGCTCTCCATCGTAACTGAGGAGGCACTCGTACGCAGGAACGCATGTTTTGTGTTTTGGATGTGTGGATGTTTTGTGTTAGACACCTAAACGTCTGCACTGTAAGCAAATTTAGCTCAATCAGCTTATACAAACATTTATGCTTTCTGTACCAGTAAGACAATAGTATAGACTGCCGATCACATTTTACCACTGGATTGTATCGTCCGGACTCGTGCAGGGTGCAGTGTAAAACTAAGTTCACTCACTTGTCATAGCACAGTTTTCGTAAGAGCATCTAAATGAATCGGTTGATAAGATTCGATGACATGGCTGATGGCGTGACAAAATACTCTGATGACACTGGCAGCTGTTCAAGGGGCAAACACTGGATTGTCTAGTGCAGATTTAATTCCTTAAATTCCACCGTGATATATCAATGATCTTTTTGTGCAGCGTAAAACGCCTAATAAACAATAATCCTTTCTTGATATCACCCTCGACACTGTTTTGATACTCAAACCCACACCAACGCGCTTTAGTGGGTATTAGTATCTTTGAGATACCAGTTCATTTTTGTACTTCGATACCACAGTGAAGTGATATTGGAAGTCACGTGCTGCACGGTGCTGGGTGATACCAGTTTACTTTGCTTTCGCTTACGACATCTTACGTGTTATCTCTTGGTCATTTATGTCGCCGAGGGTTATAGCTGTCACCAGATCAACGTTATTAAGCGTTAAGAGAACTGCAGTGTGCCATCAACAACGTCGATGTTTTGAATGGGAGGATTGCAACGGTTGTCATGGTGTATCCACAGTTCATACACTCGTCATTTATATTTTATATCCTCTTTGTAGAGTTCATTCAGTTTCTACATGGAAAGACATGACCATGTCATTAGATAGGTTGATGATAGTTGTAAAGACAGACAGACAGACAGACGTTTTCCTGAAGCATATGACAGGCACAACATTAGACATTTATAACGCATAGTCTGTCAAACTACCTCATCAGATTGTCCATAGATCTGTCTACCTGTCCGACGTTCTCTCTTTAAGGAGCACTATATCTCCGTGGACATGCAAATGGTCGTGTCTTAGACGAAACTTGATCTCTGTAATTAATCGAATCGTTTACAATGTTCCATCAGATATACGTGGATTAGATATTGATATAGGGATTTATTATGAGTGCCATTGCTTGATCTGTCTGGTGTGAAATTGTACAAGAAATACAAGACAACGCCTTTCACGATTTATGTGGGTGAAAGTGAAAGTAATTTGAAATCATTTTGAGTGTGCAGTAGATTAGATACAGCGCAAACCAGCCTCTGTGGTTTGTCGAGTTGGTGTCGATGACAAAGACACTTGGGTATATGAGATCATACGACGCTTTGATTAGCATTTCAATTGTATGTTCGTTTTAAGTGTTGTTCGAACTCAACCGACTTTCAAAAGCAATCAAATGATGCAATTTCCATGTATCAATAGGCGTTTAATCAACTCAGCATTCAGCATGCATTTAGCCGATTGGTCGACAACAACAATGTTTTCACATTTTATTGACGTGAGGCCCACGTGACTCGAATGTCGTGAAGACACCAAACTGAAAAACGAAAACTGCTGATGTGAAAGGTTAGGAACACACATAATGCAATACCCACCTTATTAAATGCCAACAGTGGCTTTATTTTCGCATTTACAAATGGCAACAGTTTCAACACAATCACGTATATCCAAAAGGTCCTTTTACCGTTTTCATTAGGATCTTTAGAGATAGAGGATTTATTAACTCTTTATAAAATCATTGGGTGACGACTCCTCGGTATTTGGTCAGACCCATTCGCACATCTGAACTTTGCAGTATGGGGTATGTTAATTGTATTTGGCTGCCTGCTTTTCTCAATGAATCGACGAATCAGTATGCTGCGAGTTCAATTATTGGCTCGAGGCATTACCGCAATAACAGTCACAACCACACCTAACAAGCTAGTGTGGACGCCTTCCACTCCAGCTCCTGTAGTGACAACACCCTCCGTGACTGACCTTGTCAAATCCTACTTCAGACTTGAAGTCGTCATCCTAGTCGTCATGTTTATAGTGACTACCTCCTTAATAGTATACATATACAAACTGAAGACAACAGTGACATCATCCGTCATATTATGCTTCTCATCGGGGTCCGATTCAATTTGTTTGAAAATAGCCAAAATAAACGCCCTCTCCAACGCTCACTACTCCCCCACGTCAGTAGCCATTCACCGCACCCCCAAGTTGTTATCCGATCAAGTCACGATCACCTGGCCGGATAACAACCTTTCTGTAGTGAATATCACATCAGCAACTCGCATTCCCCTGCCAACAGATACAGCCATTTCGAAACTGAACGCAAGGCGATTAAAACGCATTACGAAGACGCTATGTCCTGAATCTGTATATATTACATGCTCAGGTCCATTACCCTCTCAAAGCTGTCGGGGGACCCGACCAGTCCACCAAGCACCCCAACCAGCCTCCACCCCACTACAACCAAAGACTGTACCCGTCTCTTGGTGGCCAGGCTTAGATGAAACGGGTTAGGCAATCCCTCCCCCTTCACTAAATAGAATAGTTATACCTCCCTTGTTCCCTCCCTCCCTTCAAGTCCAAGCACCGTGTAATGGAATGTGTCATAACCTACATGTATAACCATTTTACGAGGGGATGTCATAAGTTTTGAGCCTTGAGCATTTTTCATACCCAGGTGTCACAGCCTATGGTACGACATTGAACCTTGGGGTGTAGCTGATGTGATATATAAGTTTTGGTATCCTACGCTCAGACGTTATTGAACAGCTCACATTGACAGAAAGAGACCCCCCTCACGGCAGTGAAAATGAATAAAATTGAGTATAGAGCAGTATTTAAGTTTTTAGTTCTTGAAGGAAACTCGGCGAAGAACATTGAAGAAAGGCTTTCAGCAGTTTATGGGAAGTCTTCCCCTTCATCTACTACCATCAAACGATGGGTCAATGAATTTAAGCATGGTAGAGAGAGTCTTGAAGATGACCCCCTCCAGGTCGCCCAACAACAAGCACTAGTGAGGAAAACATTGAAAACATTGTGCTGGAAAATCGTCGAATCACACTCCACGAGTTAGAGGAGACCACAGGCATTTCACACGGATCCATCGAAACAATTCTTCATGAACATCTCGTCATGTCTAAGGTGTGCGCAAGATGGGTGCCAAGAATGCTTACAGATGAAATGAAGCAAACAAGGGTCACCATAAGCAACTCCATGCTAACCAGATACAACAAGAATCCAGAAGATTTTCACTTTAGGCTAGTAACCTGTGATGAAACCTGGATCCACCACTATGATCCTGAGAACAAACAAGAATCCATGGAATGGAAACATGTGACTTCTCCCAGGACCAAACATTTCAAAGCCTCCAGATCAGTGCAGAAGGAAATGGCGACAGTCTTCTGGGATAGCAAAGGCGTCACCCACATAGATTACTTACCAAAAGGAAGAACAATAAATGGGGAATATTACGCTAACTTGTTGAGGCAAGTGCGACAGTCAATCAAGGAGAAGCGCCGGGGCAAGATCAGACGTGGTATTCTTCTACATCAAGACAATGCTCCAGTACACACCTCTCGCGTTGCAGCCGCTGCTGTCCAGGAATGCGGGTACGAAATCTTGCCGCATCCCCCTACTCTCCAGACCTGGCACCAAGTGATTACCATCTGTTCCCAAATCTCAAGAAATACTTGCGTGGTCGTAGATTTCAGGATGATAATGAGCTTATTGCTGTTACTGAGGCTTGGTTTGAGGACCAAAATGGCGCCCTCTACAGAGATGGCATCAGCGGCTGGCAGAAAAGATGGAACAAGTGTCTTGACTCACAAGGGGACTAAGTTGAAAAATAAATGTGGTTGATACCAATATTTTGTGTTTTTCTATGCAAGGCTCAAAACTTATTGACATCCCCTCGTATATCACCAATATTTCATTCATCTTTCCCATTATGTCCATCACCTCTTGGGACTTCTCGCTTGTGACCAATTTGTCATCATTGTCCTGCCACACTGAAATTGTCATCTCCAATATTTAGTTTACATAATGTTAGCTCAGGGTTGGTCACGGTCAATTGTTTTCATTCCATCCATAAGGACGTGAGGTCACGTCCTTACAATACGATGGGGAAGTGTGTCCAAGGCTCAACATTTGGACCCCAGCTGGCCCCCATTCATTAAGTTAATGTACTTGTCAAACTCTCGGTTAGAGGAGATCAGCTAGCCCACACTCACTAAGCGGGTTTGGATATTAATACACACACTGGTCAGTGATATACCATGGTCCCTGGGCAATACCCGGCATAACTGCAGGCGGTCAATAGGTGACGAGCCGGACCCCCAACTGAGCATGCACGTGCTGGCCGCTAAAAGTAATACAAATAAAGGAACCAAATCATTACAGGCATTTACTACCCCGGTAATGAAAGCACATTCTGGCCAGTTGCTTCGCATGTCCAACAAAGATAACTAGGGGCCATCATTACTGATGACCCATCACTGACCGTGACCCATCTCTGACCGGGGGTAAGGGGAACAGCTAGAACAAAGACCCAGACTGACCAACCCTGGGCATATATAACGGCTCAGACAATAGGGCCGAGGGAGGGAGGGAGCGAGACGCTGTAGCCTACACGTGTGTGTAACTGAGAATAAAGAGTTGTGGACCCGAGACAGACTTGTGACGTTCATGCACTGGACATCCACGGGAGAGACATAGCACCACCACCCCTAAGTACAGCCACCTAACCCCCAGTGCGATGCTTGAGGAATAAGTACAACCTTACATCTCTCCGTGCGATATGGTTAACGTCGCTTTAGATAGAGTACCAGTTATATCAGGGCAATGGAGGAAATCTGAAGTAATGTAAGTCTCACACCTTTACCATTTTAGTGAAATCCACGAACACGAGTATGCTGCTCACAACAAGAGAATACATTTACCCGGGGGAACCTGGACCTTTGAACCCTTATTCATGGGCATCTGGCATAGCAGAGGTACGCAACTCTGTGCGGCGTAGCAGATGACTGAGACACCTTGGTAAGTGGTTTGGTGTAGTTTGAACACCTACACTGCTTTATACCATCTGTCTTGTGCTCCATCTAGAAAGCCCAGTCTACGTATCTCAATTCTGGGAATAAACAACATGTTAATAGTGATCCAAACAACGTCATGACTATTTCAACATGTAAATGTTTTTTCTGGTTGGCGAAATATATAAGATAAATCTTGTTCACTTAAACATTTAATCTTTTCCCTAGATGCATTTGATGATGCACTCCAATAACACCAAAACCACACCCACTAAACGGATGAGCCCGGTCAGAGCTGTCCCATGTTCTTTACATAGATGATCAAGCATGTCCTGTATTGTAAACAAAGGTCATGGAATGATGCCAATGCCTTGTTTCAGTGTATGAATGGTAGCATGTATATCTGCATGCAGCCAGGAGGCGACCTCAACATTATCCGATATTGCAATCTCGACAGGTCTGTGCTATTTCAAATGTATTCATAATCAATGTCGTAGCTTAAAGAGCAATTTTATTATATATGATTATATCTTAAAAGCAGGAATACTTTCTCTCTCTCCCCCTGTCGTTTTAAACGCATGAATAAAAACAATGTAGCTCGAACCATGAATCTTTGAGATATTCTCAATCTCTTTGGTTGCAAATAGAGTTGAAAGTGGAGCATCTGGTATCAGGAATCGTATCGAGTGCTTTATTATAAGATATTAAAAATGCCTGATAATGTTATCTTGAGACCTTTATCAACTATTACTTGAGGTCTTGTAAATTTATTCATTACTACTACACTATGAAATATTTACAACCTCGGAAGTTTTTTAAACTCGAACAATGAATTACTTTAATGTCAAGTCACTTTCCCTTTGATAGTAGGGACACTTTGAAGTGTCTCTCTCACTTAAAAATAGTTATTCCCCACCTCATTCATTTCCAACAGCAATGTGAATAAAATGGAACACAGACAATAAACCTGACAGATATTCTCCATAACAAGGGATCTACTGAGTGTAATTCTGATTACAAAAAATCCGAAAATGTTGAAGTTGAGTGCTGCTTTATTGTGGGTGGTCATCAAACTGCTGTTATCAGGAACTACACTGACTTTGTGATAAGAAATATGGCATGCTTCATTGAGTGGGACGTGAATATTGATAACAGATCTCTATCTAGACATCGCGTCTCACAATAGCAATTAGTCCAGTGTGGAAAAAGTGATTATTCTCTGTGATGAAACATCATTACATTTTGATGTTTCACTAAAAAGGAATACATTTGGTTGCAGTTCAAGTGGTTCATCAGTGCCATTGTGCTCGAACACAGTGGTGGTTCTGGGGTTGATGTATGGCAATCTTTGCAATGGTGAAATATGAGACCAGTTTTCACAGCTTTCAGTTATGGGAGCCATGCCAGTTTACACAATGTGCCCGATGAAGAGTACCAGTTATCAGCCTTCAGGTTTAGTGGAACGGTGGGTTAGGTCGTCAACTTTGTGAGCTAGCTATGAGATGCCTCACTGTGAGAAGAGTGTGTTCGAATCCCCAATGGGCCCCCATTCCCTAGTATAGAATCTGTTGTAATTTCCAGAAATAACACGTGTAAATAGCTACCCGGTTCGTATCATCACGAGTGGATATTCCCTGGCGATGATTTTCACAAACTTCAGTGACCCATGTCGAGGCACAGAAAAGATCGTGACAAAACGACCAGAGGGCGATTTGTGCTGGAACAATGACGTATGTCCCTAAAATACCGAAAGAGTTGGGGAAACGCAAAAACGTGCACTATAAACAGATGGGTTATGACAAAACTGCGATTTCATTTGTAAGTCATCTCACAGAAAATGCAAATTGAAAACAGAAGTTCAACTCAACAATGCCATCCCCCGAAGCTGTTTTCCTCGCATATCCAGGAACCATTAGAAGACTATGAAACCGCTATTAGACACAGGGTTGAACACGTGACCATTCCAGATCCATTTGATCACTTATCACAAACACAGCGCAGGACAGTTCCATACAGGTCCGTCATACACTCCGCGAGTATTTCTCCAGCAATGACCTGTTTGAGACGGCATCCTGACTGATTAGCATTTTCAAAAACGACTTAAATGGTGTAAATGACATCGAGTATAACCACCTGTTTGATTTAGTGACGAGTGACGAGATATTTGCCTCTCTGTACACGGTGAAGGCGTCGAGATACGACAATGTAGGGAACATCATACCGGACGAACACACTTGGTACACATCCATGGCAATTTTACCGCACAATGTACATACATGTACACAGATGAAATTCTACACTACACTTCTTCTCATTATGATACAAGCAAAACATTTTCCATTCCAACAGCGCCCGACTTCGCACACAAAGCATGACAACGGCCTTTTTTTGTTATAACCACAACATCACCACTTCATGGTCTCGTGGTCTCCAGATCGAACATCGAACCCATCAAACCCATCGAACAATTATCCGATGTTCTTGATCAATGTCTCTGATCACATCACTTATATCCACAGAACCCTCAACAGTTGGCACAAGCACGGCAGGAAAAGTGAGGAACATTCAGTTAGATCACAGTTCGTAATCCAGACATTTCCGGGTTCTCGCGGGGACCACAAAAGACACTTGGAACAGATGACCTCCTCATTGATTCTTGATTGTTTCAAGTGTGACATGATGGATCCTGCTCAGTCACAATGGACTGTGACAGATTTGAACAATCAAGTATGGTATGTAGATTATTACTTAAATACTTCAGGTATACACCACTGTGGCGTTTTCACAGATATGTTTTACAGATAAAGATAGAAATGCAGCAGATAGGGTTTGGGAGAGACTAGCACAATCTGGCTTATCATCACATCAGAGCTTGTTTAATGTTTTACAGATTAAGATAGATATGCAGCAGAGCGGGTTCAGGTGATCCTGGCACAGTCAGGCCGGTAAGGCTCATCATCAGCTCAGGGCCCTCGCCCTCTCCACATGTAATTAATGTAATTATTCTCATACTGATATTACGAATTTGAGTTATATAGCTTATTTGAGTCATACTTGCCCACGATCAAACATCCAATCATTCGATGTAACACGTTCGGATTACAGAGATGGGTCTTTGTAAAGCGAACGGTAGTAATCGGTGCTTTAAGTTTTATCCCACTTGTTGATTACGAAACGTTCACATACAATGCAGCACAGAAATGATTACCATCTGTGCACTGAAATTGTATAAGCCATTCCATCAAAACTTGGACAGAAACGAGAGGGTTCCCATACAAGTGAAAATTGGTAATATCTAGGTATATGTTCTAAAGGAGAATATCGCTTGAACCTTTGTTGCAACTATGCACAGAAAGGCACGCAGTTAGAAGCAATGTAGATTAAACTGTCAATTAGGGCCACCAGTGAGAATTCTAACAAACGATTTATATAACGTATTTTTTCATATAATTAAAATCATATTTCTTGCACTTGCTTTCTTCCCGTTATCACACATCAGCGGCATGACATTGTCAGCTCTTCTGCCTTTTGGAGAGTATGCAATTAGTCTACCCACACTGCTATTAGTATGAAAGCGACAAAATCCTTTCCACATTCATAAGACATCGATTGCTCAATCGCGACTATCGTGAGCATATATTTGTTTGAGCAGTATTAAATCTGACCGATGTGATGTTGTTTGTAACCATATCGAGTCTGGACAATCACTGAATTGTCACCATGCAATACGACGCAGACGCCCGTGTTCATGAAACACTGTGGAATATCTATGGTTGATATAATTACATACATCCATATTTTGGGAGAAACGTCATATAAATCATCCTTTAAAATATTTCATATTGAAGTAAGCACAATACAACTAAATGGATAGGAAATATGGAGTTTGAATGATTATGAAATCCATATATCTATAGAAAAACAAACATATCTCGGTGTGAAATTTAGCACATGTATCAGTATGGTGTATGGTGAGTGTAGTTGATTTCCACTGTGCATATGTTCTGGCATACTGGTTACGATTGTTACGTATGCCATGTCATAGATTCCTTATGACGATAATAGATCACAAGAAATGGGAAAATAAATTGGGTATTCAATGTAAGAGAATTTTATTCCAGACGGTACGTGGTTAAGTTTGGAATAATCAAAACGGCGAACTAGTAAAAATAATGTCACTTACCCAAAGAATGAAAGACATCTATTAACAAACATGGCTTGAATCAAGCTATATATCCTCTAAATGCCTGTAGTATAAGCACTGGAAATCTGAACTATGCCATGAATAATATTTATCAAACATCACTGCAAAGATATTCCACGTAGCTTTATTTTTCGATGCTCGCCCCACGGGTTGTTTGTTGAAACTGGGTGTTACAGTATGGTTCAAAATTATTGAGAATAGCTAAAGCATTTCATATTATTAAACGAGAACAAATCAGATAAAATTGAATGTATTGTAAAAGTGAACTGACCTTTTCATGTTGTGTAGGTAACAATTTAATATTTTATCAAGTCTCCTTGAGCTTCACGGCACAGTCTAAGACGGGTAGGCATACTTCCTATCAGAGAGGTTAGTGTCTCGTGAGTTATGCTGTCCCAGTATCGGACCACTTCTCTCTTCACGTCTTCAATTTTTGTCAACCCCTTTTGATTCACACATTCCTTCATCATCCCCCAAATGTTCTCAATGGGATTTAAGTCAGGACTATATGCAGGAAATGGTAATGCAGTCATATTTTTCTCCTGAAACCACTGCTTGGCATGTTTTGCGGTGTGTTTAGGATCATTATCTTGCTGCAAAATCCAGTCATTTCCATAAAACACATGTGCACTTGGAAGGAGAAAATTATCTAATATGTTAGTGTAGCGTTGACTTGTCAGATTTCCCTCAAACACACACAGCGGGGTCGCTCCTAATAAGGATATCCCTCTCCATACATGAAACTTTAGGCTGTATTTAGGTCGTCGATACAACGGTGCTGACGCAGACTTTGTCCATATTTTCACATTATTGGGATATACCCATATTGAGCTTTCATCAGTAAAAATCACATTTTCCCAGTCAAAGTTTTCATGTGCCAAACACCACTCAACACGCCTGTCTTTATGTTCTTGTTTCATGAGAGGAGAAGGAATTCCAGTCTTTTTCTCCCATCCAAGATCAATCAAATTTCTTCTAACTGTAGATTTTGATACAACTGTTGATCCCCTTTCTATCATTTCATACCTGATGTTGGAGATGCTTGCCCTTTGCTTTTCAGACGCTAAAATTCCCAGCCGGACGCGATCTGAGAAGTCCAATTTTCTGGGTCTCCCTGCTCCTTTCTGGTGCCCCAAATCCTTTACCTCTTTAAACTTCTTCCTAATCCTATACACAGTAGAAAGAGGAGTTCCTGTTCTCTCTGCCAATGTATTTACATCATCAATTCCTTGATTACACAACTCAAAAATCAACCTTCTTTTATCTTCAGCAGACATTGTTGACAGTGCTGAGGAAAATGACGTCTGCTACAAATTCAGGGGAGGTAACTCTAATTGTACTATACTCAGTAGGCCAAGATGAGTTACCTCCCTTATACCATTACTTAGTTTTAAGTATCAGTGAATCAGTTGAGGTGTTAGGATAGCTCAAAGTAAGAAGAAAAATTCTCAATAATTATGAACCAGACTATATATTAATATTGCTCGTAACCATTGAATTTGAAATCTCTGTAGCGTTAATGCTGTAGAAGATGAATGGCTAGTATTTCCTTTCATCTGACTTATCTATGAAAACCTCAGAAAGAAATATTTGACATCCTATATTATGCCCATCCAAATGGAATAAAAATGACCGTTATTAACAAATGAAAATATCATTGAATTATAGAACCTATCAATGTATACCTATTTTGCATTGATGCATATTAAATCTGTAAATATTTGACAGATGTTTTCCTGCTGCTCAATCGTAAATGTATACTATAGAACTGTGGCCTGTGTACCGAATAAAGATTGATTGATAGCAGGATTCGTGAAAAGGTGAGCGTACCCTCATCATAGAGGATACCATCAAAGGTGGCCACTCATCATAGACGTGTGCTAAGTTTAGTAATTTCGTCCCTGAAAAACAATCGCTAGCGAAAAGAGGGAATTGCATTTGGCATCATGTTTGGTAGTGCCTTCCACATGTCTACCTCACAACGTTTTGAAAGCTTTACTGAGGAAATGAATGTTGTAACCTTGATCAAACATCTGAGCAACAGAGGAAGAGTGCTGTTTGAAATCGTTGTCAAATGAATTCTCAACATTATACGATACTGCAACAGCGCCGCTAATTGTATGAAAGGATCACTGACATTCAGCGAGGACACAAGGTGTTGGCAAAAGTGGTATGTGTTGCAAGGAAATGCCACTCACACTGTCCAGGTCACACAACCCTTTTTTCACACAATACCAGCTCCGACAATAACTTTTCTTTGTCGTGCCAGGCTAATGCATAACAACGTCAATGTTTCCATACTCTCACTCTCTCACATGAACAAGAGGTTTATATCTTGGCATACACATTTACACTTGCTGCAAAGTTACGACAAGCTAAGTATGGAGACGCACTTCCGTTTCCATTATTATTATACAAGAGAACGTGACATCGCTAAAATACACTGTAACTCAGGCTATACACTGCCTAGCATGGCATGAAAGGTGATTCAAGGACAACATTTCTTCATTTCCCCAGTATTTACACACACTCCGCCGTTGTTTTCCAGTCGTTAACAATGAGTAAGTGTGACACATCCTCTGCAACTGCTGTTGCTGTGAGGCCATACATCAACGTCAGACTGGTCTGTGTATGGAGTGATACAACCAATGCTTCTGGTATCCTGGAAAGAGTTGGGGCTTTTTCATACAAAAAGTTTATGAGGAAAGCACAACAGTACCTTAAATACTCTATTTTCGTTTGTGGTAAACCTGAAAGCCCTGTAATTAAACAATGTTGTGGCGCTATGTCAAGTGCACTATTGACTGCCGTGATCCATCACATTGTGAAGACACTGATTCTTAATTGAGAAAGTATGTACAAACACATGGTTTGTGTTCTCAATGTATGTTACTGTGAGTGATTGCATGTGTTCCTGAATGAGTGCTCACGAGTGCTTGAAGTATGGATATCAAATATTGCATTGTTTTGTAGGGCATAATAAACACTCAAATAAGATTCTACTATACATTATTGACTTTAATTTACCAATCATAATCTAGTATTTAGTGAAGTCATGGTAGAATAACACTTCTTACCTTACGTCAGCTGGATACTTAGGTAGGAGTTGAATAGATGTAAGTAAAGATAACGGGGGGACCAAACAGATTAATATTCACCAATGGGATTATAATAGGTAACAGATAGGTCTACGACCTTACACCAATCGTAACGCCCCATGAGCTTTGACGTTTATAGATCATACTACATGACTGCACAAATTACCTTTGTGTACCAGCCAATCAGAATCGCCCTTTTAACAGGATAACACAGTCAATATATTGTCTGCTTTTTCGTTAATAATCAACATACATCATACGTAGCGAGCTGCTCATGTCAGGATCGTGTCTATTTCTTACCAAGTGATCTGAAAAATGATCTCTTACACATACACGCGAGGAGGTGATTAGACATAACCTGTCATTTAAATTATCTGTTTTTATTAGGTCTCCTGTTTCTGAAACTTTGAACTTCAAAGTAGTTGCTTATGAACTTTCCACGTAGGTTCAAAAGACTTCCATAAACAGCATCTCTGTGTTAACCCTTTGGGGTTGACTATTGTTATTAGCGCAATCACTGGATTGTCCAGTCCAGATTTAATTACCGGTCATTGTCATTTAGCAGTTCTATTTCTAACAATTTCAAACAAAAGAAATGTGCATAAAATAAACGTTTCTTAACATTTCTTTCGCGTTTTACGTGGCCGAGAATAACGTTTGAGAACACATTTAGTTTCCAGCTGATTGGATACAACATGAAACAGCCTTATCCACTTACTTTTGTCGAGTTCATTTGGTTGTTGGACTTACATGTTGGAGAAATATACATACAGTGAATGTTGCTGGTTTTGCGTTATATTGCTTTCATGATTCAGGGTACCCTTTTCCGAGTGAACTTAGGTGACAGCGTTTTGTACTTACACGCAGATATATCACAGCGTGAACGGAGGGCATAGAGCTATGTTGGTTCAAAAAGTCAACTTATTAGAACCGATATGGTGCAGACAAACAAAGAAGCATTTTAGGAGTGAACCTGGATTTGAATTCACAATCTTTGGTTTCTTGCATACTGGATGGACGCAACTTTGCACAGTGTGTGAGTGAGTGAGTGAAGTCACATCGGCAATGTTTCAGCCAGAGTAAAAATGGTTCCAAATTCATGATGAATACACATAGTTTAGGAAACCCTGTCAATGAAGGACCAAACAATTACTAGATTATCACAGTTTTGTGAAACCTATATCAAAGAAAATTAAAATCATGCCCTAATAATTAACGACAGAAGATGAAAAACGGCAAGGGGTCGCTAGGAACGGAAGTTAGATCATCGTGGGGACGTATAACAACTCTGCACAGACCCTTTTTGCTTTTTAGATGACTCGGTAGCTTGATATGGAAACGTAGTAGGGCCACGGTGAAAAGGTGTTCAGTCTCATTATCTCCTACGTAGGACTTATTATGTCCTACTAGAGATTTACTAATACCTGCGTAGGGCTATACCCATAAAGACATTTTATGCCGTTTTTAGTTTCGTTTTACGCAGCATTCTACACATCTCCACCCTAGACTCAGGCAGTAAACAAACCTTTGTATCCAGTCCAACATAGTCCCAACTCAAGACGAGCAAACACTAGCAACAGCTTGCGAAGGACGTGTCATAACCATAGTTTCTTATCAGACCATAAATCATGATACCATCTGTCTCAGACTTGGACATCAGTCCATGTGTGACCATTCTTAATATAGAAAGACATCAAGAACATGGTCATCATAATTTCCACATGATAAGTTTTCTTTTTCTGATGTTGATTTTTTTCACGTGTCGCCGCATTAACCAACATGTGTCGTGGCCACACCAGCATTAACTCATTTCTCCGAATTTACTTCATGGCAAACTAAATCGTAAACATCAGCAGTAGGTCCACTAAATGGATGCCTGATGAGTCTAGACATATTTTCCGTGAACGTAACTCCACATATGAATGACCAAATGTCAGCTATTGTAGACAAGGCCATGGCAGCACGAGAGGTTTCATGTTATAGGCGTATGAATGGTAGTACACACCAAAGCGTCCATATGTATTTGCGATGTACCGTCAACATTGTCTGATATGGTAATCTCGAGACCTTTCCCAGAGACTGTTTGAGCCCATTAGAATACATACATAAGTACTTTACTGTGAACGTTTTACAATGTTTCTAGTTTTATGAACAATGAATTACTTCATTGCCACGTTACTGCCTTTTAACTAGAGGGGACACTTTGAACTTTCTCTCTCATCAAATTTTATTTATTTTCCGGCATTTCGTTTCCCAAATATTGTGAATAAATTGTATCATAAACTGAATCTGTCACGTGTTGTCAATCAGAATGCACTTTTATGTTTGTGCGGAGTCCAGTTTAATTGCGAAAAGAGTACGTTGAACGTTCTTTTAATGCAGATTGTCACCAAAATGGAACATGTATTATCAGGAATTGCATTGAGTGTTTTTTCATAAGAAATATGACGTGCCTCATTGAACCGGCTGGGAATATTTATGACAGATCTTTGTCTATCCACTGCATCTGACAATACCAATTACTTCATCGGCGAAAGGGTACGTTCATCCCTGGGATGGACCATCGCCGACTGTTGATGTTTCATTAAACGATAATAATGTCATTGCAGGTTATGACGTTTATAAGTGCTGGAATGGTTGGCATTTGACGGTGGGTGTTGTGCTGATGCTGATGCTGATGCTGATGCTGATGCTGATATCGGTCGATGCATGAATAACAAAGTATAGTAGCTATCTCTGAATAGACAATGTTATTTAAAATGTGGTCAAACATATTGTACGTTTCATATGGTGTTACATAATGTCATTTAGAAGTTGTCAAATGTCAATTATTATATTACTTACACACAGTGAGTTAAAGTCTCAAGCAATTCAATGACCTGCTGGAATTTTTCAGCTTGACATTTACTGATACAAGTTAGCTATTGGCACAAGTAATTAACCATGTAGCTATAGATCTTGTTTAATCGTGCATCGGCTAATAAACATTAATTCGTAGCTATTGATGGCTATTTAAACATGCAATTAATGTACGATTTCAACATTCCAACAATTACTTAAAGTCAACCCAACCATCAGTTTTCAACTATGAGTATGCTGAAACCTCATTACCTGCAGCGAAATTGCAACGTTTGAATAAAACATCAAAATTATATGTTGGTCTATCGAATGGATAAGTACAATCGCTATTAGATGCGTATTGAATTAGATCTGATTAAGCTCTTCACGACCCACTCAATTTGACTACACGTCATATTTCTTTTTTAAAACGCACTGAATATGCTTCCAGGTTAATGACTGAACAGACGAGCATGAGGAAGTGCACAGGTGTACTTTTTGCTGCAGTCTCAAAAGTACGTCCTAACTAGTAAAATTACTGAAGAACACTAATTGCATGGAACGCAACCACCATATTCCCTTTTGCCGAAATGCAACCAAAAACATTTGTATTGTTTTGCACGATTATGTTACAAAATTGTGATTAGTGTCCTATGCACGAGCAATTTTCGCACGGAAGGTATCAAACCTGTTTGTCATGAAGGCTGAACAATGACACGGGAAAAGACTGACTTCAGCGCGACAAGAATTGGTCAGAGGAATGTCTCAAATGGGTGCTTCCTACAGCCATATTGCAAGAACATTAGGTTGCACAAGACACAATCAAAAGGTACTAGAATGTGTGCTTTACTAAGAGAGTTTATTCTCAAATATGACGTACATGTATGTTAAACCATAATTCGGCTGGCCCGTTTCAGTATGACAGGACAGACATGTGATAGACCCAGAATCGGACGTCACAGAGAAGAAAATTGCTATCTGCGGGTTATTCACCTCCGCAACCGAATGTTGACGATGGCGTCATCATCAGCCACATCATTGGGTCATCGCGTGAACCGAATGCCAGTTACAAGACAACTTCGTGCCTAAAGACCGCTGCGTTTAATGGCCTGGACCTTCCATCATCGTAGATACCTTCTGCAGTGGCCATAACTACTTCAATGAGATTTGGGGAACCTGGAGTTCGTATAAGTATACATGAAGTTACAAGTATAGAGAGACTCATCATTCTAGATGGGTTGTTGACAAGAAAGTGCTGTCCTCCGTGGCTATTTCATAAAACGTTTCTTCATTGAAGAAAATGTATGTGACTCTAGACCTTAAGATTGGAAAGCTGAGGGCCATGTATTACATCATATCATTCAAAAGAGAATAGCATTCCCTCTTCTTAACAGGAAAGTAAACCTGAGTTCGTCTGGGGCATAGTTCCCCCTCCATTTCCTGTGACGGGATTTATGTCAAAAACCCCACAGTCTCTGGCGAGTGTTAAGTGATTGGGCTGCATAAAAATATAAATGTTTCTCGGGCATATTTCTTTGAAAAGGGACGAGAGCGGTAGGACCGTTTTTTAAATGTTTGATAGAAAAATATGGCGAATGAGGAACACATTTTTATTTTTCTCTCAGAAATACAGCTTCAGAAGTTCAGCACATGTGAATCTGTCACACTGACAGACTCTCATTCTTATAGCGGACAAATGGATGTTCAGGACGCAACCAAGTCAAAGTTATTTTTAAATGGCAATGAAAAATTGCTACTCGCACATATAAGAGTGACGCGCCGATGCCCGAGAAACATTTCATTTTCTTTACTCAGCCTAATCTCCGCATGAGCTGTGTGTGAGACATCATGTCCGTATCAAGATTTGTTAAACTCATTGTCAGGCTGCCTGACATCTTTAGCACCTTTGGTGGACAGCTCACGGTGTCCCGTTTGATAAGTGAGTCGTCCTGTGTGTATTTGTTAAGAGTCCGGACATGACGACTTTGGTAAGCATACCCTTTGCTTCATTTGTTGTAGTAAGATGGAGGACATGTGATAAATTGTCAATGACGAGTCAGCTGGTATGACGACGGTTCATACAACTACGGAGTAACCTCAAGTAGACGCATTATCAAACCAGTCCCTGTGATAGATCGATGTTAGTTCAAACAATACATGCAGTATTTAAACTTTGACACCGTACGTCATATCGTGTAGGCGTGATGGAAGGTGTAACCATCTAAACGTTGTTACAACTGACACCGCTGTCCACAAGCACACGACATCTTTACAGATCATTCGAGGATGAAATTGGCATACATCCTTGCAAACCACTGATGACAAATTCTAATACACAATCGGGGCTACTGGTACAGTCACATAACTGACATCGGAATCCATTCACCTTCATCGCCTGTCTGGGTCATTCATATACTGTGCAATATTCATGGTAAGATGGGAGCATTACAGACTGGAAATACCTCCTTACGTTTTCCCAACAGTAGCTGAGGCTTTAAACTGAAGACACTGATTTGATTAAAGCAGTTTCCCGTCATCGTTTTCACTATTTACTCATACATTTCGTAAACTCACAAAGGGTCTGTCGCTTTATCCACGCTGAAGGAATGCTGTGGAGAATACATGTCCCATAGGTGTCTGTATTATTAGGAATAGCATAACACCGAACGTATCATTTTCCACAATTTTGTCCAATATTTTGCTCCAAATATTGATCACTTAACCGTCGGTAATAAATCTGTGTTCGTAGGTTTCACTGAAGTGAGAGTCCACATGAAGATTTAATTGAAAACAAAACTTAAAATCATAGTGTTGTACAGTTGAAGCTGTTCAAAACCACCTTTCGCATATTATGGAAGGTGGGGAATACCTAAATCGAAACTGTCAACCCCTCTTTTCATGTGAGACCTGTTTCGCCATTCGGAGTCTAACATTCGAACCAACTGCATGTGATTATGTGTAACGATCCAAATTAGGTCTGCAACAAGGTGAAGATTTGAAATGCCACTTGTAATGTTTAAGAGCTGAACTGTTTTAGCACGGAATCCAATTACTCCTGGAGAGCAGTGTCAGCTTTCAACATTTCTGACATGTCTTGAGGAGAAATCGAAATTCATCTCTTTTTGTACATTTCCTTCGTGGCATCCACAATGATTAAAACTGTCACAGTCATCAAAATTCGAGATTTCTACTTCATGGAAAATCAAAGTGTGTTCTAATAGCCTCTCAGTGAGATGCCATCGTTATATTTGCCCATTACCCACAGACATTACTTAGTTTAGTTTTATCGGAATTTCCAATTTTGGCTCAAACATCTCAGAATGGACGTAAAACTTCCGAAGTTATTTCATTCAAACATTTAAAAAATACATGATTAATAACGAATGCAAACTTTAACCGTTACGTTATAACCTGACTACCGCTGTGTGAAGCGTAATGTTCATCGACAACTATTATTCCAAAAGAGCTTTCTTGAATGTCGTCTGAAATGACAACAGATACAAACTTAGATAAATACTTTACTATTATTGTTCGATCAACAGATTATATTATATTAAGCGAATGAATGGAAAACGAGCGGATAGAGTTTCTTTACATGAGGAACTTTATGCCACACCTTCATTACTAATCGAGTGAAAACTCGAAAACATGGTGATAATTCACCAATCAAGACGCTTCACTGGTGTCTACTGGCTGGCTTGCTTCAGATGTGATTTTGCCAAGCGTAGTCCATGAGACTACTTTCAGTATCCCAAATAAAGTAATGTACATGAACTTTGTAGTCAGTGATTGCATACTTCGTTAAACACTTTGGTGTTAGGAAATTATGATCTTGTTAATGTAATACAATCAGTTACACTGCTCGTGTTTCTGATGCCTCAGTCTCATTACAAAAGACCAATTATATCTGAAATGTTGACTGAATTTAAAGCCAGTGTCATTCACATAATTTCATGGTGCATTTTAGGAAAGGAGTAACCTTTCAATTTCTCAATTTATACAACTCAAAGAAAAAGCTGAAACCACATGCATCAGGTATTGTGACAGTGATCAGTTATTGTGAGCCATACACAACTGTCTATTTCAGTACTACCAAAAACCTAAACTATCTTTCTGTAAATTGGCAAACGTGTTCTTATACGTGACAGCTAGACTTTGTTCTCTCTTCTTTATTGTTTTTTCTTATGATATGTTTATGCATATACGTATGACTAAAAGGATGACAAGGACATCTTTTTAAATTCAGGAGTATAGAAATTTCCCAGTGCATGTTCTTTTCACGTCTAACATTTATCTGCATAATGGACTAGTCCTACCTCCTGTAACCCCGTCGTTAGGGAAGGCCAATGTCACAAGATAAAAGGGGTGATGCAGACCTATGTACACACACACACACACACACACACACACACACACACACACACACACACACACACACACACACACACACACACACACACACACACACACACACACACACACACACACACACACACACACACACACACACACACACACACACACACACACACACCTACCTGGATCTGCCAATGGACACGATTGACGGACAGGTAAATATACAGTGTAAGCTTAGTTTCACAAAAAGAAATCATGAATAATAAGTAAGGGTAGAAACACAATTGCAAGAAAGAAGTAGAATCCGGTCCTACTGTGTTAAGGCTTTTATTATTGTGCTCTGTATCTTCAAAATGTCAGTAATAAAGTGGAAAACACTGTTCCAACGTGGCTCTTAACATAAGAAGACCGTTACCAGCTGACATTGCCAAGACACTACGTCATAATTTGAAATAAAAATATAAATTTTATAAAATCTTCCTTGCATGTATCCAAAGACACCTTAAACATTAATGTTCTCATGAAATAAGAAGAAGGGGAAAATATTTATAAGGAAATTATTTTATTTCCAAAATGCCTTATAGATACTGCAGTTGAAACTCGTCTCTTACAAATGTCAACTTTGTGTGTTACAAACAGTCATAGAAAACAGCGTGACTACATGAGACATGGAGAGTGATAACCAAACCGTTGACGTTTGCTTATCGACCTACATCTGAAACTTGGTAATATATTTTTGTAACAGTTTATTAAATGGATAGCTCTCCAGACATTCACTGACGGCCATGGCACTTACTGATATTTTAAATAGTTGTCGAGACGTATTATGATACCTTTAAATAGCTTTATGTCGGTTTGTGTTATATTTATGTACGCGGCGAAATGAAATAGAAACATTGCCTGTGACCCCGAAGAACTCAACAGAACAAGTAACCGAGGGTGGAGAAATAAAGCAATGCAGCTGTCAGAAATTGTATCAATAAATGATCAGAAATGCAACTCTAAGATCAGAACCAGAGTTTGTTATGCCACGAATGCCTAGCAAAATACACAAACGTTCTTGCTTCAAACAATGAAATGAGTCAACTATTACCTGGATTCATAGCACATTACATGAATCAGATGGAGTAGACAGCGAAACAATGCCACTCTCCATTGTGCACAAGCAGCAGTCGCCATACGCGCAAGCACTAGTAGTCATAATTAGGAATTGTTGGATTCAATCATGGCGGAAATACAGTCGCATAGTGGGACCGAAAGTGGAGCGATTGTGTTTCTTTTTTCAAGAGGTACTGATCCAACGAGCCTACATTTCATATATTTGATTAAAGTGGTTTGATTATGTTAATCATTCCCCAGACAAATACGAGCGGAAGTGCAGTGACACGTTTTTTATCAAAATTGAGATCGCAATTGATAGCGTTCTTTTGAAGATGATACTAATCTATTTGTATTAAATGGAAGGAAAAGTGATACAGTTGATAGACATTACACAATGAAACGTGAAAAGATGTGTCATATACTTGACAGTTTGATGTCATAGATACGTTATTCACGCTCCTGGTTATGACTCAAGAAGCCAAATTTAGATCGGTTTTCCGGTGCAGTTGAAATAACGTCCAAGAGTTGTTGCGTCTCATATCTTCCATTCTTATATTATTCGTTGTGGAGATAAAGGTTTCTCCCTATGACGTGTGTGAGTATACACAGCTGATTTATGCAGTTCAAGTTATGGTCCGATTTACTGTCGTTTGCTCGTGAGGAGAAAAATGACACGCAAATCCTGGCTTCTAGGAGCGGTGGAATGGAGGGAGTATCGTTACTGGTTCCACGTGTTTCCTGTTTCCGTCTCTTGACCAGAATCATGACGTATCTGAATATCGTTGGATGGTCAATTACCGAGTTACAGTCAAACAGGAAAGTACAGTGTCGCCAGAAATTATTGAGAAAATCTTTGGTTTTTTTTCCAATGATGCTAAGATTGGAAAAAGGGCTTTCACTATGCACTAAGCATACTAAATAAGGGAGACAACTCTTGAAGGCTTAGAAGGCAGCTCACTACGTCAAGAGTTATCTCCCTTGTCTGAGCAGACGGCTTCCTGTGTTGACATGGCAAAATTTACAGCAAGAGAGAAAAGAAAGCTCATTCTAGATGATTTTGAAAGGGGTGAGGCTGATGCTAAAGTGTTAGCTTGTAGACATGGTATTCCTCTGTCTACAGTATACAGAACTTTGAAGAATATTCAAACAGGAACCGTGATAGAGCACAAAGCAGGGGCATGTCGGCCTAGGAAATTCAGTGTTGTGGATCGCCGAAGACTTGGGCAGATTGTGAGTAGGGGCAAATTGAAAAGTGTTGAGAACATCAGAAATGAAATGATTAGCAGAGGAAGTCCTCAGGTATGCAATGAAACAGTTAGGCAGGAATTACAGAGACTTAATTGGGTGAAAAAACGTGGAATTCCCTCGCCGTTGATGAAAGATGCACAAAAGGAAAAACGTTTAAACTGGTGTCGGGCTCATGAAAATCAAGATTGGGATAATGTTTTCTCTTTGGATGAAAGTTCTGTTTGGCTTTTCCCTAATTGTGTGAAAATTTGGACCAAAGATACTGTCAAACCTATCTACCAGCGACCAAAACATAGCCCGAAGTTTCACATGTGGGGTGGCATATGGGCTCGCGGAGTGACGCCATTGTGTGTTTTCACGGGAAACTTGACAAAAGAAAGATACGTTGACATTCTAAATGGTCACCTTCTTCCGACAGCACAAACATTGTATGAAGATGATTGGATTTTCCAGCATGATAATGACCCAAAACACACTGCGCGCTACACAAAACAGTGGTTGTCGGGCGAAAATGTTCAAGTTTTAGACTGGCCCAGTTACAGCCCAGACCTAAACCCAATTGAGAATGTGTGGGGAGTCATGAAGGACAGAATAAACCAAAAGGGACTGAGAAATATTGAAGATATGAAGGCCGAGGTGGTCCAATATTGGGATACCCTGTCACACGATTACCTACAAACTTTGATGGGTAGTGTGCCTAGGCGTATTCAGGCATGCATTGCTGAGCGAGGAGGTCTAACAAAGTACTAAAACAAGACTGAGACTGTAAAAGGATGATGTTTAAACATGTTTATGTAAGTAAGACGCCAGAAGTTAATAAACGTAATGAGTTACATGACGCAACATGATTCTCAATAATTTCTGGGAATACTATAAATCTGGAATGGTAGTGTCGTTCTTTCAACATTCAAAATGCATTTAATCATGTCAGACACAATACTATTTCTCAATAGAAGTCATAAATTCTTACTCAAAATAGGTCTAGTTAATTTCAAAATATCCCCTTTAACCAAGAACTTTATGCTTAGTTTTCAACAAATCCGATTACTGAACTCGACCAACAAGACATTGGCGATACTGAGTATTGGTGGATTCAACTGTACACACTGTAAAGCAGAATGGAATTGGCTGGATGGCTGAAAACGATAACTGAGATGAGTGATGTGGTATGACTCGAAGTATTAATTTTATTGCATGAACAATTTTCTGAACCTGGTATCATTAGACAGAGTGAAGTAATAAATCAAAGCAGTCCATTGCACATAGCAATGGCACTGTAACTCCCAATGGTGCCTAGTATGGTGCTTTACCCTCCCTTCTTGGTGATCTATTGTCCGTTTTTATATTGGATTGTCTTATCATAACAGGACCATTTTAGTATTGGATCTTTTGACTCTCGTGGGCAAAATTTCATTCTTATTTGGTCACTTAATCCAACATTATTTACAGCTCACGCCCTTGTTTCGCTTTAAGAGTTAAAACCACAATATAATTATGGAACAATAACTACAATGTTAAAATATTGCTTATATAATTACTAGTTTTATATTTTTATACCACATATTTGCATAAAATATTGCTTATATAATTACTAATTTTATATTTTTATATCACATATTTGCATCATAATACGTGAAATGTTATTTACAGCTACCAGGGATATTCATGGTCATACGTTTCTGAAAATACACATTGATTTTTTAAGTATAACTTTCGTCCGTTTGTTGTTTTCGGACGTTCCTTATAAATCATGCTTTTTCTGTATGTATTTTTAAACTATGAGCTTATTCACATATGCCAAACCTGTATCGTAATTTGGAGATTTGTGAAAAGGCCAACAGCTGTGTCGTGATTTGGAGCATAGAAAACTACACCTATATTTATTTTGATATGTTGGTAAGTGTGCAAAGGGGTTTTAGCTGATTGCAACCATTTAGTATTTGATGAGATGGATACTAAAGGGTACATTGAGTTCATGTATATCACGTTGAGTTGTATTCAGAGAATGAGGAGTCCAATAGGATTATCCTTTAGTGAATAATACGTTAACACTGAGTATGATACCAGCCGCAGTACACTTGAGCCTTATATTTGTAATGGGTTGACGTCCGTTAAATAGCACGTTATTCGAGTACCAATTAGGACGGCTTAGTTTTGTGTCATGATTGCGTTCCAGCCAGTGAGTTACATAAGTTACTAGTTAGTATAGTGTCTACTACGCCGTTATAAACAAAACACATCACACACTACGAGTTTCACGTGCCAAGACCTGGTAAATGATCTGACTAGAAAATATTGTACTGATACACGCGGAGATGAGGTAATTAATAAATAAGTTGGTCAGTCTTAATGTCATGGTTGATGGCGTACACAGATAAATGTTGCTCATGGATGAGTCACTGAAGTGTTTGCTTAATACTGCTTGATCGACACGAGCGCACTGGTATTGCCCAGAAACGATTCTTTACAGAAGCAGGACTATTGCTGAGTTGGGCGTTTAACAACAAATAAACATTAAATTGTCTCGGGTTTTTTTTCAAATCATCTCACTGTTGACATAAGTGCGCTTATGCTTTCAATAAGCTTTCGCTTACAACCCCTTATATGTCCCTTGTGTAACATCCCATGGTCGTTTACGTTACCGAATGGTGTAGACCGTCGCCAGATCTTCAGTCTGGACTCCTCAAAAAGTAGCACTGTGCGGGAACATTTGCCATCAACAACATCGTTTCATACGCGTGGACATCAACCATTGCAGCGATATCCACGACAGGATTCAGGAGCTGGCCAGCGTCTATCTTTCAAACACTGGCCAGTTATACGTTATATTCCCGTTACACAGTCCATTCAATTTCCACGTTGAGCTAATAAGTGGAAAGACATGACCACATCGATAGATAGACGGATGATAGCTTGCGTTGCGTAAAGACAGACAGATACATCTTCCGGAAATATGTGAGAAACGAAAGTAGCCAGATAATTCTCACAGCCTGTCGAACTATCCTATCGGTTTCTCTATATATCTGTCTCCTTGTCCAACTGTTTAGCTTCATTTCCGTGGATATACAAATCGTCACGTCTCAGATGAGACTTGATCTCTATGGTTAATTGAATCGTTTACAGCATTCAGATGCATGCAGATTTAAGAATTACTTCCACCTTGGGGATTTGATATGAGTCGAGTGACCTGGTGCCGTTGTTTGGAAGAGGTTGACACTGTCTGGCGTGGAATTGTCCTCATCAAATATGGTTTGACCATTCCATTGATGGTGGAGAGTGTTTGTTACGAATACCAAGAGAGTAATCAGTTGTAAGTGGGCAATAGTTTGGATACAACGTATACAAGCCTGTGTCCACTTGAGTATGTCAAGTTTATGTGGCTGACTGAAACATCAGTGGATTGTGTCAAACGATTTGATCATTATTTCAGCAATTAAGGCGCATGCGTTATAAATGTTGTAACAAGGGTTGTTATTAACTAAGAGACAGCTAGGCGTGGGAGGAAATCCCAGCGGTGTCAGGCACTTACCACAGTTCGAGTATGGGCCAAGAAACCTGATCGGTGTTAGATCTCCCATGAAACCCACTCCATCCGTGACCACTTTTATACCACAAAACATATCAATGCTGACCAGCCAAACGGTATCGCTACAGTTTCCCCATTAGAGCGTTTGCCTATATGCCTACCAACATAAATTTATATCAAATATGTCTTATTCATATGAACATTTAATCATTTGTCTGACTTTATTCGATTGTGCAATACAACAAAACACCCAACAACTTGGCCCACTAAGTTCATGTCTAATGAGTCTAGTCAGATTGGTCATTGTTCTTTCAACTGAGCCCTACATATACTGAACAGCAAAAGTAACGCAAGTTTAAAACAAAAATTAAATCGTAAAGGTAAGCGTTCGTGTTTGTGTCCTCTATTTAAAAACTTGACAAAAAGCCAGAGATGCGTTTGTTTAGCTGATCAGTATATAAATAACCAACGGTGTTTGATATTGTTGACAAAGGTCGGTAGGATATCAACGTCATATGATCTATTTCTAGAAATGGTAAAATATATAAGACAGCAGTACACTGAGTAGGTGAGAAACATCCTCAGCACGTGTTGCTGTTGTGAGGCCATGCTTCATCGTCAGATTGATCTAGACTGACACAACCACTGCTTCTGTTATCCCGGAACACGCTGACAGGCTTCCAGGCGTCATTGTCTTGAGGAAAACGCAACAGTACCGAAAATATTATATTGTGGCTTGGAGTGAACACGAAGTCTCCGGCGCACTCCATCGTAACTGAGGAGGTATGTCGGAACACATGTTTTGTGTTTTGGATGTGTGAATGTTTTGTGTTAGACACCTAAACACCAGCACTGTAAGTAAATTTAGCTCAATCTTCTTATACAAAATTTTATGTCGGACAACGTCCCCATGTTTTCTGTACCAGTAAGGCAACAGTATAGACTGCCGATCACATATTAACACTGGCTTGTATCGTTCAGACTCGATAAATTATAGACTGCCGCCATATAACTGAAATTGCAGAGTGCAGTGTAAAACTAAGTTCACTCACTTGTAATAGCATAGTTTAGTTTTCGTAAGAGCGTCTAAATGCATAGGTTGATAAGACTCGATGACATGGCTGATGACGTGACAAAATACTCTGATGACACTGGCAGCTGTTCATGGGGCAAACACTGGATTGTCTAGTGCAGATTTAATTCCTTAAATGTCACTGTCATATATCAATGATCTTTTTGTGCAGCGTAAAACACCAAATAAACAATAATCCTTTCTTGATATCACCCTCGACACTGTTTGACACTCAAAGCTTTAGTGGGTATTAGTAACTTTGAAATACCAGTTCATTTTTGTACTTCAATACCACAGTGAAGTGATATTGGAAGTCACGTGCTGCACGGTGTTAGTTGGAACTAGTTTACTTTGCTTTCGCTTACAACATCTTACGTGTTATCGCTTGGTCATTTATGTCGTTGAGGCGCACAGGTTGTCACCAGATCAGCAGCTAATGGTCTCCTCAGACGCTACTATTTAGCGTTAAGAGAACTGCAGTGTGCCATCAACAACGTCGATGTTTTGAATGGGAGGATTGCAACGGTTGTCATGGTGTATCCACAATTCATACACCCGTCATTTATATGCTATATGCTCTTTGCACAGTTCATTCAGTTTCTACGTGGAAATACATGGTCATGCCATTAGATAAGTTGATGATAGTTGTAAAGACAGACAGATATACGTTTTACTGAAACATATGACAGACACAACATTAGATATATATAACGCATAGTCTGTCAAACTACCTCATCAAATTGTCCATAGATCTGTCTACCTGTCCTGAGGAATATATCTCCGTGATGGCATACAGGTGGCCATGTCTTAGACGAAACTTGATCTCTGTAATTAATCGATTTGTTTGCAGTGTACCTGGATTAGATATTGATATAGGGATTTATTATGAGTCGACTTGCCGTTGCTTGATCTGTGTGGTGTGGAATTGTACAAGAAATACAAGATCCCATTTCAGGATTTACGTTGGTGAAAGTGGATATATCGAGATAGTAAATCATTTGAAGTGTCCAGTAGATTAGATACAGCGCAAGCCAGCCGCGGTGGTTTGTCGAGTTGATGTCGATGACGGAGACACTTGAGTATGTGAGATCATACGACGCGTTGATCAGCATTTCAATGGCAACGTTGTTTTCATATCTTATTGACGTGCGGCCCACGTGGCTCGAATGTCGTGAAGACACCAAACTGAAAAACGAAAACTGCTGATGTGACAGTTTAGGGACACTCATAATGCAATACCCGACTTATTAAATGCCAACAGTGACATTATTTTCTCGTTTACAACCGACAACAGTTTCAACACAATCACGTATATCCCCAAAATCCGTTTACCGTTTTCATTAGGATCTTTAGAGACAGAGGATTTATTAAACACTTTCGTCTTGCGTTCACGCTGACTCTCACAGTTGGACACTTCCCCTTTGATTAATTACTTTAAGATTCTTGTGGACTAGTATGCTAATTGAATGCCACAGTGCTGGACAAGTTGTGTCATAAACAAAATACACTGTGCGCAGCGACTTGCTGCATACATATTTACATACATACTTACATACATACATATTTCCTTTGTTAAGAATGATTTGTCAAAAATATGAACAAACATGAAGAAGCGAAGTGAGTGAAATTTACATGGTTAACGTCGCTTTAGGTAGAGTAGCAGTTATATCCTGACGATGGAGGAAATCTGAAGTAATGTAAGTCTCACACCTTTACCACTTGGTGAAATCCACGAACACGAGTATGCTGCTCACAACAAGAGAATACATTTACCTAGGGGAACCTGGACCTTTGAACCCTTATTCATGGGCATCTGGCATACCAGAGGTACGCAACTATCTACGGAGCAGCAGATGACTGAGACACCTTGGTAAGTGGTTTGATGTAGTTTGAACACCTACACTGCTTTATACCGTCTCTCTTGTGCTCCATCTGGAAAGTCCAGTCTACGTGTCTCAATTCTGAGAATAAACAACATGTTAAGAGTGATCCAAGCAACGTCATGACTATATCAACATGACAATGTGTTTAGTTTCTTGTTACCGAAATATGTAACGTACGTCTTATTCACTTAAACATTTAATCATTTCCCTAAATGTATTTGATGGTGCAATGCAATAACACCAAAAACCCCGCAGCTCAGACCATTAAATGGATGAGTCATGAGCTGCCCCATGTTCCACATAGAAATGACCAAGGATGCCCGATATTGTAAACAAAGGTCATGGAATGATGCCGATGCCTTGTGTTTTAGTGAATGAATGGTACGTATATCACATCAGAACCTCTGCATGCTGCCAGGAGGCAACCTCAACATTATCTGATATTGCAATCTCGATCCTTTCCAACGACAGGTCTGTGCCATTTCAAATGTATTCATAATCAGTGCACAGTGTCGTGGTTTAAAGAACAATTTATTATATGATTATAACTTAAAAGCAGAATACCTTTTCTTAGTCCCTTTTTCTACGCACCTCCCGTTTCGTTTTAAATGCATGAATGAAAACAATGCAGCTTGAACCATGAATCTTTGAGATATCCTCAATCTGTTTGGTTGCAAATAGTCATGAAACTGGAGCATCTGGTATCAGATAAGACATACAAAATGGTCATGTAAATTTATTCATTACTACTTCACTATGAAATATTTACAACTTTGGACGTTTTATGAACACGAACAATGAATTAATTCACTTAAAAATATTTATTCCCCTCCTCATTCATTTCCAACATCATTGTGAATAAAATGGAACACAGACAATAATGTGACAGATATTTTCCATCACAACGGATCTACTGAGTGTAATTGTGATCACAAAAAATCCGAAAATGTGGAAGCTGGTTTATTGTTGATGGTCATCAAACTGAAGCAGGTGTTATCAAGAGCTGCACTGACTTTGTGATAAGAAATATGGCATGCTTCATTGAGTGGGACGTGAATATTGATAACAGATCACCATCTAGACATCTCGTTTTATAATAGCAATTAGTCCAGTTAAGTGATTAATTTCTGGGATCATTTCCTTTTGATGTTTCACTAGAAATGAATACATTTGGTTGCAGTTTAAGTGGTTCATAAGTGTCAGTGTGCTCGAAAACAGTGATGATTCTGGGGCTGATGTATGGCATTTTCTGCTATGGTGAAATATGAAACCAGTTTTCACAGCTTTCGATCAAGCCATGCCAGTTTACACAAAGTGCCCGATGAAGAGTACCAGTTATCAGCCTTCAGGTTTAGTGGAACAACGTTGAGGAAAGGGTTAGGTCGTCAACATTGTGAGAAGAGTGTGTTCGAATCCCGAATTGGCCCCCATCCCCTAAGATTACTAGAATCTATATTTCATTGAGAAATTGTAATTTCCAGAAATAACACATGTAAATAGCTACCCGGTTCGTATCATCACGTGTGGATATTCCCTGGGGATGATTTTCATAAACTTCAGTGACCCATGTCGAGGCAAAGAAAAGATCGTGACAAAACGAGCAGAGGGGGATTTGTGCTGGAACAATGACGCATGTCCCTAAAATACCGAGATAGTTGGAAAAAACGCCTAATATAAACAGATGGGTTATGATGCATTTGATCACTCATCGCAAACTCACAAGTTCCATACAGGTCCGTCATACACTCAGCGTGTATTTCTCCAGCAATGACCTGTTTGAGACGGCATCCTGACTGATTAGCATTTTCAAATACGACGTAAATGGTGCAAAACGACATATTTGCTTCTCTGTACACTGTGAAGGCTACGAGATACGATAATGTGGGGAACATCATGCTGAAACCTTCATACAGGAAGTGGACGGGTTTGGTGGCTGGAATGAAATGACGTGATCCACCATCTCATATCGGGACGAACACACTAGGTACACACCCAGGGCAATTTTACCACACAATGTATATATATGTACGCAGATGAAATTATCGTACTACACTTCTTCTCATTATGAAACAAGCAAAACATTTTCCATTCCAACAGTACCCGACGTCGCACACAAAGCATGAGAACGGCCTTTTTCTAGAACGACAACAACAATGTACTTCATGGTCTCATGGTCTCCAGATCGAACATCGAACCCATCGAACAATTATCCGATGTTCTTGATCAACACCTGTGGTCACATCAGTTACATCCACAGACCCTCAACAGTTGGCACAAGCACGGCAGGAAAAGTGGGGAACATTCTTTAGACCACAGTTCGTAATCCAGACATTTCTGGATTCTCACGGGGACCATAAAAGACAGACGGGACAGATGACTTTCTCAATGAATCATGACGAAAGATAGAAATGCAGCAGAGGGGGGTTTGGGAGATCCAAGCACAATCCTACTGGCAAGGCTTATCGTCAGGTCAGAGCTCGTTTATTGTAATTATTATCCTACTGATATCACGAATATGTCTTACACAGCCTTTCATACCTGTCCACCATCAAACATCCAATCATTCGATGTGTCACACTCGGATTACAGGTATGGGTATTTGAGAATGTCTTTGTAAAGCGAACTGTAATAATCGGTGCTTTAATTTTTATCCTCCTCATTGATTACAAGATGCTCACATACAATGCAGCACAGAACTGATTACCACCTGTGCACAGAAATTGTATAAGCCATACCATCAAAACTTGGACAGAAACGAGAAACGAGAGGATTCCCATACAAATGAAGATGGTAATATCAAGGTATATGTTCTAAAGGAGAATATCGGTTGAACCATTGTTGCAACTATGCACAAAAGGCACGCAGTTAGAAGCAATACAGATTAAACTGTCAATTAGGGCCACGAATCACAATGCAAACACACGATTTATATAACGTATTTTCTCAAATACTGAAAATCATATTTTTTGCACTTCCTTCCTCTCAGCGGCATGGTATTTTCAGTTCGTCGACCTTTTAGAGAGTATGCAAGTAGTCTACAACACTGCTATTAATATGAAAGCGACAAAACCCTTTCCACATTCATAAGACATCGATTGTTCAATCGTGACTATTGTGAGCATATATGTGTTTGATCAGTATTACAGCTGACCGATGCGATGTTGTTTGTAACCAACTCGAGTCTGAACAATCACTGAATTGTCACCATGCAATGCGATGCAGACGCCCGTGTTCATGAAACACTGTGGCATATTTATGGTTGACATAATTAGATCTATCCATATTTTAGGAAAAATATCAGGTGGGCACATGAGAAATATTTGATATTAAAGTAAGCACAATACTACTGACTGGATCAGAAATATGAAGTTTGAATGATTATGTGAATACATATATAGGGAAAGTCCATTTACATATATGTAAAATATCTCGGTGTGTACCAGGATGGTGTGCGGTGAGCGTGGTTGATTTCCATTGTGCATATATTCTAGCGTACTGGTTACGATTGTTAAATATGTCATGTCATAGATTCCTTAAGATGATAACAGATCACGAAATGGGAAAAGAAACCGGGAAACTAATGTAAGGGAATTTTATTAAAAAAGGGGTAATGGTTATATTTGGAATAATCAATACGGCCAAAAAGTTAAAATATTTTATCGTGTCACTTACCCAAAGCATGAAAGACATCTATTAACAAACATAGCTTGAAGCTATCTATCTATCTATCTATCTATCTATCTATCTATCTACCATCTATGTGTCTGCAGTATAAGCATTGGAAATCCGAACTCTGCCATGAATAATATTTATCAAAAATCACTGCAGAAAACTTCCACGTAGTTTTACTCCGTTTTCGATGTTCATCCACGGGTTGTTTGTTGAACTGGGTGTTACATTAACATTGCTTGTAACCACAGAATTTGAAACCTCTGTAACGTTAAAACTGTAGAAGATGAATGCCTGGTATTTCTTTTAATCGGACCCGTCTATAAAAACACCAGAAAGAAATATTTGACATCCTACTATTATGCCCATCCAAATGGAATATAAATGACTGTTATTAACAGATGAAAATGTAATTGAATTACATAACCTCTCAATGTATACCTATTTTGCATTGATGCATATTAGATCTGTAAATATTTGACCGATGTTTTCCTGCTGCTCAATCGTAAATGTTGTATACTATAAGACTGTTACCTGTGTACCGAAAACAGACTGACTGACAGCAAATGTTCGTGAAAAGGTGAGCGTATCCTGCCCTAAAGGTGGCCACCCATCGTAGAAGTATGCCAAGTTTATAGTCATTTGTTCACCTGATAAAAATTGCTAACGTATGGTACAAGCGAAAATAGGGAATTGTATTTGACATCATTTTCAGAAGTGCCTTCCACATACCTAGCACAAAACGTTTTGAAAGCTTTACTGAGGAAATGAATGTTGTAACCTTAATCAAACATCTGAGCAACACAGGTAGGACGCTCTTTGAAATCGCTGATTACAAAATGAATTCCGTACTGAAACATTATACCATACCGCATGTAAATATGCTACACCAACGATTGGGAATAACTAGTCACAATTTCCACTGGGTTTAAAGGGATGCAACAGTGCCAGTAATTGCATGAAGGATCACTGACATTCGGTGAGGACACAGGGTGTTGGCAAAAGTGGTATGTGTTGCAAGCAAATGCCACTCACACTGTCCAGGTCACACAACCTTTCGTTCACACAATACCAGTTCCGACAATGACTTATCTTTGTCGTACCAGGCCAATGCATAACAACGTCAATGCATCCAGTCTCTCACTCTCTCACATGAACAAGAGGTTTGTATCTTGGCATACACACTTGAACTTGCTGCAAAGTATGGACACATACTACTGTTTTCATTATTGTTGTACAAGAGAACGTGACATGGCGAAAATACACTGTAACTCAGGCAATACACTGCGTACCATGGCATGAAAGGTGATTCAAGGACAACATTTCCTCATCTCCCCAGTATTTACACACACACCGCCGTTGTTTTCCAGTCGTTGACAAAGAGTAAGTGTGACACATCCTCTGCAACTGCTGCTGCGAGGCTATACATCAACGTCAAACTGGTCTGTGTATGGAGTGACACAACTATTGCTTCTGGGGTTCTTTCATATAAAAAGTTTATGAGGAAAGCACAACAGTACCTTAAATACTCTATTTTCGTTTGAGGTAAACCTTAAAGCCCTGTAATTAAACAATGTTGTGACGCTATGTCAAGTGCACTATTGATTGCTGTGGTCCATCACGTTGTGAAGACTCAAACGCTGCTGACACTGATTCTTAATTGAGAGGGTATGTAAAAAACACATGGTTTGTACTCCTGAATGAGTGCTCACGAGTTCTTGACTTATGGATATCAAATATTGCATTGAATTGTAGAGCATAATAAACACTCAAATAAGATTCTAATATACATTATTAACTTTAAATTACCAATCACAATCTAGTATTTAGTGAAGTCATGGTACAATAACGCTTCTTACCCTACGTCAGCTGGATACTTAGGTAGGAGTTGAATAGATGTAAGTAAAGATAACGGGGGGACCAAACAGATTCACCGATGGGATTATAATAGGTAACAGATAGGTCTACGACCTAACACCAATCGTAACGCCCCTTGAGCTTTGACGTTTACAGATCATACTAGACTCGCACCTGTTTAATAGCATGAGTGTACAAATTACCTTTGTGTACCAGCCAATCAGAATCGCCCTTTTAACAAGATAACACAGTCATTATATTGTCTGCTTTGGCGTTAATAATCAACATACATCATACGTAGCGAGTTGCTCATATCAGGATCGTGTCTATTTCTTACCAAGTGATCTGAAAAATGATCTCTTACACGTACACGTGAGTGGTGATCAAACATAACCTACCGTTTAAATTGTCTGCTTTTATTAGGTCTCCGGTTTCTGAATCATTGAACTTCAGAGTAATTGCTTCTGAACGCGCCTCATAGATACAAAAGACACGTCGTCAAACAAAAGAAATATCCATAAAATAAACGTTACTTAACATCACGCTGTTTTGACACCTAACTGCATGTTATACTCACACCAGTTTGCTTAGGTAGGTATTCTCGAAATACGAGTACTTCGATATCACAGTGAAGTGATACTAAACAGTCATGTGCGGCGCGATGTAGAGTAGAACCAGTTTACTTTGAATTTGCTTACAGCTTCTTATGTGCAACTTGTTTACTATCTCTTGGCCATTTATGTCGCCGCGAGGCATATACGTTGTTCCCAGGTCCGCAACTGAGGAACTCCACAGACGAATCTGTTGAGCGGTAACAGAACTACAATGCGCTATCAAAAACCTCGTCTTCTGTAAGAGGGCAAAAACTGTTGTAGTTACATCAACTACAAGGTTCAAATACAGGCATGTGCCCACCTGACATACACTGGTCAGTCATACGTTAATTCCTCTTTACACATTTGATTCAACTTCTGTAAATCAGTAAATAAGTGTAAGTGGAAACACGTGATTGTGCAGTTAGGTAGGCGGATGAAAGCCTGCTTTTCGAAAAAAAACCCCAGACGTACGTCTTCCTTTATCATGTTGCAGACAAAACATTAGACACATAATACTCTGTCTGTCCAAGCATCCTTTCAGTTTGACGGTATATCTATCTGTCTACGTGTCTCTCTTCATGTTTTTAATACGCATCCCCATGTCATAGATAAGACATGATGATGAGTTAATCGAATAGTTTACACTGACCCATAAGATGTAGGTGGATTAAGGGTTGCCTTCAACTGCCATTTGATATGAATCTAGCTGGTGTCGTTGTTTTAGAACTGTCTTGGGTGGAACATTCTTGATTGAATACACACTCGACCCTGTCTTTCACTTTTTACGTGGCCTAGAGTAATGTTTGAGAACGCTTTTAGTTTACCGTTGATTAGATACAACGTGAACCATCCTGTATCCACTTACTTATTTGGCTGCTGGTCTTACATGTTGGAAAAATATACATACACTGGGGCAGGGATGCTGCTGGTTGTGTGTGATATTGTTTTCATAATTCTAGGTACCCGAGTGAACTTGAGTGACAGCGTTTTGTGCTTAAACGCAGATATATCAAAGCGTGAACGGAAGGCATGGGGCTATGTTGGTTGAGACAGTTAACTTACTGTCACGGATAAGTGCAGACAAACATAGCAGCATTTTAGGAGTGAACCTGGATTTGAACTCACAATCTTTGGTTTCTGGCATGCTGGATGGACGCAACTTTGCACCGCGCGTAAGTGAGTCACAACGGCCATGTTTCAGCCATATCGTGACTAAAACTGGTTCTAAATTCATGACGAATACATATAATTTACGAAACCCTGTCAACGAAGGACCGAACAAGTACTAGATCATCACAGTTTTGTGAAACCTGTATGAAAGAACATTAAAATCATGTGCTAACAATTAACAATAGAAGATAAAAAGGGCAAGAGGTCTCTCTCTCTCTTCTTTCTCTCTCTCTCCCTCCCTCTCTCTGCGTGTCCTACATTTAAGAGATACTAAGTCCTACGTATGACATACTATTTCCTACGAAGGAGATGTAAAGTCCTACGTAGGAGATGTTACGTCTATGTAGGGGATATTATGTCCTACATTAGAGACACAATGTCCTACGTTGGAGATAGTATCTCCTTTCTAGGAGATATTATGACCTACATAGGAGATACTACCACTAGTATAACTTTACTGGTATATAGGATATAAGGAGACTTGAGCATCCAGTCCATGTGTGACCATTCTTAATATAGATTATTTCATTATCATTATTTCCACATGATAAAATTTTCCTTTTCTGGTGTTGAATTTTTCCCCATGTCTTCGCATTAACCAACATGTGTCTTGGTCACACCAGCCTTAATTCATTTCTCTGAATTTACTTCATGGCACACTACATCGGAAACTTCAGCAGTAGGTCCACTAAATGGATGCGTGATGAGTCTAGACAGATTTACCGTCAACGTAGATGTACATATGAATGACCAAATGTCCGATATTGTAGACAAGGCCATGACAGCACGATAGATTTCATGTTATAGGCGTATGGATGGTAGTACATAAAACACACCAAAGTGTCTACATGTATATGCGATGCACCGTCAACATTGTCCGATATGGTAATCTTGAGACCTTTCACAGCGTCCGCTTAAAGCCATTAGAATCCATCCACAAGTACTTCACTGTGAGACCTTTACAATGTTTCTAGTGTTATGAACAATGAATTACTTCATTGCCATGTCATTGTCTTTTAAATAGAGGGAACACTTTGAACATTCTCTGTCATCAAATGCTATTTATTTTCCCCCTTTTTCGTTTCTGAAATATTGTGAATAAATTGTATCATAAACCATGAACCTGTCACGTGTTGTCAATCAGAATGTATTTTCATGTTTTTAGGGAGTCCAGTTTAATTGCAAAAATGTACGTTGAGTGTTCTTTTATTTCAGATTGTCATCAAACTGGAACATGTATTATCAGGAATTCCACTGAGTGTTTTTTCATAAGAAATATGATGTGCCTCATTGAACGGGCTGTGAATATTTATGACAGATCTCTGTCTATCCACTGCATCTGACAATAGCAATTACTTCTTCGGGAAAAGGAGACGTTCATCCCTGGAATGGACCATCGCCGACTGTTGATGTTTCATTTAACAGTAATACTGTTTTTGCAGACTACGACGTTTATAAGTGCTGGAAAGGTTGGCATTTGACGGTGGGTGTTATGCTGATGCTGATATCCAGTGTTTATCGGTGGATGCATGAATAATAAAGGACAGACAATGCCATTTACAAAGTGATCAAACATACTGTATGTTTCATATGGTGTTACACAATGTCATTTAGAAGTTGTCAAATGTAAAATATTATATTACTTACACACAGTGAGTTAAAGTCTCAAGCAATTCAACGACATGCTGGGTTTTTCAGCTTGACATTTACTGATACAAGTTAGCTATTGGCACAAGTAATGAACCATGTAGCTATAGATCTTGTTTAATCGTGCATCGGCTAATAAACATTAATTCGTAGCTATTGATGGCTATTTAAACATGCAATTAATGTCCGATTTCAACATTCCAACAATTACTTAAAGTCAACCCAACCATCAGTTTCAACTATGAATGTGCTGAAACCTCATTACCTGCAGCGAAATTGCAACGTTTGAATAAAACATCAAAATTATATGTTGGTCTATCGAATGGATATGTACAATCGTTGTTACATGAGTATTGACGTAGATCTGATTAAATTATTCACGGCCCACTCAATTTGACTAGTCATATTTCTTTTTTAAAACGCACTGAATACGTTTCCAGAGCATGAGAAAGTACACAGGAGTAATTGCTGCTGCAGTCCCAAAAGTTCTAACTAGTGCGTTCTAACTAGTAAAAATTAAAACACTAATTATATAGAACGCAACCATAATGTTCCATTTGCCGGAATGCAACTAAAAACGTATGTATTGTTTTGCACGATTATGTTACAAAATTGTGATTACTGTCCTATGCACGAGCAATTTTCGCATGGAGGGTATCAAACCTGAAGACTGAACTATGACACGGGAAAGGTTTGACGTCGGCGCAACAATAACGGGTCACACGAATGTTTCAAATGGGTGCTTCCAGCAGTCATACTGCAAGGACATTGGGTTGCACAAGACAAATCCGATGGGACTCAACCCAAAAAGTACTAGAATTTGTACTTTACTAAGAAAGTGCATTCTCATATATGACATATGTTAAACCATAATTAGGCTGGCCCGTTTCAGTATGATAGGACAGACATGTGATAGACCCAGAATCGGACGTCACAGAGAAGAAAATCGCTATCTGCGGGTTATTCACCTACGCAACCGAATGTTGACGATGACGTCATCATCAGTCACATCATTGGGTCATCGCGTGAGCCGAATGCCAGTTACAAGACAACCTCGTGCCCACCGACCGCTGCGTTTAATGGCCTGGACCTTCCATCATCGTAGATACCTTCTGCAGTGGCCATAACTACTTCAATGAGATTTGGGGAATCTGGAGTTCGTATAAAGATGGTATCAGTCGTTTTCGATATCCTCGATACAAGTATAGAGAGACTCAGCTTCCTAGAATGGTTGTTGACAAGAAAGTGCTGTCCTCCGTGGCTGCTTTTCATTTCATAAAACGCTTCGTCATCCAAAAAAATGTATGTGACTCTAGACCTTAAGATTGGAAAGCCGAGGGCCATGTATTACATCATATCATTCAAAAGAGAATACCTGAGTTCTGTCTGGTGCATAGCTCCCCCTACATTTCCTGTGACATGATTTTATCTCAAAATCCTCAGTCTCTGGCGAGTGGAACGTGATATGGCTGCATAAAAAAATAAATGGTTCTTGGGTACATTTTTTGCAAAAGTGACGAGAGCGGTAGGACCTTTACTTAAATGTTTGATAGAAAAAAAGTGACGAAGGAGGAACAGATTTTTATTTTTATTTTTCTCTCAGAAATACAGCTTCAGGATTTGTTAAACTCATTGTCAGTTCAAACCAGGCTGCCTGACATCTTTAGCACCTTTGGTGGACAGCTCAGGGTGTCCCGTTTGATAAGTGAGTCGTCATGGGTGTATTTGTTAAGAGTCCGGACATGACGACTTTGGTAAGCATTATCTTCGCTTCATTTTTTGTAGTAAGATGGAGGACATGTGATAAATTGTCAATGACGAGTCAGCTGGTATGACGACGGTTCATACAACTACGGAGTAACCTCAAGTAGACGCATTATGAAACCAGTCCCTGTGACAGATCGATGTTAGTTCAAACAATACATGCAGTATTTAAACTTTGACACCGTACGTCATATCGTGTAGGCGTGATGGAAGGTGTAACCATCTAAACGTTGTTACAACTGACACCGCTGTCCAGAGGAGGACGACATCTTGACGGATCCTTCGAGGATGAAATTGGTATACGCCATTGCTCAAACTACAGATGGCAAATTCTAATACACAATCACACAACTGACATCAGAATCTATTCACCAACATCGCCTTCCGGGTTATGCGTCCGCCTTATCTGGGTCATTCATATACTGTGCAATATTCATGGTTAAGATGGGACCATTACAGACTGGAAATACCTCCGTACGTTTTCCCAACAGTGGATGAGTTTTTAAACTGAAGACCCTGATTTGATTGAACCACTTTCACTTTTCAGCATTTTCGCTATTTACTCATACATGTCATTAGCTCACAAAGCCTATGTCGCTTTGTCCAGGCTGTGCTATGGAGGATACATGTCCCATAGGTTTCTGTATTAATAGGAATAGCATAACACCGAACGTATCATTTTTCACAGTTTTGTAGAGGATTTCGCTCTAAATATGATCACTTAACCGTCAGTAATAGATCTGTGTTCGTAGGTTTCACTGAAGTGAGAGTCCACATGAAGATTCAATTGAAAACAAAACAAAATCAAAATGTTAAACGGTGAAGTTGGAGCTGTTTGAAGCCACCTTTCGCAAATTATTGAAGCTAAGGAATGCCAAAATCGAAACTGTCAACCCCTCTTTTCATGTGAGACCTGTTTCCCCATTCTGAGTCTAACAGTCGAAGCAACTGGATGTGATTGTGTGTAATGATCCAAATTAGGTCTGCAACAAGGTGAAAATTTGAAATGCCACTTGTAATGTTTAAGAGTTGAACTGTTTTAGCACGGAATTCAATTACTCCTTTAGAGCAGTGTCAGCTTTCAACATTTCTGACATGTCTTGAGGAGAAATCGAAATTCATCTTTTTAGTACATTTCCTTCGTGGCATCCGCACTGATTAAGGCTGTCACAGTCATTAAATTCGAGATTTCTACTTCATGGAAAATCAAAGTATGTTCTAACAGCCTCTCAATGAGATGCCATCGTTATATTTGCCCATTACCCACAGACATTACTTAGTTTAGTTGTTATCGGAATTTCCAATTTTGGCTCAAACATCTCAGAATGGACGTAAAACTTCCGATGTTATTTCATTCAAACATTTAAAAAATACATGGTTAAAATCGAATGCAAAGTTTAACGTTATAACCTGACTACCGCTGTGTGAAGCGTAATATTCATTGACAACTATTATTCCAAAAGAGCTTTCTTGAATGTCATCTTAAAGCACAACAGATACAAATTTAAATAACTACTTTACTATATATATTATTGTTCAATCAACATATTATAATATATTAAGCTAATGAATGGAAAACGAACGGATAGAGTTTCTTTACATGAGGAACCTTATGCCACACCTTCATTACTAATCGAGTGGAAACTCGAAAACATGGTGATAATTCATCAATCAAGACGCTTCACTGGTGTCTACTGGCTGGCTTGCTTCAGATGTGATTTTGCCAAGCGTAGTCCATGAGACTACTTTCAGTATCCCAAATCAAGTAATGTACATGAACTTGGTAGTCCGTAATTGCATGTTTCGTTAAACACTTTGGTGTTAGGAAACCACGATCTTGTTAATGTAATACAACCACTTACATTCAGCTGCTCGTGTTTCTGATACCTCAGTTTCATTACAAAAGACCAATTATATCTGAAACGTTGACTGAATTTAAAGCCAGTGTCATTCACATAATATCATGGTGCATTTTAGGGAAGGAGTCGGTTCTCAGTTTGGTAACCGTTCAATTTCTCAATTTATACTACTCAAAACAAGGCTGAAACCACATGCAACAGGTATTGTGACAATGATCAGATACTGTGAGCCGTACACACATGGTTTAAAACCTTGGCACACTTTGAAGCGTTTCAAAGGGAAATGTTTCTGAGGCTTGCAAAGAATCAGCTACGACATTCACATGAATCAATGTTTCCGAAATATTTGCCCATGTTATTAAGTGTATATATTCCATATCAATTAAGACCTGAGTCATGACATTTTGCTACACGGTAAATGCTGGATTTCTGGATTGATAAAATGTATGTACTAAATCTAGACCTCACTCAAAACAATGTAGAAACTGAACTTGTGTTTGAAAACTAAATTGGCTGTAGACGGCAAGATCGTTTCAGTTGTTGAAAGTAAATCTGTTAATAGCTTTTGGCACCTGCTAGTTACTGAAACATATCGTACTGTACACTGTTCAAAACATTTAATAAAGTTTCCGGATAAAAGGAATGATACGCACTCTTGCACACGCACGCACGCACGCACACACACACACACACACACACACACACACACACACACACACACCTGGATCCGCTTATGGACTCGATTATTTAATTGGAATATTGGAATATTGGAATATTTCTAAGTGAGGAGTTGTGATCATGTATATTGACGGACAGGTAAATATACATTGTTAGCTTAGTTTCAGATAAAAAAACAATCATAAATATTGTAATTCATCTAGTTCCAGAAAAAAAGAAAGGCTAGAAACACAAAAATGACGTAGAATCTGGTTCTAACATGACAAGGCTTATATTATCGTGCTCTGTATCTTCAAAATGTCGGTATTAAAGCGGAAAGCACTGTTCCAAAGAGACTCTTAACATAAGAAGATTGATACGATCTGACATTGCCAAGAAACCAAATGTCATAAGTTGAAATTAGAACATACACTTTATAAAATCTTCCTTGCGTGTAATCAAATATGCTTGCAAAATCATTAAAATGCTTGCAAAATCATTAACGTTCTCATAAAATAACAAAAAGGGGGAAAAACTATTTATAAGGAAATTAAGCTATTTCCAAAATGCCTTATAGATACTGCAGTTGAAACTTGTCTCTTACAAATGTCAACTTCGTGTATGTAACAGTTCTCTCATACAAAACAGCGTGACTACATGAGACATGAATTGTTGGATTCAATCATGGCGGAAATACAGTCGCATAGTGGGACCGAAAGTGTAGCCATTGTGTTTCTTTTTTCAAGAGTAGTGATCCACCGAGCCTACATTTCATATATTTGATTAAAGTGGTTTGATTATGTTAATCATTCCCCAGAAAAATATGAGCGGAAGTGCAGTGACACGTTTTTTTTATCTAAATTGAGATCACAATTGATAGCAACATATGTCATATTTAGGATTTCACTTTCTTAGTAAAGTACAAATTCTAGTACTTTTTTCGGTTGAGTCCCATCCGGGATTCGAACCCGCACCCTCAGAGTCAGGCACCTAATCGCCAGCACACAAAGTCAGCCGCCTAGCCCGCTCAGCCACCGCGACTTCCAAAAAAAGTACTAGAATTTGTACTTTACTAAGAAAGTGAAATCCTAAATATGACATATGTTGCATTTGACCACTTTCTAAATGGCATCGTGTAATCACAATTGATAGCGTTCTTTTGAAGATGATACTAATCTAATTGTGTTAGATGAAAGTAAAATTGATACAGGTGATAGACATTACACAATGAAACGTGAAAAGATGTGTCATATACATTACAGTTTGATGTCATAGATACGTTATTCACGCTCCTGGCTATGACTCAAGAAGCCAAATTTAGATCGGTTTTCCGGTGCAGTTGAAATAACGTCCACTTGGTGGCACCTTACGAGAGTTGTTGTGTCATATATCTTCCATTCTTACATTATTCATTGTGGAGATAAAGGTGGAAGGTTTCTCCCTATGACGTGCGTGTATATACAGATTAACTACAGATGACGATACAATATAAAAACGGGCTATAGACCGCCAACAACTGAGGGTATAGACCAACATACTAAGGTCCATGGGGACTTACAGTACCTTTGCTACCTGCATGGACTGTTGGATTTACACCATCCCCTCAACAGCTCGCGATTGTAAGGAAGTTTAGCCAAAACTTTAAAAGAACAGTTATGCTTCGTTTAAAATTGGGCTAGCAAAAATTAAACTGAAAGTGCTGGGACTTACGTACCCCCTCAGGAGGACAATAGTTTTACGATACTTTAACTCCCTTTGAGGATACAGCCACTAACATTACCAGTTGCTAATTTATACCAATCATTAAAATACGTCTATGTACAGGGCGTATTAATACAAATTCAATCATGAAATCAGTTCTTTTTTAAAAATAAAAAATAATTAAATGAGGACTAACAGTGGTAAAAAGATCCTTAACAGTTTTGACATTGAAATATTTATCCCTTGTGATAGAGAATTCAACACAGTCAAGCAGGATATGTGTGACGGTGACTCTCTCATCACAAGGGATATAAAACGGATGATCCTCACCTTTTAACAGGTATGCATGTGTATATCTTGATATCTTGTGTGACCAATACCGCATCGTCGTATGATAACCTCCTCAAATTTGGACTGACAACCCGAATAGGTATAACCAATGTAGGTTCTTACTGCATGTAGTTTATTTATGCCTTTTTGGGTGTCCCACTTCTTATGCATCAGATCATGGGTGCTAGCTTCAGATAATGCTAGCTTTGTAGTCACAATAAGGAATAAGAAGTGGCGTCACAGAGTGCTGCCTTAGCAGCAAGATCGGCCTTTGTATTCCCAGAAATGACATCGTGGCTGGGCCGTTCCAGTAGCAAGATCACTGTACAATTCAATAATTTCTATTAAAAGTGCATGTTTGCAAGAAAGATGTTTAATCGCCTGAAGACAAGAATGAGAGTCTGAATAGATTATGAATTGCTTATGTTTAGGGTGTCTTTGAATATATTAAAGAACTGTTAATATGGCGTTTGCTTTCGCTGCTATCCGGTAGTCTAGAAGATATTGTTCTGGATCCATTGGCCGTGGCACAAGCTACTGCAACACCGTGCTTGCACCCGTCTGTAAATAATGATTTGTAATTGTTATGTTTGTGGTTTTTTTTAATTGATGAAAATATAGTTAGATGGTCAAATACCGAGTGACGGTCTAAAAGGAAAGTAAATCTGGAATAGTAGTGGCGTTCTTTCAACAGTCAAAAGACATTTAATCATGTCAGACACAGTGCTTTTTTCTCAATAGAAGTCATCACTTTCGACACTAGTTGGTTTCAAAATATCCCGTTTAATCAAGAACTTTATACTCAGTTTTCAACAAAACCGATTACTGAACCCGACCAACAAGATACTGGCAATTCTGAGGATTGGTGGATTCAACTCTACACATTATAAACCAGAATGGAATTGGATGGATGTTTGAGAACGACTGAGATGAGCTATTTATTTATTTTATTGCATGAAAAAGTCTCCGAACCTGGTATCATAATTACAACAACAATGTATTTTCCAGCCATAAATACAGACCGCCACGACTAGTGACATGAACAACCATCACAACAACCAAAGACGTGTCATATTTTAACAGCTGCGGACGTCATCCACAACCAACTTAAAATAACGAAAGCCTGAACTGTGGAACAGGATATGTTCTCAGTACCAATGTTTGTCCACCATGGGCGACTAAAATGAGATTTGTACTATTACTTTATTTGTACTAGTTTCATATATTTTTATTCAGGTACCTCAGTGGCCATTACATCGTTCACATGTTTCTGATACTCACAAAGTGTTAGCACTAACTCAGAAACACTCAGATCGGCAGAGTGACGTAATAAATCAAAGCAATCCATTGCAGGAAGCAAAGGCACTGTAAGTCCCTACGGTCCCTAGTGTGATGCTTTACATTCCATTCATGGCGATCTATTGCCGTTTTTATATTGCATTGTCTTATTATGATAGGATATTTTAATATTGGATCTTTTGACTTTCATGGGCAAAATTTCATTCTAACCTTCTAAATATAACTGTGATCCCAGGGATGTTCACGGCCATACGTTTATGAAAATACACATTGATTTTTTAAATATAACTTTCGTCTGTTTGTTCCTGTCAGACGTTCCTTATAAATGAGCTTATTCAGATATGCCAAACCTTTACATGGCAACTACTTCACAGAAATGTTGCCAAAGAAACGTTGATCGTATCATTATATACAGGACGTAGCATGCATATGCCCTAATTGTAATTGCTTGTCTCAGGTGTGCAATGCCTGAACGGACTATCTCTAACTCGGAATGTTGACTTAACCCTAAAGCGGATGAGACTTTTTGGTTTGAGTCAGTACCTCAAACAAGAGGTGGCTTCAAATACAAGAGCCGAGTTAATATGATTCCGACGCCCTGTTAGAGACGGACCATTAACTGAGTATGATCTTGGACAGGTCCAATAATGTTATAGACGTCAATTACACCAACGTTAATGCTGGTGTTGAAAGTAATCAATTATGAAAAGATTTCTCAAGTTCGACAGTTCGAAGTGGTGACTCTAGTGTCACCGTGACCTAATCAGAGCATTGCAAGGTCACACTGACCCTACAATGTGAACGCAAAGGATGTTCTAGTCCCTTGGCCGACATGGCCTAAAATAAATTGCATCTGGTGATGTTTTTGCTCACTGCAATATCTATTTGTGCATTTAAATTGCATTTTTACTCAATAGTTTCAGAAATCCTCGAACGCACATTTCCATAACTCTGTCCTAAGACTAAACTGGAATGTTATGCAATTCAGACTCGCTTGAATGTTGATTGTTTTAAAAAAAAGTAATCGTAGGCTTTTTCACATTTTCACTCTCACTTTTGTTTACGATTTCTATGTTCAGATTACAGTTAGTGATACTAAGACGTGACATAATGTCATCTCAGCCTTGCGTACGTCCGTGTTTATGGTGGAAACAGTTTTATGTCTATTACCTCAAGGTGTGAAACAGAATATGAAACAGTTGTTTTCCTGGTTCAAACCTTTCTTGAATGTTTTCGCTGCTGTCTTGCATCTGGTAGACGAACCCTTCTTTCCTCTAACATGAGGAGAAAAAAGAACATAAGTACAGCACGTCTTAGAAAAAGGCCAACAGCTGTGTCGTGATTTGGAGCATAGAAAACTACACAAATATTTATTTTGATATGTTGGTAAGTGTGCAAAGGGGGTTTTAGCTGATTGCAACCATTTAGTATTTGATGAGATGGATACTAAAGGGTACATTGAGTTCATATATATCACGTTGAGTTGTATTCAGAGAATGAGGAGTCCAATAGGATTATCCTTTAGTGAACACTGAGTATGATACCAGCCGCAGTACACTTGAGCCTTATATCTGTAATGGGTTGACGTCCGTTAAATAGCACCCGTGCATCGTTATTCGAACGCCAATTAGGACGGCTTAGTTTTGTGTCATTATTATGTTCCAGCCAGTGGGTTACATAAGTTACTAGTCATTATAGTGTCTACTACGCCGTTATAAACAAAACACATCACACTGCGCGAGTTTCACGTGCCAAGACCTCGTAAATGATCTGACTAGAAAATATTGTACTGATACACGCGGAGATGAGGTAATTAATAAATAAGTTGGTCAGTCTTCATGGACAGATGAATGTTGCTCATGGATGAGTCAATGAGGTGTTTGGTTAAAACTACTTGATCGACACAAACGCACTTTTGGACTATTGTGCAGAAGCAATCATTTACAGTAGCAGGACTATTGCTGAGTTGGACATGAAACAACAGATAAACATTAAATCATTTCGGTTTTGTTGCTGCTGTTGTTGTTGTTGTTTTTAAAATCACCTCAATGTTGACATAAGTGCGCTTATGCTTAAAATAAGCTTTCGGTTCCAATCCTTATGACTTCTGTAACATCTCATGGTCGCTTATGTTACCGAATGGTGTAGATCTTTGCCAGATCCTCTGTCAATGGTACTGAGGGTTAACATGACGGTAATTTGCCTGCAACAACGTCGTTTCATACGCGTGGACATAAAGCACGACAACGATATCCACGACAGCCTTCAAGAGCTGATATATCCACGTGGCACAGCACATTCAGTTTCCACGTTGAGCTAATAAGTGGACAGACATGACCATACTGATAGATAAACGGATGATAGCTTGCGCTGCGTAAAGACAGATACATCTTACGGGAACACATGAGAAACATAAAATTAGCCAGACAATTCTCATAGCCTGTCGAACTATCTTATCGTTTTGTCTATATAACTGTCTGCCTGTCCAACTGTTTATCTTCATGTGTGTGGGTATACAAATCGCCACGTCTCAGATGAGACTTGATCTCTATAGTTAATTGAATGGTTTACAACATTCTATCAGATGCACGCGGATTTAAGACTTACTTCCACCTTGGGGATTTGATGAGTAGAGTGACATGGTTGCTTGGACGAGGTTGACACTGTCTGGAGTGGAATTGTCCCCATCAAATATGGTTTGACCATTCCATTGAAGGTGGAGAGTGGTTGTTACAGATACCTAGAGAATAATCAATTGTAAGTGGGCAATAGTTTCCCAGCCTGTCTCCACTTGAGTATGTCAAGTTTATGTGGCTGGCTGGAACATGTTAGTGTGTTGTATCAAACGATTTGATCATTTTTTTCAGCAATTAAATGCTGGAATTATAAATGTTGGAACAAGTAGATAACTAGTACAGGTCCTAGATCAAAACCATTTAATTGAGCTTACATTCACCCATGGACACCCATGAAACCCAGTCCATCCATGACAACTCTTATGCTACAAAACATTTCAATAATGATCAGTCAAACGGTATCCCTACAGTTTCCCCACGACAGCGGTTGCCTATGTGCCTTCCAGCATACATTTATATCAAATGTGTCTTATTCACACGAACATTGAATAATTGTTTCGATTCGATTGTGCAATACAACAGAACACCCAGCAACTTGGCCCACTAAGTGCATGTCTGATGAGTCTAGTCTGAGCTGGGCATTGTTCCTTCAGCTGAGCTCTATGAATACTGAACAGCAAAATTAACGAATGTTTATGACTTACTTGTAAAAACTTGAGAAAATGCCAGAGTTGCGTTTGTCTTGCTGTTCAGTATATAAATGACCATCGGTGTCCGATATTGTTGACAAAGTTGACGCCATATGTTCTTTTTGTATAAATGGTAAAATATATATAATACATCCACTTCACGTTGCTCGTGATACTCATGAAACACACACATACAATGTATCATAAAAAGTCAAACAGTAAATAATGAACCATGCGCTATACAATAAAAAATAGAAAAGAAAACATTCATATACAAGTAAATATGGCATGGTATAATATGACCTTAAGGTACTTGTTTCAACATTGTTAACAAAATGAGACGGTCTATGAGAAAGGCTATGAACAGATTGGCCGAGCAGTTCATCAAAAGTGTTCTCGCTGATCATTGTCATCATACCTTGTATATTTGCTTGTTTGTCTTTACGTTACATACATTAAAGACTTGACCACGTAGTTCGAACCTTGTACGTCGATTCTTTTATTCAACTAGTAAACCGCCCTTTTTATCAAAGGGAATACAAGGCACACGGCCTTTGTAAACATTATAAAAAGGCTTTCGGTCTCAATTACCTGTCACTGGCAGTGGGGTACTCTAGTAGTTAAAGTGTTCGATCGTCACGCCGAAGGGTCGAGTTCGATTCCCCACAGAGGTACAACTTGAGAAGCGCATTTCGAGTTTCCTCCGCCGTAATATTGATAGAATATTGAAAAAAGCGGCGTAAAAAGTCATATACACTCACTCACATTCAGACGACTAACTGCCGAAACATGTTATGCAAACTGATTCTGATTCTCCATCTTAATCGAGGAGGTATGTCGAAACACATGTTTTGTGTTTTTGATGTGTGGATGTGTCGGGATAGACACCTAAACGCCAGCACGGTCAGCAAATCTAGCTCAATCAGCTTATAAAAACATTTATGTCGGACAACGTCCACGTGATTTCTGTACCAGTAAGACAATATTAGTATAGACTGCCGTTCATATATTACCATTTGTTCAGGAGTAGAATATAAAATGGGTTATATTTGAGATTACGGACAAGATCAAACCGAACACAAGTACTATTTGTAGTAATTTACTGAGAATGTGTAATCCCAAATATAACATTTGATCACGTTCTAAATGTCATTCTGAAACCACATGATATATTTCCCAGAAGGCATTCCTATGTGTAACTACAACTTAGTACTGAATGTGTGATTGGTTTGCGTTGATTGGCTGGATGATGTTAACTGTTGCAGTTAATTGGTTTATTAATAAACCTATTGGTAATGATTCTTGCTGCGGCCACTGTGAGTGTATGTTGTTCGAGTGATTTACATGTAATGGGGGAGTGAGTGGGTTAAAATTTAACGTCACAACGGCAATATCTCACCCATATCGTGGCGATAACAATTTACACAGTAAAAATGAAAACATCTAGGAGAATGAAATCTGTCAAACGATGGACAGTAAAAATACTAAAGTAGTTTAACTAGCGTTTGATGTGGATTAAGCTGATCACCAAATACACAATATCATTCCTTGATATTACCCTCGACACTGATTTGATACCCAAGCTCACACCAACGCACTTTATGGGTATTAGTACTATTTTTGAAATACCAGTTCATTTTTTGTACTTCGATAGCACTGCACAGCATAGCACAGTGAAGTGATATTGGAAGTCATGTGCTGCACGGTGTTAGTTGGAACCAGTTTACTTTGCTTTCGCTTACAACATCTTACGTGTTATCTTTTGGTCATTTATGTCGCTGAGGGGCATGGCTGTCACCAGATCAGCAGCTAATGGTCTCCTCAGACGCTACTATTGAGCGTTAAGAGAACTGCAGTGTGTCATCAACAACGTCGATGTTTTGAATGGGAGGACTGCAACGGTTGTCATGGTGTAACAATTCATACACTCGTCATTCACATGTTATATCCGCTTTGCACTGCTCATTCAGTTTCTACGTGGAAAGACATGGCCATTTCATTAGATAGGTTGATGATAGTTGTAAAGACAGACAGGCGTTTTTCTGAATCATATGACAGACACAACATTAGACATATATAACGCATAGTCTGTAAAACTACCTCATCAGATTGTTCACAGATCTGTCTACCTGTCCGATTTTCCGTTCTTAAGGAGGAATGTATCTACATGGACATACAAATGGTCATGTCTTAGACGAAACTTGATCTCTGTATTTAATCGAATCGTTTACATTGTTCCATCAGATATACGTGGATTAGATATTGATATAGGGATTTATTTTCAGTCGAGGTTCCGTTGCTTGATCTGTCTGGTGTGGAAATGTACAAGAAATACATGACGACGCCTTTCACGATTTACGTACGTGAAAGTGGATATATCGAGAAAGTAAATCAAGTGTGCAGTAGATTACATACAGAGCAGGCCAGCCTCTGCGGTTTGTCGAGTTGATGTCGATGATAGAGACAAGTGACATCATACGACGTTTTGATCAGCATTTCAATGGTATATTCGTTTTAAGTGTTGTTCCAACTCAATCCTCTTTCAAAACAAGTCAAATAATGCAATTTCCCTGTGTCGATAGGCTTTATATAAGTAAGAACTCAGCATTCAGCAGGCATTTATTTAGCCCATTGGTCGAAAGATAAACAACAACGTTTTCACTTTTTATTGGCGTGAAGCCCACGTGACTCGAATGTCGTGAAGACACCAAACTGAAAAACTTTAGGGACACACATAATGCAATACCCAACTTATTAAATGTCAACAGTGACTTTCTTTTCGCATTTACAAATGACAACAGTTTCAACACAATCACACACACACACACACACACACACACACACACACACACACACACACACACACACACACACACACACATATATATATATATATATATATATATATATATATATATATATATATATATATATATATATATATATATATATATATATATATATATATAAACCTTTAAATGTTTTCATTAGGATCTACAGAGATAGAAGATTTATTAACGCTATCGTTTTACATTCACGCTGATCACTCACTGTTGGACATCTTTGGTTAATTACTTTCAGGTTCTTGTGGACGAGTTTGCTAATTGAATGCTACTTTGCTGGACAAGATGTGTCATAAACAAGATATACTACATGCAGCGACTTGCATGAATACATATTTCCTTTGTTAAGAATAATTTGTCCAAAATATATAAAAAATATGAAGAAGTATATACACTGCAATATTATCATTAGAATGCCTAGTTACCTTTTCTGAGTGAGTGAAGTTTACATGGTTAACGTCGCTTTAGGTAGAGTAGCAGTTATATCCTGGCGATGGAGGAAATCTGAAGTAATGTAAGTCTCACACCTTTATGACTTTAGTGAAATCCACGAACACGAGTATGCTACTTGCAGCAAGAGAATATATTTACCTGGGGAAACCTGCACCTTTGAACCCTTATTCATGGGCATCTGGCACACCAGAGGTACGTAACTCCGTACAGCGCTGTTGATGACTGAGTCACTTTGGTCAGTACTTTGACGTAGTCTGACCGCCTTCACTGCTTTATACTCTCTGTCTTGTGCTTCCATCTGGAAAGTCCAATCTACGTGTCTCCATTCTGAGAATAAACAACATGTTAATAGTGATCCAAACAACGTCATGACTGTTTCAACATGAAAATGTTCTTAGTTTCTGGTTAGCGAAATATATAACATAAATCTTGTTCACTTAAACATTTAATCTTTTCCCTAAATGTATTTGATGATGCAGTGCGATAGTAACAAAACGAACCCCGCAGCTTGGGCCACTAAATGGATGAGCCCGGTCAGAGCTGTCCCATGTTCCATTACAAATCTCTGATAATGTTATCTTGAGACCTTTATGAACTGTTACTTGATGTCATGTAAATTTATTCATTACCACTACATTACGAAATATTTACAACCTTTTAACGTTTTATGAACTCCAACAATGAATTTCTTTATTGTCAAGTCACTTTCTCTTTGATAGTAGTAACACTTTGAAGTTTCTCTCTCACTGAAAAATATTTATTCCCCACCTCATTCATTTCCAATATCAATGTGAATAAAATGGAACACAGACAATAAATCTGACAGATATTCTCCATCACAACGGATCTACTGAGTGTAATTTTGATTACAAAATACCCGAAAATGTTGAAGTTGACTGCTGGTTTATTGAACATGGTCATCAAACTGAAGCAGGTGTTATCAGGACTTGCAATGACGGCTTTATGATAAGAAATGTGACATGTTTCATTGAGTGGGACGTGAATATTGATAACAGATCTCTAGACATCTCGCCTGATAATAGCAATTAGTCCAGTGTGGAAATGTCATTATTCTCTGGGATGGAACATCACTACCTTTTGATGTTTCACTAAAAAGGAATACATTTGGTTGCAGTGTAATTGGTTCATCAGTGCCAGTGTGCTCGAAAACAGTGGTGGTTCTGGGGTTGATGTATGGCAATCTTTGCTATGGTGAAATATGAAACCAGTTTTCACAGCTTTCAGTCATGGGAGCCATGCCAATTTACATAAAGTGCCCGATGAAGAGTCATCAGCCTTCAGGTTTAGTGGAAGTTGAGGACTGGGTTAGGTCGTTGACTTTGTAAGCTAACAATCGGATGCCTCACTGTGAGAAAAGTGTGTGTTCGAATCCCACATTGGCCCCATCCCCTATCATTACTAGAATCTATACTTCACTGAGAAATAATAATAATAATAACTATATATTTATATAGCGCTTTTACCAGCTGAGCACATCTGATCAAAAGCGCTGCTGGAGTCTGACGTATGGATATACACAATGCCAGGAATGTCTATTCGTATGTCCCTTTGGAACAAGTGAGTCTTAATGACACTCTTGAAGTCATCCAGATACGAAGGTGTAATTCCATGAATAACACAGTAGCTACCTGGTTCGTATCATCACGAGTGGATATTCCCAGGCGATGCTTTTTCATAAAGTTCAATGACCCATGTTGAGGCACAGGAAAGGTCGTGACAAAACGAGCATTGAGCGATTTGTGCTGAAACAATGACGTAACAATGTCATTGTAACATTGTTACAATGAAAAAATGTCCCTAAAATATCGAAATAATTGGGGAAACGCAAAACGTGCAATATAAACAGATGGGTTATGAAGACGTTAGGCTTTCATCTGTATGTCATCTCATAGAAAATGAAATTGAAAACATGCTATGACTGACAGAAGTTCAACTCAACCATGCCGTCGGTCGACTTTGGCGTAAACCATGTTTTCCTCGCATAGCCAGGCACCATTAGAAGAATATGAAACCGCTATTAGTCACAGGGGTCAATACGTGACCATTCCAGATCCAGCTGATCACGTATCATAAACGCAGTCCAGGGCAATTCCAAGCAGGTCCGTCATTTGAAGGCTGCACCTTCAGTTTTGACAATACTGCATATGATTTCAGACCAGGCAGTGACTAGCCGACCGCACTACGCGGGTGCTTCTTCCGCAATGACCTTTTTGAGATGGCATCCTGAAGGATTAAAATTTTCAAATACGACGTCATGTAAATGGTGTAAAGGACAGAGAGTATGGCCACGTGTTTGGTTTAGTGACGAGTGACGAGATATTTGCTTCTCTGTACACTGTGAAGGCGTCGAGATACAGACGTCGTGGGGAACATCATGCTCAAAATGGCATACAGGAAGTGGACAGATTTGGTGGCGGGAATGAAATGACGTGATCTACAATCTCACATACCGGACGAACAAAGTAGTACACGTCCAGGGCAATTTTACAATGTACATATATGTGCACAGATGAAATTCTCGTACTGCAGTTCTTCTCATTATGAAAAAAGCAAATATCATTTTCCATTCCAAGAGCGCCCGACCTCGCACACAAACAGTTGGCACAAGAACCTCAGGGAGAGTCACGGGGAACATTCTGTAGATCACAGGCATTTCTGGATTCCCACGCGGACCATAAAAGACAACTGGAACAGATGATCTCCTCATTGATTCTTGATTGTTTCAAGTGTGACATGATGGATCCTGCTCAGTCACAATGGATTGTGCCAGATTTTATTTCTTAAATACTCCAGGTATATACCACTGTGACGTTTTCCGTAGAGTTTATTAGTATGTTTTACAGATAAAGATAGAAATACAACCGAGAGGGTTTTGGAGATCCTGGCACAATCAGGCTGGTAAGGCTTATCATCAGCTCAGGACCTGTTTGATGTAATTATTATCATACTGATATTACGACTTTGAGTTACATAGCCTTTCATTCTTGTCCACCATCAAACATACAATCATTCGATGTGTCACACTGGGATTACAGAGATGAGTATTTGAGAATGTTTTTGTAAATCGAACTGTAATAATCGGTGGTTTAATTTGTATCCTACTCGTTGATTGCAATACGCTCACATACAATACAGCACAGACCTTATTACCACCCGTGTACTGTTATAATGTGAAAAGAATTGAACCTAACCAGTTATCCATAAGAAAAAACGATAGAGTCAGCCTGCTTGTGTCTGTTTCATCATTGGGAAATTGTATAAGCCATTCCATCAAAACTTTGTCAGAAACGAGATTCCCAAACGAGTGAAAATGGTAAAAGCAAGTTATGGGTTCTAAAGGTGAATTTCGGTTGAAGCATTGGTGCAACTATGCACAAAGAGGCATGCAGTTAGAATCAATACAAATTAAACCGTCAATTGGGGCAAAAGACTTATATCACGTATTTTCTAAAATAATGAAAATCATATTTTTTGCACTTTCTTTCTTCCCCTGAACCATCAAAGGCATGGCAGTTTTAGTTTTTCAACCTTTTGGAGAGTATGCAAATAGTGTACCACACTGCTATATTGATATGAAAAACGACACAACCCTTTCCACATTAATAAGACATCGATTGCTCAATTCCTTATGATGATAATAGATCACAAAAATGAGAAAAGAAATTGGGTAACTAATGTAAGGGAATTTTATTCCAAGCGGGATATGGTTATGCTTGAATTAATCAAGACGGTCAACAATTAAAAATATTTTATCATGTCATTTAGAATGAAAGACACCTGAAAGCAAAACTGGGTGTCAAATCTCAGAAATTTACTGTTTTACACAGGCTTTTCACACGTGTGGTTGTCACAAGATGTGGGTGATTGTATCATGTTTACAAATATATTCAAACAACGGTTGAAAGATATTGATTGCCAAAATTGGCATAGTTTTATATCATCTTCACACTATTTAAGTAATTATAGTAGCATTAAATCCTCGCTGCAGCCTGAAAAATATTATTAAAATCACATTGTAAACAGAGAAATATTTTCCTCACACAACCCTTCGTTCACACATTATAGCTCCGACAATAACTTTTCTTTGTCGTACCAGGCTAATGCATAACAATGACAATGTTTCCATACTCTCACTCTCTCACATGAACAAGAGATTGATATCTTGGCATACACATTTACACTTGCTGCAAAGTTACGACAAGATAAGTATGGAGACGCACTTCCGTTTCCATTATTATTATACAAGAGAACGTGACATCGCGAAAATACACTGTAACTCAGGCAATACACTGCCTAGCATGGCATGAAAGGTGGTTCAAGGACAGCATTTCTTCATTTCCCAAGTATTTACACACACGCCGCCGTTGTTTTCCAGTCGTTGACAATGAGTAAGTGTGACACATCCTCCGCATCGGCTGTTGCTGTGAGGCCATACATCAACGTCAGACTGGTCTGTGTATGGAGTGATACAACCATTGCTTCTGGTATCCTGGAAAGAGCGGGGGTTCTTTCATATAAAAGTTTATGAGGAAAGCATAACAGTACCTTAAATACTCTATTTTGGTTTGAGGTAAATCTGAAAGCTCTTTAATTAAACAAGACTGGGACGCTATGTCAAGTGCACTATAGATTGCTGTGATCCATCACGTTATGAAGACTCAGTCGCTGCTGACTGATTCTTATTTGAGAAGGTATGTAGTATGATTTGTGTTCTCCATGTATGTTACTGTGAGTGTACCCGAATGAGTGCTCGCGAGTTCTTGACGTATGGATATCAAATATTGCATTGTATTGTAGGGCATAATAAACACACAAAAACATTCTAATGAACATTATAAACTTTAATTTACGAATCATAATCTAGTATTTAGTAAAGTCATGGTAGAATAATGCTTCTTACCCTGCAGCATATAACTTAGATGTAAATGAAACATGAATTAATCACTTGCCTGAATTGCATTCAAGTTTCAGCAAGAGTATGATTGATTGGTTGAACGTATGATTTTGTTCTCGTTTCCTCGAATGATGGTATTAATGAATAATGTAACAGTGAAATCAATATCAATTCGCACATGCAAGTGTTATGACAGCTGTTCTTAGGAGATAGGCATACTGTGTTGGAAAATCAGAGGTAGATAACGAAATTAGCATAGCTATAAATAAAATAATTCAACCTATTATTGTTTCGCTATATTCCTCTGATTTTCCAAAACAATATGTTTATGTCCATCTACTATAACCCCGTAATTATGAGTTAAAAAAGAATGGATACTGTGTTGGAACATCAGAGGTATATAATGTGATTATGTACCTCTGAATGACTTGAATGTACCAATCATAATGTAGTATTTTATGAAGTGATGGTAGAATAGTGCTTCCTACCCTACGTCCGCTAGATACGTAGGAGTTGAAAAGATGTATGTGAACATATTGGGGAACCCAACGGATTCACCGATGGGATTAAAACAGGTAACAGGTAGGTCTACGACCCTTGAGCTCGTAACGTCCCTGGAGCTTTGACGTTTATAGATCATACTACACCCGCGTCTGTTTAATAGTATGAGTGCACAAATTACCTTTGTGTACCAGCCAATCAGAATCGCGCTTTTAACAGGATAACACAGTCATTATATTGTCTGCTTTGGCGTTAATAATCAACATACATCATACGTAGCGAGCTGCTCATGCCAGGATCGTGTCTATTTCTTACCAAGTGATCTGAAAAATGATCTCTTACACATACACGTGAGTGGCGATCAGACATAACCTGTCGTTTAAATTATCTTCTTTTATTAGGTCTCTTGTTTCTGAAACATTGAACTTCACAGTAATTGCCTATCAACTCTCAACGTATGTACAAGACTTCTATAAACATCATCTCTCTCTTGACCCTTTGGGGTGACTATTGTTATTAGCGCAATCACTGGATTATCTAGTCTAGGCGTTTTGACCTCCAACTGCATTTAATACTGACACCAGTTTGCTTAGGTAGGTATTCTCGAAATACAAGTACTTCGATATCACAGTGAAATGATACTATACAGTCTTGTGCGGAGCGATGTAGAGTAGAACCAGTTTACTTTGGATTTGCTTACAGCATCTTATGTGCCACTTGTTTACTGTCTCTTGGTCATTTATGTCGCCGCGGGGCATAAGTTGTCCCGAGGTCCGCAACTAATGGGCTCTTCAGACGAATCTATTGAGCGTTAACAGAACTACAGTGCGCCATCAACAACGTCGTCTTCTGTAAGAGGGCAAAAACTGCTGTAACATCCACAACAAGATTCAAAAGCTCCCATGTGTGCCCCTGACGTACACTGGTCAGTCATACGTTAATTCCTCTTAACACATTTGATTCAACTTCTATAAACCAGTAAATAAATGGAAAGACGTGACTGTGCAGTTAGGTAGGCGGATGAAAGCCTGCTTTTCGACAGACATACATCTTCCTTCAACATGTCACAGACACAACAATAGACACATAATACTCATAGTCTGTCGAACTATCCTTTCAGTTTGCTTGTATATCTGTCTACCTTTCCGACTGTCTCTCTTTATGTCGTTGAATACAAATCGCCATGTCATAGATAAGACATGATGATGAGTTACTCGAATAGTTTACAGTCACCCATGAGATGTAGGTGGATTAAAGATTGCCTCCAAGTTGGGCGTTTGATATGAATCTAGTTGTTGTCGTTGTTTTTTTTTGGGTTTTTTTCAACACTTTGGAACTGTCTTGAGTGGAACGTTCTTTGTTGAATACACGCTCGAACTTGTCTTTCACGTTTTACGTGGCCGTGAATAATGTTTGAGAACATATTTAGGGTACAGTTGATTGGATACCCTGTCAACGACGGACCAGCAACAACTAGCGAAGGACGTGTTTTAACCACTGATTCATATCAGCTCCCATACCCCCCTACCCCCCACCCCCACCCAACCCCCAACTCGATGTCCTACATAGGAGATACTAAGTGCTACTAAGGAGATACTAAGTGCTACTAAGGAGATACTAAGTGCTACTAAGGAGATGTTGCGTCATGCGTGGGAGATATTATGTCCCATGTAAGAGTGAGTGAGTGGGTGAGTTAATGTTTAACGTCACATTGGCAGTGTTTCAGCCATGTCGTGACGAGAACATTTAACACTGAAAAGAAATATATGCCTACTATAAAACCTGTCGACAAAGGACAGTGAACGAACTAGAATATCACAGTTATCGCTACAACTAGCGTGGAAAACTAAAATTAATATCACTATCTGGACAAAACAATATAAAAACAGGCTATAGATCTCCAACAACTGAAGGTAGATCACCATACTAGGGACCATGGGGACTTACAATACCTTCGCTACCTGCATGGACCCTAGCTGGGTGAGTGAGTGAGTGAGTGAGTGAGTTAATATTTAACGTCACATCGGCAATATCTCAGCCATATCGTGACGAGAACATTTAATACTGAAATGAAATATATATATCTATTATAAAACCTGTCAACGAAGGACAGTAAAACAACTAGAATATCACAATTTCAATTAAAACTAGCATGGAAAGTTAAAACTAATAGCACTATTTAGACAATACAATATAAAAACAGACTATAGATCGCCAACAAGAGAAGGTAGATCACCACACTAGGGACCATGGGGACTTACAGTACCTTTGCTTCCTACATGGACCCTAGTTGGATTTACACCATCCCTTCAGCTGCTGGCGATTGTACGAAAATTTAGCCCAAATTAAAACAGGAATAAAACCTGGTAGACTTAAATTTACTGTGAATGTTTGTGGACTTACGTACCCTCTCAGGAGGACAATAATTTTACAATACTTCAACCCCCTTTGAGGGTACAGCCATCAACAATTCAAGTTACTAATCTAAACTACCAATAATTAAAATGCAACTATCTACAGACCATGATAATCAGAATTCATTGATGAAATCAATTTCTTTTAAAAATCCAATAATTAAATGAGCACTAACTGTGTTAAAAAGATCTGACATTGTTTTTACATTAAAATATTTATCCCTTGTGATGGAGAATTCAACACAGTCAAGCAGGATATGCTTGACCGTGGTTCCCTCATCACAAGGGATGCAAAATGGAGGATCCTCACCTTTAAGTAAATATTTATGGGTATATCTTGTGTGGCCAATACGACATCGTCTTAAAATAACCTCTTCAAATCTGGATTGACAACCCACGCAGGTGTAACCAATATACGGTTTTATTTCATGTAATTTATTTGTACCTACTTGGGTGTCCCACTTCTTTTGCATCAGATCACGGATATAAGATCTAATGGTGGCTTTGTAATCAGTGTAAGGAATAAGAAGTGGTGTCACAGATTTGTTGAGTGCTGCCTTGGCAGCAAGATCAGCCATTGCGTTACCAGAAATGCCAACGTGGCTTGGTAACCAACAGAAGACGATGTCGTATTGGCCAGTAGCAAGACTATTATACAATTCAATAATATCAATTAAAAGTGGATGTTTACATGATAAATTTTTAATAGCCTGAAGGCAAGAAAGAGAATCAGAATAGATTATATATTGTTTACGTTTAGGGTGTCTTTGAATATATTTAAGAGCTGTTAATATGGCGTTAGCTTCTGCTGTAAAAATAGAACTGTTATCTGGTAATCTAGAAGATATTGTTCTGGATCCAGTGACAGTGGCACAAGCTACTGCGCCACCGTCCTTGGACCCATCTGTAAATAAGGATTTATAATTGCTATATTTATGTTTCAATTGATTATATTCTTGTTTATACTGTAATTCATTCGTTTCTGATTTTTTAAGTGATGTTAATGTTAGGTCAACTTGTGGCCTAACCAACTGCCAAGGAGGAGAAGAAAGGAGACGGGAAGGAGCTATATGGTCCAGCTCAATGCTAGAAGCAGCAAGAAATGGCTTAATTCTGAGCCCAAGAGGCGGAACAAGGGAAGACTTTTTGTTTTACAAATCCTCATAGAGAGGATTAAAAACACAATTAAATGCGGGGTTAGACTCATTAGAAGCTAATTTTGTAATGTATTGTAAAGATAGTTTGATACGACGTAAGTTGAGAGAAGGCTCATCAGCTTCGACGTATAGACTGTCGATAGGAGAGGTTCTAAAAGAACCGAGACAAAGTCTTAGGCCTTGGTGGTGCACAGGATCAAGTAGTTTTAGGTTGCTTTGACAAGCGCCACCATATACGATGGAGCCGTAATCAAGTTTAGATCGGATCAGTGATCTATATAAGTGAAGAAGGGTAGATTGATCCCCTCCCCATTTTGAATTTGAAACAACCTTTAATAAATCGAGTGCCTTCAGGCATTTGGCTTTAAGGGATTTAATATGCGGCAAAAAGGTCAAATGTGAGTCGAAAATAAGTCCCAAGAACTTGGCCTCCTTGACGACTTTGATTGGGGTACGACTGAGAAATAGTTCTGGTTCTTTATGGGGTTTGTATTTACGACAGAAGTGTATACAATTGGTTTTTGATTTAGAAAATTTAAAGCCGTTTTCAAGACACCATTTATCAATTTTGTTTAAACACAGCTGCAGTTGCCGTTCAATAGTATGCATATTCTTACCGCGGCAAGAAATATTAAAATCATCCACAAATAAATATCCATCTATTAAATCGTTTAAAACTTTAGATAAACTGTTGATCTTGACGCTAAAAAGAGTGACAGACAAAATACTGCCTTGTGGAACACCCTGATCCTGATTATAATGATCAGACAGGGTAGAACCCACGCGGACTTGAAATTGCCTGTTATTTAAAAATTTAGCAATGAATTCAGGCAAACGACCTCGCAAAACGAAGTCATGTAAATCCCTCAAAATGCCATGTTTCCAGGTTGTGTCATAAGCTTTTTCAAGATCAAAAAAGATAGACACAGCATGTTGTTTGTTAATTAGTGCGTTTTTAACAAATGATTCCAGTCGCACTAAGTGATCGACAGTACTTCTATTTATCATGCGTTCCATGGTCTTGCAAACACAGCTAGTTAGTGAAATCGGATCCGTATGATCACGTCCAGGTTTAGGTATTGGTACTACTATGGCGTCACGCCATGAAGGAGGAAAGTTACCCGATGTCCAAATATCATAAAAAATATTGAGAAGAGTTTCTAGGCAGGAGTCTGGTAAGTGCTTCAGGAGTTGATAATGTATGTTATCAGCTCCAGTAGCAGTGTCATGAGCTTGATCAAGAGCAGTATGGAGTTCATGAATAGAAAACGTTTCATTATAATCTTCCCCATTATCAGAATTGAAATTAATAGTTTTCTTTTCTTGTTGTTTTTGATATTGCTGAAATTTTGGTACATAATTTGAAGAGGACGAGTGTTTAGCAAGGGTTTCAAGTAGTTTATTAGCAATATCTGATTTATCAGTAAGCAATTGATCTCCATGTTTAAGATGATGGACAGTAGATTTAGTACCTTTACCTTTGATTTTCTGGACCATGTTCCATACCTTGGACATGGGTGTCCGAGAATTTATTTTGGATACATAATGTTGCCAAGATTGGCGTTTGTTCTGTTTAAAAGTACGCCGTGCTTTAGCATTTAAAATTTTAAATTTATTTAAATTATGCACCATAGGATGGCGACGGAAATAATGTTCAGCTTTTTTCCTTGCCTTCCTAGCTTGTTTGCAGTCATCGTTGAACCATGGTTTTCTTATGTGTGGAACTACAGAGGACTTTGGTATACACTCATCAGCTATGGAATTCAGTTCATCAGAAAAGCATTTAATAGCATCAGGAACGTCACACAGTGTTTCATATAAAGCCCAGTTAGCCTTTTTAAAATTTCGTCTTGATGATGGAGGAGCATCGGATGGAGTTACAGCTTTTAATACAGTAGGAAAATGGTCACTTCCACAGAGGTCATCGTGGACTGACCATTCGAATTCATTTAGTAGTTCGGAATTTGTCAATGACAAGTCAAGAGCAGAATAGGTCCCTGTACCAGGGTGTAAATATGTGTTGGCACCATCATTATAAATACATAAATCATTGTCAGAACAAAAGTCCTCCAACAATTTACCTTTAGCGTTTGTAGTTACACTACCCCAGAGTGGGTTGTGTCCATTTAAATCTCCCATTATAATACAGGGCTTCGGGAGTTGGCCATATAGAGCTTTAAGGTCGGTTTTGGCAAACACCGAAGACGGTGAAATATAAAGAGAGCATAGTGTAAACGCTATATGTAAGGTAATTCTCACAGCAACAGCCTGCATATTAGTATTAAGTGGAACAGGGCTTTGAATAACGTTTTGTCTGACTAGAATGGATGATCCGCCAGTGGCCCTATCACCTGGAGGTGAAAAACAGTGATAGGCATTAAAATGACGAAGGCCAAATGTATCTGTTTGTTTTAAATATGTCTCTTGGAGACATATCGCTGAAGGTGTAAAATCTTGGACTAATAGCTGTAATTCATGTACATTAGTCCTCAATCCTCTGTAGTTCCACTGTACAATATTATTGGAATAAACTATCTTTTAGGGGGATTTATTGGGGATCTGCCCCGCACTCTTTTGGAGGGCGACAAGCTATGTGCCCTAGAATGGATGTTTTCAGAAACGTCCATATATTCAAGAGACCCACACTTATTGTACAATTGAATTTTATTTTGTGACCCTTTAGGAGCTCTGCCACTTTGTTGTTTTGAAGCATCAGGCTTTGGCTTCGGTTTACTTTTCACCGTTTGTTGACTATCAGCTGTTGATTGAGACTTTGAATGTGACTGAGATGATGATGATTTGTGATCAGAAGACGACTTTGAGGTACTAGGAAGTGATTCCTCAGTCTGTGATGATATAGCTGGATACAAAAGCTGTGGAGAATCGCAATTGACCCAAGTCAAGGTCGCCTGAGCAGTTTGTGCATTTTTTGAAGTCACTAGTACAATCTTCTGTTGTGTGTGTCTTCTCACCACAGTGAGCGCACACACCGGACAATTTACAAGTATTGACACCATGGCCGTACTTCTGACATTTAAAATATCTCAGCGGGTTCGGAATATACACGTCAACCTTGATGTTGCAGTAACCAGCCTTCACTGATTTTGGAGCTGTCGGAGATGAAAATGAGAACAGATAGGTATTGGTGGGAACACTTTCATTGTTTTTACGGATTGAAAAGCGTTTGACGTCGAGCACACCTTGATCTTTCATTTCAGTCATGATGTCAAGTTCTGTCATGTCAGAAAACAACCGATCACGGTCTCTGATAATCCCTTTGCTCGTGTTTAACGTCTTGTGAGCAGATACAGTAACCGGAATTCCAACAAACGATTCTATGCTCATCAAATTAACTGACTGTTGCCGTTTCCCGCACTCAATCTGCAGTGCACCTGAACGTAACCGTTTGATGTTCTTAACTTCCCCGGCAGTACCTTGAATACCTTAGGCAACTGCGAACGGGTTCAATTTGAGAGGTGTTTTATCAACAGATTCAATCACAAGAAAGCGTGGCCAAAACTCAATTGATCTGGACGGTCGAAGGTCATCATCATCAACATCATTCTCAAGAGGACGTTGGGTTTTTTTTGTGGGGATTTCATAAGCCATATTTAGGGTTGAGATTTCATCATCCGAGCTCCCCACCCACCACGGAGTATCACAAGGACAATGCTAAAAACAAGCGGATCTCCAGCTTGCAGCACCAAGGATACCCGGATGATATACTCCAGCAGAAAAATTAAAATATTAATAGTTCCGCCAGATTGGCCCATGAGCCACCGCCTTCTGGCATACGACTCTAGGCAAAAACAAACAACAATAAGATCCAAATATTCGCCAAGTCTTTAGACATGTTATAATTTCGTAATTTTCTCACAACAGTAAACAAATGTAGCACAGGGCTTGGCGTGACCAGCCGATTGGTCGAACCGGGCCTATTCGACCACCCGTCTAGGCGAAGTCAGGGCCAAAGTGGTGTATTGAGCAACAGGAACACGATTGCAGGCTCCTATTACCCTCAACCACCAGGATCCCCTCCTCCGCCGACACAGGCCGCAACCCACGGCAAACGGGTTGGTGGACCAAATATCCCCCCGGGTCCACTACGGGGGTGTCGGCGAGCTCTTGGCGTTATCCAGCACCCACCACGAGGAGGTGGCTCGCCACGGGTGCCGGACCCTAGCTGGATTTACACCATCCTTTCAGCCGCTGGAGAGTGTATGAAATGCTAGCCGAAATGAAAATAACATGAATACTACAAATGAATTAAAAACCTGGTAGACTTATATTTACTGTGAATGTTTCTGGACTTACGTACCCTCTCAGGAGGACAATAATTTTACAGTGCTTCAACCCCCTATGAGGGTACAGCCACTTACAATTCTAGTTACAAAAATGTTATTAAAACTTCAACCAAGAAATCAATTTCCTTTTAAAAACAATGATTAAATGACAACTAACAGTGGTAAAAAGATCCTTGATAGTTTTGACACTGAAATATTTATCCCTTGCGATGGAGAATTCAACACAATCAAGCAGAATGTGCTTGCCCGTGACTCTCTCATCACAAGGGATATAAAACGGAGGATCTTCACCTTTCAACAGGTATGCATGAGTATATCTTGTATGGCCAATACGACATCGTCGTAAAATAACCTCTTCAAATCTGGACTGACAGCCCAAGTAGGTGTATTTTATGTAATTTATTTATACCCTCTTGGGTGTCTCACTTCTCCTGCATCATATCACAGATGAAGGTTCTAATGCTCGCTTTGTAATTCCAGTGTATGGAATAAGAAGTGGAGTCACAGAGTGCTGCCTTGGGAGCAAGATCAGCCAGTGTATTCCCTGAAATGCCTACGTGGCTGGGTAACCAACAAAGTAGCAGTAGCAAGATCATTATACACTTCAATAGTTTCAATTAAGAGTGGATGTTTACGTGACAAATTTTTAATAGCCTGAAGGCAAGAAAGAGAGTCGGAATAGATTATATACTGTTCATGTTTAGGGTGTCTTTTAATATATTTAAGATATGTTAATATGGCGTTTGCTTCTGCAGTAAAAATAGAGCTGTTATTCGGAACTCTAGAAGATATTGTTCTCGATCCAATGACAGTAGCACAAGCTACTGCACCGCTGTCCTTGGAACCATCTGTAAGTAAGGGTTTGTAATTGCTATATTTAGTTTTTAATTGATTATATTCTTGTTTATATTGTAATTCATTAGTTTCTGATTTTTTAAATGAAGGTAATGTTAGGTCGACTTGTGGTCTAACTAACTGCCAAGGAGGAGAACAAAGAAGACGGGAAGGAGCTATGTTTTCCAGCTCAATGCCGACTGAAGAAAGAAAGGATTTAATTCTTTGCCCCAGAGGCGGAACAAGAGAAGACGTCTTGTACAAATCCTCATAAAGTGGATTGAACACACAGTTATATGCAGGGTTTGATTCATTAGAGTATAATTTAGTGATGTATTGTAAGGATAATTTTATACGACGTTGTGTAAGAGATGGTTCATCGGCCTCAATGTAAAGACTGTCAATAGGTGAAGATCTGAAAGACCCAAGGCAAAGTCTTTAGCCTTGATGGTGGACAGAATCAAGAAGTTTAAGGTTGCTTTTGCAGGCTCTACCATATACAATGGAGCTATAATCGATTTTTGAACGGACCAGTGATCGATATAGGTGTAAGAGGGTAGTTTGGTCCCTTCCCCACTTTGAGTTGGAAACAACTTTCAACAAATCTAGTGCCTTCAGGCAGTGTGCTTTAAGGTATTTAAAGTGCGGTAAGAAGGTTAAATGAGAATCGAAAATTAAACCCAAGAACTTGGCCTCTTTTAAAACCTTGATGGGAGTGCCATTTAAAGATAGTTCAGGGTCCTTATGCGGCTTATATTTTATACAAAAGTGTATACAATTAGTTTTTGGACTTTGAAAATTTAAAACCGTTTTCAAGACACCATTTATTTATTTTGTTTAAACACAACTGAAATTGCCGTTCAATAGTATGCACATTTTTACCAGGACAGGAAATATTAAAATCATCCACAAAAAGTAATCCATCAATTGAATCATTTAAAACCTTGGATAAACTGTTGATTTTAATACTAAATAAAGTTACAGACAAAATACTGCCTTGAGGGACACCCTGATCCTGACTGTAATGATCAGACAGGGTTGAACCCACTCGGACTTGAAATTGCCTGTCTTGTAGAAACTGTGATATAGAAAGAGGCAAACGGCCTCTCAACCCCAAGTCATGTAAATCCTTCAAAATGCCATGCTTCCAGGTCATAAGCTTTCTCAAGATCAAAGAAAATCGATACAGCTTGTTTATTTACTATAGCATTTTAGCGAAGGATTCTAAACGTACCAAATGATCAATGGCACTACGATTTTTCCTGAAATCACAGTGAATACTTGCTATCAGGTTATTGGTTTCAAGATACCAAGTTAATCTGTTGTTCACCATACGTTCCATGCTTTTACAGACACAGCTAGTGAGGCGGCCTGTAATTCAATGGATCTGTATGATTCCGGCCAGGTTTTGGTATTGGGACTACAATGGCATTACACCAAGAAGGAGGAAATTCCCCAGACGTCCATATTTGGTCAAATATATCTAAAAGTGCCATAAGACATGGTTCAGGCAAGTGTGTCAATAGCTGATAATGTATGTTGTCATCACCCGCTGCAGTGTCATGTCATAGCCCATGTAATGAAAACTCTTCATTATAACCTTCACCGTTATTTGAATCAAAATTAGGTTTTGCTTTTTCCTGCTGTTTCTTGTTACCTCTGAAACTCAGGAACATATTTTGCTGATGATGAGTTTTGGGCATGAGTTTCGCCAACTTTATTCGCAATTTTAGGTGTGTCAGTTATTAAATTATCACCGTCTTTAAGATGGTGAACGGCCGATTTTGAACCTTTGGCTTTTATTCTCTGAATCATGTTCCACACCATATACATAGGCGTGCGTGAAATTATTTTGGAAATATACTCTCTTCAAGATTGCCATTTGTTTTGCTTGAAGGTACGACGTGCCTTCGCATTTAATATTTTAAATTTATTTAAATTGTGCACAGTTGGGTGATGAAATATTTCACTGTCTTGTTCCTCGCTTTTCTAGCATTTTTGCAGTCTGCATTAAACCATTGATTCAGTGCACGTGGAGCTGTAGAGGACCTTGGTATGCACTCATCAGTAGTTTCAGTTAAAACGTCGGAAAACACGTGAATAGGATCAGCCATATCCAAAAAAGTATTCGGGTCGTAGTTTAGATGTGCATAAACTTTGAAATAAGGACCAATCTGCTTTGGAAAAATTCCATCTTTTGTAAGATGGCGAATCAGTTGGAAATATTTCAAATGGTATCGTTGGAAAGTGATCACTTCCACAGAGGACATTGTGGACTGACCATTCAAACTCAATGAGTGCAGTAGAGTCTGCAAGAGATAAATCCAGAGAAAAGTAGGTACCGGTTGCAGGGTGCAGATAGGTGCTCGAACCATCATTGTATATACACAAATCATTATTGGAAATATAATCTTCCAGTCCCTTACCTGTAGTGTTAGTATTTGTACCACCCCCGAGTGGATTATGGCCATTGAGATCACCCATTATAATGCAGGGTTTCCGAAGTTGATCATAGAGAGCTTGAAGATCAGACAGGTGAAATGTGAAAGAAAGTGGAATATACAGTGAACATATTGTTAATGCAATATGAAGAGTGAGTCTCACTGCAACGACTTGAAGATTAGTTTTATGTGTTAGCGGGTTATGAATAACGTTTTGTTTAACAAGGATTGAAGATCCACCAGTGGCCCTGTCACCTGGAGGTGAGAAAGAGTGATATGCATCGAACTGACATAGATTACAATTATCTGTCTGTTTCCAATGAGTTTCCTACAGACAAAATACTGATGGTGCCAGGTCTTGAACTAAGAGACGTAACTCATTAAAATTTGTCTTTAATCCTCTTCAGTTCCACTGTACTATAGTTCTGGAAGAGATTATCGTTTGGGTGTGATCCGATACATATATTTCCTAAAGTGATCCAAAGTTGTTAAACAATTTGATTTTGGTGCTCGATTTGATTTCAAAGTTTCTGGCCTTGTCTTGAATTTCGATTTTACAGTTTGTTTATCGTTTCTATCAGACTGTGAATGAGTTGTAGTCGAAGGATATACGATCTTGACGAATGAGCTTGACGAACTTAGTACTGGCGAAGTTATTCCTTTTGATAAGGTTTCAGATATTTTTGTGACAGGCGTACGTTTCAGTGTGTTCAGTAGATTGTACAATCTTTCTTGCGTCCAGCAAAACTGACGTTCCTGGAAAATTTGATTTTGTTAATTTCCATTTGCCTTTTCCAAATGGGACATTCTTTCGAAAAGGATGAATGATTTCCTGAACAGTTTGCACATTTTTTGTGAATACTGTCACAATCTTCGGTTACATGTGTATTCTCAGCACAGTGAGCACATGTAACAGACAATGTACAATTATTAACACCATGTCCGTACTTTTGACACTTAAAGCAGCGCAGAGGATTTGGAATATATGAGTCAACATTCAGATTGCAGTAACCTGCTTTGATTGACTTTGGAGGAGTTGGAACTGAACATGAAAACAGATATGTGTTGGTTTGGACAGTCTCATTTTTCCATGTTGTGAAACGTTTGGCGAAAGATACTCCTTGATCTTTCATCTCGGACACTATATCGAGCTCAATCATGTCTCCTAGAAGACGCTCACGGTCTCGAACTATACCTTTGCTTGTATTCAGTGCTCTGTGGGCAGAAACTAATACCTGGACTCCGACAAACATATCAGTTGATAACAGAATGGTAGCTTGTTGTTTTCTGCTACATTCAATCAACAGCGAACCTGATCGCAAGCGTTTGATATCTTTCACCTCACCTAAGATACCTTTTGAAATTGCAAAGGGATTTAATTTTAAAGGAGTCTTGTCAAGGGTCTCGATAACCAGAAAACGCTTCCAGTGATCAATTTGTATTGAGGGTCGATGCTGATCATCATTTTCCAGTTGACGTTTGGGGTTTTTTTGTTAGGGGTTTGGTAATCCATTATTATTGGTATATTGGTTCGTCATCCGACCTCCCCACCCACCACGGAGTATCACAAGGACAATGCTAAAACAAGCGGGTCTCCAGCTTACAGCACCAAGGATACTCGGATGATATACTCCAGCAGAAGAGTTAAAAGATTAATAATTCCACCAGATTGGCCATGGCCTTCTGGCATAGGACTCTAGGCAAAGTTCAGAACAACATAATTTAAAATAAAAAAAATGCTTTAGACGACAATAACGCCAAGACCAAAGTTACGCCAATTCCAAATGACATTTGTGCAATGATAAATATAATTATAATCCATGCACAGGGCTTGGCATGACCAGCCGATTGGTTGAACCGGGCCCATTCAACCACCCGTCTAGGTGAATTCAGGGCCAAAGTGGTGTATTAGGCAATAAGAACATAGTTGCAAGTCCCTATTGCCCTCAACCCCCAGACTCCCTTCCTCCACCGACACAGGGCCGCAACCCACGGCAAACGGGTTGGTGGACCAAATATACCCCCGGGGTCCACGACGGGGGTGAACGGCTCTCAGCGTTACCCAGCACTCACCACGAGGAGGTGGCCGTTCACGGGTGTCCCCATGTAAGAGATACTCTGTCCTATGTAGGAGATATTATCTCCTTCGTAGGGGATATTATGTAATATGTAGGAGATATGTAAGTACTACCTAGGTGATAAAGAGATTTAAAAAATCACTATGGCTCTTCTACGCTTCCGTAGCATGATGCTACCTACGCACCTACGCATACAAATTAAATCATGATACCATCTGTCTCAGACTGAAACATCCAATCCATGTGTGACCATTCTTAATATAGAAAGACATCAAGAACATGGTCACCGTTATTTCCACGTGATAAAGTTTTCCTTTCCTGATGTTGATTTTTTTTCTCATGTCGCCACATTAACCAACATGTGTCGTGGTCACACCAGCATTAACTCATTTCTCTGATTTTACCTCATGGCACACTACATCGGAAAACTCAGCAGTCGGTCCTCTAAATGGATGTCTGATGAGTCTAGACAGATTTTCCGTCAAGGTAGCTCCACATATGAATGACCAAATGTCCAATATTGTGGACAAAGGTCATGACAGCACGATAGGTTTCATGTTACAGGCGTATGAATGGTAGTACATAAAACACACCAAAGCGTCTACATGTATATGCGATGTACGGTCAACATTGTCTGATATTGTAATCTCGAGACATTTCACAGCGACTGCTTGAGACCATCAGAATACATCCTTAAGTACTTCACTGTGAGAGCTTTGCAGCGTTTCCATTTTTATGAACTGTGAATTACTTCATTGCCATATCACTTTGAACTTTTTCCTCATCAAATGTTGTTTGTTTGTTTTTTATTTTCCCCCTTTTTCCTTTCCCAAATATTGTGAATAAATTGTATCCTAAACCATGAACCTGTCACGTGTTGTCAATCAGAATGTATTTTTATGATTTTAGGGAGTCCACTTTAATCGTAAAAATGTACGTTGACTGTTCTTTCGTTACAGATTGTCATGCAACTGGAGCATGTTTTATCAGGAATTGCATTGAGTGTTTTTTTCATAAGAAATATGACGTGCCTCATTGAACCGGCTGTGAATATTTATGACAGATCTGTATCTATCTACTGTATCTGACAATAGCAATTACTTCATCGGCTAAAGGATACGCTCACCCCTTGATGGACCATCGCCGACTGTTGATGTTTCATGAAACGGTAATAATGTCATTGCAGGTTATGACGTTTATAAGTGCTGGAATGGTTGGGTGTTATGCTGCTGCTGCTGCTGCTGATGCTGATGCTGATGCTGATATCGGTCGATGCATGAATAACAAAGGATAGTAGCTATCTCTGAATAGACAATGTCATTTAGAATGTGGTCAAACATATTGTACGTTTCATAATTACGGTATGAAGTTGTCAAATGCAAAATATTATATTACTTACACACAGTGAGTGAAAGTCTCAAACAATGTAACTACATGCTAGATTTTTTCAGCTCGGCATTTACTGATACAAGTTAGCTATTGGCACCTGTAATCAACCATGTAGACATTTCGTGCATCAACATGTAGTCGTGCATCAACTGATAAACATTAATCCGTAGTTATTGATGACTATTTAAAGAATTAGTGTCCGATTTCAACATTGGAACAATTACTTAACGTCAACCCAACCATCAGTTTTCAGCTACGAGCATGCTGAAACCTGCAGCGAAATTGCTACGTTTTAGTAAAACGTCAGAATTAAATGTTGGTCTATCGAAGGGGTAAACGCAATTGCTATTATACGTGTATTTGATTAAATTTGTCGACCCACTCAATGTTACTAGTCATACGTTTTTTGAAAAAAAAACCGCACTTAATAGGCCTCCAGTTTAATGACTACACTGACAGGAAAAGGAAAGTACGCAGGAGTAATTGTTGCTGCAGTGAGACTGTCCCAATAGTGCGTTCTGACTAGATTATTGAAGAACACTGATTATATAGACCACAGCCATCATGTTTCATTGAAATTGAAATGCAACCAAAATGTGTGTACGTATTTTGCACGATTATGTTACAAAATTGTGATTACTGTCCTATGCACGAGCAATTTTCGCGCAACGGGTATCAACCCTGTATGTCATGAAAACTGAACAATGACACAGGAAAAAAATTCGTAGGCGCAAGGAGAACGAGTCGCTGGAATGTCTCAAATTGTTGCTTCCTACAGCCTTATTGCAAGAATTTTAGCCATAGAATTTGTACTTTACTAAGAAAGTGTATTCTCTAATATGACGTATGTTAAACCACAATTCGGCTGGCCCGTTTCAGTATGACAGGCCAGAAATGTGATCGACCCAGAAGTGGACACCTCTGAGTCAGAACACCCCTAGAGGATCGCAATCTGAATGCTACGTTCCTAACTGGCTGTTGGCGATGACGTCATCATCAGCCCCATCATTGAGTCATTGCGTGAGCCAATCTCCAGCGACAAGACAACTTCGTGTTGCTGGCATATGGGCCCACCAACCGCGTTGACCTTCCAGCATCGTAAGAACCTTTCTGCAGTGCTCATAACTACATCACTGTTTATTGTTTCAGTTTTGATAAAACACGTGTGTTGCAGTGTGCTTCAATTTACATTTTCCATTTCATCGAAAGGTCTTGTTCTGTGTACCTTGTTCTATGTAGCTGTGTTCTTTCTTTTGTTCGTCAGTTTATCTGCAACCAAACCCTAAATCGTTAAATACTTTTTCACTCACCTCTACACAAAGGTGGGTCTGGTGGTGAATTTCTGCCATTTGGAAGTTTTGGGTTTCTAAATAAACTATTCTTTGTGTTTCCATGGCAACAGGTTTGACTGAAATTGGTGGTAGTATTCCTTTAGAACACTAAGACCTTTCCATACTGTAATTCCACTTTATGTGCATTCAAGAACTTAATGGCGTTAATTAACAGAAGCGCCCTATTTCTGCATCAGCATTACTGAGATAAGTCAAACCGATGAGGCCGTCAGTCAGTGAGTTGAGTTTTACGCCGCACTCAGCAATATTCCAGATATATCGCGGCAGTCTGCAAATAATCGAGTCTGGACCAGACATTCCAGTGATCAACAACATTGAGCATCGATCTGCGCAATTGGGAACCGATGACATGTGTCAACGAAGTCAGCGAGCCTGACCACCTGATCCCGTTAGTCGCCTCTTACGACAAGCACAGTCACCCTTTATGGCAAGCATGGGTTGCTGAAGGCCTAGTCTACCCCGGGACCTTCACGGGCCCCGTCAGTCAGTCTCTTGTAGCATGTTTTTATATGAAACTTTACGTGGAAAGTTTGTCTTCCACGTACACTAGGCTGTTGTATTTGGGCGTTTGAATTAAACATGGTGCTGGTGTGTTTCAACACCCTTGTTTTTCTCTGTTTTGAACAATGTTTCATTTCAATCCAAGTCAACGAATATTGAATCAGTTGGTGCACTGCATGTTCCAACATATCGTTTAAAGTGTTCAGTTAGCCCACCCAAATTTGCATTTACCTTCAGAGTTTAAATTACCTCACCATGTTTAAGTGTATATATGACGATCATATTTTAGGGTGCCCCCATACTTTTATTAGTCGTATATATTCATCATTACTGCGCAAATGAAATCTTTGCCATCTCAGTTGGTTAATGCACAGTGAATTTGACCACTATCGTTTTGTAGTATCCTTGTCTTTGAAATAGTATAAACCTGGTGTTGGAAACGGATCACCTCCTGTCTGTGGAAAGATGTCCGAGTTTGATCTGTATCATAATATTCATAACAGTCGACGTTGAGACTATACCATCGTCACCTTTGTCAGCGGGTGATCAGTTATACGTAGAGGTTTGTTGACCTAAATGCTGCATTTTTCGATTTATTGGATCATTAATCATTATGACAAATGAGTTAACGCTGGCGTGGATAAGAAGAAATGTTGCACAATTCGGTAGACATCCGCGATAAACCAGAATCAGAAGAAACGTAAATGGTAGGAACATCGTTTGGTTGATCACTATTGATATTTTGTTTTCAGTATAAGAATGATCATGCATTTATTATATTTTATAGCATGGATTGGATTCAAGGATGGCAAATGGGATTGTGGGTTGAATACACATTGGCACCGATCATGTTGCTTGGTCCTTACCCGTACTCTGAAAATAAATCCACACCAGACGGTTCCAAACTCTTCCAAGCAAAGGTACTAGGGTACTCGACTCGGCTATCAAATCCCTAAGTTGAAAGCAATTCCACCTACATTTTATGGGACTGTAAAGGATTTGACTAACTGTAGAGATCACGTCTAACCTGAGACAGGGCGATTTTGTATATGAACGGACATGAAAAGAAACAGTTGGACAGGTAGACAGATTTATAGACAAACTGATAAGATAGTTCGACATGCCGTGAGAGTTTTCTGTCTAATGTTGAGTCTTTCATATGTTCCCAGAAGATGCATGTCTGTCTTTACGCAACGCAAGCTATCACCCCCTGTCTGTCTATATGGTCACGTCTTTTAACTTATTAGCTCCACGTGAAAATTGAATGGACTGTGTAGCAGGGATATAAAGTATTATTGACCAAAATTTGAAAGGTAGACTCAGGCCAGCTGTTGAATCATGTCGTGGATGTCCACTCGTTTGAGACGGGGTTGGTAATGGCAAATTGCTGTTATGTTCACGCTCAGTGCCACTGTCTGAGGAGTCCAGACAGCGGATCTGGCAACGGTCTATGAATGATCTATGGCCTTCAGCAACATAAATGACCAAGAGATATGATTACTCAAGTGACACATAAGGGGTTGCAAGCGAAAGTAAAGTAAAAGGCGTATTATGTGTTTCAAGAATTCCAAACTATGCATACGTGCACTGGTGTCATATATTTTACAAAAAAAGAGAGATAACTTAATGTTTATTTGCTGTCTAACGTCCAACTCAGCAATGGTATTGGTATATGACGCCAGTCTGTAAACGGATCTGATGGAAAATGTTAAAAAATAAAAGTGCCTTCGTGTTCGTGTAGAAAAAGCTGCATGAATCAAACAATCCAGTGATTGATCCATGAGCACCATTCATCTGAGTATGCCATCAACCATGTCATAACCCTTGTGTGTACCAGTACAATATCTTTTATATCTTTAACATTTACAAGGTCGTAGCATAAACGCATTTGTGACAAGAGAGGCGGTACAACAAATTGGGCGAGTACTCTTGGCTGCTACAGGTAGCTTGACGATTATGCACGTGCAATACATGCTAACCGTGACATGAAATCAACACCGCTACTGATTAACACCTGTCTCGCTACTGTGTAACACCAGTCTCGCTACTGTTTTACACCTGTCTCAATACTGTTAAACAGATTTCAGTTGTAGTAAAATATGTCCAAGTTAGGAAAACATGGGCAAATAGTTCATTCTCAGGCAGGGGAGATAGCATACAATGTTATCATGTATATGGACAAAAACTGTGCAACCAAAGCAGATTCTCCTTTACAAAGTAGCCTTGCTACTGGACTCTCAACGGCAACTTAAAAGCGCATTAAGGCAGAAGGTGGTAGGAGTGCCAGTGGACCTACATTTAACAGTCCCACCAAGTTGCGCAAACCCAAAACTTGCAGTTACAAACTTGATGATTTCGACCGGTGTGCAGTCCGTCAATTTGTACAAAGTTTATATGGCGTAAAAAAACCAACTACCCACTCTGAATACGATGTATGATATGGCAAAGTGCCAGTTGAACTACAAGGGTTCTAAGGAAAGTTTTCGAAAAAATCTCAAAGACAAAGAAATTTTGTCGCTTCACAAAACTTGCAGTTCACAAAAAGTTCCATAAGAGTTGCCATAAATGAGAGGATGTCTGCAATCGGTGCAAAAGAATGGTCGGAATGTTGTAAACATGTTAAAACCATTGAAGATGGTTACTGGCAACGCGAAATCGCAGTAGAAAGGGAAATTGACAGACTAGTGATTGACTTAGGATTTGCAAGTGATTCAGACACCGAGACTGATTCAGAGAGTGATAATTAAAGCATTAATCAGCAAGTCCGCCCAATGTTCCAGCATTGTTGTGTCTTGTACAATAATTGACACACACTATATCAGGTTTTTACTGTTCCCATACTTTGTCATAAAAAAGAGTAATCTTTGGTGAGTTGTCTGTATTTTATACTGTTTTAGTCACTGATAAATCTACTGAGTCTGGTACTGAGTAATCCCCAAACCCAAATTTGTGTACAAAGATATTTCTCACTGGCTTATCAATGTCAAAAGCTATTTTCAGTTTTCTGTACACAATTTTGGTGACCATAATAAAAATATGACAGAAATTTGGAATATTTTTTTAATACTAGCCATTTCTCTGGAACCGGTTATATAAATTTCCAAGACATGCATTCCCGGTCGATCACCAGCGGAATTATGGATGAAAATCAGCCCGTACAGAGAAATAGGAACAAAATTATGGGAAAAAAATATTTCCCCCTTGCTACGCTGATTTAGCCACCACCATTCAGTAACAAATAACTTTTAACATATTAAAAAGTTAAATTATAATAATAAAAACACAATTAACTATATGTAGTTATTATCTATTTAATATTTAGCAGACGAAATGTCAACTTTACCCATTAAAACAACACCGCATATTCCTTCGAATGATATGAGGCAGGCATGAGATACTGATATTCCACGCTAACCTTTAGTTAAGACGAAGACAAATAGATGATTGGGGCATTGACAAGCATTTTAGATATTCAACAATCTTGTTAAAAAAGACCCCAGGAAAATGTCATTTGCTTCGTGAAATGGATCGGTGGTCCTAAACATATTTGCTCAGTATATTGTGTTGATTCAATTGGTTGGGATTGTACCTGTTCCCAACCCAAATCGAGTGTGCTATAACAATTCCTGCGTGAAACGCACGGGGAAAATGAACTTCTCGATATTTATCAGACAACCTGTCTCCCTCTTGTTTCAAGTAGATCGTTCTGTGGGGCGTTCCCAAGTATGCAAATTGGGGTCATTTGTCAGGTCGTGGATCATCTTATATGTGATTACCAGTAATGATTGTTTCTTCGCGGAACATATTTTGTATTTACCTTCACGTAAGTCTGGACCGAATAAAATTCGAGTTAAGGTATGCTTTTAATGCGACAGGGTTTAGAAAATCTACGTTGAAATTGGAGAGAAAAATTGCAAGTTACAAATACATATTTCGGTGAACAAAACATGCCCAGATGGAAATTTAGACTGTCAACAGAAGATTATGGACAGTCTTTGCGTTCACACTGAAAGGTCACTATGACAGTGATCTGATTAGGTCATGATGACACTCGAGTAACCACTGTTGAACTAGAAAAATCTTTTTATAATTGATTACTTTCAACACTAACGATGATGTAATTGACGTCTATAACATTATTGAATATATCCAAGATCATACACAGTTAATGGTCCGTCTCTAGCAGGGCGTCGGAATCATATTAACTCGGTTGTATTTAAAATGCTGACTCAAAGCAAAAACGTCTCATCCTCTTTAAGATCAAATTTAAGCCAGTGTCAGTTTGAGTTTTTGTTAATGATATTTTTATTGTTTCCAAGGGTACATCTTTGAGACACCAGTTCACATTTTACAGTTTGGTAGGTAGGGTTGTAAAGTACACAAAATGTAACTTTTTCACATAAGAAATTGACCGAATATAGAGACGAATTTCGTTGTTGAATTGGGAATATATATCTGCCCTTTCCGTAATGACTTTGGAGACTATTATGTTTTATAGCGATGAGCTTTTCTACATTGAAAAGTTCTCTCAAAATAACCATGAACTTTTGAAGTTTTGGAGTGTATTGATTAATCCAACATAAATGAATATACTTTTTGGCAGAAAGAATAATATAATTTAATAATCTGTCTGTGTATAATGTTCCAAACCAAAAGTGATATTTTCTTACTTTAAGTGTATTCTCAGTATGATCATTCATCCAGACTTCAAATTCATTCCAGAATATTTGTGTTACTCTACATTCCCAATACACATGACAATTATTATCATTCAGCTCATTACAAAAACAGCAAACAGTGTTGTCAACCAGTTTCATTTTAAATAGTTTATTTTTAGTATAGCTAATACCGTGTAAAAACTTGTATTCAAAATGAAGTAGTTTGACATCTTTCAAACCATTTCTATAAGTGATAAAAATCTGATTCCAGTCAAAAGTAATACTACCAAAAGATTTTTTCCATTTAAGACAGATTTTAGGTAAATACAGATCGGAAATCTAGGCGCCATAAAAGATTCTAGCTCCTTTGCATGATTTCAATAAATTCCAGTGACACTCAGTTATGAGTAAATAAAAAACTGAGTGTTTAATAGTATATTTCCAAGAATCAGGAAGTATATTCAAGACATGCAAATGGTCCAGGTATGTGCCTTTAATGTTATACATTTCCTACAGCCTGTCGAATGACAAAAAAGCGGTATTGCCACATAGGTCCTTAATTGAAGGAATGCCGTTACATGCCCAGTGTTTATTGTAATGTGTTGGGTTTTTGAAATTATGGTTAAACCATAGAGCTTGGGCTAGGATTTCGTAAATATTACCAGGACTCACGTGACTCTTTTTACAATACTTGTTCAAGCTTTCAAAACATCAGTCCAGTAAGTTTATCGATGTGTGTTACTTGGTCAAAATTAGCACCTGATTTTAAAATGATATCGAAAGGAATATTACAGGGATTTTCAACTGTTGTTTTTCTACAGTAAGATCTCAGGTTAGCTAGTTTCAAAGCTTCAGAAAAGGTTACAGTGTGAGCCATCCTTAAACCACCATTTTTGTGCACTCTTTTTTGGCTTGAGTAAAACATAAAGTGGAAAAATTAGAAAACAAGTGCTTTTTCCCCGGAAATATGTTTGCACACATAGATCTAGTTTCAACCCCTTACATTGAGAGGTTCGTTACTGACATTGCAAACCACGTAGTCCGAGGCCAAAAATATAAAACGAGTATCAAAACTGTTAAAAACGTTTGTATGAGTACGAGTCATGTATTGTTCATATCAAAAGCTAATAACACTGTGGTGGCCCAGCCAAGCAACATAGACGTGCAGCCATGTACATAATAAAATGTACATGAAAAGGAAGTAATGTTTATACGCACGCGCCACTCGTCTACCATAGTTGGTTTAAGTAAAACATGAGGAAGCAAAAGCAGAAAGTGTTTTGTCTAAAAAATGTAGCACACATAGTTTCAATCATTTACACTAGAAGATTTGTTACCGACATTGATAATCTCGTAATTCGAGGCCAAAAGTAAAATTCAATATCTAATCTATGAAAAATAGTTTGTCATGAGTAGAACTGTTCATTCCAAATGCTAATAAGACTGTGGCGGCCCAACTAAGCATAACAGGCGTACCACCATATACATAATAAAGTTATGTCCAGATAGCAACAGAAGTACATGAAAAGGAAATATTGTCTACATCACAAAGCAAATGGCTACTCACGCCTCAGTGCACGCGTACTCGTGTACAGTCCCAAAGGCACGCCAGATGAAGAAAACACTTCCCCAGTGCCAGTCTGTAGGTCCTTATCGTCAGGAATGCCATAAAGCAGTAAGTTATTTCTCCTTGAGTACAACTTGTGCATGAGGAGCTTCAATTCAAAGTTTTTCTTCATGTCTGACATGTCCTGCTTTAACTTCTCAATTTCGTTTGTGTTTGTTTCAAGTTGCTCTGCATTGAAACATACAGATTCAAGTATGTCATGAGTTTTAGTGTAGCGTTCTTCAATCTCATGACTCATTACATCAAGTCTACTCAAAACTGTGTGTGTTTGTTCTGTGAGGGCGTCCTGAATGAGACTCTAGAGCTCAGCCCTGTCCATGTCGACCGGGAGACAAATGGCGGACGGCGTGGTCGGCATGTTGACTGGCTCGGACGGTTGTGTGGTCTCTTAGAGTGAACGGGCTCTTGTCTGCAGAGCGCTGGGAGACTTCAGTATTATGTTTGGACTTGTTTCCTTTCTTCACGGACATTTTGTTCAAGTATTTGACTTGGTTTGGGGAGAGAGCGACAGACCTCATGAAGACAGCGCCACCGGAAGTGTCTCAGTAACTCAAGTGTCAGTTTGAGTTAGGCAGTTCAGACATTTGCACATACAAGCAATTACATTATGAATGTATGTATAAGAATGTATATTCTTTACATTAATATTATCAACATTTGTGGCTATATTTCTATGAAGTGGTCACTATGGAACCTCAAAATAGCTTCATAGTTTAAAAAGGAATACTGAATACTGAAAAACATGAAGAAACAGACGAAAGGAATTAGTATGTACTTTCCAGCAAAAGCTCATCGCTGTCAATATCCATTGTTGTTGCAAATAGCCTTTCGTTCACTAAAGTGCATACATGTGATACAGATTATAAAACTAGTAATTATGTGAGTAATAGTCTAACATTGTAATAACTGTTCCATACTCTTAAAGTGCCACAACGCCAAGAACAATAGAGTATGCTCTTTTGATATATCACTTCATTCTATCGATCCCCAGCAACCGTACCACGGTGTTTCTGAGTTTATACTAAAACGCTGTGAGTGCTTGAGACATTAGCAAATTAGTGACTACGTGAGTGAATGTTGTTTGGTGGCTTATGATACAGTAAACTTTATATTGTGGTGGGTCTTTGACCAGGCAAACCTGAGGCCAATAGCGCGTAATAGCAAATTGGTGGGGACTGTAACCACCCAATCCTCAGTTCAGTCGTCTGTAGACAACTATGGGCACTGACAACATTCAGTAGCACCGATACTCAGCATTGTAAACATTTTTGGCAGGGTTTTGTCAATCAGTAATCGGGTGTGTTGAGCAAACAGTTTAAAGTTCTTGATTAAAGGGGACAAATCATCCGTAATATGGGTCGAAACAGATGAATTCTATTCAGAAAGAGTGGTATGTCTGACAGGGTTAGTTGTCTTTTGAATGTTGAAAGAATGCCACAGCTATCCCAGAGTTACTTTCCTTTTAACCGCCGCTCAGTGATCGACCATCCAACAACAGTTAGAAACTTCATGTTTCTGGTCCACAGACGTAGACAGGAAACACGCAGAACCAGGAACGGTACGCGTTCCATTCCATCGCTCCCATTGAACCACAGCTGCATAAATCGACTGTCTGTATTTATACACGTCGCAGAGAGAAACCTACCACCTTTATTCCCACCATGAATTATACCTGAAGGGAAGATATGTGACATAACAACTACTCTCGTAACCTTACCTTCAAGTGAACGTTATTTCAGCTGCACGAAATATTGGTTCCTTGAGTCAAACCAGGAGTGTGAATGACTATCTATGACATCAAACTGTCATGTATATCACATACCTTTTCACGTTTCATGGTGTAATGTCTTTCAACTGTATCAGCTTTCCTTCCATTTAACACAATTAAATTAGTATCATCTTCAAAAGAACGCTATCGACTGTGATCTCAAGTTTGATAAAATATGTCTCACTGCACTTCCGTTCAACATGTCATGGATCAACAGACCAACCCAGAAGCAACCTAACCACGTTTGACATCAAGTTTTTAATCAATTTTATTTTTTATTAAAAATGATTATTATGGTGCAAACACTTTAATCAAATAAATGAAATACAGTCTCGGTAGATCAGTACCTCTTGAAAAGGAATCACAATGGCCCCACTCCCGGTTCCGCTATGTGCCTCAATTTCCGCTATCAGTTCGTACTTATGGCTACTGCTGCTTGCGCACCATGAAGGAAGGCATTGTTTCACTGTCTTGGCCGCCTGATTCATGTAACGTACTTTCAGCCAAGGTAATAGTTGGCACATTTCATTCTTTTACACAAAGATGCATGTATATTTTTCTATGCATTCGTGGCAGAGGAAACTCTAGTTATGATGTTGGAACTGCATTTCTGATCATTTATTGATACAATTTCTGACAGCTGCATTGCTTTATTTCTATGCCCTCGGTGACTTCTTTTGTGCATATCCTACATACATATCCTCGAGGCAGTTCGTCGTGTACATAAATATAACGCAATCCCACAAGACGATAATTAAAAGGTATCATAATAAGTCGCGAGAACTATTTAAAACATCGGTAAGTGCCATGGCCGTCAATTAATGTCTGAAGATCTACTAATCCAATAAACTGATTCAAATATTTATGAGGAAGGTTTAGGTGTAGGTCGACAACCGTGTTCACCATGAATGTATAAATACCAGTTGCTTTACTTATCACACACCAATTCTGACTAAATCATACTGTTTCGTGTTAGAGACACATGTGTCATAAACGACGTAGACATTTAAGAAACAAATTTTAAATGCGATATTTATCAGGTTTCAAAATAATTTTGGAAACAAATCAGTTCAAAAGGTTTTTCCTTCTTGTATATTTATGTGAAGGTTAATGCAGTTTTGGTAGCAACTGAAGATATGATCGGGTGTTGACACATATAGTTTCATCAAATGTATAATTGGTTTTGAAACTGTGATATTTCAGTTCCCATCTGTGTCAGATAGTATCGACCTTCTGGTGCTAAGAGTCACTTTATTATTGACATTTTGAAGATACAGCACATAGTGAAACAAGTCTTGTCGTCCTAGGAACGGATTGAACTTCTTTCTCGTGTTTCCAACCTCTAATGCAAGAATTAAACTACTTGTTGAATTACAATTCTCATGATTTTTTGTGAACTATGCCGGGCACACAATGCCCGGTCTATCCTTCTGTAGGTCAATGTGCACGATCACAACGTCATGCTTAGAAACATTTAAACGCAACATCGAGTCTTGAAAAAAAACACAAATTCCACGAAGCGACATTGATTTATACAGTCAGGATACGATGATATTTATGAGTCATCCAAGTGAATCTGACCACTGGATCTCGTTAATCGCAAGGTTGCGTTGTTGAAAACATGAACACACACTATCAATATATTGGACTGTTTTACGTTAAATTTATTTTTGTCAAGCTTTGGAACACAAGAACTAAAAGATTTCCCACATATCGTAGATACTTTCCTTACTGTGTATCCGCCCCCAAACATGGATGACGTTCTTGTTCTTAAAATTGTCTGATGTTCTGACATAGGTTCATTCGGCGTCAAATTGAGTCACAAAATAGATACCCGTAAACTCAGGCTATTGGATCTGAGTCCATGATTTCGAACCTAACAGGACAACACTGTTACACTTCATAACACACACTAGCTCTAATACGTACTCATTCAGTATTTTGTCATTTTCTAAAATCATGTATATTGAACCATGAAAACATCACATGGTTTTACCACAATGACATGTCAAGCATGTAACATGTGAACTTTGTTTCGAGATGTCCTCTGAAAATCGATTATCTACAACATGATTGTATGAACCTGATCTTTGGAGTTGGACTATGCATTACAAAGGAGAAAAAAAGATGAATTTCGATTTCCCCTCAAGAAATGTTGAAAACTTCACCCCTCTCCAATTCCATGCTAAAACGGTTAAGCTCTCAAACATCACAAGTGCTTTTGTTTTCAAATTTCACTTCGTTGCAGACCTAATCGGGACCATTACACACAATAACATCCCGCTGCTTAGAATGATAGACTCTGAACGGCGAAATAGGGTCCGCATGATATAGGTATCCGATACATGTATGGCCCCGTCTACACTGATTTGTGGAAGATGGTTTTAATTAACTCCAGCTATACCAGCTATGATTTCAGGTTTTGCTTTTAATTAAATCGTTATGTGGACTCTCACTTCAGGGAAACCCAGCTCTAGTACCGACGGTATAGTGATCATATTCAGAGCGAAATCCTGTACCAAATTGGAAACTGATGCTGTGTTGTGCGATTCCATGAGTAAATAATGAAAAGGAGGAAAGTGAAAGTGTTTTAATTCACTCTGGGTCTAGATTTTAAACACAGGCCACTGTTGGGACTGCAGGGGGGAGGGGGTATTTCCATTCTGTCATACGTAAATAAATAATGCACAGAATATGAGCCAGACATGGCCGATGTATATTCCCTGTCAAGATGTCGTATGCTTCTGGACAGTCATGAGAAGCTGTCGTCTGCCTCCGAAGGTTACAACGTAAAAACCTCTCTGCAGAGAGTGATGTCAGTTGTGATTCTATAACAACGCTGGGTACACATTACTTGCACCACTTCTACATGATATTACCTAAAGTCTGTTTCAATACAACATGTATTACTTGGACAAACATCGGACCATTACAGGGAGTGATTTAATAATGGCACTACTAGACTTTCATCCACAGTTGATTTGGACCAAGGTTATCCAAGCAGACTCGTCAGAGACGATTAATCCATGTTCGACAAATGAATTGAAGGCAATGGTTACCAAATGGTTACTTCATGTCTACACAAATGCATTCTAAACAATTGCACTTCGTACGACTGACTGGTCACACTGAACCCCGTCAACGGTCCTCCACAAGGTGCACTGGCTCCGAAGATTATAGGCATTCTTAACTGACACTGAGTGTACCATCTTCTTGATTTGAACATGCTGTCTCTCACACAGTACACACCAATGTAACCACGTTTCAGTTACCACAGTCCCTGAGGTTCTTGAGATGCAATCCTGCAACAAGAAACGGAGGGATCGCTATGTCCAAAAGGCACCCAGGTTTAACTTCTTGCTTTTGAACGATATGCTGTAATACGTGGCTCTGGGCTTTCTCATCTAGATGTGGTCGCCTACGTGATGTAGTGGTTACAGCGTCGATCCCGACCGCATGTCATACCAAATGACGTTAGAATATGGTACTTGTTCTCTAAATGACGCTTGGCACTAATGACCTTGGCACGAACTGGTTGGCTCGGAGTCACTATAATATGTGTGGCATTCATGCTTAACAGTGGCATGGTATCTCATTGAGCTAGCACTATAAAACCAACCTAAGTCTGAACTAGGCCACATACACACATATGTGTGTCGTCATATGAATTTTAGTATTCTTACGTGCGACGTTAAACTCCATTTCACCTCAATCCTCACCTCACCTCACCTCACCTCACCTCACCTCACCTCACCTCACCAAATCGAGAGTTTGGGGGACCTTATGAAGAAAACATTTTCATTGATGAAGATCCATGGTCCCTAGTATAGTGATCTACCTTCAGCTGTTGGCAATCTATAGCCTGTTTTACAGTGTATTGTCCGAATAGTGGTATTAGTTTTAACTTTCCACGCTAGGTTTAATTCCATATGTGATGTTCTAGTTGTTTTACTGTCCTTCGTTGACAGGTTTTTATGATAATATTATACATATATTCCATTTCAGTGTTAAATGTTCTCGTCACGATGTGGCTGAAATATTGCCGATGTGACGCTATATATTAACTCACTCACTCACTCACTCATGGATGAAGAAGCGTTTCATGAAATGAGACGCAGCTAGGCTGGAGAGTTATTTCATGTCAACAACTCTCTCCATAAGTCTCTCCATAATTGTTACATCATGTACTACATCCTGAGAATGAATACTCCTGTCACCATCTGAATGATTGACACGAACTCCAAGAGCCCCACATCTCGTTTAACTACCAACTACCAACTACCAAAGCAGTTTGACAATGAAATCTAAGCTCAGTGCCAGACCAAAACTCGAAACGACAGCATCTATCACACGTTTGCCAGGCCACAGAGAGCGTCACTGAATGATGAGTATATGGTTGGTGGGTTAACAAAGTCATCTTGGGGAATATTATCAATTAAACAGTGAAGCCAGTGTCAACTGAGTAGAAGTCTGACCTGTTCACCGTAATCACTATGCCAGAAGGAACCCTGTGGACTCAAATACCTTTTCTCATTCTTTCTTGATATGGCGGCGGTGGAAACACCCCAGTCTTCACCAGACAATCCGGTGATCATTAGTTTGAGTATACGCAACGAGGATATACAACGACATGTGTCAATCATGTCAGCGATTCTGACCACCTGATTCCGTTAGTCATTGTTTGAGGCATGCAAGGGCTGCTGAAAACCATTTCTAAATATGATCTTCATGAGTCAGGCTCGGTTGTTGCTTCTCGCTGATGAGATGCTATTTCGCTGATGACGCCGCGCAGATCACCAGGGAACATATTCAATATATTGTACCGCCATTAACTGAGCTCGTATTATTTAATGCAGAATGTAATAGCTCCGACGCATCTTAAATCGCAGTGGACATTCCATGAGATTTAATTTTGAGTCCGATTATATGAATAGCTAGTGTACTGATGACCTCTATTATCCAACATGGGGATGGCATTTGTCAATTCGTATTTGTAAAATACCATTTATCTAAAGAAACGTTCCCGGACTATTTTGTTATTGTGCAACTGGATACCGAATTCTACTCAAAAAGTAATCGGCATACTGCGTAAAAGAAGCTCATCATTTCTCACTAAACAGCAGGTGTTGAAAACATTTCTACATTTAAAATCACATCACGTTAAAAAGCAGATCGCTGTTTCTGAAAACTGTACTTTATTAATAACAATACATCTACTTCCATTTTGAGTAAGTCGGGTTAGAAGTTTTAAACCAAAATCCCAGGAAATCCTGGCGTGAAAGGAAAAAGGACACATACCCAGACCAGTTTTGTTAAGTAGAATTCCCAAATGTCCACCTTGCTAAATACTCTACAACATTTTATCCATTTATGGGTCACTTAATCAACCATGGCGGTAAACACGGAGTTAGGTCAGTGAAAATAAATGACGAATTATGACCATAGTGAAACATTTTGGTAAATGGCACCTACATGTAATTTACTGCTTGTCTACCATGGGTAGCAATTTTGGTACCGATGTAAATCAACATCCTCCTTTCGCCCAAGTATAACGCCCTCAAGTGGGACACAACTTTGTTTACGTGTCTGTTACTTTGATGACAAAGTTCTAAGTGAGTGTTCATCAAGCGTTCCCACAAAGGGATCATGCATCTGCTAGTTATATCACAACATTATTCGAGGCACGATCAATGTTCAGTCATTGGAATATTAAAACGATGGCGATCTGTGCCTGTTTAAATATTGTATTCTTTTGATAAAAAATACTAGTTTTACAGGCTAATTTTTACATCTTCATATGTGATATCCTACCTTGACTTGTCCTTCAAGAAAGTTTTTTTTAATCTAACTTGGTGTAACTTCCTTTGGTTTCGATACGGCTGAAATACCAACTATAAATTTTAACTCACTAACATTGAACATTAACACCAACAAAATATATCAGTCAAAACAATTTCCAGTAAGACATACTCGAGAAATTAGAATTGGAAGAAACACTCTATGTGCAAATGGTAGGAAAATCGTTTTGCCAATCATTATTTTTTTCAGCATAAGAATAGTGATGCGTGGATTGTTCATGTTTGTGCAGATACAAAGATGGAGCCTAAGATTGTTGTTCGAATCCACGCTGATTATATTTCTTTGTCCATAGTCAGGTCTGTAGTAAGCGTCACCCACCGCTTGCTGTTACTTCGCCAAGTCATTCAGCCATGTGAGCTCAACATGCCTAAGTGGACACAGGCTGGATTACGTTGTATCCAAACTATTGCCCACTTACAATTGATTACTCTTCTCGCTATTTGTAACAACCACTCTTCACCTTGAATGGAATGGTCAGACGTGTATTTGATGAGGACAATTTCACGCCAGACAGATACAAAAGCTTCCAAGCAATGGCAGGAGAACACTCGACCTATTTCAAATCCCTAAGCTCAAAGCAATTATTAAATCCACGTGCATCTCATCGAACACTATAGACGATTCAATTTACTACTAAAATCCAGATTCATCTAAGACATGGCGTGTTGTATATCCACGGAGATTATTTTACAACACGAAGAGGGACATTTGGACAGGTAGACAGATATATAGACAAACCGATAAGATAGTTCGACAGGCTGTGAGAATTATCTGGCTAATGTTGTGTCTTTCATATGTTCTCTGAAGATGTATGTCTGTCTTTACGCAACGGAACGTATCATCCGTCTATCTATCGATAATGGGCATGTCTTTCCACTTATTAGCTCAACGTGGAAATTGAATGGACTGTGTAACGGGGATATAACGTATAACTGACCAGCGTTTGAAAGGTTGACTCTGGCCAGCTCTTGAGTCCTGTCGTGGATGTCGTTGCAATAGTTGATGTCTACTCGTATGAGACGACATTGTGGGGCAAATGTCCGCAATGTTAACGCCCAATACCACGCTCTATGCCCTTCGGCAACTTAAATGACTAAGTGATAGAACAAAAGTGCCATAAACATGTAAGGAGTTGTAAACGAAAGCAAAATATACCACTCATTTTAAGCATTGCGATGCTCCTGAAATTAAAATAGGCGTATTTTGAGAATAGCAAAACAATACCTACGCATGCGCAGTTTGTTGCGATTTGGTGTCAAAACAGTGTTGAGGGTGGTATAGAAACAATATGATTTAAGGCTTATGTTTAGTTGAACGTCACATTAAGCAATAGTTCTAATGCATGCCGACTGTCTGTAAATGATTGAATCTGGTCAATAAACGAGACTTCGTGTTCCTGTATATAATGCAGTATGAACGAAACAATCCAGTGATTGATCCATGTGTCGCCGGAGTGCGCAATCAATCATGTCACCGTGACTGACCAACTTAATTCGCTCTTACGAATATTACGCTTCTAGACACATATTCTACCCGCTGTTCCAAAGGGTAACGAAGGAACTGGAATTTGAGAGTCTTGCACTTATATTTGTGGTCTGTATATTATTCCTTTACAGATGGGTGTATAAAAGGTAAGAGACGTGATAAATAGTTCGTATGAGCTGTTATGTATGATCACCTTGGCGTGTATCAGTACAAAATCTCTTTTAGAAAGATCTCTTAGAACTAGATAGACAAGGTCGTGGCATGAGCAACGCGCGACGTATGATGTACATTGATTTTTAACGGAATAGACACGATAATGACAAGTATGTATATTTTGTGACTTTCAGTGACCGAAACACACAGCTGGTTGGAACAAACTGGCACTTAAATAACATTGTAAGCATGTTTTTAATGAGCGTAAATCAACTACACGTATACACGTCGGGGCGATTGTTATCACACTGCATGTTTACTTATTATTCACCTTAATTCCATGAATAATCCTACTGTACTCCCCATTATATGAAAGGTCACTTTCGTATCCATCCAAAGAACGGTCAGAAGTATAAGAACTAGCTGTCCCTAATAAACTAAAACTCTCTAAAATTATGCTCCCACCACCCTCTCCTCCATTTACCAAGATAATAGTGGGCGTTTACTAACAAGTGAAAAACGTATAATAAAACGGAAAGGATATACAGTACGCCCTCAAAATTTTCAAGAAAAGAACCAATACCATGCATCAGATAGTTTGCGGCTATACACAAACAACTGCGTCCGCCATTCAAAGGTACGTAGTGGAGATGATTCACGTTTCCGTCGAAGCCTTACCAGTCTTATGATCATGACCTGTAACCTACTTAAGATCGAATTCGTAAGAAAAAGTGAGTGTGAAAATGAGTAAAACGTCAACAAGTATTTTTAAAAATTAAAGGAAGGTTTTTTGGGGCAGTATGTTTTGTAATTACATTCACGTACGTCTCAGTTGAATAAAATGCGTGTTACGGTTTTCTTACATGCAGCAGGGTTTAGGAAAAGTAGGTTTGAGGATTTCTGAGAATGTAGAAATTAAATTAGCAATTTACATGCACAAATGGACATTTCGGTGGACAAAAACATAACCAGATTGAATTTATGTTACAACCTGTCAACAAAGGTACAAGGTCATCCTTTACTTTCACACTGAAAGGTCAGTGTGACCTTGCAGTGCTCTGATTAGGTCATGGTGATACTCGAGTAGCCATTGTTCAACTTTAAGATCGTTTCATAATTGACTACTTTCAAAACTAGCATAAACAATGGTGTAATTCACGCTTATATCATAATTGAATATGTCCAACACCATACACATTTAATGGCTCGTCTCTAACAGGGCGTCGGAATCATGTTAACTCGTCTCCTGTATTTGAGGCCACTTCCTGTTTGAGGTATTGACCCGCTTTAAAATCAAGGTTTAGGCAGTGTTCCGAGTTTGAGTTCAGGCATTTGCACAAACGGAACAAGCACTTACAATTAGGGGACATGCCTACTACTTCCTGTGTATATTGATCTAATCAACATTTCTTTGGCTACATGTCTGTGGTGCAGTTACCTTTACAATATTAGCATCCCAGAAAAGACTCATGCTTTACATATCATCATGGAATAACATGATTATATGTCCATCCCGAAAATAACAAACAGAAAACAAATGCAAAACCTAAATGCGTATTTTCCAACACAAACATATCACTATGAAAATGCATTACTGTGGCAAATAACCTTTCAAACGCTAGTACTATGTGGTATAGCTTATAAAGCTACTAACTGTAAATAAATATTTTAACATTGTAGTGATTGTTCTATACTTTAAGCTCACAACTGTATGAACAATGGAGTATGTTCTGTTGATTTATTACATGGTACTATTGATCCCAACCCACCTCATCGCTGTGTTTCTGAGTTGATTTAGTACACGATACTATTGATCCCAACCCACCTCACCAACGTGTCTGAGGGTTGATTTATTACATGGTACTATTGATCCCAACCCACCTCACCGCTGTGTTTCTGAGTTGATTTATTACACGATACTATTGATCCCAACCCATCTCACCGCTGTGTTTCTGAGTTGATTTATTACATGGTACTATTGATCCCAACCCACCTCACCGCTGTGTTTCTGAGTTGATTTATTACATGGTACTATTGATCCCAACCCACCTCACCGCTGTGTTTCTGAGTTGATTTATTACACGATACTATTGATCCCAACCCATCTCACCGCTGTGTTTCTGAGTTGATTTATTACATGGTACTATTGATCCCAACCCACCTCACCGCTGTGTTTCTGAGTTGATTTATTACATGGTACTATTGATCCCAACCCACCTCACCGCTGTGTTTCTGAGTTGATTTATTACATGGTACTATTGATCCCAACCCATCTCACCGCTGTGTTTCTGAGTTGATTTATTACATGGTACTATTGATCCCAACCCACCTCACCGCTGTGTTTCTGAGTTGATTTATTACATGGTACTATTGATCCCAACCCATCTCACCGCTGTGTTTCTGAGTTGATTTATTACATGGTACTATTGATCCCAACCCACCTCACCGCTGTGTTTCTGAGTTGTTTTCTTACATGGTACTATTGATCCCAACCCATCTCACCGCTGTGTTTCTGAGTTGTTTTCTTACATGGTACTATTGATCCCAACCCATCTCACCGCTGTGTTTCTGAGTTGATGTATTACATGGTACTATTGATCCCAACCCATCTCACCTCTGTGTGTCTGAGTTGATTTATTACATGGTACTATTGATCCCAACCCATCTCACCGCTGTGTGTCTGAGTTGATTTAGTACACGATACTATTGATCCCAACCCATCTCACCGCTGTGTTTCTGAGTTGATTTATTACATGGTACTATTGATCCCAACCCACCTCACCGCTGTGTTTCTGAGTTGATTTATTACATGGTACTATTGATCCCTACCCATCTCACCGCTGTGTTTCTGAGTTGATTTATTACATGGTACTATTGATCCCAACCCATCTCACCGCTGTGTTTCTGAGTTGTTTTCTTACATGGTACTATTGATCCCAACCCATCTCACCGCTGTGTTTCTGAGTTGATGTATTACATGGTACTATTGATCCCAACCCATCTCACCTCTGTGTGTCTGAGTTGATTTATTACATGGTACTATTGATCCCAACCCATCTCACCGCTGTGTGTCTGAGTTGATTTATTACACGATACTATTGATCCCAACCCATCTCACCGCTGTGTTTCTGAGTTGATTTATTACATGGTACTATTGATCCCAACCCACCTCACCGCTGTGTTTCTGAGTTGATTTATTACATGGTACTATTGATCCCTACCCATCTCACCGCTGTGTGTCTGAGTTGATTTATTACACGATACTATTGATCCCAACCCATCTCACCGCTGTGTTTCTGAGTTGATTTATTACATGGTACTATTGATCCCAACCCATCTCACCGCTGTGTTTCTGAGTTGATTTATTACATGGTACTATTGATCCCAACCCACCTCACCGCTGTGTTTCTGAGTTGATTTATTACATGGTACTATTGATCCCAACCCACCTCACCGCTGTGTTTCTGAGTTGATTTATTACATGGTACTATTGATCCCAACCCATCTCACCGCTGTGTTTCTGAGTTGTTTTCTTACATGGTACTATTGATCCCAACCCATCTCACCCCTGTGTTTCTGAGTTGATTTATTACATGGTACTATTGATCCCAACCCATCTCACCGCTGTGTTTCTGAGTTGATTTATTACATGGTACTATTGATCCCAACCCATCTCACCGCTGTATTTCTGAGTTGTTTTCTTACATGGTACTATTGATCCCAACCCATCTCACCGCTGTGTTTCTGAGTTGATGTATTACATGGTACTATTGATCCCAACCCATCTCACCTCTGTGTGTCTGAGTTGATTTATTACATGGTACTATTGATCCCAACCCATCTCACCGCTGTGTGTCTGAGTTGATTTATTACACGATACTATTGATCCCAACCCATCTCACCCCTGTGTGTCTGAGTTGATTTATTACATGGTACTATTGATCCCAACCCATCTCACCGCTGTGTTTCTGAGTTGATTTATTACATGGTACTATTGATCCCAACCCATCTCACCGCTGTGTTTCTGAGTTGATTTATTACACGATACTATTGATCCCAACCCATCTCACCCCTGTGTTTCTGAGTTGATTTATTACATGGTACTATTGATCCCAACCCATCTCACCGCTGTGTTTCTGAGTTGATTTATTACATGATACTATTGATCCCAACCCAACCCACCACTGTGTTTCTGAGTTGATTATTATAAGTTATGTTAATTTTGAACACTTTCTGTGATTGGCTCTCAACTTGGTTCCAATCACACAACTTCATGCTTTATATCACCTGTGTTATCAACCTCTACAGACCACTCCTTTTCGCCTCACCCCTCATCTATTGTATAAACATCTCAAGTATTTAATCACTCAAATTATTGTTCATGTACCACTTGCTTGACAACGACACTACAATCTTTGTCGAAGCGTCGCTTGAAGAGAATAAAGAAGTTGTATAGCTATAAACATGATCCTTCTTCAACATCTGACTATGTTGGATACATTGAATCAGTAACCTGGTGAACATGGCCACACACGTCTCGCAATGAAATACAATTTTGCTTCAGAATGCATACATATGTTATGCATAACATCAAATGACATAAATACTTCGCACTGTCAATACCTTGCAGGCTGAGTCTTTTCAGTCGGTAATCATGTTTGGTGAAGTCTGAAGTGTCTACTATGGTCAAGCATGTTTTAATTGACTGTGTTGCCATAAAAGGCGACTCAGCTTGTCGTAAGAGGCGACTAACGGGATCGGGTGGTCAGGCTCGCTGACTTGGTTGACGCGTGTCATCGGTTCCCAATTGCGCAGATCGATGCTCATGTTGTTGATCACTGGATTGTCTGGTCCAGACTCGATTATTTACAGACCGCCGCCATATAGCTGTAATATTGCTGAGTGCGGCGTAAAACTAAACTCACTCACTCACTCACTCAGTTGTTGGTGATGTATAGCCCTAACTTTATATTGTTTTGTCCAAACAGTGCTACCAGTTTTAATTTTCCACACTAGTTTTAATTGTGAATGTGATATTCTATTAGTTTACTGTCCTTTGACGACAGGTTACGATAATATATACATCTTTCATTTCAATATCAAACATGTTCTCGTCACGATATGGCTGAAATATTGCCGATGTGACGTTACATATTAACTCACTCAGTCACTGGAGTGATTACTAAAGGTGACATTTGCAATCAACCACAACTAATTCTTTCAAAATATTGATCCTTTAAATATAGATGAATTCTGCTGGAAAAGAGTTCTGTATCTGACATTGTTAAATGCCTTTTGAATGTTGAAAGAACGCCACTACCATCCCAGATTTCCTTGTTGACGATTTGATTACCAAATTGTAATTACTGGCCATCCAACGACATTTAGGAACGTCATAATTCAGGTCCACTGACGATAACAGGAAACAGCAGGACTAGTAACGATACGCATTCCATTTCACAGCTCCCAGAACCCAGGATTTGCGTGTCCCTTTCCTCGTCACGAGAAAACGATAGTAAATCGAACGTCAATTTGAACTGCATAAATCAGCTGTATGTATTCACACACGTCAGGGAACAACTTTTTACCTGTATCATCACAAATGAATAATGTCATGATAGACGACATGGACACAACGACTCTCGCAACCATCAAGCGGACGTTATTTCAGCTACACCGGAAAATTTATCTAAATCTGGCTCATTGAGTCAAATCAAAAGCACGAATTACGCATCTCTGACATCAAACTGTCAGACATATCACATATCTTTTCTCGTTTAATTGTGTAATGTCTATGAACTGTATCAATTTTTCTTCCATTTACCACAAGAAGATTGGTACCATTTTGAAAAGATGGTCATCGATTGTGATCGTGATTTTAATTGTGAAAAATGTGCCACGGCACTCCCGTTCAGAATCGAGAATCAACAGACCAACCCAGAGGCAACCTAAGCAGTTTGACCTCGAGCTCTTTATCGTATTTTTATGCGGATCGATTAATCTAGTCCAAACACTTTAATCAAACATATGAAATAATGGCTCGGTGTGTCAATATGTCTCGAAAAAAGAATTACAATGGCCCCACTTCCGGTTACTCTGTGCGAGTCAATTTCCGCCAGGACTGACTCCATCAAATCCTAAAATTTGACTACGACTGCTTGCGCCCAACGGAGGGCGGCATAGTTTTGCTGTCTAGTTAGTCTACCGAATTCACGTAATGTAGTTTCAACCAAGGTAATAGTTGGCACATTTCGTTGTTTGACGCAAATCTTCATATTTTGCTGTGTATTCATGGCATAACATACTGATTTTGATCTTGGAGTTGCATGTTTGATTATTTATTGATACAATATCTGACAGCTGCATTGCTTTATTTCTCCGCCCTTGGTGACTTTCTAATGAGTTCCTCGAGGTCATAGGCAATGTTTCTATTTGAGTTCGCATCGTACATGAATATAACGCAAGCCGACATAAAGCTATTCAAATGGTATCACAATACGTCGCGAGAACTCTTTAAAGTATCAGTAAGTGCCATGGCCGCCAATGGATGTGTGAAGATCTATTGATTTAATAACCTGTTACAAATATTTATTAGGACGCTTCAGATGAAGGTCGATATGCGTGTTCATCACTGATGGATAAATATCAGTCACTTCTACGCTCCATGTCTCACGTAATCACACTGTATGTGTGAGAGAAATTCTTGTAATACACGAAGTAGACATTAAAGAGACAAGTTTCAAATGCAATATTTATGTGGTTTCAAAATGATTTTGGAAATCGATCATTCAAAAAGGGGTTTCCCATTTTGTATATTTATGAGAAGGTTAATACAGTTTTCTTAGAAATTGAAGATGTGGTTGGTTGGATGCACGAATGTATAATTCAATTTAAAATTGTGATATTTGAGTTCCCAGCTGCGTAGATCGTGTCGACTTTCTGGTGTTAAGAGTCACTTTGGAACAACGGTTTCTACTTTATTACTGGCATTTTTAAGATACAGTACATACTGACAAAAATACTATAATACAAGGAGCAGATTTTACCTCTTTCCCGTCTTTTTAGCCTCTCACAGTTGTTTTTTTTTCAATTTTCATGACTGTATGTGTAACTATGCACACAATATCCTATTTATCTACCTTTCCGCCAATGTGCACAGTTACAACGGCACATGCGCATAGATGAATACACATCGGTATACTGGGAGTGAACTTTGTTACTTTTAGGCTCTGCTATGAATACGGTCCTCTCTGAGCATCCAATAACCCAACTGACCTTCTTTTTCTAAATGTTTGGACATAGGTGCATCCATAGTCAAGCTGATTCTTCATATTCAGGATCAAAACAGATCCCTGTAAACACAGGATGTAGGGTGTAAGTCCATGAGTTCGAACCCAATAGTGCAACGTTTTTATATTTTGACACCCACTGGCTGAAATTCGTACCCATTCAGTAAATGCTTATTTTCTAAATATCATGTATATTCCATTTTTCGAACCATCAAAACATTACATAGTTTTACTACAATGACATGTCAAGGATGTATGATCTGTATATAGTTTCGTTGTGTATTGCGGAAATCGATAATCTGCAACACGATTGTATCTGTCTGCCCTTTGGAGGGGGGCAGTGCATCACCACTATCTACTCTCAAGATGTTCTGCGAATATTAAAAAAGGAACAAAGATATTTCAGTATATATCAGGTGCCAAAAGCTACAAAGAGATTTACATATGAAGCTACTGCTAATTCAGTTTTACAAAAAATCGAATTTCTAGCCTGTCTTGACCGTTGTCCAGAATTACCATATATATGTTATCAATCAAAAACTCCAGAATTTACCAAGATAAAATACCAAGTCCTGCATGCCCATTTTATTCGTGATATGAACTATATACACTTATTCATATGAGCAAATATTTCGGAAACGTTAATGTGGTATCTATAAACAACCTTCACTCACTCATAATCACGACCACTTGCTGCGTCGTATAAACACCTTTATATCTCCAAAAGCCCAAAGACACAGCTATCAATTACACCTCGTGTCTGGCCACAGTGTGCAAGTTCCTTAAAACGATGACTGTGGGGTACTTCCTGGGTGACTTTGCAGTGACCCTTACAGTCATTACTCAGATTGGGCTCTTGAATTTGACGATTTCATCTTGGCAGTGTTCATCATGAGGTACGAATGTGAACACCGTTCAGGCTTTCTATTTCCTGATCTCTTTCTACCAGTTTGAAACGTGACATTTAGAGATATTGTCATGAAAACCAAGTCATTCCTCTAGTGAACAGCCTGCTATTTTCTCTTTCGTACATATTTGTTTTAATGTTACAGCCAGTTAGAAAAGTGTGACTGAGCTACATTGAAAAGGAGCTTCAAAATTATATCTGAAGACGAGCGAATGTCAATAATGTTTGACCATACACTAAACACCAAAAGTCACGTTACGGTCCTTCCTTAATGACAGAGGTACCTATCTTCAGCTGTCACTGTGACGCTTGGACGTCCACTTCCAGGTGACTCCAGTCTGTCTACAGTGTCGAATAAAGCTCATGATACGATTGCATCTGGGAGCGTTGGCGACAGCATTGTATATCGACCTGCACCATCCCATTGGCTCTTTCTCTCCCTGCAATTCAGCCGTTGATAGTGACATAATTATATATCACACTTGTGGATCATATCTTTAAATCTGACTGAATCATTCTACACGTGAAATTGATGAAAGTTTTGAACATTGCTACGTTTTAGTTACTGATACTGCTATGAGTAAACAGAAAATTTAAAAAATGTTGCTTTGCAAGCACAAATGTTTAGATATAAACACAGAAAATGTTGAAAAGAACGAAATCATAGGAATGATTCTTTCACAATTTTACACACTCTGTAACATTTATGTTTGTTTTTAGAGTTTAAAATAGTGACTTTAAATGTTTCATCTTTGCCTAAAAGCAGAATTTTATTTCAGCCTTTCTTTTTGGACATCTAAATCAATGTTATTGGTATATTTCGGCATGGTCGAAAATAGGACAATTTAACTCTTTTGAAAAAGTTTCATTTCACATAAAAATGATTGCATTTGAGAATTTGTTTTTGTGATTTGTATAAAGCTGTGTTGTTATGAGTTCATGTGATCTAATACCTTTTAAAATATCTATGATAGTTTTTAAGTAATTCATCAAGTTAGGAGGGTGCCTTTTCTTTGCATTCAGTACAGTGTATGTTAGTATCTGAACGCACATGTAGATGTTGTATAGTGCTGAATAAGGTCTGTGTCTTGTATTCCAATAAAATGAACAAACCTGAAGACAATATCTGAATGTTTGGACGGTTGCTGAAACTATAGGTCCAAAATTTTCAATCAATACCCTCCTTGAGCTATGCAATATAGGCTACTGTACATGTACTTAATCAGATTCTTGCAAATATAACTAGTAAAACGTCATATGTCTATGAAGATGCTCACCAGACGGTAATGCTGTTGTCTTTGGAATTGGACCAAAATGAAATATTCTGAACAATTACTGCAGCACGCCCCTTTATCTATCCACATATGGTCTGAAACTGCAGAACAAAATAATAATTCCTCCGTGGTTCATGTTGCATTGACAACAGTTGATAAAATATCATTGGATAAATTTAATCAGCATTTCACAATAGTAATTACCCTTTGCTTTATTCGCCTAAAGGATCTGCCATAGTTCTGTCTAATGCTGAAGGTTAGTTCATTTAATAGTTCATTTGGCCCAAAGGTGGACCCATGAATTGCAATCTGACGCGAAATCTATTAGTAATAACCATATAATACTCCATGAAACGCTCATCATAATAAAAAAAACTACTAACTGTGAGAGGTTTTTGCAGATTTTCTGTCCTCGTTTAACAAACTATCATTAATATATGTATACTGACACAGTTCACTGTTTGTTACGTGGGAGGAGTGCAGGGAAAGGGACAGCCAGGTGTTCGAGAAACACGTGCACAAGTGCCATCATTATTCATCAATTTTTACTGTACCGTTCCCGTCCCCTTTTGGACACCTGGCTGTTTCACTGAGTATTTTATGGTTATCAGATTTCGAGTTAAGTGGCAATTCATCGGCCCGCTTTTAATCCAAACAGACTATAATTTAGTCCATTGAAATCACCGTATTTTAATCGTTTATACAAGTGCCTGTCTGTCAGAGACCTGCTGCGTATTCAATCACAATAATTTGCAGTGGTCACGCGCGCTCTCGGACTATAAGATAAGGAGTCTTTTTCTGGAACAAACATTTCACCGGGCTAGACACCAAGAGCTCCCTGGTCCCCTTGTCTCTCGAACTCTAACCCCGGTGGTACCCCGAGGAGATCCAGTAATTTGTTCAGGAAAATTAACACTCATGTCCTGATAATGTTCGGTTATGTTTGTTCGTCAGGTGACATTAGGTTCCCCCATGAAATGAAGCTCTATCAGCCCGTTTACCATTCCGTTGCTTAATTCACAGCAAGCCCACTTGTAACCAATTTGTACCCATGATTCTGTTTACGTTTTGCGTGAAAAGCACAATACAATCTGTTGATCGAACAATAATAGTAAAGTAGTATCTAAATGTGTAGTGATCATAAATTCATTTTCCGAAAGAGGTTAAGGCATTTTGGAAATAATACATGCTCTTCTAAAATAAACGTTAGTTGTATTACGCCTCAAATAGATGCATTCTGGTTATAACTTTAAACTTTGCATTTGATTTTAACCATCAAAGTTTGTAAATGTTTGACTGAAATATCTTCGGGAGTTTTACGTCCATTGTGAGATTTTTAAACCAAAATTGGAAATCCGATAACAACTGAACTAAGTAATGTCTGTTGGTAATAGGCAAATACAACGATGGCATCTCACAGAGAGGCTATTAGGAGACGCTTTGATTTTCCATGAAGTAGAAATCTCGAATTTGATGACTGTGACAGTTTTAATCAGTGCGGATGCCACGAAGGAAATGTACAAGAAAGATGATTTTCGATTTCTCCTCAAGACTTGTCAGAAATGTTGAAAACTTCACTCCTCTCCAGCAGTAATTGACTTCAGTGCTAAAACAGTTCAGCTCTTAAACATTAGAAGTGGCATTTTCACGTTTTCACCTTGTTGCAGACCTAATTTGGATCATTACACACAATCGCATCCCGTTGCTTGGCATGTTAGACTCCGAACAACGAACAGGTGAAGAGCGGCGTTGAGAGTTTTGATTTAGGTATGGCCCGTCTTCATTGATTTATGAAAGGTGATTTTAAACAATTCCAACTGTACTGTTGAACCTTCTGATTTAAAGTATATTTTCTATTAGATCTTCATGTGGACTCTCACTTCAGTGAAACCCACGAACACACTTAGGTTAAGTGGTCATATTCACAGCGCAAACATATACAAACCGATACTTTGTGTTGTGCTAGGCCTACCTGTCCGCCACGGCATTCTATTAGGGTGGACAGGGCGACAAACGGTGTGTGAACAGCTGACATGTTTCAGTTAATAGTACAGTGTTTTACTTCAATCTGGTTGTTGAGTTGAAACACTGAGGCACTGATGCGACTGCAGGCGGAGGTATTTCTAGTCTAGTGTGCTCCATCCTACAATAAATAATGCACACTATACGACCCAGACGTGGCACATGTATGCCCGGAGGGACTGTTGGTAATTAGATGCCGATGTCAGTTACGTGTATGTACCTGTGGATTACAATCCCTTCAGTGATTTGGCCAAAGGATTATGCCAATCAAACCCTCGATGGATTTGTCAGGATGTCGTCTGCGTCTGGACGTGGTCAACATTAAGATGTTTACAGGATACTTGTCCGTCTCCAACAAGCTATTACCTAACATCTATTACAAAACTACATTTATTAATAATTGATCTACTAGTCTCATGTGCACACTTGATTTGGATCTATGTTCTTATAAGTAATATAAACACGTCATTGACGATTTATCACATTTCCTCCACCTTGCTACGAAATGAAGCGAAGGCTATGGCTACCAAAGTCTTCATATCTGAACTCACATATCTGAGCTTTGGACTTCTCACTTATCAATTGGACACCATCAGCCAAGTTGCTCAAGATGACAGGCAGTCTGGTGTGAACTGACATTAAGTTACAAATCTGGATACGGACATGATATCTGTCACACAGTTCATACCAACGCAATCACGTTTCATTTTCAAAAGACTGATGTTCAAACACTACAATCCTTTATTAGGAAATGGAGGGAACACTATTTCCCAAAAGCATCGAGGCTTACTTTGTATTGTATTGTATTGTTGTATTGAATTTAATTGTAAACGATATGTTGTAATACGTGCCTCTCGGCTTTCTCTTCTGGAAGTCACAGACGAAAAATTTTTCAGTTCTATAAAACATGATGCAGCTAGAAAGGACAGCACTTTCTTGTCAACAACTCTTTCAGGATGACAAGTCTCTCGATAATTGTGACGTCAGGTGCTTCATGCTGAGATATCGAATTACGCCTGTCACCATCTGCGTATGTGTCAATCAACTCAGAGAGCCTGAGCATCCAACTCCGTTAGTCTCCTCTTGCGACAAACATGTTGCTGAAGATCAATTCTACAGTTCTTCATGGGTCGTCCGCGAATGCAAATAAAATAGTCAGGTTTAGCTCATGAGATACCATAACGTCGAAGATCGTGTGAATGAGTTTAGTTTTACTCCGCACTCAGCAACACTCCAGCTATATGTTTGGAAAACTGAGGCGCAGATCGTCATTACGTCAACTCGTATTATCTCATGCAATAAATAATACTCACAACGCAATTAAGTCGCCGTGGACATTCCATGAGATTTAAATTTACTACCCGCGGTATCAATAGCTACTGTATTGATGACCACAATTACCTCACATGGGGATAGAACTTGTGCACGAATTGCGTCAGTTCGTTTTCGTAAAGTACCATTTATCTAAAGAAACCTTCCCAGACTACTTTTTGGCTGGGCAACTGGGTACAGAATTCAGTTTAAAACTATTCCCCATACTGAGTTAAAGGGGACAGCCATTTCTACCTGTAAATAAACACCAGGTGAACAGCATTTTTACATTTCTCATCTCATCACATTATTAAGCAGATCAATGTTTTTGAAAGTTGTACGTTATGAATAACAGCGCATCTACTTCCATATTCAGTATTTTGGAGTCAAAGTTAAAACAAAAAGACCAGAGGATTCTCGCGTGGCGTTACCTGAGTATATAAGTCCAGACAACCTCTGTAAAATTATTTTGATACGTGACACTAAATGTTGTGACACAGCCAAATGCAATGAATCACAGGCCTACTCTGCGAAAGACTATAAAACTCTCAGCTCAAATAGTACAACCATCCATTACACAACAAAACACAACCCTTATACAACATTGCATCACAGCTACACACCCTCCCAAAGACGACACACATTTTACACGGCGCAGTCATGACAACACACCCAGCAATCCTCGGTTAACAACATAACCTTACCCATAATGTCCAAATCCTTAAACTAATGCCATAACCCATAATTATCAAGCCAAAACCCTCACCCGTTCCACATACATGTTGTAAAAACAAAATAGGCCATGCAGCATCATACTCTGTATTGACAAACCCACTAAGCGAATATGTGCACCCTTCATCTTGTCAATGCAATTTCCCCAGTCTTCCTAAGGATATATCTTTGGGTGAACCCGGCGATACAACTCATTGGCTTGGGTTTATGTATCTCCCAGACGCTAACCAGATCTTTTCACGTGATGTAAATCATTAGACTGTCAGGTCCGGACCTATAACTGGAAAGAAAAGCAAACAACCAAAGCAGCAAGAACGTCTCAACTGAACACGTTCTGAAAGTAAGAGATAGAATCTGAAACAAGACTATAGAGATGAAAAAAACTTTGAAAAGAAAAGTGAAACGTTTCGCTTTTGTAATTGTATAGGGTAATCTAAGTATTAAGTGGCTCCCAACGATTTCAATTTGACTCAGATAACAAGCAATTCAGAACTCTTAATTTCACTGACAGTCGCTTATCTATGATATGAAGCAGCCTAGGCTTCTTGTCCTCGACAACACCGTTTTGTGTAAAAATGACACTTTCGAAATAAGTGCTTAAATGCATTGGTAGACTCAAAGATATATCCAACTTGAGTAATCGATGCGGTCAGGAGATGTGAATTTAAATCTTCTTTTCCGTGCATCAGTCCCCTTTGACAAACTGTTTCCAATTTTCCTGGACCCATAGCAATTAGGAACGTGTGCGCGAGGTTCCCTATCAAGGGGGAAAGGCTCTTTCATCCAGTATTGATGTAGGTAAATGGGGCCTCAAAGTGCAACATAATCACTGTCGAAAATTGCAAGTGTCATTTTTGAGGATTTGATCCTAAATGGGGTCCTTTCTGTCACAGATCTCTTTAGATTCTTTTTAAATTGTCGACTCCAACACTCATTTCTGTTTTTTATCACACGTTGAACCCGACATGAACTCTCTTTGTAAAACTTGGAACGTGGGCTTAAGTCTATAGTGGTAAAACGTAGAGTATTGATGAAAAGAAAAAACGGAAGACAGAAGTATCCGACCTGCGTATCCTCCACATGACGTATCCAATTAAACATTGCCTAATAAGATAATGTGATATTTTTTCACCTTATCCATCAATATTTTCAGCATTGATTTTGGAGATAAACGTTAGGTGTTTCCTTTGTAAGGGTCGGTTACTTGAAGATTTCACCGTCAATGTTAAATCGAACAGTGGTTTAAAATTTAGAATCAAGCGCACTTGCATCTTCAAGAAACCCAGCCCAAAAACGAAAAAGAACAGCATGTGAGTGAGTGAGTGAGTTTAGTTTTACGCCGCACTCAGCAATATTCCAGCTATATGGCGGCGGTCTGTAAATAATCGAGTCTGGACCAGACAATCCAGTGATCAACAACATGAGCATCAATCTGCACAATTGGGAACCGATGACATGTATCAACCAAGTCAGCGAGCCTGACCACCCGATCCCGTTAGTCGCCTCTTACGACAAGCTGAGTCGCCTTTTATGGCAAGCATGGGTTGCTGAAGGCCTATTCTACTCCCGGACCTTCACGGGTCAGAACAGCATGTAACAAAACAGTCTAGCATAACGAGATCAAACGCGAAATACTTGTTCTAATATTACAATAATTGTAAGGAATAATATGAATGATTTATTGTAGCCCCCAAACTGACATTGATAATAAATAAATATTTGTTGAGATAACTACAAACATAATTTGCCAGAGTTGTGATATTAAGGCCAGCTTATTACAACGGTCTGTCCAATTAATGTATCAAGGGAGAATATATCCGGAGTATAGCGATTGCAACGAAAGATTCATTCATTCGTGTGGACGTTTGATTCAAATAATTTATCAGCTTGCACACCTATCAGTATGCCTGCTAGGTCCGGTGCAAATATCAAATGTTTGCTGTAATTAGAAACATGGGTGTTACATATGTCAGAAAGTTTGTTCTGAACACTGTGTCTGTTACTCATCTACTGTGGCCAATTGGTGACTGATCCCGTTTTGCTTATCACAAGTAAGTATGTATCAATGGTTCGGGGACAACCAGGGCAGGCAAAACAGCAAACGGATATTCATCAAGTTGAAATTTTACTATGTCAAGTCAACCATAACACTGATTTTGGTTCCAGATATGTTTTTGAAAGGCCTGAATTTTCCTTTTTTCCTAACTATTCAATTTGCGAAGGTAAAAACATGTAAACTTGCATGTTTATGTGGTCTGCTTTCCTCTTGTTTGATATCCACAGTGTCTCTCACACAACAATGACCACATAATATAAAGTGAAGGCATCACTTCGCATATCAATTATGCACATCTTCATCTTGCACATTAGGAGACTGGTCATATTCTCTACGCTGCGCAACCCCATTTGCGCTACAGTTTGCCTGTGCTCAGAATCATGAGTAGGGCGTTATCCTAAGGAGTCAAGACAACTGAATTAACAAACATTTGTGCTTGTCGTGTTGTATTTTATATGACTTTATTGCCTTTTAACCTTTTGCCATGTTGCACATGTTTAACACAGTCATGCCTGCACAAATCAAAATAACGGTGGTTTGTGTCTGATGAAGTAAATCAAGGGTGACAAGTCGTTTTTAGCCATGAGAAAGCAAAATCAAATTAACCACAATTTCACGTTTCTTAAACCTTTAACTCCATGTGATTGACAAGTAAGTTCTCTGATGTTCTATTTTTTGTTATCTTTGGATCTTATATAAGGCTTTATTTCCATGCAAAGAGCAAAAGAATCTTCCATGTATGACATGCGTGCACATCATACCCATGTGTTAATGAACTGGGTCATTTGCATAGACTCTTTGTTGGGCAAGGGTGGACACAACTCTTCCGCAGTAGCAGCTTTTTCACGCATGTTCGGACGATGTTTATGTAAAACGAAACTTAATCAATTAATTCATTAATTGTACTCGCTTAACCGGAGCCCAAGCTTCAGAATCCGGACGGCTAATTTTCAAACCATTCCCATAGAATTCCACTGAAAAATGATCCTGTTAAGCAAAACATTGCCGTCCACCCACATATATATTTGTTTGGAGTTTCCATGTCCTGTCCCCTTGCTAGCTGCCGGCTCTCAGTCGTACTATATTCACAACACCACATACACTGAGATACCTTCAGTGGAATTTCCATACATTTAATACGTCTGCAGTATCAAATATTGTAAGAATACTGATGTCACACCACAGTCCATACTACAGCTTTCATGTCCAAGATCTGTATTCATTTGTGTTCAGGTGTCACAACCGTGAAAGCGAACCTTGCGAGTGCTCCGTAAAATATCAGGTACTTCACTTCAATCAGTGCTGTACAATTGATGAGGTTATATGCGGTTATATGCCGTGCATGTTGCCTCAAACACAAAGTAGCAACAGCAATTGTGGAGTTGGTGGTGGTAGTAGTAGTACTTGAAGTAGAAGTAGTTTTGTTCGTTTATCACAGTACTCAGCAATGTGTCAGTTGTATGACAGTGGTCCATTAGGATCTGGGATCAGTAGTAGTGGGTTGCAGTAGTAGTTATAGTGCTGGCATACTTTACAGTGTTATAATCGTATGAGGTACTGTGTATTTCTAACGTGACAACAAATGAACGATGCAGTACGTTGTGAGATCCCAGAATATGCTGTCAATTGAAAGGTTATCTCTAACAATATACATGAAAACATTACTCTTCCTCTATGGTCATCATATATGTAATTCTGGCACTAAACCGTTATGAAACTGTGCAGACTTCCGATTCCTCTGTGTCGAGAAGTAAGCTACTGCTGCAGGATGTCTGTTATGTATGGGATAAGACATGACCCGTGGGAATTAACTAATGATGTTTTCCCGAATGCCCTTGGGATGAGACTGGCAGCTGTGCGCTCGCTTTCGGTGCGATGCACGAGGGCTGCCCGCACTACCCGTATCGCAAGGAATAGACAGTTCTTGTAGACAAACAATCTCGTTCTACACAGTGATCCTTTGTAGCAGAGTGGATAAAGCCACCAAGCTAGTGAGCGAAGTGTTGCAGGTTAACCAGGTGTCGGTACTACCTGTAGGAAGCTTTAAATGATCTCATATTTTACGACTGCATTCAGTGACGGCAAGACAAGGTCCCATCAAAATAACTGATGATTCAAAGTCAAGGTCTATTTCTCAGACTCCCATTTCCCCTGTGTCGAGAAGCATGTATATGTTGCTTGTTGTGGGTCTGTTATGAGTGTTGCACATATGCAATAACTGATCGCCCGGTCAGCGGAGCATGTCTGTCTTTGTCGCAAAATGAACGGAAACGGTTCGTGGGATTTGGAAAGAGAATATTTAGTGGAAATAGTCCCCTAGTCTTGAAAACTCCCTTGTCTCTTTATCAAAAGGCTTTGTTAGACATTTCCTTCTGTTAAAAAAAGTTGGCTTTGTTTTAGCGATCTTTTTTATATAGGCCCCATTTGTTTCTCGCGTACTTGATAAGTGATCATGCCGATGTCAAATATTGACGGCTACAGCTCCCTCAGGTCACGTGAGCTGATGAGTAAATGGCGGGAAGACGTTTCATGTTTCTCGCCGATGTCTCCAGTTCAGAATCATCAGATCAGTGTGTTTACATCTTTTTTATGAGTGTTAAGTTTGCTTTTTGTTTTTCGCATTTGAGGGGAAGCAATTTGAGCAGAGTATTAGAGATATTTGACCTCCATTTCATCCTTCAGTTGGATTGAAACAATCCCTGAATAGTCACAATTGTGAGATTGTATAGATTATAGATTAAACTATAGATTAAACTACACAGGCTTGTCCAGATATTTACTCCTCACTGGAACATAGTGATTATACAATGTACAATACTTCCTTACTGTTGTAGTGTGGAATCGTAATACAGCCATTTCTTGCTGCTTCTAGTATTGAACTGGAAAATATAGCTCCTTCCCGACTCCTTCTCCTCCTTGGCAATTGGTTAGGCCCCAAAGTAGACCTAACATTAACTACATTTAAAAAATCAGAAACTAATGGATTACAATATAAACAAGAATATAATCAATTAAAACATAAATATAGCAATTATAAATCCTTATTTACAGATGGGTCCAAGGACGTCATTGGATCCAGAATAATATCTTCTAGATTACCAGATAATAGTTCTATTTTTACAGCAGAAGCTAACGCCACATTAACAGCTCTTAAATATATTCAAAGACACCCTAAACGTACACAATATATAATCTATTCCGACTCTCTTTCTTGCCTTCAGGTGTAGGGAATAAGAAGTGGTGTCACAGGTTTGTAGAGTTCTGCTTTAGCAGCAGGATCCGCCAGTGTGTTCCCAGAAATGGTTAACCAACAAAAGACGATGTCGTATTGGCCAGTAGCAAGATCATTATACAATTCGATAGTTTCGATGATTACATGTGGATGTTTACATGATAAGTGTTATAGCCTGAAGACAAGAAAGAGAGTCCGAATAGATTCTGTATCATGTTTAGGATGTTTCTGAATATATTCAGCAGTGAAATTGGAGCTATTATCCAGTGATCTATAAGATATTGTTCTGGATCCAATGACAGTGGCACAAGCCACTGCGTCACCGTCCTTGGACCCGTTTGTGAGTAAGGATTTGTAATTGTTATATTTGTTTTGTATTTGATGATATTCTTTGTTAATATTGGAAGTCATTTGTTTCTGATTTTTTAAATAATGTTAATGTTAGGTCAACTTGTGGCCTAACCAATTGTCAACGAGGAGAAGGAAGAAGACTGGATGGCGATATATACTTCAGCTCAAGGCCGGCCGAAGAAATAAATTGTTTAATTCTGTGCACTAGAGGCGGAACAACAGAAGTCTTTTTGTTAAAGAAATCCTCATAAAGCGGATTGAACGCACAGTTATAGGCAGGGTTAGATTCATTCTCAACGTAGGGACTGTCAATAGGGGAAGTTCTGAAAGACCCAAGACGAAGTCTTAAGCCTTGATGGTGGGCAGAATCAAGAAATGTAAGGCTGCCTTTGCAGGCTACACCATGTACGATGGGGCCATATTCGAGTTTTGAACGGACCAGTGATCGATATAGGTGTAAGAGTGTAGTTTGATTCCCTCCCCACTTTGGGGAGGAAACAACTTTCAACCAATCTAGTGCCTTCAGGCATTGTGCTTTAAGGGATTTAATGTGCGGTAAGAAGATTAAATGAGAATCGAAAATTAACCCAAGAACTTGGCCTCCTTTACAACTTTGATGGGAGTGCCATTTAAAGATAGTTCAGGGTCCTTATGTGGCTTATATTTTCTACAAATGTGTATACAATTAGTTTTTACTTGGAAAATTTAAAGCCAGTTTCAAGACACCATTTATTTATTTTATTTAAACACGACTGTAGTTGCCGTTCAATAGTATGCATATTTTTACCGCGACAAGACATATTAAAATCATCCACAAAAAAGTGATCCATCAATTGAGTCACTTAAAACCTTCTATAAACTGTTCATCTTGATACTAAAAAGTGTGACAGGCAAAAATACTGCCCTGAGGTACACCCTGATCCTGATTATAATGATCAGACAGGGTTGAACCCACTCGGACTTGAAATTGCCTGTCTTGTAGAAACTGTGATATAAAAAGAGGCATACGGCCTCTTAAACCCAAATCTTTTAAAATGCCATGCTTCGAAGTTGTATCGTAAGCTTTCTCGAGATCAAAGAAAACTGATACGGCATGTTGTTTATTTACTATGGCATTTTTAACAAAGGATTCCAAACGTATCAGATGATCAATGGTACTACGATTTTTCCTGAAACCACACTGAATATTTGTTATCAGGTTGTTGGTTTCAAGATACCATGTTAATCTATTATTTACCATTCATTCCAAGGTTTTACAGACACAACTCGTTAACGAGATTGGACAGGTTTGGGAATGGGGACTACAATGGCATTACGCCATGAAGCTGGGAAATTCATGGTAGTCCATATGGTATCAAATATAAGAATGAAGATTTTTATGGATATCAACTTCTTTATGAGAGAACACAACGTGTCGGAGTTAATGCTTACTCCTTCATCAGGTGATTGAGAAAGGGATACAGAGGTGTATTTATATGTACAGGTAAAACAATAACAAAGTAACAAGTGGAATGAGTTAACGAAAGCTAGTATAAACAAGCACTGATAGGAAGCCGATAGTTAAGATAACAATGATGGAAGCCAATGGTAATGCATTACAGTTGATTGGATATGTTTACATAACATGATTGGGGATAAGGATGGAAGCCAATGGTGATACATTACGCATGATAGGATGATGTACATAACACACGATAGGGGGTGAGCATGTTACATGAGGGTTGGTGATGTACAAACACAAGTATGTACTCGGGTAGATAGGCTATACATGAATTACATAGATAGAATGTACACAGGTAGATGAGATTAATTTATCAATAAGTCCCAGGCACTTGGTAGGTACACTCCTTGGTCGCGGTTGATGGCTGGTTTCTGTCTCCGGATCTCGATGGCCTCTTGCAGTTTCCTTTGGCGCCAGTTGTTGTTGTTGGTAGATAGTATCCTAGTGTCCTCCCATCGAATTGAGTGTTCAGGGTTCTTGAGAATGTGTTCAGAGATGGCCGATTTCTGGTCGAGTTTCCTGACTGAGGTCTGATGTTCCTTCATTCTGGTGTTGATTGGTCTCAGCGTTTCTCCAATGTATAGGTCGCCACAGTTGCAAGGGATCTGGTAGATGCATCCTCTCGGGTTAGGGTGTTCACAGCTGGGTCCTTTACCGTTGGCTTTTAGGTAGGTCTTGATGGTCTTGCCACTGGAGAAGGTGACATCGATGCTGGCTTTGGTCTTGATGAGGCGTGATATTTGATGACTGATGGGGCCAAGGTAGGGTATGGTTACTCTGATGGGTGATGGAGAAGGTTTGGGGCGGGGTTCTCGGTCCTTAAAGGTCTTGTTGATGGTGGCTGTGACGAGCTGGGGAGGGTAACCGTTGAGTGTGGTGAATGTCTTTCTGAGGTGGTCCAGTTCATTGTTTAGGGCATCGGGGTGGCAGAGGGCTTTGGCACGTCTGGTAAGGGTGGCGATGATAGCTTGCTTGATCTGAGGGTGGTGGCAGGAGTTGTAGTGGATGTACTGGTCGGTGTGCGTCGGCTTGCGGTAAACTGAGGTTCTAAGTCCATCGTCTGTGGTGTGGTGTGGAGGGATACATCAAGGAAGGGCAGGTGTTGGTTGGTCTCAGTCTCCATGGTGAACTTGATTCTTGGATGTTGGTCGTTGAGGTGGTTGAGGAGCTCATTGGGGTCGTTGTCATAGGCGATGGTGGTGAAGGTGTCGTCGACTTTGCGGTACCAACAGAGGGGCTGGAACGGAGCTGTGGAGAGGGCTGCTTCCTCGAAGGAGGTCATGAAGATTTCTGTAATGAGAGGAGAAAGAGGTGAGCCCATGGGGAGACCGTGGATCTGCTTGTATATCTTACCATTGAATGTGAAGTAGGAGGTGTCAAAGCAGCTGCGGGCGAGGTTGATGATGCTGTCTATGGTGAGCTGGGTGTCCAAGTCATCTATCCGGTTGGCTAACTTGCTGCGAAGGATGTCCAGGGCTTCTTCTAGTGGGATGTTGGTGAAGAGGTCCACGACGTCGTAGCTGACCATGGTGCCTGTGGGGTTGGATTCTTTCAGCTGGTTGACAAAGGATGAAGAGTCGCTGATGTAGGACTTGCCATCTTTGCCAAGTGGAGCGAGGAGACGTGTGAGGAACTGGGCGGTGTTGTAGAAAACTGAACCTCTTGAGCAGACTAGGATCCGGGCTTTGGGCGGGTTCTTGTGGATCTTGATGGTGGCTCTTCCGTATGGGGCTTGGGAGTTGATAGGGTTCAGCTGGTTGAAGATGATGTCGTTGATTTCTCTCTTCTCATGGAGGTCCTTCAGGGTTTTCTTGTGTTGTCTTTCCAGTCTGGCCGTCGGATCTTTCTTGATATTGAGGTAGGTGGTGGTGTCTGAGAGGCTGTTGTTGACGAGCTGGAGGAATTCCGGGGTGTCCATGATGACTGCTGCTTTGCCCTTGTCAGCTTCGGTGATGGTGATGCTGTCATCCTTCTTGAGTTCGGTGATGGCCTGTCTCTCTTGGTGCGTGAGGTTGGGGCGGGGCTTGGGAGCTTGCTTGATGGTGTCTATAATCTGGTGTCGGAGGTAGTCTACGTTGCCATTGGGAGCCAGTTGTTGAAGTCCACTTTCAATGCTGGTGATGAAGGCATCTGTGTTGATCTTGGCGGCGACTGGGACATACTTCAGGCCTTTAGCAAGTAGGGATGTCTGAGATGGTGTGAGAGGCTTGCTGCTGAGGTTGATGACTGTCTTGAGGTTGGTGTTGTTGTTGTCAGCTTCGGGAATATTGGAGGTGGAAGGACGTTGTAACTGGGTGAACTTGGTGATGTGGGTAGTTTTCACTTTCTCATGGAGGTGCTGCTTGGTCTTCTCTGCTAAGGACTGGGTCTTGTGGTAGAGGTCAGACTCGAGGGTGTCTTGTAGGTGGCTTCTGCTGGTTTCAATGTCTTTATGGAGATGGGACTTGTGGCGGCGTAGGTGCTGTATCTGGTGCTTGACTATTCTGGTGCTGGCATTGTGGAGTATCTTGTTGATGGCAGGTGAGCGAGGGACAGGAGATGACAGTTGAAATCCTCTGGGAACGAGGTTGTTGTCTCGGCATCGTAACAGGAAAGTCAGATGATTACTGGTTTTCACAATTTTGCTAATAGAGCGGTTGTACCTGTTGATGGATGTGACTGCATCATCTCCATGTTGATGTCGTATCAGGTCTTTGAATGTCATTTAGAAGTGAAAATACATAAGAATGAAGAGGACCTGGTACAGTTTGGTCAGCAATTGTTCAGTACATCTGAAAATAACTGTATAGGGTCTTCGCTGTTCACAAAAATGTCATGTTTTAAGTGATCACTACATAGTGTCTGAAATAATGGCCAGTCAGCCTTGGCAAAATTCCGTCGTGATAAAGGTGGATCATCACCAGGGCTGACTGTTTTGAGAATGGTGGGGAAGTGATCACTCACACACAGGTCATCATGTAAAGCCCATTCAAATTCACTGTATATGTTGGAATTAGCGAGTGATAGATCCAGAAAAGAATATGTGCCAGTAGCAGGATGTAAAAGTGTAGCTGAATTAGCATTGAGAACACTTAGATTAGTATCAGAAATAAATTCCTCAAGGATGTTATCTTTAGTATTAGTATGGTCATTTCCCCAAAGCAGGTTGTGACCGTTCACATCGCCCATGATGCGGCATGGCTTTGGAAGCTGGTCATACAGATTTTTAAAATCTGACCGTGTAATATCAGAGGAGGAAGGAATAAACTGCACAGAGTCAATGCAGTATGCAGAGTGATACGAACAGCTACAGTTTAAAGATTTGTACTCAGATGGACAGGGCTGTGTATAATACCTTGCCGCACCAAAATGGAAGCACCTCCAGTTGCTTTTTCTCCTAGAGGAGAGAAAGAGTGGTAATCACTAAACCGTCTTAGACTAAAGTTATGTGTATTTTTTAATATGTCTCTTGGAGACATACAGCTGACGGTTGAAACTCCTGTGTTAGTAATTGAACCTCGCTGAAACTATTTTTGAGACCTCTGCAATTCCATTGAATAATACTGGGTCATGGTGCCTAAAATGGTCATCTTCCGCGGGAATGTGAGGAAAGTTAAGCTCCTTCGTGTGTTCTGAGAGGACGGTGACACCTCCATATCTAGAGGTTCAAGTGGATTCTCAAAGGGATTGAGTGAGTTAATATTTAACGTCACATCGGCAATATTTCAGCCATATCGTGACGAGAACATTTTCATATTGAAATGGAATATGTATACATTGTAAACACTTGTCGTCAAACCACAGTTACAGTTAAAACTAGTGTGGAGAGTTATAACAAATACCACAATTTTGGACAATACAGTATAAAATACGGGCTCTAGATCGCGATTCTCAAAGGAACCTCTGAAGGAATTGGGATATTTGGTAACTGTTTCTTATTGAATTTTATACGTTTCCTTTTGGGTAAATGACCAGTGTTAGACTGTTTAGCTAACGCTTGTGATGTGTCTGGCTCAGTTTTTGTCTGAGAGTCTGATGAAGACTGACAACCAGATGAAGTCTGAAAGGCAGATGTAGATTGAGATGCCAATGGTAAGACTGGAGCAGAAGTCTGATTTGATCCATGTCAGATCTGTTTGACAGGCAACAGGGGATGCCACTACTGTCCGCGTTACTGCAGCAGAATACGACAAATGTAATGGAGTCGAATTTGCACTTTGAAAGAGCTTTTTAGCGTCAAGGTATGAGATTTTGATTCCGTTTGCCAAAAGGGGCAGGATTTGGATGATGAATCATGTGGCCCAGAACAGTTTGCACATTTAAACTCCTTGTCACAGTCTGTAGGTTCATGACTGTCACTGCAGCGATGACACACGACAGAACCACGACAAGAGTTGGACCCATGGCCAAATTTCTGGCATTTACAACAGCAGAGTGGACTGAGAACATACACGTCCACCCCAATATTAAAGTATCCATCCTGCTTTTATTGACTGTGGCAATGGTGCACGGGCAAACGTCAAGAGATATGCATCAGTTTTCACAACTGTACCCTCACTCTTGACTGAAACGTTTTACAGCGGTTACCCCTTGATTACCCCTTGATCATCCTCTGACATGTCGAACAGACAGCAAGCTCTGTCACGAATGATTCCACGACAAGAATTTAATGTTCTGTGCACAAACACAGCAACCTCAATATTTGCAAATGTTTTGATGGACAAAAGATTCAGAGACTGCTCAATTCCACCAGAAGTGAACCACTATGGAAACATCTCCACAAATTCCAGAAATGGCCTTTGATATCTTAAAAGGGTTTAGCTTTATAAGTAGGGAATCAGTTGCCACAATCACAAGGAAACGAGCCTATGAATATGAGTGTTTGAAGAATCCTCAACATTTTCGAAATGTCACTTCTTTTCATTTCGCAATGAATCAGATGAAGTGGGATCCATGATAAGTGTAAATGGATTCGACACCCCGGCTCCCCAACCACCACGGAGTGTCAACGTGGACAGTGTCAAATAGTACCGGATCTCCAAGCTGCTGACACCAGGGATACAGGGGTGTTATACTCCAGAGATAGAGATATGAAAAGCTATGAAAAACTAAAAGAATAGATGTCAGGCTGGTTCCTCTCATGACATCATCCCCAAGAGACACAGATTTTAGTGGTCTTATATCACCAGATTGAGCCACCGCCTTCTGGTATAGTACTCTAGGCAAGTAATCAAATATTTGTACATTGCACATCACAATAACCAAGATCTGTTGATAATGTATTGTGCAAACATAATCACCATGCACAGGACTTGGCGTGACCAGCCGATTGATAGAACCGGGCCAGTTCTACCACCCGTCTAGGTGAAGTCAGTGCCAAAGTGGTGTGTTGAGCAACAGGAACATGGTTCCAGACTCCTATTGCTCTCAACCTCCAGGATCCTCCACCGACACGGGGCCGCAACCCACGGCAAACAGGTTGGTGGACTAAATGTCCCCCCGGGTCCACAACGGGGGTGGACGGCTCTCAGCGTTACCCAGCACCCACCACGAGGAGGTGGCCGTTCATGGGTGCCCACAGAGCTCGAACGTTCAAGCATCTGTGACTGCATACATAAGGCTGGTTGGTGTGTTGACGACACACACACACACACACACACACACACACACACACACACACACACACACATAGGGACTTATACTCGGAGTTATGTCATCATTCGGCCCACCTACATCTCTCTGCCTCTTCGTCAACGTTCGACCGACATTCAAGACATTTGGTATACCTATTTCATTGAGAACCAAGACTTTGGTGAGTTGATATTATATTTGTGACCCATTACTTTAGATTTGACTCAGTTGCATTGTACTAGAAACCTCTATTGTGAATCATTGTCTCTTACTCTTTGGTCAACACATATCATTTAATATTTTAGACTTGTCAGTGTTATATTTTGCTGATTCATAGGGGATTTCTAATACCCCTTTTCACTGCACATTATTAACCGTAACTCAATAGCTGCAGTAATCACTGTTAATGGTGACACTATCATCTGCCGTAATACCATCCTCTTCCTCTTATGAAAGAGATAATTCAAGGTTTATTTTCCCGAAATATTTAGGGACATGCACACAATACGGTGGGAGACTATACAGGTAAGCGTTATGTTGATCGTACGGACAACTGATGGCAAGATGAAATGATTCTTTTAACAACATAAAGCGCAAGATGATGCAGTATTTCACCCAACAGATCTATCAAGATGGATAAGGACAGACGTATCTATTCTCCTGAATTTAACGTAATCTTATTGACTAAGGCAAGATTATCTATTATGCGTCTATTACCAACTATTTTACTAGTGACAGCACATCTGGAACATGTCTTCCAGTGGACACCAGCGTTGTTCTTATGGATTGTCACCATGTTTCGAGCCTACACACATTTCGCAATGAAGGTGTGATAGTGGGTTCCCCATTGTATGAAGCTCTGTCAGTTTGTTCTCCATTGACAACAAATGACAACACGCATTTAACTTGTAACAAGTTTTACCCCTGATTCTGCTGACATTTTACGTGAGTGAGTTACTATTTAACGTCACATTGGCAACGCTTCATCTCTCCACTGAAATGGAATATATGCATATTATAAAAACCTGTTGGCAAAGGGCAGTACAACAACTAGACTAACACGATTTGATTGAAAACTGGCTTAGAAAGTTCAAACTAATATCACTATTTGGACAATACAACACACAAACAGGCTATGAAATTGGATCACCAACAACAGAACCTAGATTACCAGACTAGGGACCATGGGTACTTACAGTGCCTTTGATACCAACATGGGCCTTAGCTGGACTTACACCAACCCTTTAGCTGCTGGCGATTGTAAGAAATGTTAGCCACAAGTAAAATACAAGAATACTACGTCTAAAGATTCTGGTAAGTTAAAATTTACTTCAAAGGTTTGGGGACTTACGTACCCTCGAAGGCAAGAAAGAGAATATGAATTGATTATATATTGTTTACGTTTAGGATATCTTTGAATACTTCTATGGGCCGTTAATGTGGCGTGTGCTTCAGCTGTGAAATTGGAGCTATTATCCTAGAGCTGTTATCCGGTAATTTAGATATTGTTCTGGATCCAGTGACAGTGGCACAAGCCACTGCGCAACCATCTTTGGACCCATCTGTAAATAAGGATTTGTAATTGCTCTGTCTACCTTTTAATTGATTATATTCTTGTTTATATTGTGATTCATTCGTTTCTGATTTTTTAAAATGTAGTTCATGTTCGGTCAGATTGTGGCCTAACCAACTGCCAAGGAGGAGAAGAAAGAAGACAGGAAGGAGATATATTTTCCAGCTCAGTGCCGGCAGAAGAAGAAATAAATGGTTTAATTCTGTGCCCTAAAGGCGGAACAAGAGAAGGCGTTTTGTCGTATAGATCCTTGTTGTATAGGGGATTGAAGACACAGTTAGCAGGATTAGATTCATTACTGTATAAATTGGTAATGTATTGTAAAGACTATTTTATACGGCGTTGCGTAAGAGATGGTTCATAGACCTAAACGTAGAGACTGTCAACAGGAGAGGTTCTAAAGGACGAAGGACAGAGTCTTAGACTTTGGTGATGGACAGAATCTAATGGTTTTAGGTTGCTGTTGCAGGCTCCACCATAGACGATGGAGCCAAAATCAAGTTTAGAACGGACCAGTGATCGACGTGGATGGAGGATGGTAGTTTGATCACCGCTCCGTTTAGAATTTGAAACCACTTTCAACAAGTCAAGTGCCTTAATATGAGGCAGAAACGTTAAATGTGAGTACAAAATTAATCCCAAGAACTTGGCCTCCTTGACAATTATCATGGGAGTGCCATCTAGAGATAGTTCAGAGTCTTTATGTGGTTTATTTTTACGACAAAAATGTATGCAATCAGTTTTCGATTTTGAAAATGTAAAGCCATTTTCAAGACACCATGTATTTATCTTGTTTAAACACAACTGCAGTTGCCGTTCAATAGTATGCATATTTTTACCTCGACAAGAAATATTAAAATCATCCACACATAACGATCCATCAGTTGAATCGTTTAAAACTTTTGATAAACTATGTATCTTTATACAAAAAAGTGTGACAGATAAAATGCTGCCTTGTGGAACACCCTGATCCTGATTGTAATGAACAGACAGCGTAGAACCCACGCGGACTTGAAATTGTCTATCTTTAAAAAAAATAGCTATGAATTGAGGCAAACGGTCTCGCAATCCGAAGCCATGAAAATCTTTTTAAATTCCATATTACCAGGTTGTGTCATATACTTTTTCAAGATACAAATGATAGACATGTTTATTAATTAGTGCGTTTTTCACAAATGATTCCAGTCGCACTAGGTGATCGACAGCAGTTCTGTTTTTACGGAAACCACACTGTATATCTGTTATAAGGTTGTTTGTTTCCAAGTACCAAACATGTCTATTATCATTTATCATGTGTTCCACGGTTTTGCAAACACAGCTGGTTAGTGAAATCGGTCTATATCGTCACGCCATGAAGAAAGAAATTTCCCTGAAGTCCACGTATCATCAAACATATATAAGAACATCCCTAAACAGGATTCTGGGAAGTGCTTCAGGAGTTGATAATGTATGTTATCAGCTCCTGTAGCAGTATCATGTGCTTGATCAAGAGCAGGATGGAGTTCATGAATAGAACATATTTCATTATAATCTTCTCTATTATCTGAATTGAAATTAATAGTTTTCTTTTCTTGTTGTAATATTGTTGGAATTTAGGCACACAGTTAGAAGAGGAAGAGTGTTTAGCGAGAGTTTCACCCAGTTTACTTGCAATATCTGATTTATCGGCAAGTAAATTGATCGCCATGTTTAAGATGATGGACACTAGATTTAGCACCTTTAGTTTTAATTTTCTGGATCATGGTTCATACCTTGGGCATAGGTGTCTGAGAATTCAGAATATTTCTATGTTCTCGTCACGATATGGCTGCAATATATTATGAAATACCTGTCGACGATGAAAACTAGCATGGGATGTTATAACTAATAGCACTATTTGGACAATGCAAAATAAAAACAGGCTAAGGAATTGGATAGCCAACAACGGAAGACAGATCACCAGACTAGGGACCACTTACTGCACTTTTGCTTTCTACGTGGACGGCACATTTTCCCTTTAACTGCTAGCATTTGTAAGAAATGTCAGCCGAAATTAGTGAATGAGTTTAGTTTTACGCCACACTCCGCAACATTCCAGCTATACGGTGGTGGTCTGTAAATAATCGAGTCTGGACCAGAAACTCCAGTGATCAACAACATGACCATCGATCTACGCCATTGGGAACCGATGACATGCGTCAACCAAGTCAACGAGCCGGACCACCTGAAGCCGTTAGTCGCCTCTACGACAAGCATCGTCGCCTTCTATGGGTTGCTAAAGGCCTATTCTACCCGGGGACCTTTCACGGGTCTTTAGCCAAAATTAAAAAAACAAGAATACTACATTTACGAATCCTGGTAAGTTTATATTTACTTTCGGGACCCTCTCAACAATATTTTTACAATGTTTTAACCCCCTTTAAGGCTGCAGCCTCTTGAAATCTGAGTTATTAATTTAGATTCCCAATCATAAAATATTTATCGATTTAAAAATCGGTTAACAAATCTAACTCCTTTAAAAATGCAATAATTAAGTTAGAACTAACGTTATTAAAAAGATCCTTCATAGTTTGTGATTTACAATACTTATTCCTTGTGATAGCCTTTTTCAAAATTCCGCATTGATGATGGAGGTACATCTGATCGAGTTACAGATTTTAGTACTGGAAAATAGTCACTTCCACAGAGGTCATCGTCGACTGTAACCATTCTAATTCATTTAGCTATTATAAATTTGTGAGTGACAAGTCAAGAGCAGAATAAGTTCCTGTACCAGGATTGATAACCTTTCTTTTGTGGGAATTTATTGGGGATCTACCTCGCACTTTTTTGGTGGGCGACAAGCTGTGTGCCCTACAACGGACGTTGTCAGACACTTCCATACCCTCAAGCGCATTTGTTGACTAACTGAATTATATTTTGTGACCCTTCTGGGGCTCTGCCGCTGAATGTTGAGTGTTCTCCTGTTTGAGTAGATGTAGAGGGTGAGCAAAGGTTAGGGGAATCTCACGAAAGTCAAGTTTATCTGACAGCTAGCGGATACTGTTACCACTCTAAATATTGTTTCAGGCGTTCTTCTGGCAATGGAAGCACAGCTTTCTCTTTCTGCCAAAGGGTGTAAATTCAACGGTTTGCTATCTTCAGTCTTAACACCTAGAAAACGTGGCCAATTAGCGATAGGTTTGGACAGTCTAAGGTCAGTATCTGTGGGATCTTCTTCAAGCAGACGTTTGGGATTTTAATTGGTGGTTTCATACGCCATGGTTTTTTTACGTCCATTGTGAGATGTTTGAACCATAATTGGAAATCCGATAACAACTAAACTAAGATATGTCTGTTGGTAATATGTAAATGCAACGATGTCATCTCATTGAAAGGCTATTAGGACACTCTATGATTTTCCATGAAGTAGAAATCTCGAATTTGATGAGTGTGACACTTTTAATCAGTGCGGATAACAAAATGTACAAAAAAATGAATTTCGATTACTCCTCAAGACTTGTTAGAAATGTTGAAAACTTCACTCCTCTCCAGCAGTAATTGAATTCCGTGCTACAACAGTTCAGCTCTTAAACATTAGAAGTGGCATTTTCAAGGTTTCATCTTGTTGCGGACCTAATTTGGATCATTACACACAATTATCCTGTTTCTTGGAATGTTAGGCTCTGAACGGTGAAATAAGAAGTGAGGTGTTGAGAGTTTCGATTTAGGTATGGCCCCGTCTGCACTGATTTGCGGAAGGTGGTTTTAAACAAATCCAATCATCCCGTCTAGCATTTTGATTTCCAGTTTCCGTTAAATCTCCATGTGGAGTCAGTGAAACCCACGGACACAATACAGTTACGTGGTCATATTCAGAGTTAAAACCTCAGGATGTCTTCTGCCTCTGAACGTGATCACGACTCGATAACAACATTAAGATGTTTACAGGATGCTTGTCCAACTCAAACATGCTTATACCTAACATCAGTTTCAATACTACATGTATTATCTGGACTAACATCCGCTCATCAAAGGAATTGGTTTAAAAATCGGTCTACTAAATCGCCATCCTCAGTTGATGTAGACCTATGATATTACAACCTGACTTACTGACGATTTAGCATATTTCCTAGATGTTGTTACGACAAATGAAGCGAAGACAGTCTTGATGTCTGGACCCCTTAACAAATGACTATCCAATCCCGTTAGTCTTCTCTTGCGACAAACGTGTTGCTGATTATTAGTTCTACAGTTTTTCATGTGTCGCCCGCAATATATTTAAGTGACACATACTACACCACTCTCTCCGCATTGACAACGAAAAACACTAAGCATGAATGTGCACGTCTCATCTCGTCTGAAAAAACAATCACAATTTGAACAAGAACATCTCGCTTGGAATATGTCTTTGGGTGAATCCGGTGACTTGGGTTCATGTATGTCATCGTGTGCCAGGTGTCTAGAAGTATGCACATTTTGTAAATCATTAGACAGACCAGTAACTGGAAAGGAAATAAGCAAACCAGCAACAGCGTCTCAAGACACTTAAAACTATATCAGGAAATCTACAGAGATGAAGGAAAGTTTGAGGAAAAAAGTGAAACTTTTCGAGTTTCTAATCGTATAGCATAATTAAGGTATTAAGCAGTCATCCCTAACGATGTTAATTTGACTCAAATAACAAGCAATTCAGAGCTCTTAATTTCATTGACGGTCGCTTATCTACGTGAAGAAGCAATCTAGAGTTTTTGTCCTCAGCAACAGCAAGACTTCACAAGATATATCCAACTAGAATAAACGATGCGGTCAGGGGATGACAATTTTAAATCTTCTTTTCTGTTCATCTGTCCCCTTTGACAAGCCGTTTCCAGTTTTCCTGTACACTGAGCAATTAGGAATGTGTGCGCGAAGTTCTCTTATCAAGGGAAAAAAGCTTTCATCCAGTATTGATGTAGGTAAATGGGGTCTCAAAGTGCAACATAATCATTGTCGAAAATTGAACGTGTCAGTTTTTGAGGATTTGATCCTAAATGAGGTCCTTTTTGTCACAGATGTCTTTAGATGTTTAGAATGTCGACTCAAATACTCATTTCTGTTTTTAACCCGGCATGGACACTCTTTGTGAAAACTTGGAACGTGGGTTTAAGTATATGTGATCGATTAGCATGAAAGAATTTCAAACAACAGTGAGTGCAAAGTACTCTACCACTGTTGGAAACACTAATTTGGTTGTAAAAGGTAACATGTTGACGAAAATTAAATACGGAAGACAAAAAATAATATCCGACCTGCGTATCCCTTACAGGAAGCATGTTGATTAAACGCTGCGATAAACTAGATGATGTACGTGTGATTTTGGAGATAAACTTTCGGATTTTCCATTGTAAAGAGTACGTGAAGATTTCACTCACCATGAATGTTTAATCTAACAGTGACTTCTAATGTTAAATCTAGAGCACGTTCATGTTCAAGACACCCAGCACAAGAACGAAAAAGCTAAACTGTCTAACATAACAAGATCAAACTCGAAATACTTGTTCTGTTATCATAATAATGCAGGAAGTCAACGTTTGGTAGGTCGTGTGGTTGGCTGTTTCTTAAAGTGAATTTTGCGATTTACTTATTTGAATCAAACCTCATGATAGAATAGTAACTAGTAGCTAATAAATGACAGGGCACACGTATTATGTTTCACAAAATTCTTTATAATAATTGTAAGGAATAAAATGGATGATTTATTTTGGCCACAAACCTGTCATTGATGGTCAATAAATATGTGTTAAGAAAATGACAAACAAACTTTGTCACAATAGTGATAAAAAGGCCAGCTCATTACAGCTATCTGCCCAGCTGGAGTATCAAGTGAGTGAGTCAGTGTGTTAATATGTAACGTCACATCGGCAATATCTCAGTCATATCGTGACAAGAACGTTAACATTTTACACTTAAATGAAATATATGCATATTGTTAAAAACTCTCAACGAAGGACAGTTAAATAACTAGAATATCACAATTTGAATTAAAACTAGCATGGAAAGTTAAAACTAATATCACTATTTAGACAATACAATATAATAACAGGCAACAGATCGCCAACAACAGAAGGTAGATCACCATACTAGGGACCATGGTTACTTACAGTACCATTGCTACCTGCATGGACACTAGTTGGCTTTACACCATCCCTTCAGCTGCTGGCGACTGTAGGAGAGGTTAGCCAAAATTAAAACAAGAATGCTACGATTAAAAAGCCTGGTAAGTTCACATAGACTTGACAATAATTGTACAATACTTCAACCCCCTTTGAGGGTACAGCCACTAACAATGCAAGTTCCTAATCTAAATTACCAATAATTAAAATGCAACTATCTACAGAACATAATAATCAAAATTCAGTCATGAAATCAATTTCTTTTTTAAAAAAACAATAATTAAAGGAGACCTAACGTTGGTAAAAAGATCCTTGACAGTTTTGACATTCAACACAGTCAAGCAGTATATGCCTGACCGTGACTCTTTCATCACAAGGGATACAAGATGGAGGCTCCTCACTTTTAACAGGTATGCATGAGTATATCTTGTATGGCCAATACGACATCGTCGTAAAATAACCTCTTCAAATCTGGACTGACAACCCAAGTAGGTGTAACCAATACACGGTTGTTTTCATGTAATTTATTTATACCTACTTGGGTGTCCCACTTCTTCTGCATCAGAGCACGGATTAAGTTCTAATGCTAGCTTTGTAATCAGAGTATGGAATAAGAAGTGGTGTCACAGATTTGTTGAGTGCTGCCATGACAGCAAGATCGGCCATCGTGTTACCAGAAATGCCTACGTGGGTGGGTAACCAAGAAAAGCCGATGTCGTACTGGCCAGTAGCAAGATCAGTACTTAATTCAATGATTTATATTAAAAGTGGATGTTTGCAAGAAACATTTGTGATAGCCTGAAGGCAAGAAAGGGAGTCTGAATAGATTATATACTGTTTGTGTTTAGAGTGTCTTTGAACATATTTAAGAGCTGTTAGTATGGCGATAACCTCTGCTGTAAAAATAGAACTGTTGTCTGGTAATCTAGAAGATATTGTTCTGGATCCAGTGACAAGCCACTGCGCCACCGTCCTTGGGCCCATCTGCAAATAAGGATATATAATTGCTATATTTATGTTACAATTGATTGTGTTCTTGTTTATATTTTAATTCATTCGTTTCTGATTTTTAAATGTACTCAATGTTAGGTCAACTCGTGGCCTAACCAATTGCCAAGGAGGAGGGGAAGAAGTCGGGAAGGAGCTATGTTTTCCAGCTAAATGCCGGAAGCTGCAAGAAATGGTTTAATTCTGAGCCCAAGAGTCGGTACAAGAGAAGACGTTTTGTTATACAAATCCTCATACAGAGGATTAAAGACACAATTAAATGCAGGACTAGACTCATTAGAAGGTAATTTGTAATGCATTGTAAAGATAGTTTTATACGGCTTTGGTTGAGAGAAGGCTCATCAACGTAAAGACTGTCGATAGGAGAGGTTCTAGAAGGACCGAGACAAAGTCTTAGGCCTTGGTGATGGATAGAATCAAGTAGTTTTAGGTTGCTTTGACAGGCTCCACCATATATGATGGAACCATAATCAAGTTTAGGTCGCACGAGTGATCTATATAAGTTAAGGAGGGTAGTTTGCTTTTAAATTTATTTAACTTATGCACCACAGGATGGCGACGGAAATAATGTTCTGTTTCTTTCCTTGCCTTCCTAGCTTGTTTGCAGTCATCGTTGAACCATGGTTTTCGAATATGTGGAACTGCAGAGGAATTTGGTATACACCATCAGCTATGGAATTCAATTCATCGGAAAAGCATTTAATAGCATCAGGAACGTCAATGAAACTTTTTTTAGCACAGTGTTTCACATAAAGCCCATTTAGCCTTTTTAAAATTCCACCTTGATGATGGAGGAACATCAGATGGAGTGACAGATTTTAGTATAGTAGGAAAATGGTCACTTCCACAGAGGTCATCGTGGACTGACCATTCACATTCATTTAGTTGTTCTGAATTTGTGAGTGACAAGTCGAGAGAAAAATTGGTAAATATATGGTGGAACCATCATTATAAATACATAAATCATTATCAGAATAACACTTTACCTTTTGCGTTTGTAGTTACACTACCCCAGAGTGGGTTATGGCCATTTAAATCTCCCATTATAATACAGGGTTGCGGGAGTTGGTCATATAGAGCTTGAAGATCAGTTTTGTGAAACGTCGAAGACGCAGAGATATAGAGAGAGCATAGTGTGAACGCTACATGTAAAGTAATTCTCACAGCAACAGCCTGCATATTACTTAATAAGTGAAACAGGGCTATGGATAACATTTTTGTTTGACTAGAATGGATGATCCGCCAGTGTCAGTGTCCCTATCACCCGGAGGAGAAAAACAATGATATGCATTAAAATGACGAAGGTCAAATGTATCTGTCTTTTCTAAATATGTCTCTTGGAGACATATCGCTGAAAATCTTGGACTAATAGCTGTAATTCATGTAAATTAGTCCTCAATCCTCTACAGTTCCACTGTACAATATTATTGGAATAAACTATCTTTTGGGTGGATTTATTGGGGATCTACCCCGCACTCTTTTGGAGGGCGACAAGCTATGTGCCCTAGAATGGACGGTTTCAGAAACGTCCATGTCTTCAAGAGATCCATGAGCAGAGACCGGAATGCCCACGAAAGATTTAATATTCATCAGGTTGGTTGATTGCTGCTTTTTCCCGCATTCAACTAGCAGCACCCGAACGTAAGCGTCTAATGTTTTTCACATCCCCATCGATACCTTGAATACCCTTGTGTTTTTCACATCCTCATCGATACCCTGGATACAGCAAAGGGGTTCAGCTTTAACAATGTCTTGTCAGGAGTCTCAGTCACAAGGAAACGCGGCCAATACTCAATCGATGCAGACGGTCTATGTATTTTTGGGTGGAAATTCATAAGCCATGGTTAGTGTAATATGGTTCATCATCGGAGCTCCACCGCGGAGTATCACAAAGACAATGCTAAAGCAGGCGGGCCTCCAGCTTGCGGCACCAAGGGTACCCGGATGATATACTCCAGTAGAAGAATCATAAATAATTAAACTACCAGATTGGCCCATGAGCCATCGCCCTCTGGGCATAAGACTCTAGGCAAAATTCAGAACTTCAAAAATACATTCCCAAACCAGAAAAGGTCGATGAACAATTCAACCAAGACCGATATTAAAAGTCCAAATAAAATTTGTGCAATGACATATATATAATCCATGCACGGGGCTTGGCATCACCAGCCGATTGGTTGAATCGGGCCCATTTAACCACCCGTCTAGGTGAAGTAAGGGTCGAAGTGGTGTGTTAGGCAAACACAACATGGTTAAAGGCCCAGTTGCCCTGAACCACCAGCATCCCGTTCTCCACCTTCGACGCGGGACGCAACCCACGACAAACAGGTTGCCCAATTCGGCCGCTCCTTGCGACCAACAGTGGGGAGCTATGGACCTTGCGGACCCGGGTCCACACGTGAGTTGGCGAGCTCTTAGCGTTACCCAGCACCCACCACGAGGAGGTGGCTCTAACCTGTAGAGTGTTTATTCTACACACTGTTGCTGATCGCCAGTGATCAATTCGTGACTCATCACGTTTTGCTTACCGCAACAGGTACATATTCACGCAAATATGGATATTGATCAAGTTGGCATTGTACTACTTTAAGTCATTCATGACAGATATACTGTTGTAATCTTGTAACCATTCAATTTGCGAAGGTTTAAAACATGTTTGCATATAGTCGATGGTGTTTAGGAATCCACCTGTTGATGCCCACAGTGTCTCTCATACGGTTCAACAATGACGACAAAATATGAAGTGAAAGTAGAAGTATCAATTCTTCACATCTTCATCTTTATCATCAGCGATGGAGCACAGGTTAGTGGGTACTACACGGCCACTGGAAACATTTACCACATCTACCCACCACTCGTGTATCTCCAAAAGATTGTACAGTATTAATCGCTCTCATAGGAGTTATTTTCGCAGAAGTACAGTAGAGTAGTGGCACTCACACAGTTTTTCGACCTGCTTGAGTTTGCCTCTGTCAATGATCCTTTCACCAGTTGCAGATCTCAAGTTCAGTGATATATTGGGAAGATGTCTTTGTAATGCTACCCATCACACCTTGGATGACTCACCTTCATTTGATTATAATATTGAAAACCCTCGTAAGCATGCAGCAAGTGCTCTTTGTCATATTATTCCTGTATTCAATATATGCATTCTCTTCGGCAGTGTTATGGAGTAGCAGATCAAGGAATGACCTGTGTTACAGTTAGCAATAAGATAATAAGAATATATATTAACTGACAAGCATGCCCTGACAGCATTATTGATCTCCACCCACTTTCAACTTTCACTGAAATACCTTCGGTAGTGGCAACTTAGAGTAGCGATTTCCTTCACTATGGTTAAATGGTTTACATACTTGTGTCAGTTCTATATATTACATTGCACGGTCAGAATTTTCACTAAAGCCCTAGCTTAGAATCGGCTCAATAGCATGGCGTCATCATAATGGGTCAGCGTTATTGAATTAACGAACACCTGTGTTTGCTTTGCTGTATTTTATAGGACTCCATTGTTTTAGAACCTTTTGCCATCATGTTGCACATGTTTTTACCATGGTCATGCCTGCAACTATGAAAATAACTATGGTATGCGTCTGATGAAGTAAATCAAGGGTGACAGAAACAGGTATGTTTTGTCATGACAAAGGGAAATCAAATTAACCACGATGTCATGTTTCTTAAACCTTTAACTCAGTGTGATTGATTTTTAGAAGAACTCTGTTTGTTTTGACAAGTCCATTGTCTGTTTTTTGTTGTTTTTAATTTTTTATCTTTATAATGCTTTATTCCCATGCAAAGAGCAAGAGCGACATGCAGGCACATTTCACTTGTGGCATGGATGCACATTATATCCATTTGTTAATGAATGGGGTCTAATGCATGGCCCGTGGGGATGAATGAAGACTGTTTGTTGAGCAAGGGTGGACAATACTCTTCTGCAGTAGCATTCACTTCACGCATGTTCACGGACTCGAAATTCTATACACTGGATTGTCAACATGGGCGTAAAACGAAATCACTGCCGTCCATCAAGACATATTTTGTTTGGCGTTTCCATTTCCTGCCCTCTAGGTAGCTCCCGCCATAGCTGCTTCTGAATCATGCAATAGTTAAGATTTGATAGTGGAGAGTATTTACAACACCACATACACTGAGGTACTGATACTTCAGTGGAATTTCCGTACAGTTAATATGTCTGTAGCTTTGTTTGGAGTTTTCTTGTCCTCTCTCCTTTGCTGCTCTCAGTCGTGCAATATTTACAATACCACATACACTGAGATACCTACAGTGGAATTTCCATACAGTTAATATGTCTGTAGCTTTGTTTGGAGTTTTCTTGTCCTCTCTCCTTTGCTGCTCTCAGTCGTGCAATATTTACAATACCACATACACTGAGATCCCTACAGTGGAATTTCCATACAGTTAATATGTCTGCAGTATTAAATATTGTAAGAATGCCGATGTGACACCACAGTCCATACTACAGCTTTCACGTTCAAGATCTGTATTTATTTGTGTTCAGGTGTCGCAACTGAGAAAGTGAACCATGCGAGTGTTCCGTGAAATATCAGCTACGTCACTTCAATCAGTGTAGTAAAATTTGCTGAGGTTATATGCCGTACATGTTCTATCAGACGTAGAACAGTATCATAAGATTAAATTTGCCTCAGTTATCTAACACCCAAACCCCAGCAGTAGTAGTTGTTGAAGCAGCAGCAACAGTAGCAGCAGAAGTATGCAGTTCTTCCGTTTAACCGCTCCGAAATTGTTTAGACTCCCAATTCCTCAGTGTCGAGAAGTATGTTAATGTTTGTTGTAGTGTGTCTGTTATGAGGAATGAGTGTTGCCACACACTGCATGTATGCAGTAACTGATCGCCCTGTTAGCAGACCGGTGTTCGCATGTCTGTCTCTGTCAAAATTGGACGAAAACGGATTTGTGGGACCACAAAATGGTGAAAATGGAATATTTGACTAAAATCTCTCCTTCACCCCTTCTTTAGATGTTTCCTTCTGTTTAAAAATGTTGTTTTAGTTATCTTTTCATTCAGGTCATTTTGTCTTGGTCGTACTTGATAAATGATCATGCCGTTGTCAAAGATTGATGTCTGCAGCCCCCTCAGGTCACGTGAGCTGATGGGTAAATGGCGGGAAGACGTTTCATGTTTCTTACAGGTGTCTCGAGTCCAGACTCATAAAACTAGTGTGTTTACATCTTTTTATGAGTGTTAAGTTTGCTGTTTGTTCTTGGCTTTCGAGGGCAAGCAATTAGAACAAAGTATTAGAGACATTTGACCTCCATTTCATCCTTCAATTAGATGCAAACAATCCCTATATAGTCACAATTGTGTGTAGTGAGTGCTGCTGACAACCTATGGAATAAACTACATTAACTTGTCCAGACATTTACTCCTCACTGAAACATAGTGATTAAACAGTGTACATTACTTCCTTACTGTTGTAGTCTTGAATCGTAACACAGCCCAACATGGACATGCAGGTGACCACTCTGTGCCCTCAGGACATTCCAGGTTAATGACGACATGATAGTCACGGAGGCTATTTCTGAAGTGAAGAATAGGTAAGTAATATATCACAATAGCGTTTACATTTTGGATTTTTTGTGATACGTTCGCTTTGCCCAATTCGGCCCTGATCCTGTGCACCGGGATTCAGTGTTGGTTCTTCAGTTTGCCAGAAACAAATGCACCCAAGCTCAACGATGGAACGATTAGGTTCACTCTGTTTAACAATTGTAGCTATAAAGCCCAGGGTCCAGATCTTCGAAGCTCGCCTTGCGCTAAGAGAGTCGTAAGTGATGTACATGAACGTTAACTCTTTCTGAAATTCTAGCGCCTGGTCAGTTTATTTCCGTTGGCGGTGGACCTCCAGTCCATATGCATGTGGAGGGAATGAGTGTCTGAATATGTTTCGGTGAAACGTATTGACAAGAAGGATTTGCTTCTTTGATAAATCAATATTTAGCTCTGAATTCATCGGCTGGGACAGTTTACAGGGTGTCTAAAATATGTTTAGGAATAATGTCACTTCAAAAAATGATCGCTGACCTCATGTGTTTTAATGTAGCAAATATTTTATATTTTATACGAAACAAAACATGCATAATAATCGCAATTGTTTATTCCTTAAGTATGATCATGTAACGAAAAGATAACACGTGAGGCTCATAAATCCTTTCATCTTGGAGAGTTTTAACGTTACCTTCTTTGTCAATGAGATTATTTCAGGTTCTCAAAAATCCTCCCGTTTCAGAAGACGTGATAATGGACGAACCCACCACATCATTAATGTCGAATGACGTTAAAATATTTGATTGTCGTCTTCAAAAACTATTAACGTATGATGGCGGAGCGGCTTTCTCGTAGTAAAATCTTCAGGAAATGTATTAAGGTCTTCTCATTGGAGGCGAGAAGTAGAATCAAAGTCAACTAGATCCCTTCGTTCCATGAACTCGATATTAATCTAATGAATGGCAACAGTTTCCAAATGCGCTTTCAAATGCCTTCATTTGATTACATGAATGCCTATGAACAGTGATATTGACAGCCTAGTGCCAATCGCTTTTCATTTAACACTGCACAGATCATATTTCCTGACTCTGTTCCGTCTGTAGTCTTCTTTTAAAGGGGGCAGGTGGGTAGCCCAGCGGTTGAAGTGTTTGCTCGTCACGTCGAAGAGCTGTGTTCGAATCCTCCTTGGATACAATGTGTGAAGAACATTTCTGGTGTCCTCCGCCGTGATATTTCTGGAATCAAAAGCGGTGTAAAACTCAACATAACAGACTCTGTTGGAGTAAGTGTTACATGCATGATGAGGAATTGCCACTTCTGGGTTTGGACGCAGATGTAGCAGCTGTAATGACTGTCAGTGTCGACACAACCATCCGACGTAATGGTACTTACGACAGAGGACATGCAATGTTTATTTTCCCAAAATATTCAAGAACACATTACAGTGTGAGACTACAATGTAATTAATACCTGTTCTCGTCACGATATGGTTACACTATTGACGAAATGATAAATATTAACTCACACACTCGTAAAGTGAGACTATACAGGTAAGCGTTATGTTGATACAGTATAATGTAATTTTCTCATCGTTCTTATGCGAAGAGCCAAGAAGCCTTCAACCCTCTCTGTAATGATCCCTATATGCTTTTTATACGAACTTATCACTTTCATTTGAGGAGCAAACTAGAATGGCATTATTTATGAATGGGTCCGGTTCAACCAATCGGCTGGTCATTGTCCTTGTGATAGTCCGTGGTGGGTTGGGAGCTCGGATGATGAAAATGTAAACATTAAACATGGCTTATGAAACCCCAACTAAGAAAACCAAACGTCCTCTTGAAACTGATCCTATTGATGACGACCTGCGACCGTCCAAATCATTTGATTTTTGGCCACGTTTTTTAGTGATTGAAACTATTGACAAGACACCTTTAAAGATGAACCCTTTCGCCATATCTAAGGGTATTCAGGCTATTGCTGGAGAAGTCAAGAACGTAAGAAAGGTACGGTCGGGTGCGCTGCTGGTTGAATGCGCTAAAAGACAGCAGTCGGCCAACCTTATGAGCACCGAATCGTTCGTCGGTGTTCCAGTTACTGTCACTGCCCACAAGACCTTAAATACAAGCAAAGGCATCGTCAGAGACCGCGATCGACTATTTGTTGAAATGTCGGAACTTGATATTGGGTACGAAATGAAAGATCAAGGTGTCCTCTACGTGAAACGTTTTTCAACCCGTAAAAGCAATGAAACTGTTCCAACCAACACGTATCTGTTCTCCTTTTCATCTTCGACAGCTCCAAAATCATTGAAGGCTGGTTACTGCAACATCAAGGTTGACGTGTACATTCCGAACCCGCTCAGATGTTTTAAATACCAGAAGTACGGCCATGGTGTAAATACTTGTACATTGTCCGTTGTGTGTGCTCACTGTGGTGAGAAGACACATACAACAGAAGATTGTACAAGTACCTTTAAAAATGCACCAACTGTTCAGGAAACCATACATCTTTTTCGAAAGAGTGTCCGATTTAGAAAGAACACATGGAAATTAACAAGATCAAATTTACCCAAAATATCAGTTTTTCTGATGCCAAAATACTTGTAAAGAGATCTGAACTTCCAGACAGTTATGCTTCTATAACCAAAACATCAACTGAACCAAGCCATAAAATATCTACTTCTATCACAAGCTGTCAAACACATTTGACTTGGGTCAAATGTGATTCTCCCCAGATTTTCTATCCTACATTATCTCAAACTATGGAATCACTTCCTAGTAAGTCACAAAAGCAGTCAGAGTCATCTTCTGATCCTAAGCCACCCTCTCAGACACGCAATCAGTAGTACAAGTACAAGCAAAACTAAATTGAAGCATGAACCCTCAAAAAAACTTAGTGGAAGATGTCCGAAAGGATCGGAAAATAAAATTCAGCTACAAATATGGATCTCTAGAGGACATGGACGTGTCTGAAAACGTCCATTCTAGGGCACATAGCTTGTCGCCCTCCAAAAGAGTGCGGGGTAGATCCCCAATACATCCACCCAAAAGATAGTTTATTCCAATAATATTGTACAGAGGATTGAGGACTAATTTACATGAATTACAGCTATTAGTCCAAGATTTTACACCTTGAGCGATCTGTCTGCAGAAGACCTATTTACAAACAGATACTTTTGACCTTCGTCATTTTAATGCATGTCATTGTTTTTCACCCCCAGGTGATAAGGCCATTGGAGGCTCGTCCATTCTAGTGAAAGAGATCATTATTCATAGCCCTGTTTCACTTATTACTAATCTTCAGGCCGTTGCAGTGCGACTAACTTTGCACGTTGCATTTACATTATGCTCTCTCTATATTGCGCCGTCTTCGACGTTTCACAAAACTGATCTTCAAGCTCTACATGACCAACTCCCGAAGCCCAGTATTATAATGGGGGATCTGAATGGTCACAACCCACTCTGGGGAAGTGTAACCACAAACGCTAAAGGTAAATTACTAGAGGCCTTTTGTTCTGATAATGATTTATGTATTTATAATAATGGTTCAAACACATATTTACACCCTGGTACAGGGACCTATTCTGCACTTGACTTGTCACTCACAAATTCAGAACTACTAAATGAATTTGAATGGTCAGTCCACGATGACCTCTGTGGAAGTGACCACTTTCCTACTATACTAAAATCTGTCACTCCATCTGATCAAGGCGGAATTTTAAAAAAGCTATTAGTCTTTATATGAAACACTGTGTGCTGAAAAACTTAAACTGGAACGTTTTATTGACGTTCCTGATGCTATTAAGTGATTTTCTGATGAATTGAACTCCATAGCTGATGAGTGTATACCAATTTTCTCTGTAGTTCCTCATATTCGAAAACCATGGTTCCACGATGACTGCAAACAAGTTAGGAAGGCAAGGAAAAAAGCAGAACATTATTTCCGTCGCCACCCAATGGTACATAGTTTAAATACATTTAAAATTTTAAATGCTAAGGCACGGCGTACTTTTAAACAGAACAAACGCCAGTCTTGGCAGAATTATGTATCTAAAATAAATTCTCGGACACCCATGTCCAAGGTATTTAACATGGTCCAACAAATTAAAGGTAAAGGTACTTAATCTACTGTCCATCATCTTGAACATGGAGATCAATTACTTACTGATAAATCAGATATTGCGAATAAACTGGGCGAAACTCTCGCTAAATATTCTACCTAAATTTCAGCAATATCAAAAACAAGAAGAAAAGAAAACTATTAATTTCAATTCTGATAATGGGCAAGATTATAATGAAACGTTTTCTATTCTTGAACTCCATACTGCTCTTGATCAAGCTCATGACACTGCTACAGGAGCTGACAACATACATTATCAACTCCTGAAGCACTTACCAGAATCCTGTTTAGAGATGCTCTTATCAATTTGTGATGATATTTGGACTTCCGGGAAATTTCCTTCTTCATGGCGTGATGCCATAGTAGTACCAATACCTAAACCTGGACGTGATCATACGGATCCATCAAATTATCGTCCGATTTCATTAACTAGCTGTGTTTTTTTAGACCATGGAGCGCATGATAAATAATCGACTAGCTTGGTACTTGGAAACAAATAACCTCATAACAGATATACAATGTGGCTTCCGTAAAAAGAGAAGTACTGTCGATCACTTAGTGCGTTTGGAATCATTTGTGAAAAACGCACTGATTAATAAAGAACATGCTGTGTCGATCTCTTTTTATCTCGAGAAGGCATATGACACAACCTGGAAAAAAGCAATTTTGAGAGATTAACATGGGTTCGGTTTGCGAGGTCGTTTGCCTGAATTCATAGGCAAATTTTTAAATAACAGACAATTTCAAGTCCGCGTGGGTTCTACTCTGTCTGATCATTACAGTCAGGATCAGGGTGTTCCACAAGGCAGCATTTTGTCAGTCACACTTTTTAGTATAAAGATAAATGGTTTATCAAAAGTTTTATACGATTCAATTGATGGATCGTTATTTGTGGATGATTTTAATATTTCTTCCCGTGGTAAAAATATGCATACTATTGAACGGCAACTGCAGCTGTGTTTGAACAAAATAGATAAATGGTGTCTTGAAAATTGCTTCAAATTTTCTAAATGGAGAACCAACAGTATACATTTCTGCCGTAAATATAAACCTCATAAAGACCCAGAACTATTTCTAAGTGGCACCCCTATCAAAGTTGTCAAGGGGGCCAAGTTCTTGGGACTTATTTTCGATTCAAATTTGACCTTTATATATGCCCCATATTAAATCCCTAAAAGCCAAATGCTTGAAGGCACTCGATTTATTAAAGGTTGTTTCTAATTCAAAGTAGGGAGGGGATCAGACTACCCTCCTTCATTTGTATAGATCACTCATCCGCTCAAAATTTGATTATGGCTCTATCGTATATGGTGGAGCCTGAAAAAGCAACCTGAAACTATTAGATTCTGTCCATCACCAAGGTCTAAGACTTTTGTCTTGGTTCTTTTAGAACTTCACCTATTGACAGCCTCTATGATGAGGCTGATGAACCATCTCTTGAGCAGCGCCGTATTAAGTTAGCTTTACAGTACATTACTAAATTGTACTCTAATGAATCTAACCCTGCCTATAACTGTGTTTTCAGTCCCCTTTACGAGGATTTATACAATAAAAAATCTTCCCTTGTCCCGCCTCTAGGACATAGAATTAAACCATTTCTTTCTTCGGAAAAAATAGCTCCCTCCCGTCTTCTTTCTTCTCCTCCTTGGCAGTTGGTTAGGCCCCAAGTGGACCTAACATTAACCACATTTAAAAAATCAGAAACTAATGCATTACAATATAAACAAAAATATAATCAACTAAAACATAAATATGGCAATTATAAATCCTTATTTACAGATGGGTCCAAAGATGGTGGCGCTGTGGCTTGTGCCACTGTCATTGGATCCAGAACAATATCTTCTAGATTACCAGATAATAGTTCTATTTTTACTGCTGAAGCTAACGCAATATTAACAGCTCTTAAATATATTCAAAGACACCCTAAACGTAAACAATATATAATCTATTCAGATTCTCTTTCTTGTCTTCAGGCGATTAAAAATTTATCATGTAAACATCCACTTTTAATTGATATTATTGAATTGTATAATGATCTTGCTACTGGCCAATACGACATCGTCTTCTGTTGGTTACCAAGCCACGCAGGCATTTCTGGTAACGAAATGGCCGATCTTTCTGCCAAGGCAGCACTCAACAAATCTGTGACACCACTTCTTATCCCATACAGTGATTTTAAAGCTAACATTAGATCTTACATCCGTGATCTGATGCAGAAGAAGTGGGACACCCAGGTAGGCATCAATAAATTACATGAAATACAACCCTATATTGGTTATTCCTACTTAGGTTGTCAGTCCAGATTTGAAGAGGTAATCATGCGGCGATGTCGTATTGGCCATACTATATATACTCATTCATACCTGTTGAAAGGTGAGAATCCTCCGTTGTGCATTCCTTGTGATGAGAGAACCACGGTCAAGCATATCCTGCTTGAGTGTGTTGAATTCTTCATCACAAGGGATAAATATTTCAATGTAAAAACAATTAAGGACCTTTTTAACACAGTAAGTTCTCATTTAATTCTTGGATTTTTAAAAGAAATTGATTTCATCATTGAATTTTGATTATTATGTTCTGTAGATAGCTGCATTTTAATTATTGGTAGTTTAGATTAGTAACTTGAATTGTTAGTGGCTGTACCCTGAAAGGGGGTTGAAGTACCGTAAAATTATTGTCCTCCTGAGAGGGTACGTAAGTCCCAAAACATTTCCTGTACGTTTAGACTTCCACCGTTCTTAATCGTAGCATATGTGTATTTTTAATTTTTGGCTAGATGTGACTAAATTGCAAACAGCTGAAGGGATGAACTAGGATCCATGCAGGTAGCAAAGGTACTGTAGGTCCCCATGGTCCCTAGTATGGTGATCTACCTTCAGTTGTTGGCAATCTATAGCCTGATTTTATGTTGTATTGTCCGATAGTGATATTAGTTTTAACTTTCCACGCTAGTCTTAATTCAAATTGTGATATTCTAGTTGCTTTACTGTCCTTCGCCGACAGATTTTATAATTTTCTCGTCACAATATGGCTGAAATATTGCCGATGTGACGTTAAATATTAACTCACTCACTCACTTTGACGTAACGAGCGAACGCTTTAACCGCTAAGAACTACAAACGATGTCAAAGGTATATTACCTTCTTCCACACATTGTGAGTAGAATTCAGGTAGGAAGAACGCCCCTGTAAGAACGTTGAAGAGAAAACCAATGATTGCTCCCAAGTGCCCGCGTTCTTTGATGTCCATTATTTTGTTTGTTTGTTCTGTTTTGTTTTGTTTTGTTGTTATAGTACCCGTGTAAGCAAAAAACTAAGAAAGAAGGCCACTTTGATGCACTCAAACAAGGTTGGATGGTCCTTGGATGGCCTTAACGTGCTGACCATTACTGGTACTGGAAGCTCTTGTCGCAAATTTGTGTTTGTATTAAAACAATTCTAGTGATGAAATAAAGGTAAGCGTGACCACTAGCGTACATACACAACTAGCAGACAAACCTCATACATGCACCTAGTCACACGTCTTTCCTGTTGAATTACCCATGTTCCTCGATGCTGACAATGTACAGAACAATCTTGAGACGACGACCATGTGATATTCTTTCGTTGGGAAATTGTATATAATCTCAAAATGGAGGAAATAATAAATATGTTGGTTATGCACGTGATACTGATCACTGGATTGTCTGACTGCTGTCCTATTCAAGGAGTATCGCTGTGTTCAGTAACAAACCCTTTTCATGGCAGATCTACCTTAAGTTCTTGGCGATCTATAGCCCGTCTTATGTTGTATCGTCCTCTTTAGTTAAAGTGCTTTATATTTAATTACTAGTTTTAAATATCTGTCTGTGATAATCTAGTTGCTATACTCATTACAGGTGTTTCTAATTTAATTTTTACTCTTTATAAATCTATACCTTGTTTTAGTGACGACATGGCTGAAATATTACTGGTGTTAGTTAAAATCTTAACTCACTCGCTCACTTTTCGTGGCGTGGGTTACCTTCAGAGAAGGGCGATCCTTGTCAAGAACACCTGATGCATCAATGCAGGTGTCCATCATTATTTACGCCCTGTAAAAATGTGTTTCGGACGATTCTCCGTCTTTGACACTTTGAATTGAATAGAACAAGAAAGAAACATTCAATACATAAGTGTGTATTAATAGTGAATGCTCTAGACTCTAGGTCTTAGATTCTCGGTCTCTTAGCACTAAGAAAGTCGTAATTTTATGTTAATGTGTGGCATTTACTTGTATCATAGTTCTGGATTTTAACCACTGTGAACACGACACCTGAGGACAGCACAATGTCATAAGTTACCTTCTAGACCTACTCCTGTCTTTCATTTTATCGATATAAGAACGGTTCTTGGTCCTGTGTTCAAACATATACCAGCTGAACATCTTAGACTGACGAATTCATCACAGGCAATATCTCAAAGTAGATCAGCTTAACTGTGTCAACGACAACCATATTAACTGACATTCTCTCACTAATGTTGATGACTCGGTTAACAACCTCGGTCAGCAAAACACATGGATTTGACAAAATTACTGATCAAATCCCTCCATTTCACAGGGTTGGTAATTTCAACATTGAAATGAAATAGCACCTCTAAACGAAACAGCACCTCAACACCAGAATTAACATTTAAAACGATTACCTAAGTAGTCTTTATCTGCGTCCAGATTTGCATACACAAAGCAAGTCTTTGGTTGGAATAAACATTTGATCTGATTATGCTTCTTGACTTAGCAGCATGCCCGCATCAGTGGGTTTTAATTATGAGGTAACCTGTTCCATGTCTGCAACACTTATGCTGACAAGTCGTGACATACTGTGATGTAGAACAAAGCGTTGTAAAATCAAATCCACAAACCTGCCCCTTTCTAGACTAAAATTGCTTTGTTCGGCTGCAGTCCCAGTCAAATAAGCAGGAATTGCCTGAAAACTACTGCCATGTTTGGTGTGAAATGTTCGAAACGCACAATTCCTTCTTCAATCACCAAGGTGTGAGTACGGTTCCATATTTCCCTGAAGGTTAAAAGGTTAATTGTAACGTAAGGATTTCACAAAGCATGAATAATATCAAGTGATGTATTCGCAAATTAAATCGGGAAAACGTGAAAGTGGGAAAACGGTATCTCCCTAGAGACTCTATTGCTGCTCATTCTTAAACGTGATGCATAGTACAGTTGTTTGAATAAAGATTAAATCAGTTGGTCCAGAAGTTACGTTAAATCATTCCAGCTGGGTTGGACAACACACGCCGTATAATAAGCGAGCAACATCTTTTTCTTTCTTTTTTTCATCTTTTTCAGCAAGTCATTAACGCTTCCCACGAAATACATCACTATAAAGTTTTAAAGTGCTATCTTTATTTAATTTATACTGTGCAATGCAGCATCTAAAGCATTGTCGAATAGGTATTGAGCAATGACATGCCCACTTTCGTGAATAAATATGTTTAGACGCAGCCTATTTGACAGTTGTGAGATTTAATATATGTGTATCCTTATCGATATTCTAAAAGGCAATTTTAGGGGATATTGATATCTATATAATTATACAAACTTTCCGCAGCCTTTGATGTGACAAGAACTAACATATGCGAGATCAGGAAATGTCGCCTTTGTCGTCAGAAAGTTTAAAATTTAATCTATAAAATATTCAACTTTCTATATTGAAAAATAGAAGAGACTGTATGTAAAGCATTCGTATCGAACACAAGGCAGTACGTGTACTGCTTCGACAAAAATATATACACTGAATCTCACCCTATTTGTCAATTCATACGCATGCAGTGTGGTATATTTTTAACTTGACATTTTTATTGATAGTGATCACGCATGCATCTTATCGTGTGTTTTCAAATTCCTTTGAAGTCTAATGTCTCTCGTTGGGCTTTTCTCTGTTATGTAAAACATAACATTTTGGGTGTCTGGGTATTTATAAAGTTAGAGACACCGCAGCTATGAGGCGTGGCGTCCACAAAAACCTCCTTCAGTGCAGTTTATGATAGAATTTGGTCTTCACACAATCAAGTGCTTCTTGGCACATGAGCGTTTTGTGGTAAACCTTTTCGATCTGCCCTTTTCAAAAGATAGTGCCATTCTTTGACTACATTTATGTAATTGTTTAGAGCCCTTGTTGTCACCAGAACCTTTCTATTTATTTCGGAAACGACGATGCATCTGTGACTTTTTCTATCTGCTATTGTCTCAGCAGAGAACGCACAAGATATACAAGTAGAAGATATCAAATTTGCTGATAGCATTGAAATATAAAAGAGACTGGACTCTTATGGAATGGGTCTTCTCTCTTCTTTCCATTCAAAGCTCTTTTGGCTGTATGTTGCGTGCAAAACACTGAACGTTTTGAAAGCAAAAAGTAAATTATGTTTACCAAATATCTAAGCGTGCAATAATAGTGATAATGTTAACTATTAGGTCACCTTTAAAGAAATAGAAAAATATATGTCTGCATGTATCGTCTTTCAGAGGTAAATATTTACTGACCAAGAATGAAGTACCGGATGATGTTAGGGTATGCGCAAAGTTCAAAAGGCAAACATGTTCATAGTTTGGTGTTTCTCAAATATAGGTTTCCACATGAAACCGTTCCACAACCACTGCCCCTCCCCGAAGACGTACTGCCATAGAATACGACACCCACGATGACGATGAAGCTGGACGAGCAGACCAATATGAACTACCAGCTCTACTTGCTTTAATACCCGCTTTATGTGATCTCCGACGCAGTCACTCTCATATTCATGGTATGTTATTTCTTTATATCCCTTGACAGGGATCATGCTCCAATGGTGAACATATTTTCCACCACTGAAGATCCTGTTTGGAATTGGTTTTCAGAAACTCTTGCTTGTCGTAAGAAGCAACTAACGGGGTCCGATGTTCACGCTCACTGACTTCATTGACACAAGTGATCATATCCCAGTTGCACAGATCGATGATCATGCTGTTGATCACTGAATGTTTAGTCAATAACCGATTGTTTACAAACCACCACTTTACAGCTAGAGAGGCGAAAACGAAATCCACTGATGTAAAATAGGCCTAACATTCTGTCAATCAATCGTCAAGCATGGGCATTCCGTGAGATTTCAAATTGTGTCTCATTTTACAAATAGCTGGTGTATTGATGACCTTGACTCTCCCACATGGGGGACAGGATTTGTCGACAGATTGCACCATTTTGTTCTTATTAAACGCCATGTATCTTCTAAAACCTTACCAGATAGGTGTTCTTATTGCGCGACACGGTGCATAATTCAGTTTAATAAGATTCCACTATCTTTTAAAAGGCGATCATCATTTCTCACTGTCAGTAAAACGGCAGTCTTTGGAACGTGTATCTATATTTCAAATCAAATTAAAACATCCCAAACCAGATCACCATATCTAAAAGTAAACATGAAATCCAATCCAATTCCCTGTTTTGACTCCCTCACACGATGCTGAATTATTTCAGGTGAACAATTGACTACTCTCTGCATATGTTTATGACGGATGCCAATGGAAGAGCATGACAATGGATATGCTCACCTTTCGTGAACACCTAGTGTCATGACTATTTCCTGGTGATTCGTGAAAACATGCTCTCTTATCATCACTTATGACGTCAATCACTTGACAGCATTGTTTATTCTTTCCTTTCACAATTAATCGTATTGTTAAGCAGTCACCTCCATCGACTTCAGAAGTATAGCACAGACAACAACCCCTTCTTGACTATTAATTTCAACTTGAGTCTCTTAAGATTGATCCTTAGCTTGAGATGAGACAAGTTTGGGCTTGAGGTTCTCGAGAACACCGTTTTGTGAGAAATTACACAGCATGTGTCATTTATTTGGTCAGTGGACTTGAATTTTTAATCTACTCTTATCTGTCCCCTTTTCTGGATGGTTTTTAATTTTCCACCATCTATGACAAAAGCAATTTGTGCGCAAGGTTCCCTATCACGAGAAGAATATCCCTCTTCCGGTATTGATGTAAGTAAAGAGTGCTTCAAAGTGCACCATAATTACTGTCGAAATTGAAAGTGTCGTTTTTGAGGATTTGATGATAAATGGGGTTCATTGTGTCAAAGATATCATTAGATCTTTGCAGATGTCGACTCAAACACTTGTTGCTGTTTTTCATCACAACCAGAACCCGATAAGAACTGTTGTGAAACCTTGCAACGTAGGCTTAAGTATATGTGACCGATTAGCAACGATTTATATTTTTTTTTTGTTGAAAAAACAGTAATGTTGTTCGTGCGTGTAACCTTTGCATTTGTCGGCGAGGCAGGCTAATTTGGTGGTAAAACATGATAGATTGACGGAAGGTTAACACGGAACACAAACTATTTCAAACGAATCATACATGAAACACCCCAACATATGCGGTTATGTGATATTGCTGATGTCAATTCTTACTTTATCAGTCAACTCCAACATATGCGGTTATGTGATATTGCTGATGTCAATTCTTACTTTATCAGTCAATATGTTCCGGTTTCGTTTAGGAAATAAACCTGCAGTTTTTCCAGTTAAAGGCTAGGCTTCCCGTAAGTTATGGCCGTGCTAAATTGCATTTTGAATCAACTGCGCACATACACACGTGGTTTCAAATATTGAAATAAGTATATATGCGGTTACCGTTTCTTTCCTTTAAACGAAGCTCACTAACGAAAACAACCCAGTGGGTAAAACTGTCTTACTGTTTAAAATAACAAAAATCGTCAAGCATGGGTTACTGAATTCTACCCCAGTTCTTCACGGGGATATTGTATATGAATGATAACAGTTTGGATTGATTCACATGGTTGTTGTTGGGTGGATGTCCAAAATCCGCAACCAATGAGGTACGCCATAAGCTGACTTGGTAACTTGAACCCGTGAAATTCCGGGGTAGAATATGCCTTCAGCAACCCATGCTTGCCATAAAAGGCGGCTGTACTTGTGAGGTGACTAACAGGATCGGAGGGTGAGGCTCGCTGACTAGGTTGACATATGTCATCGGTTCCCTATTGCGCACATCGATGCTCATGTTGTTGATCACTGGATTATCTGGTCCAGACTCGATTATTTACAGACCACCGCCATATAGCTGGAATATTGCTAAATGCGGCGTAAAATTAAACTCACTCGCGTATAATAATTTGAATAATCTAACGCATCAAGAATCTTCACTAACCAGTTGTCCAGACAAACAAATCCCATGAATAAGAGAAAAAGCTGCCCTTTGTCATATGACGTTGAAATAACTAAAATCAACAGACACCTCAGTCTCCCATGAACGCCCCAATATCCGATCAAACCATGACGAAAGCACTAAATAATTGTATCCGCAACCTAGCACGAGAGTTTACAGTGATCCTTTTTCACCAAGGATTTCGTGACCCAAAGACAACTTTAGTATAATGGTGAGTGTGGCATCCGAGCGATCCATTTAACCTTGGTTCTAACGATATCGGTAGGAACTGATGAGAGGGAGGCGGGACTAGCCCTAACTGGATGTGACTGATGCTTGCACGGCGTTTTGAAACTTGAACAGAATCGATCCTCTTTTATCTCTTTATCTATATAAAAATCTATACTTTTGTGGCAGGTTATGCTGTTGAATATCTGTTGAAGTTGTCATGTTGAGAACGATGTTTACCAACATTGTGATATTCCTTTCCCCGCACATGAGCAAACAATAGACTGAAAGTAACGTCAATGTATGAATCAAGGATAGCGGTAATTGTGGTTTATTTACAGACATGTCGACTTTTGACTTTGGTCAGCTGATTCTAAAAGAATCGTGGGACTTATATATATCCACTGTACCATTCCCATACCACTGTTGTGGACTGGTGACAACATAAATAATGAAAGCAGTGAACACTGGGCTGTTTTTATCCAGTTTGCGTGGAAAGTAAGGACTTCAGGACGAATATTCATGCTCATATTATTCAATAAATGATGCACAACATATGGCCCAGACGTGGCAGGTGTATATCCCAGAAGGCGATGTTGCTGATTGGCTGCAGATGTCAGTTATGTGTATGCACCTGTGCTCCGGAAAGGGAATTATCCCATTAGGTCAGGATCAGATTGGCTTGGGTAATGGTTTAAACCAACCAAAGCCTCAAAGGATCTGTCAAGATGTCGTCTGCTTTTGGAGAGTCACGTTTCTCTGCCTCTAAACGAGATCACGTACCCGAGACTATGTTGAAATCTGTCAGTTAGTAGGGGTGTCAGGTGTCACTTTATAACATCACTTCAATATGACACATCCTGACGTATATTTCCGTACTACCTGCATTAGATACACAAACATCAGTCCATCACGGGGACGGATCCATTAGCGGATCTGCTGGACATTTCACCTTCACTCTATTTAGCTCGAAGTTTTGGAAGCTTAATAAGCATTTGTACGTCACTGCATTTCCCTCATGCTACGTCGACAAATGAAACAAAAGCCGAAGTCTTCATGTCAGGACTTAAAAACAGAGGCACTTCGTTCGACTCACTAATCTATCGGGACGCCCTCGATGGTGAATCACAAGCTGCTGTGTCTCGGAAGATGGCAGTCAGGTTTATATAATAGCAACGTCGACAAATGAAACAAAAGCCGAAGTCTTCATGTCAGGACTTAAAAACAGAGGCACTTCGTTCGACTCACTAATCTATCGGGACGCCCTCGATGGTGAATCACAAGCTGCTGTGTCTCGGAAGATGGCAGTCAGGTTTATATAAATAGCAAATGCATGAACATCAGTGCAAAAATATAGAGATGTCATGATGTCTCTTCCAGGGACAGTTCACAGCAACGTTTAGTCAGCTCTCAGGCGACTGGTACTGTGGTGTTTAAGCCATATAACGTTATAGAAAACAGTGGAGGGAAAAGTGCCCCTAAATCAATTACTCTCAAGATTTCATACCAGAGATTTTGGTTGAGTTGAAATAATGATAAATGATGCGTTGTAATACGTACCTCATAGGTTACATGTGTAGAAGAAGTAAGGAACAACCTAGGAGTGTAATCTGGCATCAAGACAGTAAATAAAAGTCTCCGAACGCTGTTAGATTAATGACTGGATCTTTGAATCCGTTGAATTGGTTTAATCGTTTTTATCATATTTTCGCTACATATTGGTGTTAAGGACTCTATTCATATCTAGAAAATATCAAGCCATCATATGGATATCATCCATAAATCAGTTGTGTTGTTTGTTTGGTTTCAAAACATGATCACAAATCTTGGCTGTTTTAAAGCCCTTTCCTGTATACTCAGTTATGCAATTGTGTGATCACTGAACATTCGCCTGGAGCCAGTGGATAAAATCATTGCATGTAAATACGATTAAGTCCTCCAGCACCGAAGGGAACTTTAATGATTTCATAAAGTCATGAACTGACAAGATCAATCCATAACAATATACGTGCTTTTGGGTCGCCCTGGAGTCGGACAGACCAGAAGTCCAGGGTCTAAACGACTAATCATTTGGTCAGTTCAAAAATACAGACTATGTAAGGCAGGATTAGTGGGGGTATGGTTCATTCAAAGTTATTTATTTCAAGAATATGACAGACGGATCCACTGAATATCTGATATGTGAGAAAATCATTGAAAACAACGGATGACATGCGCATCAGTGGATGGGTATGGTTTCATGCTTCTGATGTATTGATATTTGATCTTTCTGTTGATGTTTGATAGTGAACAGTATCTGGGTATGTATTATCAGCGGTTAATATTTATAATTAGATAGTTAGAACAAGGACTATCAGATAAAATAGTAGTCGAAAACAGATCTTCAGCTCGCATGAATGTATATGCAGCGCTTTTTGGTGAAGAGGAATGACATTTTGGTATTGATCAAAAGGTAGCATTCTATGGTTATTACGAGAGGTACTATTGTCTAATGCAGTGCAAATACACCCGATATAACTAATTCAGCATGGGCATTCCGTGAGATTTCAAATTGTGTCTCATTTTACAAATAGCTGGTGTATTGATGACCTTGACTCTCCCACATGGGGGACAGGATTTGTCGACAGATTGCACCATTTTGTTCTTATTAAACGCCATGTATCTTCTAAAACCTTACCAGATAGGTGTTCTTATTGCGCGACACGGTGCATAATTCAGTTTAATAAGATTCCACTATCTTTTAAAAGGCGATCATCATTTCTCACTGTCAGTAAAACGGCAGTCTTTGGAACGTGTATCTATATTTCAAATCAAATTAAAACATCCCAAACCAGATCACCATATCTAAAAGTAAACATGAAATCCAATCCAATTCCCTGTTTTGACTCCCTCACACGATGCTGAATTATTTCAGGTGAACAATTGACTACTCTCTGCATATGTTTATGACGGATGCCAATGGAAGAGCATGACAATGGATATGCTCACCTTTCGTGAACACCTAGTGTCATGACTATTTCCTGGTGATTCGTGAAAACATGCTCTCTTATCATCACTTATGATGTCAATCACTTGACAGCATTGTTTATTCTTTCCTTTCACAATTAATCGTATTGTTAAGCAGTCACCTCCATCGACTTCAGAAGTATAGCACAGACAACAACCCCTTCTTGACTAATAATTTCAACTTGAGTCTCTTAAGATTGATCCTTAGCGTGAGATGAGACAAGTTTGGGCTTGAGGTTCTCGAGAACACCGTTTTGTGAGAAATTACACAGCATGTGTCATTTATTTGGTCAGTGGACTTGAATTTTTAATCTACTCTTATCTGTCCCCTTTTCTGGGTGGTTTTTAATTTTCCACCATCTATGACAAAAGCAATTTGTGCGCAAGGTTCCCTATCACGAGAAGAATATCCCTCTTCCGGTATTGATGTAAGTAAAGAGTGCTTCAAAAATTTCAACTTGAGTCTCTTAAGATTGATCCTTAGCGTGAGATGAGACAAGTTTGGGCTTGAGGTTCTCGAGAACACCGTTTTGTGAGAAATTACACAGCATGTGTCATTTATTTGGTCAGTGGACTTGAATTTTTAATCTACTCTTATCTGTCCCTTTTCTGGGTGGTTTTTAATTTTCCACCATCTATGACAAAAGCAATTTGTGCGCAAGGTTCCCTATCACGAGAAGAATATCCCTCTTCCGGTATTGATGTAAGTAAAGAGTGCTTCAAAGTGCACCATAATTACTGTCGAAATTGAAAGTGTCGTTTTTGAGGATTTGATGATAAATGGGGTTCATTGTGTCAAAGATCTCATTAGATCTTTGCAGATGTCGACTCAAACACTTGTTGCTGTTTTTCATCACAACCAGAACCAGATAAGAACTGTTGTGAAACCTTGCAACGTAGGCTTAAGTATATGTGACCGATTAGCAACGATTTATATTTTTTTTTGTTGAAAAAACAGTAATGTTGTTCGTGCGTGTAACCTTCTTTGCATTTGTCGGCGAGGCAGGCTAATTTGGTGGTAAAACATGATAGATTGACGGAAGGTTAACACGGAACACAAACTATTTCAAACGAATCATACATGAAACACCCCAACATATGCGGTTATGTGATAATGCTGATGTCAATTCTTACTTTATCAGTCAACTCCAACATATGCGGTTATGTGATATTGCTGATGTCAATTCTTACTTTATCAGTCAATATGTTCCGGTTTAGGAAAAAAACCTGCAGTTTTCCCAGTTAAAGGCTAGGCTTCCCGTAAGTTATGGCCGTGCTAAATTGCATTTTGAATCAACTGCGCACATACACACGTGGTTTCAAATATTGAAATAAGTATATATGCGGTTACCGTTTCTTTCCTTTAAACGAAGCTCACTAACGAAAACAACCCAGTGGGTAAAACTGTCTTACTGTTTAAAATAACAAAAATAACATAAGTGATGTTTATGGTGCCCAAGATTTACATATATGCATAGCGAAAAGTCACAGGGACATACTGTTTGCTCAGTGCGGCATCGACAACACACAAACGTAGACTTCTTCATATAACAAACATTAACACAAAATAATGCGTTTAACATAATACTGGCACATGCAGTTGCTTTTGCGATCAATTGATCCAGCATACAACATACTCTGAAAACATTCCCGTCAAAGGTGAATATCAAGACTGAATCGTGTCAAATGATCCATTTACCTCTTAGTTTATATCACTGCTTTCTTCCGAGATTTCCGTGAGTCTGTCAAATTTGTTTAAACAATTAAAACGATATCATTTTTTAAAATATATTTATGTAATTGGTGACATGATACTCCAGGAAGTAACCTTTATTCCACCTGTACCATACTACCTGAATACCATACCATACCATATTGGACGTTCACTTCATAATTTGAATAATTTAACGTATCATGAATCCTTACTGACCGTTTGTCCAGACAAGTAATATCACGAGTAAGAGAAAATTCTGCTGTTACATATTAAAATAACTAGAAATTAACAGACAACTAAATACACCAATCTGCTTTGAGCTTTCCTAAATATACGATCAGTGAGTGAGTTAAAATTTTAATCGAATCAGCAGTATTACAGCCATACCATGAAAACAAGGTAATCAATGTAAATTATCCGTTGACACAAGACAGTAAAACTAACTCGACTATCGCAGACACATATATATATACACAGTAAAACATGAAATCTACCTTAGCTAGAGAAGACGATGCAATATAGAAACAGGCTATAGCTCGCCAACAACTGAAGTTAGATCACCATCCTGTGGACCATGGGGACTTACAGTACTTCGCTACCTGCATGGACCCTAGCTGTATTTATATTATCCCTTCAGCCGCTGGCGATTGCAGTCACATTTAGCCAGATTAAAATGACAAAAATGCTACATTGAAAACAGATGGCAAATCTAAATTTCCTTTGAATGTTTCGGGACTTACAAATATACGATAAAGCTATAAAGAAAGGACTGAAATAATTGGATACGTAACCTTGGGCAGGTGTTTACAAGTGACTGCCTTTCCAAGAAGGGGACTTCAGCGTCTCTGCCAACACACGTCTGACCTTGTCTGAATAAAGTAATATACAATGCTTTCTAACGGTATAAACATTGGGGAATGACGTGATACCGGCAAAATATCGTTCATCTTCTAAATACCTTATTACGCTGTTACAGACAGAAAATATACAACAGATAACTGAGTCCTCCAGGGTCGTCCCAGTGACACATTCATCACCGATTTCATTACATCTCATTTTCAACCTGTCACTAGGTATAGATACTTCAAATAGGTGAGTCATTTTCTGATGAGTACAGCGATTAATCTGTTGGCGCATCGTGACCCAAAGACAACTTTAGTATAATGATGAGTGTGGCATCCGAGCGATCTATTTAACCTTGGTTCTAACGATATCGGTAGGGACTGATGAGAGTGAGGCGGTGTTAGACCTAATTTGGATGTCTACATCGGTCAAGGAGGGCCGCATGTGACTGATGGTGCTCAGATACACAGCGTTTTGAAACTTGAACAGAATCGATCATATGTGTGTAACGAAACTCAGAGTTTATAGTTGTGCGGGAGTGGAATATCTGCAGAAATCGTGATGCATACAAGAATTGCTTACGAACGTGAGATCGTGATACTCTTTTCGCCGCACATGAGCAAGTAATAAATGAAAGTAACGTCAACATATGAATCAAAGAGAGCTGCAATTGCATTATACTGATGGCCATATCGACTGTTTCAAAATAATTAAGGCTTGAAGTGGAATGCCATTGTTCAGGTGTAAAAGGAGTCACTGTTCAAACTGCATTATCAATTTCTATCTAATTACGAAAATACATTTTTATATACACGTTTTATTGCTCTAATGTATATTTTTCGGTCCTTTCTCATTCCATATTAATCTTTTAAAGAGTAGTTTTCCGAATAAAACCATATGGAGATATAAACGTGATATTCTTAATGATACCTACTGTGCTGGTGCTAGTCTAATATGTATGACATCATATTATACACATTCCGATTAGCTGATTCTCAAAGAATTGTGGGAATTACATCCACTGAATCATTCCTTTAACACAATTTATATACAGGTCGCGACTGTTGGCAACATGTCTGGCAAAAACTATGTGCAAATAATGAAATATTGAAGTATTTTTATCCGGTTTGGGCCTAAAGTAAGAACAATGTTTGGACTGTAGTTGGAAAATCGAGATTGGCATGTTCCTACCCTGCAATAAATAATGCAGCGAGTGTGACCCAGACGTGACAGATGTACATCCCCGAGGGCAATGTTGCTGATCGCCTACTGATGTCAATTATATCCATGTACCTGTAGCTCCGGTATAAGAATTACGCCAATCAGGTCAGACCACCTATCAGATTGGGTAACGTTGTAAGCCAAACAACCCTCAAAGGATCTGTCAAGATGTCGTCTGCTTCTAGACAGTCACGAAAAACTGTCGTCTGTCCATGAACGTGATGACGAAAAGGAGACTATGTTGAAATCTGTGAGCTGGGAGGGATGTCAGTTGTGACGTTTTCACAACTCTAAGTTGTTTATAACTTCAATTTGCTATATTCTGATGTATATAACTATACTGCGTACACAACCCTGTGCATCATGGAGACTAATCTATTATTGGATCTACTGGACATTTCATCAGCAGTTGATTTGGCAAGAGGTTTTACAAGCGTAATCACGACAAATGCTTTATCGCGTTTCCTCAATTCTGTTTTGGCATATGAAACGAAAGCAATGGTTACAGAAGTCTTAATGCCAGGACTTTAAAGCAGATGCACTTTGCACGACTCATTGATCTAACGGAACGCCGTCAATGGTCAACCACAAGGTGCAGTGGCTCGCAAAATGACAGCCAGTTTGGTTTACACTGATGATTTATTAACGACAAATGCATGGACAATTGTACAAAATGTATAGAAAGGGAGTCTTGATTCTAACGTAATGTCTACCCCTGGGACTGAAAAGAATTGTTTTGTATGGGCGATACAATGCTATAAAAACAAAGTGAGATAGTGGACAACTAATATCAGTAAACAGTTACTCTCTGCGCTCTGAGTTCTAATGTACAACTTTCTTTTACAATTAAATACACAGTTAATGTACAACTGAAAGCATCAACCACATGCGTAAACAGTAAATAATGCAGCGTTAATGAGCAATGACACGTGTTTTTACTATCATTAAATTACACCGAAGAGTGTATCTCTCGGTTACATAACAGAATTATTATTTCTTTAATTAACAAAATTTACCCTGTCACTTCAATCAAAACACTGACGATTTTGTCTTGGCCAGATATGTAACTTCTGAATACAAAAGAATAAAAACAATACTTACATGCGGTATCATTACATTTTGCCATTTCACCAATATCTAAAGTAAGATTGAGGGATAAACGAGGTCCAGAATAATGGACTACCCCCAAATATTTCATACAGTAACTCTTAATATTTGCGTATTGACAAATACGAGCCGGTTCCCCTTTGAGGCTAGGTTTTACTCTAGCGCACGCAGCTTAATCACAAGTTCAGCAAGGTCACAATTAAGGGAAAATGTTCAATAGGAATCAGAGAATACACTATATGTAACCCTGTTTCATGCTTAAACCAAACCCGACAATCATTATATGCACATCATACACAAACCCACTCCATTTCTGTTTTTCATTTGTTTCAAAACATGATTACAAGCATCAAATCTTGGCTACGTTTCAAAGCTCGTGCCTTTATGCTCTGTTACATAACTGTGTGGCCATTGAAAATACGTTAGAGCCTAATCGTTGCATCTAAGTACGTCACTGTAAGGTGCTTTAAGACGTCTATGATTCCATAAATTCAGGAACTGACCAGATCAATATACGTGCCTTGGGATCGCCCTGGAGTCAGACAGACCAAAGGATAAGGGTATAAACGACTGATCATCTGGTCACATCAATACAAATGGCTCTGGACAGTGTTGGACAGGATTAGAGGGGGCATGCTTGATGCAAGATTTCTGCGGGTCACTGACCGACCGCAAACATGTTCTCACTCTACACTACATGTACTTAAAATATAACAAGATAAACCCACTTGGGACTTTATCGAATATCTGAGTCTGTTAAAACCCGAGGGACAAGAACAATCCCAGTATCTCGAAACGAATCTGATCCAAAATGTTGTATAAAAATAGATTCCCTATCCTCTTATTCTACACCTTCCCGACATGTTGATTTAAAATCCACTTTCCATATCCCCAGAGAGTGATTAGCGTCCTTCAGGTTCAATCAAATGTTGCTATCACTACGGTTTTGTCCATTTGCCAATTTCTGAATGTTCTTCGCAGTACCACGACGTTTGGTGTTGTGTGCAAATAGCTCACAAGTGTTTACATAGTGAAGATATTTTTCTAATGACGGGGACAACCTACACCACTCCGGGGATGTCAGGTCTTGACTGGGATTAGGAACGTCCCTGATGAAAACCGTGTCGATTGTACAATATCGACTATATAATGAGCATATGTTTATCTGTATATTCAAAATATATATAAATATTGACAGCAAGTGTGAACTTACCCTGCCTCACCGGTTTTAGACAGTCATAGGGTGTAAACCACATTGTCCTATCCTGCCTAAGATAATGAATCTGTCCATGTTTTTTTTTAATCCAATTACAGCTCTCTCTCTATCTATCTATCTCTGTCACACACACACATACACACACACACACACACACATACAAACATTATGGCGTTATGATATTATTAGAGCTCTTATGAGCGTCTTTACTAAAACTAAACTAAGCCTGAAGGTCATGATGTAATTTGATATATTGTTCAAAGTGAAGATGAACCCAGCTTATTCATTTAACCTACTTCATAACACATGTCAAACCGTTATGTGGTAGTGTTATTCATCGTAAAACAATATTCCAAACGTAATACCTCAATATTTAAACTTGTGCTATATTTAGGCAGCGTTCTAGAGGTTTCTAGACCCTAAGAGTATTTAGGGTCATTGGGGATGTACTGATTTCTGAGAGCTCTGCATCAGGCAGTACTGAAGCCTTTTCCATGATTTTCCGTTTGTATATGAAGGGAGCTAGCTATTGCCTCTCTTTTCACATAACATTTCAAGCCACAAGAAAAATAGTATTGTACACGGATCACTATGTCCTAGATATCTTGGTCATGTCTGACTGCTGATATTGGGGATGTTGAATGTTGTTTCTATTGTTAAAATTACTGATTTTGTAATGAATTTGATTTGCCACTTTCTTTTTACTATCTCAAGGATACCTTTGTGTTGATTTCTTATGATTTGTGAACCAGGTTCACTTTAAACTACAACAGTTAAAATACAGATTTCTTCTTCACACTTTGCTCTTTTAAGGTTGACGGAAATCAATACGTCACAATAAAAATAAAAGAACAAAAACGACATTGTAGAAAAACGCCCGACTCCAATAAAAATCATCACCAACTGGAAAAACGTTTCAAACACAGCAAAGAAGAATTCATCCAGGAAGCCAGCATCTTCTTGTCAGCAACTGTTCAAAGATGATGGATCTCTCTAGAATTGAAACATCGGGTACTATGTGCTGAGATATTGAATACGCCTGTCACCAGCTGCAGGGGAATGATTGATTAACCTCAACTTCCCCACGTGTCATTTAACTAACAAATGCAAAAACAATTTGACATTGAAATCTCCGAATACCACACGTTCACAACGAAACCCGAAACAACAGCATCTTTCATGCGTTTGCCGGATCACACTGAATGATGATCATATGAAAGGTGGTTTAAGAGACTCTGTATCATCTTGGGGAAGATTATCAATTCAATATTCAGTCCAACGTCTTCGAAACGGAATTCATTTCCGTTGACTGTCAGGAATATGACAGACGGATTCACTGAATTTCTGATAAAAGAGAAAATCAACGAAAAGAACGGATTACATGTGCATCAGGGGACATTTATGGTGTACGAGATCCATGCATCAGTTGTATTAACATTTTATCTTTCTATTTATGTGTGATTGTGAACAGCACTTGATAATTGCACTTTGAATAGGTGTTATCACCATTTCATACACTGGTGCTCCAAACAAAGTATGCAGTGTTTTGACCAAATGTATGTATGTGTGTGTGTGTGTGTGTGTGTGTGTGTGTGTGTGTGTGTGTGTGTGTGTGTGTGTGTGTGTGTGTGTGTGTGTGTGTGTGTGTGTGTGTGTGTGTGTGTGTGTGTGTGTGTGTGTGTGTGTGTGTGTGTATGTATGTAGCCAATGAGATACCATAACCCTGAAAATGGCGTTGGTCATCAGGGAAAATATAATTAGGTGAACTCGTATTATCTACTGTAGTATATAATGTGCCCAGCTCCACGGACATTCCACCAGATTTCAATTTTACTGATAGCTAGTGAATTCATCCCTCTTCTATAACACATGGGGATGGAATTTCGTTTTGGTAAAGTAATACTTATCTAAGGAGACCTTATCATACAATGTTTTTATTGTGCAACTGGGTACTGAATTCATTTTAATAGTAGTTTAAAAGGTGATCATCATTTCTTACTGTTAGGAAAACAGCAGTCTTTGGAACATATTCCTACATCTCAAACCACATAACATTCCAAAGCATATCTTCTGATATTTGCAATTTAAACTTACCTCTAAACGTAGCATTCTTGTTCTATTAACTTTGGCTGTCATTTCTTACAATCGCCAGCAGCTGAAGGGATGGCGGAAACCCAAGTAGGGCCCATGCAGGTAGCAACGATACTGTAAGTACCTTGTAAGATTTCTGTAGTCACGGCTGACATAAGCAGAAATCTGAAAATGCACGGAGATGATACGAAATTTAAGAGGAAATTTAACACGTTTCATTTTTTATTCACATTTACTCGTATTATCGAATAAGAACCACTTCGTAACTTTTAATTTCAGCGTGAGTCGCTTCAGACTGATCCACGCTGTATAATCAGGCAAACTAAACTGTGAAGAGGTTCTCAGGGACACCGTGTTGTGGGAAACTGCCACTTGTGATGAAAGTGGTTTAATGTATGGGCATACCTATAACCTTTGAAAAGACAGATCTATCACGTGTCATCGATTTGGTCAAGAGACATGAATTTGAAATCTACTGTTACGTTTATCTGTGTCCTTTGACAAACCCTTTCCATTTTTTTTCCACCCACAGCAATTAAGAATTGGTGCTCGAGGTTTCCTTCGAGGAAAATATATTCTCTCTTGGTGTAGGTAAATGGGGCCATAAAGTGCACTGAAATCGCTGACGAAAATTGAAAGTGTCAGCTTTTCGGACCTGATCATGAATGAGGGTCTTTGTGTACAACCAGAACCCGATAAGAACTGTTTTCGAAACATCGAACGTGGGCTCAAGCATACTCTTCTCCAAAAAAACCAGAAACTACACGTAGGAAAGATTTGATTTTTAGGAAGATATCTGGCACAAACCAAATTGAATCCATTCTGAATCCCAACATGTGATGGATTGGTTGCCGACGACGAAACGTTTGCAAAAAGAAACGTTGAACAAAAAGTAGCGTTACATTCACTTCTACAGTGAATCGATAAAAAGCACCCTGCATGAAATGTACGTGCATCATGCAATTGTATATCACTTTGAGCTGAAGCCTATTACTGAGGGCTTTAAAAAGCCACATCAGTGGTACTCTAAGCCACTGTAGACGACAGGAGTATGAAAACGCCGTCACAACGCCATTGGCCGTTTACAAGAACGGGCATCGCGGCATGAGGTGGCAAGGAACAGTAACCATCTGAAACCTTTGGACCCAACAGAACAATAATTAATGACAGGCCCAGGTCAGGTTGACCTAGAGTTCCACCGACAAACCAGTTCGACGTCACGTCGTTCCTTTCATCAACGTCATACTCTTGATCGTTTCGGCATCTCCTTTCTTTTGTGGGTCACCGCTGCCAAGCTGTTGTCGATGTTCATGGCGGTCACGCCGGATGTTGACATGTTTCTCTGACTAAGTGGCTTTAGTAGGCCTCTGTGGTTTTACCAAACACTTTTTGGGTAATCATGTTTCCAAAATTTGTAAAGTGATGATTTTACTGCAATTGAGCAATGATGTCCTGTTTGGATCAGCTATATGCACTCAGTAAAGTTAACTCCAAAACAACATGTATAGTTGATTTGTCTTTTTCATTTTAAGGGTATATATGCGATCGATTAGCAAAATAATAATTGATCGTTGAGGAAAGTTATACATTAATGTCCTTTACAGCTGCAGGAGAGACAGGCTAAGTTGGAATTAAAAACTGACGAAAAGTAAAAGCGGAAGACAAAAATATCTCAAACAAATCTTAACTAAACGCTGCAATATTTTTTCATTATGTCCTATTGCTCATGCAACCTTTTTAGGCGTCAATATGTTTCGGTTTCACGTACTGTTTCCAGTTTAGGATTAGGTCCTCTGTATATTTGATCGTGTTAAATTCAATTTTAAATCGAGCGCGCGCAGAGGTTTCCAGCGATGAATGATACGCCTGGTTACCTTTACTTTTCAGGAAACATAGCTCTACGGCAAATTTAGAAGGTAAAACTATCTCTCTATGGCCATATCAAAACATATCATTTACTTACGTACCTAAGAGAAAACGTCACAAGAGCTTCAAATTTGAAAACACACCAGTAACAAAGCACAAGGGTGATAAAATATCTGGATTCTTGCAGCGCTTTTTTTTTCAGAAAAGATGGTGTATCACGGGATAATATCTGGTACCCCATTCTTGTACTTTAGGTAATTAATCTGCTATCTTTAATCCATGAAGATCAGGATTAGAATTTATCTTCAGCAATCTATGTTTGTGGTAAAAGGCGACTAACGTAATTGCTAACATGGTATACATGTTTCATCGTATCCCAGCTGAGAAGATTGATGCTCATGACATTGATCACTGGATGGTTTATTCCTGGCCCGATCACTTGCAGACCACCGCCGTGTAGCTGGAATATCGCTGGATGTGGCGTCAAACAATAAACTAACTTAAGGCCGGCGTGGCATGTTCCCGATGTCACGGACATTGATAATGATCCACTGTATGGTCGATTAAACTGAATCATTTCAGAAATCGGTGTGCTTGAGATCTGACCTTTAGAGCCCTGGATGCTGGCATCAGAAGACGTTTGTTCTATATGTTCTATACACCGTCTGTCTGTTGCTGATCGTGTGCATTTTCATAATTACGAGAGGTTATATGAATATTATCTGTATGTAGTAGGTCTGTGTCGGTGGGAAGGTGGCAGCTGAAGCAGTTTTAAATGTACATGTATTGGCGGATCCAAAGGGGTGGATAGGGGTTGGGGATTCCAGCTGGATCGACAGCTCTCCCTTTTTGAAAATGTCTTTTTGCGTTGGCGGAGCCAAAGTCGAGGTTCAGGTCGTTCGATGAACATGCTGTTGATCATTAGATCAACTGGTTCAGATTCGATCGTTTACAGACAGCTGGAACATAGCGTTAGTTCGGTTTCATTCAACAAACAATCAATCAAAGAAACACATTCTCCGCTGAAAGATAAACGTGTCTAAATTGAATGAATGCGACACTGTGTTTCCTGTTTTCTACTTTCGACTTTGCATAGCAAATACTTTTTCGAAATCAAATATATTCTCTTTCAGGACACAGTTATATTTGTTATCCTGTTTTAATCTTATCTTATCTTATATAATCACAAGCTGACTTCCATTACAGTTGACACACTTCAGTTCCCTCACCATGATGTCATCAATACTTCAAATTTAGACTTCTGAACTAAAGAACAAAATAAGAAAAAAATAACAAAGAAAAAGACACTTTTGAGTAGATTTTGAAAACATTTAACCTGACAGCATTACAATACAGGGTTCATAAAGAGATGTGTGAGTCAGTAATTAGCAAAGCAATTGTATGACATTGTTTAAACGAGACCTTTCTAAACACATAACTGTTCTATTAGGCACCACAATTTCAGCTCTGTCTGGAAACAAACGGGAAAAGCTATTTTCTCGTCTGGACATAGGTTCTCTGTTTTAGTCACCAGTTTAATCACCAGTATCCTAAGGGTTTACCAGTGCGTCTACGGAGACTACTGGCTCTAGAGCGATAAAGGGCAACATCCCACTGTTATTGAGTTATACCATTGAAGAAGTATAATAGGGCTATTCGCTCAGTGATCTTAAGGCTTCGGCTAATCGAGTAACGGTGTCCCCATTGGAATCTCTGAACGTCTGCAAAACGTAATTTATTAAACGTTAATCACTTTTTGGCTTCAGCTTCGTGGCAAAACATAAGGGAGTAAGCGACCGCGGATAAGTAAGCACCGCTTTGTGATGTGTCAATGCGATTTGAGAAGTTCATTTGATAAACAACCTACGAATATTAAATTTTGGATGACCTGTACATCCAAAAGGCTGACATTGCAATAGGAAACCCATTTGTATGAGCGGTAATCTAATACTACAAATTGTCTTCACAGCGCTAAGTTGGCTCTGTATTCTGGAATTTACTGCTCGGAAAACCGGTAGCCCTCTATGGCGAGGACATCACCTTTAACTTCGTACGTTCATGATGAGTCACAGCTGAATTTAGATATGTTATACCTATCAATTTCTAGGGTTAGTGATTTCAGCAGTTAGGCAACAAACATAATGGGGGCGGTTCTTTTAAAGTTGTGAACTCTTTATGCTATTTCGTTTTGATTTGTTTTGTTTTTTGTTTTGTTTTGTTTCGTTTTGTATTTGTTTGTTTTGGTTTGGTTTGGTTTGGTTTGATTTGGTCGGTCGGTCGGTTGGTTTGGTTTGGTTTGGTTTGGTTTGGTTTGGTTTGGTTTTTGCGTTGTTGGGTTTTTTTTGTTTTTTGTTTCGTCGTGAGAAACGAAAAAAGTGGTGGCGGCGGTTGCAAGAGTAACTGTCATGTTCATCATATATGTAACGTCTTATTCATTATTAATACTGCCTGTAGTTGCCGAGTCACAAACTATTCTATTTCTTTTATATCATCCTTCAACTAACACTGTGTCCACGAGTAAGTAAGTTTCTTGTATGAAGGATGAGTGTTGCCACACACTGCATGCATGCAGTAGCTGATCACCCTGTCAACAAGTCGGTGTTCGCGTGTCTGTCTCTTTCACACTCTTGACAAAATGGAAACGACTTTGTATGACCACGGGAATGTTTTGTGGAAATGATCACCTGAAGTCCATTCAGGTCACATTTGTCGAAGTGCGTGTGATAAGTGATCATGCCGTCGTCAAACATTGACGTTTGCAGATCCTCAGGTCACGCGAGCTGTTGTGTAAATGGCGGAAATTTTCATTTTTCTCATCGATGAATCGGGTTATTGCTGACCAAATCAGTGTGTTTACTATGTTATGAATGTCAAGGTTGTTTCTTGCTTTGGGGATGCTGTGGACATAAGAACATGGTATTAGAGATGTGTTATTTGCTTTCGACATCCATCAAAATCAAAACTCATTAAAATATCCGCTACATTTTGTGTGGTGGCTGTACTTGACAATATACCCCACACGAGATTCAAATAAAATAATTCTAAATTATCAAAGTTGGTTGTGGAGTAATGACTTAAGTTGATGATGTCATCATCTACATTTAAACCTGAAGACTGTGTGAAGCAAGGCTTTCACGGTGTCTTATACAGCGAAATCCTCTAAACTGACATTTGTCGATACCGATGTATACCGAACCACAAAAGAAACGTGGAATTCCAAAGCCAAATGCAAAATTTTGTTCTTGCAAAATGATGTTTTTATTATGATTGTAACGTTTTGTTAAAATGGTTTTCAATGCAAATTCACATTTATTACCAACATCATTGTGTTTTCTGGTGAAAAACCATATCGACCACATGCACTTAAAAAGGCAGACGTGGTAAAAGGTTCCGTGTGACATTCGTGAAAATGAAAATGCACTTCCAAATCGTGACAACCCTACCAATGAAAGCGAGTCCCAAACTCGCCCGAAATCATGTGTTTTTCACACAATCGCCATGGCATGAATTACGAGATCAGAGGAACCAAGTCTTTCGACGGTTGGAAGCTGGCCACACCGCCAATTATTTCTATGTTCATTTTAGGATAATCTAACGACTGAGTGGTATCAGGTCTCTAACAGCATCCAAGACCGTCCGCCGCCGTGATATCGCTGGAATATTGCTAAAAGCGGCGTAAAGCCAAACTCACTCACTCACTCACTCCAAGACCGTCCACGCAGTAGGCGACCTCCAGTAACATCATAACGCCAAGACCGACAGATTGTGTGCGACCACCTGCAAGATCGCATCGCCAGAAAGACGGAAACAGCAGGTCAGACAAATAGAGATCCACAACAGACCAAACAGTGCCAAGACGGTGTGTCGACCTTTCCGCGTGAGAAACCCTTGTAGCCCTGTCGTAACCGCTCATCACCTCCAAAACGGACTTCCAAGGGCAACTCAGCATCGAACTGGACGTTCTCGACAATGGAGAACTGTGCTTTGATTGCACGAAAGCCGATATGATGTTTCGACAGTCGATGGCAGAGTGAGAGTATGGTGAAGGTATGGGAGCTGTTTTCCAAAGTGTGTATTGTTAAAAGAGACTCGTGGTGTGGTCCAAGCATCATGGTTTGGCGTGCAATCGGTCTGAACCAGTTAGCTCACACCTTGGTGCACCTGAATCTGTAATTTTGGACGTTCACATCTTCCAGCAAGACAACGCTCATGCCCCCACTGCCAGAGCAACATTTGACTTCCTGGCATCCAATCTCTACAATAGCCTTATAACAATAGTTTATGTCCAATAGAACACCTTTTGGACGAGATTCAAAGAAGACTGAATGACCTCCAAGCAAGGCCGACAACTGCGCCTGGACTCGATGATGCACTTCGCAGAGTATGGACCCAAGACGTAATGGCCGTCATCGACAGTTTAATTCATCCCATGTACTGAGGATGTAAATCTTTCATCGATTCCCTTGGAGGTCACACACAATGTTGACTTTAGGGTATCTTTATGATACCATTTCTTGTGTTTGTGTGAACTCTACAGGTGATTCCCGAAAATGTGTTAATCATAACTGTCAAATTTGAACTCCGTTTTTATTGCTACTGAGAGTGAATTAAAGTGTGTAACCGGTATCAGTGTAACATTTCTTTTGTGATTCAGTATACAATGAGCATGGTATCTCTGCTTTCATGTTTCCATGATACAGTTGCAGCTATCATGGTGATCTCTGATTCACTGGGATTTATATAAACTACTCATGCATACACACGCACACACACACACACACACACACACACACGCACACGCACACGCACACACCAACTATCTGGTTCTAAGAATAACAATTGTCATCTTTACGGAAATCTCATCAGTGATTTCGACGATTCTACTGATTCTCCGACTTTGTTGCTTGGTAGATTGCAGCCCTTGCTCATTGTATTACCCACCGGTATGTTGCGATAGTAAGGAAGACTGTTTCGGACCAACAGAATAGGTAGATAATATAATTCGGGTGATCTTTTATGGCCTCCGTAGTTTTACTGCAAAGATCCGTTTGTTCAGTTCGGTCCTGATCCTGTGTAGCGGAAAAGAATTTTTGTCGTGCACAAAGTAAATATGACAAGTGTATGTTTTGTGTATTCCTTGGTTAACGTCATTGTCAAATTGGCTTTGAATCTTTCATACATTTGAGATAAATCAATACCTTGGTCTGAAATAGTTTACTCGACGTTTTATAAGTTTGAATACGTAACCGGTATGATTGTATAATAGAAAAGAGAGACAGTTCACGCTGGCTTGTATCCTGTTATGTTGGTTCATGATCATGTTTCTCGTGAAGATGAATATTCAAGTTCCAAATTAGCACAAATCGCTGTAGCCACAGCTGACTTCAGAGATGAACATCGAGCACGCTCGTACTGCAAGCTTGGAATGACATTGCCAAGCTCTCGTAATATCACAGGCCGCTGTGGCCATATCTAACTGTGGCGATGAACATCGCACACGCTTGTACTACAAGCATGGCCAAGGTGTCGTAAAATCACAGGCTGCTGTGACCATTGCTAATTGGGGTTATGAACATCGCACACGCTCCTACTACAAGCATTGCATGGAATGAGTAAGTCCCCACAATTCAAGGTCAATTTAGTACTACCATACTTTTTAATCGTAGCGTATCTGTTATTTTAATGTTGGCTTAAACGCAGCACAGTCGCCAGAAGCTGAGGGGATGATGTAAATCCAGAGATGGTCCACACAGGTAGCAAAGGTACTGTAGGTCCCCATGAACCCAGGTATGGTGATCTACCTTCAGTTGTCGGCGATCTGTAGCCCGTTTTTATGTTGCATCGTCCTCTATAGTTAAACTGTGTTAGATTTAATTGCTAGTTTTAAATATCTATCAGTGATAATCTAATTGTTTTACTGTCCTCCGTTGACAATTTATGTCAACGTTTCCGTTTACCATTCACTATTATGTATAATATTAATGGTTCTTGTCACGATATGACTGAAATATTGACCACTCACTCACCCACCGTGTGGAATGAAATGGAATGGGAAAGCTCTCGTAATATCACAGAGGCCGCTGGTACCATATTGCTGACTGAGGCCATCAACACCGCACACTCTCGTACTGCAAGCTATTTCCTTTCTTAACAGAGTGAACTCGAAACATCTCGGAAGTCCCTTTAATCCTTTCTTGACAGATGGAACTCAAAACATCTCGGATGTTCCTTCAGTCAAATGTTGTGAGGTCGCCCTGGCATACCAGTAGTAGAATATTCAATGTTGCATTGAGGTCTTCTTATTCTAGGAGAGGTCTCATACCAACGGCGACAAGATCCCTTCATTCCATTATTCCTATTTTTACCACATGAATGGTGAGTGTGGTATCAAATGCTTCCATTTCATTACACGAATGCCCGTGAACACTGATATTGACAGATTAATGCCTGTTGCCTTTCAATCAATAATGCAATCAATCAGATCCGACTTAATGGTTCCACGTCGTCCTTCATTAAATCCAGTAGTTGTTTGTTTGATTGTTTTTATTTCGGGTAACCAGTGTCAGCAGTAACCCAACCTCTTAGTTCACAGAGATCAAAGCTTATCAAGCGACTTAACAATATAAGTGTGGTACCATGCAGACAAGAGGTATGTGTATAACATCCTTCATACATCCTCACCTATCACTTCCTTTACCACACGGTGTGTGTTTTTCGTGCTTACTTTTCTTATGGTACATTAATAGTTGCTTACCGGTCACACGGGCCGCATGGGTTGATGTATTCCCAGAGAACATAAACAAACATCGATGGCACATCGCCACGATAGGAAGAAACCAGTCCCTGTTCCAGAATGTCTCCTGGAAGCTTTGGTGCACGTGTCTTACTAACTTCAACCTACTATGCATCCTTTACACGTAAGCTGTTAGAACTGTTACAGTTGTTGACTTTTGATGAAATGAAGTTGACTTCGCCCCCACCAGAGTGACTCCGGGCGTGCATACACAATTTCATAAAAAAAAGGAATGAGACGTTTAGATGGAGTATTTTAATTTTCGTTAGTTTCTGGTATGGCTGGAACAGACCCGATGTTTTACCTGGGTACCCTGTATGTTAACTCCTATCATTATAGTCAAAAGAGGTGACTGTAAATTATGTCTAAATCTTTAAAGACAATACATTTTAATCATGAAAACATCACATATTACCTTATTTAACCTATTAGTAAAATGATCATGAAGGGTTTGGGTATTGAGAGGGGTATCCGGGTCCAACTAATTACCAATCAGTCCCTGCCCTAGTTTCTGGAATATACGTGTGCGAATCAAATCTCATACATACAATCACTTGCAGTATCCCGCGCTCTGTTGAGTTAGCCATGTTTCTAGAACTGTGCTGACAACGTTCAGGACAGACAGTTAAAACTTAAAAATCCTTAAAGGGCGACCATGTGGCACTCTTTGAAGATGTATCATCTCTACCCGAAATGATGGAAATGTGTTTGTTTCATAATTCTTGAATTTGAGTGGTCAAGCTTGCTGACCTACTCAGGCTGAGAATTTGAATATTTTCATGCATCTTCCCAGACCAGTTAGTCCAGACAAACTACTCCTTTGAATAAGAGAAAAAGCTGGTATTTGTCACCTGGCGTTAAAATAACAAGGAAAATCAATAACCTAATCTCACTTGACCTCCCCAAATATCCGACCAAGTCATCAAGAAAGGACACATAATAACTGGATACGTAACCTTGGACAAGTGTTTACAAGTGGCTGACTTTTCTACAAGGAAGGGATTCGATGTTTCAAACGACACACGTCTGGCCTTGTCTGAATAAAGTGATATACGGCATTTCCTCACGGTGTAGCTTAGAGGAATTACGCCAACGTGTTGTCCTTCGTCTAACTAGCTTATTACGCTGTTACGAATAGAAAATATACAGCAAAAAACTGCGTCCATGAGAGTCGTCCAAGTGACACATCCATCGAAGATTTAATTACATTTCATTCGCAAACTTTCACCAGGAACAGATACTTCAAATAGGTAAGCCATTTTCTGATGAGTACAGAGATTAATCTATTGGTTCTCCGTGACCCACAGACATCCTTAGTAAGAAAATTAGTGCGGCATCTGAGTGATCCATTTAACCTTGCTTCTAACAAAATGGGTAGGGACTGATCAGTGGGAGGCGGGATTAGGCCTAGTTGGATGTCCACACTGGTCAAGGATATCCGTAAGTGAGAGTTTGCAATCTTTCCTTTTGTAACACGAAGAGAACTGATCCACTTTTACAGAACTGATCGAAGAATAAATAGCTCTGCTGGAGATAACGCTGTCGCATGTGTCCACAAATCGTGATGCAGACAATAGATGCCTACAAATGTGGGATTAGTATGTCTTTTTCGCTTTTTCTTGCAACAGATGCACTTGATGTAGCTCTTTAATTGTAGTGTTGTGAATTGTTTGGCTTTCAGTTTTGAGTAGTAGGAAGTCGCATAAAGGTATCCCGGGGTTTAATGAAGCCACCGTCAAACTTCCCTATGCATCTCCAACTGAGAATGAAAATATATGAACATTTTATGAAATTACGAATTGTCTTCACACTTTCATTAAATCAAATGCCCACGCGCAGGTTTGCATCCCAATTCAACATCTTACAACTTTAGTTTCCGACTAACAACATGCAATCTGAGTTAGCAATTACTTAAACATCTTTTCAATAAAGAAGAACTTAAATATTCCTTTATCTTTTTCAGATAATGCTACTTATCCATGTCCGATCTGTGCGTCATATTTCAAGGAGTGAGTGAGTATGGATTTATGCCGTTCTTAGCAATAGTCCAGCAATATTTTACGGTGGGTTACAATAGAAAAGGGTTACACACTTCCCGCATTCAGTCGGAACGTTGGAGGACGGGTTATCCTATCACCAACAAGGTCCTGATTGTTCCTGCCTACAACCTGTGTAACCGGCACCTGCGACAGGTGAAACAGGCTGGTCTCTATGTCAACTGCTATAATGATGCGACTACATAAACGCAATACTATCTGTGCAACTGACACGTCTCATGGACGGAGGTCGCAAATGGGAACAGAAATCATCCGTGTAAGGCACTCCAGTTCGTATTATGGAAATGTACACATTCATCCAGTCGCCACAGACAACAATGTTCTTGCTTCCTGTACGTAGCCACTCTGCTACACGTATAGCTTGCTAAAATAAATGTGAAAATACTACTAGCGACATTTTCAAATTTTCACTTCGTTGCAGACCAAATGTGGATCATCACAAACATCAACGGTATCACTGCGGGGAACACCCAAAAACAATACATTGTACCAATTTCGGGAATCGATTCCCTGGTCTTCTTTCATGGCAACTGAAAAAATTAACCACAAGGCTACCGCATCGCCCCTCGCCGTTTGAGACTAAAACTAAAGTGGTTGCAAAATCGCATTCAACTACAAAGGACGATTAAGCTGTGTGACGTTACGAGTTGTCCCAAAATGTGATTTATTCCAAAGGTATATATTTGACAAACTGATTTTCAGGGAATTTTGGAATCTTTAGTAGTACATAGTAGCATTCCCTTAGATATGACCATATCGTCAGACTAGATGAGGACAGTTGACAACATACCTGGGTACATAATGAGTACAGGTGAAATTGAACGTGTTTATTCCAGTTTGGGTGTGGGGTCTAAGGACCGAGCCTCTGGTTGGACTGCAGATTGAAAATCCAGATTGGCATGTTCAGATGTTGCTGATCGCCTACTGATGTCAATTATATCCATGTACCTGTAGCTCCGGTATAAGAATTACGCCGATCAGGTCAGACCACCTATCAGATTGGGTAACCTTGTAAACCAAACAACCCTTTAAGGATCTGTCAAGATGTTGTCTGCTTCTAGACAGTCACGAAAAACTGTCGTCTGCCACGAAAACGAGACTATGTTGAAACCCATCATGGGTGGCAGGCTTTATCACAACATTTAGATGTTTACACGATATTTGAATCACTCTACCATGGTATTAACTAACGTCTGTACCAATACTGCATGCATAATGTGGACGATCACAGGGACTGATTTAATAACGGGTGAACTAGACATTTCATCTGCAGTTGATTTGTAGCTTGACCGTACAAGCTGACTCGTTACTGACGATTTATCACATTTCCTCCATGTTGTTACGACAAATGAAGCGGAGGCGATGTTTACCATGGTCTTCATGTCTAGACTGTTAAACGGATGCACTTGTTAGGCTTCACTAATCAACGGGACACATTAGACGGTCCACCACAAGATACAGTGGCTCGGAATATGACATTCTGCTTTAAACTGACACTTACACTCATGATACACCATTCGTGATGAGCAAATAATAACTACAATGGCGATAGAACGAAATGGGCCTAGATTCGGACATCATGCCTCTCTGAGGTAGGGTTAAACAAATATTCATTTACTCGCATACTGCACTCTAAACAATGCATGTTTTAAGGCTAGATATGTATCGTCAGAACAAAACCTGTCTTACATAAATAATTAATTCCTGTTTCTTAGCATTATCCCATTGTATCCAAAATGAATAATAATACTGATGATGTAACGATGGCCAGAATGAGGGACTTTCCCATACATTCAATTTGTTTTTCAGTATAATTATGTATTAGCTTTTTGACAACTACGGGGTCTCCGGGGATGCCGCTTTACTCGTAGATCAGCACGACAACAGAGGAATAAGAATGAAGATTTTTTTATGGATATCAACTTCTTTATGTGAGAACACAACGTTTCGGAGTTAATGCTTACTTCTTCATCAGGTGATGAAAGTTTAAAACCAAGGAATCATTACCTGATTGGAACAGTTCTGTTCCCCATGTTCATTTAACTAAACACTGTGATTTACGTTCGCAACTAAAATCACAGCTGTTAATAAAATGTATTTCTTTTTGGGTGCATTCATACGAATTTTACTTAACTATGGAATATACAACTGCTTTTCAAATTCACCTTATGTTCCAATTAGAATTGCTTTGAAATATTTGGTACATATAAAATGTCAAGAATTACCAGTCTTGACCATCAACCCTAACCGATTCTCTAAAACCCTTGAATCGTTCCGGAATGTTGAAGAGAGCGACATTGATCAACAAACCAACCAAAGAACATCATTATCTCAACTCCACACTTTCTGAAACTAAACGCACTGTAAAATTCTGTCTCACGCGTGAGCCTACCCTGTAGAATTTCGTTTAAAACGAAAGAAAGAATGCCCGGCAGACATCTTCACACATTTACTTTAAAGAGACAGAATGTGAGACAGTTTGGCTTTCCGGTTCTCGTGAACCCCTTTTTGAGAGAAATGCTACTTTCGACACAAGTGCTTTAATAGATCCGTAACCTTAGAAAAACATATGTGACATATGTCATTGGTTTGGTCGAGGGATTGCAATTTAAAATCTACTTTCACTTTTATCTGTCCCCTCTGACGAAACGTTTCCAATTGTCTTCCACCCATAGCAATTACGAATCTGTGCGCGAGGTTCCGAAAAAGCTCTTTATCAGGTATTGATGTAGGTAAATGGGGCCCCAAAGTGCAACATAATCATTTGCGAAAATTGAATGTGTCAGTTATGAGGATTTGATCATAAATGGGTTCTTTTCGGTAAAATATTGCATTGAGGATGTGGACTCAAACACTATTTCATTGCTTTTTTTCAATCATAACCAGAACCTAATAAGAACTCTTTTTTGTAAGACACGGAACGTGGGCTTACGTTTATGTGACGATTACCAACGATTTATCATGAAACAAATGGCAGTAAAAGTTGTTGGGATACTTTGGTGGAACAACGTGAAATACTGGCGGAAAATAAAAACGGAACGTATCACTATCCTAAACGTGTGTACACTTACAGTGCAGAGCTAGGTTACATGAAGATTTATCCCTGCCAAATTGAATTTTAAATCGAACGCGCAGAGTTGTTGGTTTCAAATACTGAATAAGGCACAGTTACATTTGCTGGAAACACAACTCGACAATGAAAATTACCCAGTATCTAAAATGAACACACTATTACCTTAACAAAACTAAACACGTATTACTTGGTTTATCTCAAAATAAGCATCAGCAGTATAGATAGATGCTTATACCAATGTCATGTAAGAGTGTCACATATATAATGCATGTAGAGAAGTTGTTATCCATAAAATATCTTACTTGCTTCTTACTCACTTCAAAAATTAGTCTTTGTCTTTGTGACCCTTAAGGTTTTTCAGTACGTCCAAACAGGCTGTTGGACCTTTAGCAATACAGGCAACATCCAAACTCAATTACTGACTTACCATGAAAGAAGTATATACGAGGTGTCCGTTAAATGCTCATAAGTCTTTCACTAATCCAGTAACGTTGTCACCATTCTAATCTTGAATGACTGTAAAGGGTAATATATTAATCAACTGATGGCCTCAACGTCGTTGCTTCAAATGGAGAGGTGAGCTGGAAAGTAAGCGTCAGCTTGTTATGTATCAAATTGGTTTGGGAGGTTCATTACATAAACAACTTACGAGTATAAAATTTTGGATGACCGGCATTTTCAAAAGGCTCGCATGGCAAATGGAAACTCATTGGTGTCAGCGGTAATCTAATGACAGACTTCACTGCACTGAAGTGCCGCTATGTAATCTCGAATTAACCGCGCTTGGAACTAACGAACGGTAGCCCAATTTGATAAGGACATCACCTCTGCGTCCGCAGTAAGAGGCTTGGGATCCCTATCATACTTATAAGCTCAAATATTTTTAGATTACCAATATTTACGAAGGAATAATTCAGAATAACAAATGATTGTGTTATGTAATTTACAGATCTGAAAAATATGTTCCATCAATTTCTAAGATACTTAATCAAATAATTAATTTTGGTGAAGGTACGTTTTCAGTGTGTGCACTTTTTAATGAAGTAATTTTCTTTCATGAGAAAAAGAAACTCAGTTGTTTGTGCCTTTTTTAAAAAAGAAATAAGTACTTCATTTTTTTAACCATCATATCGGACTTGTTTTACCATGGGTTTGCCTACACCTATCACAATATATCACAATAACGATGGTTTGTGTGGATGAAGTCAGTCGTTGGTGTCAGTCGTTTTTGTCGAGATAAAGGAAACTTAGCTTCCTTGTCATGATTTGAAGTTAAATCCCGCCCTTGCAAATTTAAGCCTAAAAACATAGGACGTTTTTGCAACATTAAAGCTGACGGTGATCGATTTTTAGACGAAGCAAGTTTGTTTTGACAACTTCATTGTCGGTTATTTTTATGCCGTATTTTTTCTGTAAAGAGCAACAGAAAGGAAGAAGGTTTCTTTGATGTATGGCATCCATGCATATTTAACGCAATTATCCAGTTGGGAATGAACTGGGTCTGTGTCATGGCCCTAGAGAACATGTAAACATCTAGCTCAGCAAGGTGGAAACTGAACTTCTGCATTCATTGAAGTCCCTGGAGATGAACTAGCTGGTACCTTTTAACCTTTAACCTTTGGCATTCAACACAAAATTAAAAGTAAACTGTTAACTAGCCTGGTTTTCTCATGGGAAATATCCCCGCCACACACACAAAATGTACAATGTCATGATATAAATCATAATTTATGTGTACACGTGTACCACATGCATTACTATTATAATACCTTTAGAGAGGTACGCCTACACATAGGTACGTCCCCAATCTGTATAAATCATGTATGCAGTGATGCTGGTATTGCAACATATTAGCTTTTTAATTTAACTGTGGTAGAACTGAAAATGTTGGAACCTTATGCTAGCATCAAATAACGAACACTATCAGCGACTGGGTGGAATAAATGAAATCCTACCGTCCTACTGTGCTAATCCATGACCTGTTCTATGGATAGCATCCACCAAATGTAAGATGATTTAATATGCCCTAAGTATAAAGAATTAAACGTGCACTGATAACATTGTTGTAGCGTAAATTACACCTTAGACCATTGCCGCCATCGGGCAGGTAGCTATCGTCATGATGTCAGGTTTTCTGTTGTGTATGTGGATCAGGTTGGCGTCCAGCTGCTCTAATATCTTCAGTTACGTCACTGTAGTGAAACTGGTAACTTCACATGTTGTACAACGATCTTGCAGCATTGGTAGTTTAAGCATCAGCAGCAGCAGTAGTAGTAGTGGTAGTGGTGGTTGAAGTGCTATAATCAGAGACGACATACTGTGTGTTTCTAAACTGAAGCTGAGATCACAAATACACGATGTATTTCGTAGTATGTCCATTAATCATCTTTTAACAAAATGCAATAGCATTTCGTGGTTCTTCTTTAATGTACATAACATATGTAACGTCTAATCTGATACTGTAATTTTCTGGAGTTGTCACGTTCAGGAAACATTTGTTTCCTTCTTTAAGTAAGATAACTTTTCTTGTAGCGTTTCTGTTATAAAGGATGAATGTTGACAACACACTGCGTGTGTGCAGTAACGATCGTCCTGTCAGCAGACTAGTGTTCGGAAGTCTGTCTCTGTCACACTTGTGTCAAAATGTATGGAAACTTTATGGGACCAGACGACACGTGAGTGTTTCATGGCAATTATGCTCTACACTCCTGATAAGGCTCTCCCCTCTCATCACAAGACCTCTTTAGACATTTCCTTCTGTTGAAAACGTTTGCGTCCTAACCGCGAGTTGTCTCATATGTCTTGCTGATGTTTGATACGTGATCGTGCCGTTGTCAAACAACAACGTTTGCAGATCCCTCAGGTCACGTGAGTTGATGAGTAGACGACTGGAGTATGTCTCGTACTTCTCACGGATGTCTCGGGTAAAGACTCGCCCAATTGCTGTGTACACTCTTTTATAAATGTCATGCACTTGGCTTTCATGAGCAACCATTAGGACATACCACAAGAAGATCCACTTGACCAGTATTTCATGTTTCATTTTCATTTTCAAAATCACTTGAATAAACTCTTACTTCCACAAGTGCTGCTGAGAATATATGAAAATTATCACATCTTTATTAAACTTACATATTTATATATCGTCTTGTTGATTAATCACTCACTTATGTGTCAAGATGATTATCCATCACAGTACGTGACATGATGTACCTTTAGGCTGCGTTGTGTAATGACTGAAGTCCACATCAGAAAAGTCACTTTATTGTTTCTTGCTGAAGGATGCAGTCACCTATATCAAATATTTTTGTCCATTAGGCGAACTGTAACAATTTACTGAAACGTGATATTTGCTACATGACGGATACACGTGCTGCACGTGATTTTCGCCTTTGCTCGCCTCGTAGCACGTGCAGATCTAAAACCAGTGTATGATGTGTCGGAAGGATCACAATTATCATACAAACACAATATTTATGACATCAATACATATGGCTATATGAGGGTGTGCACCATCAATGGGTTAGTTCATACAGACTTTTGTAGGATTTTGTGTGTGTGTGTGTGTGTGTGTGTGTGTGTGTGTGTGTGTGTGTGTGTGTGATGTATTACAGGGGACATTATGACTTCAAAATCGAATAATTTAAAAATGAAGTCCTACGATAAATATATCACTGACGTCGTGTGTCCCTGCATTGAAAGATATTGTAAAGGGAATAGTTAAATAATAGTGGCATATGATGTTCCTGCTTTATAAAATACATCATAAATAGAACAGTTATATATTTTCATTCCATAAATGTCATGGTTGCATCATGTCCTTAGCTAAGAACTTAATGCCAGAAGATCCATCATTTGCCGTTGACTAGTATTTCATCCTTTACGTTTTTATGAAAATATCACTTGACAAACTTCGTAATTCTAGCTGACTATGCATGGAAATATATTAATCATACATAAATTGGTTCCTAATCGTTAGACTTGGTTGTGGTTTATGTTGATGATGATTTGATACACGTGTCAGTATATATTTTCTATGTATGACATTTACGATACGATGACACACGTACGTCAAACACTGCTTACATCTTTTGGAATTATACCCTTCTCTTCTTTGACATTTCTTAATTGTATCTCATTCCAAGTAAGAATAAGTGCAAACATCTATATGCCTGTTGGGATGACCAATCGAGATGGATTGGTCAAACTTTTGTAATATCTCAGTTCGTCGTGAACATGGCAAATTATGACGTTAATAAGCGCTCAAGATTTCAGCTCTGTATACTTTCGTTATGCAGGACGAGATGATACACAGAACATTACGAGTGCCTGTTTACTCAAACGCTCCTTCAAAATGTTACCCACAAAAAAAGACATTAACGTGTGTGATCGAGTCAGGGTAGGATTGCACTGATATCTTCTAATTGATGGTGAGAAGTGGAATCAAAGTAGTCAATATCACTCCAGTTCATACTTTTGGATTTTAATCTCATGAATGACAACATGTTCCAAATTCTTTCATTTGATTACAGTAATGCCTATGAATATTGGTGTTGACAGATTAATATCCACCACCTTTGAATCTATGCTTTATTCAACCGGATCATGTTTCCTGATTCAGTTCTCCATCTTGAATGTGAAATGCTGGACGTAGATGTAGTAGTTCGAGTAAACAGTGTCATCTGATGTAATACCAAACATCTTCCGTTCACGTAAGAGATAGAAGGACCAATGACTCCAAAAGGACGCTGTAGCATCTCGCTCTCTTTTTTCTGATTAAGACGTTGTGAGCTGAATTCAAGTAGAAAGAACTCGCTGGCAATGACGCTGGGAAGAAACCATTGACTGTTCAAAAGTGCTCGTATTCTTTGATGTTCTTTGTTATTTTGGCATTGCGCTGGCTGAAATTGACCAAGGAATAAGGATGCTTTGTTGCGAGTGTTTGGTTTCATTTTTCGATAGAGTGCGTCCTGAACTTTCATTAGCAATTACTACCATTAAGAAATACTGTTTCAAAATGACAAAGACTCGCGGTAAAATGAATTATGATAATTAGGACAGACACCCAAAGTGCGATATCAGTCATTAGAGGAAGACTGGGTGATATCTTTTTGGAGGGGCATTACATAGGTTATGATGTTATCACTGGATTGTCTGTCCGAAGGAGTTTTGACGTGTGGTGGCGTTCAGCAATATTATAAACATTATGGCGGGTGTTTCCCTCGGGTCAGGACATTCGTAACACCTGGTCTCATCCTTGATGATTATTGATCTATGCAGAAAATTATCACGTCTCGAAAGAAAAAAAAGAAGAGGTAGAAAATGTTGCATGAACTATTGATGCATTTGACTACAGGGGGTCAATCGCTGTTGGCGCAAAAATATAGAGTTAGCTTCTTCAGGTACTCTTGCATATTTCTTCCACTCCACTGACATTTTATCAAATCCACAAGATGAGGGTTGATCGAAAGGAGACGTCCGTTTCATGGTCTTGATTTCAAGTATCTCTGGGTAAAGCTGATTGTACTGTTCTCTAATTTATCTCTACAGGTAAACATATCTGAGTCAATCATCTTAACAATGTCCAAATGACAACCATCTAACGTAACATAATATGAGTGAGTTAAAACTCACATTCATAAGGGCATTTCTGCCATATCGTCACTAAACAAGTTCTAAATACGTGATGAGTCCATTTAGATTATGGAAACCTGTCAAACTTGTTTTTCCCTGACAGTGAAAAACACCAGCATATCACAAAGAACGAATTATCTTATACAGGGTTATGGATCGCCAGCAACCGAAGAAAGATCGCCATATCATGGTGACTTTTGACACCTGCATGGCTAGCTAGCATCCACCTAGCTGGATTTACGCCTCTCACCTCTCTCATTCGTTGACGATTGTACTCAACGTTAGTCAAATATTTAACGCGCAATGAACTAAACCTTGAAAGAAATGGACATACCTTCTCAGGGGACAATAATTACATGCTTCGTCAACCTGATTCGAATTGCAGTAATAATCAAATTTTATTTATTCATCTCAACAAATCAAAATGCGTTTACTCATTGCAATACAAATTCAAAATTTATCAGTTAAATCAATTACTTTAAAATAAACAAAGAATTAAATGAGGACGTACTTTATCAGAAAGATTAGTTACCATTTTGACTTACTGGAAACGTCAATACAGTCGAGCAGAACGTGCTTCCACATAGTCGCATAATGACTTTTTGAAGCCTGGACTGACATCCCAAGTAAGTGTAATCCGTCTGTTGGTTTTATTTGATGTGTCCTACTTGGGTGCCCCCTTCCTTTGCATTAAATTACGGGTAGGGGATATAATAACGTATTCTTAATCAGTGTGTGGGGTGAGTGAGTGAGTGAGTGAGTTTAGTTTTACGTCGCACTTAGCAATATTCCAGCTATATGGCGACGGTCTGTAAATAATCGAGTCTGGACCAGACAATCCAGTGATCAACAACATGAGCATCGATCTGCGCAATTGGGAACCGATGACATGTGTCAACCAAGTCAGCTAGTCTGACCACCCGATCCCGTTAGTCGCCTCTTACGACAAGCATAGTCACCTTTTATGGCAAGCATGGGTTGCTGAAGGCCTATTCTACCCCGGGACCTTCACGGGTCGTGTGTGGGGTGAGAAGTTGTGTCACAGATATATGGAGTGCTGAATTAGCAACGGAATCAGCCATTATGAACATAACACGAAACTGAATCACTTCAACAATGTCATCCAAACAGTCAGTATCACTTCATTTCTAGTTCACAAAATTGTGCAACTTGATAACCCACGACGTTCAGTCAGTTCCTGGTTGTGAGAAAGTTACTGAGTTGTGGTAAATTCAACATTCTTTCATAATAGCAGCTTATCACTGGTACTATCACTAAATAACTACCCATGTGCCCTGGGAACATTATTTTTTGTAGAATGAATAATTTCATCTCCAAGGGGAAAGGTTGCCCGAATTACCTGAGGCGTCCTTGTCCAGACTTTCATCTTATTTGTAAGGTATAATTTTGGTTGGAATGCATCTGATATTGCATCCTGATTGAACAGCATGCCACCACACGTGAGCTTGAACGAAAAATTATCTACACCTGCACCATCTGTGCTGACAATCCGTGACATACTCTGCATCGGTAGAAGAGTAGTGAAATCAAATCCAAAGTCCCTCTCTAATCTAAAATGAAATTCTCCCTTCTTACATCAAGCTGTGAATAGGACCTCGTGCTTCCCCAAAGTGAAAGGGTTAATTATCACATAAATGGTTCTCTCAGCATGAGTAGTTACAAATGGTGCGTTTGCATCGTGATACGCTAGTAAAAACGTGTTCTCTCTCTAGAGACCCTATTTCTACTCATTCGCAAACGTGATGTGTTTTCAAGCTACGTGTATTTAAGTAAGGAATACACCAGTTGAAATAGAGCACTCAAAATTGTTAATGTCTTCATTCTTTATTGATCAGTAAGCATCTAAAGTATTGTCAATGGTATCCTATACCAAGACAGTACATGTGATATTTTACAAAGTATATTGTTAAATCACAGGCAAACTGTAGCGAAAATGGGATTGCGCAGCGTAGAAAATATGAATAAAACATATTTCACGTGAGTGATTATTAAATATGGGGTTGGAAATCTGAGCGCACAACCTAATGAGGAAATGGGAGTGTACCTTTGATGGTGGCAATATTTTTATTTTTGATATGCAAAATATTTTTTTTTAACCGAAGCAATGTAATTGCGTTGCCAACCTGTGCTCGCTTCGCTCGCATATTAGAAAACTGGCCATATTCCCTACGCTGCGCAATCCCATTTGCGCTACAGTTTACCTGTGGTTAAATAAAGTCAATTTGCCAGTTCACACGCATCATGCATGCCGTGAGGCATATTAAAAACTTGAAATTTCATATTGGCAAATGATCAGCATCGCTTCCAAGCCTGCATCTTATCATATGTTTTCAAATACCTTTGAAGTCTAACGTCTCTTCAGGGCCTCTCTCTGTTATGTAACACGTATTATTTTCTCACTGGATGTTTATCAAGTTAAAGTCAACAGTGCCCATCAATAGTGGCGTCCACAAGAGAATCTCTCAACGTAGTTTACTCTACCACGCAGTCTTTACAAAGTAGAGTGCTTCTTGTTTGGTGAAACGTCAATTAAACGTTATCGATCTGCTCGTTTAAAAAGATATTGCTATTCTTGGAGCACATATGCAATTTAGAACAGAAACGTGTAACCCATAAATCTGTTGCGAAAGTGTAATGTATGTTCAAACATCCACAAATACAATTTTGTGCATGGCATTGTAACCCAGAAATCTGCTGTAATGTATATTGAAACATCCACAAATAGACTTTAGTGCATGGCATTGTAATCCAGAAATTTGTTGCGAAAGTGTAATGTATATTGAAACATCCACAAATACACTTTAGTGCATGGCATTGTAATCCAGAAATCTGTTGCGAAAATGTAATGTATATTGAAACATCCACAAATACACTTTAGTGCATGGCATTGTAATCCAGAAATCTGTTGCGAAAGTGTAATGTATATTGAAACATCCACAAATACACTTTAGTGCATGGCATTGTAATCCAGAAATCTGTTGCAAAAATGTAATGTATATTCAAACATCCACAAATACACTTTAGTGCATGGCATTGTAATCCAGAAATCTGTTGCGAAAGTGTAATGTATATTGAAACATCCACAAATACACTTTAGTGCATGGCATTGTAATCCAGAAATCTGTTGCGAAAGTGTAATGCATATTGAAACATCCACAAATACACTTTAGTGCATGGCATTGTAATCCAGAAATCTGTTGCAAAAATGTAATGTATATTCAAACATCCACAAATACACTTTAGTGCATGGCATTGTAATCCAGAAATCTGTTGCGAAAATGTAATGTATATTGAAACATCCACAAATACACTTTAGTGCATGGCATTGTAATCCAGAAATCTGTTGCGAAAATGTAATGTATATTGAAACATCCACAAATACACTTTAGTGCATGGCATTGTAATCCAGAAATCTGTTGCGAAAGTGTAATGTATATTGAAACATCCACAAATACACTTTAGTGCATGGCATTGTAATCCAGAAATCTGTTGCGAAAGTGTAATGCATATTGAAACATCCACAAATACACTTTAGTGCATGGCATTGTAATCCAGAAATCTGTTGCAAAAATGTAATGTATATTCAAACATCCACAAATACACTTTAGTGCATGGCATTGTAACCCAGAAATCTGTTGCGAAAGTGTAATGTATATTGAAACATCCACAAATACACTTTAGTGCATGGCATTGTAATCCAGAAATCTGTTGCGAAAGTGTAATGTATATTCAAACATCCACAAATACACTTTAGTGCATGGCATTGTAACCCAGAAATCTGTTGCGAAAGTGTAATGTATATTCAAACATCCACAGATACACTTTAGTGCATGGCATTGTAACCCAGAAATCTGTTGCGAAAATGTAATGTATATTCAAACATCCACAAATACACTTTAGTACATGGCACTGTAACAGTCTAGATGAAGGAAATGTCTATATAACCAAGTGGATAGTTTTAGATAACGGTAACGACGTAACAGGAACCCGACGTCGAATCACCTGGTTCCCACTCCAGATTCTCACAACCTGTTCCATACAGTTTAACCAGATACCCTCCAAAGTGAGGCAAACCCTCCCAAGTGAAACACACATACAGATCTCTAAAGTGTTTAGCTTTGTTGCAGCTGTTACAAGAGTGTCTTTGGTTTCTCGATTGTGTTATCTTTGGTTAAGTGATAGTTGTTATTGTGTCACAATGTTTAGAGTTTTAAGTGTGGATGGCGGGTCACATTTCGTAGGAATATGTTTAATTGCTGTAGTATTTATGGCGGCTGGCCTTTTTGATAGCGCTCCAGTTACCTGGCCTTGGCAGTCTATTGTTTACTTCTTGTTCGTGAAAGTTCTAAGTGAATGGCGATACTGTGTCAGGCTTAGCTGTGTCAGTGTATATAAAGACACTCAGACTTTTCATCTGGAGTTGTGTGCCTTCGTCGATCATCATCTGTCGGTCAACATCACCATCGTTTGACACAGTCTGCCTGACTACTGACTTTGTAATCATTTGGTATTTCTGCTCTCACTGTAAAATGCCAAGATGCTGGTGAGTTAATATTTGATATTTGTGACCCATTACCTTAGACTTGTGACTCAATTGCATTGTACGAGAAATCTGTATTATGATTCATTGTGACTTGTTCATTGTTTGCTCAGTATTTTATTGCATATTTCACAATAGACTTGTCTTTGTTTTAGTTTGCTGGTTAAAAGGGGATCTGTTACACCTTTTGTCACCTCAATTTATTAACCGTACTACAACACAAAAGATCTACCTTTCCCTTAGCTTTTGACCATTCTCACCAATGTGACATAACAGTGCGAAAGATGACCAAGATCCTACTGAGAACACCCCGTTTAGACATTTTTCATCCATCTTAACGATAGCTATGTTTGATTCCTGTGGTGGCTGTGGAAGGAGCGAAATAGGGAATTACTGAACTACTCCATTTCATAATTGATGCTGACACAATAAATGAATTATTTTACGCATCGTGTCCGGAGAACCCAGCTTCGTAAATCTCCCTTTCTGCCTTGACCTTCCTTCTATGTACGATCAAGCCATGAAGAAAGGAAGTTCACTGGATACGCTTCCAATTATGTACCATTTGTTATACTACTATACGCTGTTGTTAATGTTAATCCGCTGTTTGTCACAACAGACCATGTATATAAGCTCCTCATTATTTGGTTGTAGTCACGTTTAGCTTGATAATGGCATACGAATCTACGTCACTTAACGCAATAAACAAGTTGCAATCCATAAAGTTGTATGTTTTCATGTCGGAATGGCTGTGTCATGGATTAGTAAAGCCTGAAAGGATCTGTCAAGATGTCGTCTGCTTCTGGACTGTTAAAAGAAGCTGTTGTCTGCCTCTGGACGCGATCACATGAACGGTACTATGTTGAAACATGTTTATATACAGATGTATATCCCTAGGGACGATCTTGCTGATCGGATACTGATGTCAAATACGTGTATGCACCTGTAGATCCGGTTGTTTATAGGAATTACTCCATTAAGGTTTGAAGACGTATGAGATTGGCTTTGTAATGGATTTACGATAACCAGAGCATTGAAGGATCTGTCAATATGCCGTCTGCTTCGGGACAGCCAAGAGAAGCTGTTGTCTGCCTCTAAACGCGATCGGACAAACGAGACATGTTGAAACCCATAAACTGTGAGTGGTGTCAGTTGTGACTTCATCACAGCATTACGATGTTTACACGATACTTGCATCATTCCACTGTGATATTACCTAACGTCAGTTTCAGTTCACTAGCGTCGGTGTATTACGGACAAATATGAATCTCCATTTGGATCCCCATTTCACACGAAGTTGATTTTGACCCACGTCTTACAAGCTTACTCGTCTCTGACGATTTATCGCACTTATTCCATGTTACGACAAATAAAGCGAAGGCTATGGTTACCAAAGCTTTCACGTTTAGACTCTTAAACAAATACACTTAGCAGGCCTCCGTAATCAAACGGGACACCGTTGACCGTTGACCGTCCACCGTGCAGGGTGCAATGTCTTGGAAAATGACCGGCAGTGCGGTTGATGATAACAGTTAAGCCATTTGTGATATAAAAATAAAATAATAAAGTGATATTAGTGCAAAATGAGTGAGAAACTGAGACTAAATGCAGACAGTAACAGTCCACACCGATGCAATCATTCTCTGCTAGACAGATGTTCTATCGATTCAAGCTTATAATATAAAATGTAGGTAGAATAAATATGCCCTCAAATAACTTGCTCCTGGGTATACATGCCAGATCTTCAGTTAACGTTATTTTATGGTAATTGTTTACAAATGATATGCTCGAACCTTGGAGGAACTTCACACAGTTTCCAAAGAAAAGCCTTCTAATACTACTAACAATAAACCAAGAAAAACCGGTTTCAAGTAAAATTAACAGAAACTAGAAAATATATTTCCTGGATAGAGCTGTGCCTGAAATTAAGATCATCAGGGAATCCCATGTCTAAATGACAAAAGGCAATTTGGAGAAAATTAAAATTACAGTATAAAACAACAAAAGAAAATGTACTGCTCCAAATTGTCGATTCCCTTAAGGCAAAAATAAAAATTTGGACTGAAAGAAAGAAAAAATGGGAAAAGAGAAACAAATTTATCAAACAAAATAACCTTTTGAAAAATAATGAAAAGCAATTCTATAGGCAACTTAAAACAAGTGGTGATGGTGAGCATGATAAACGGCCTCCCATGGCTGCCAATGAAAGGTTCTGGAAACAGTTGTGGTCTGTACCCGGCAACTGTAACCTGGAGGCACCATGGGTCAGTGATTATGACCATGCAATGAATGAGAAAGTAACTAGGTCGTTTGTGTGTTACATCTCACCAGATTGCCTTAAAAGTGTCCTTAAAAAGTCCAAATCTAATACAGCTCCAGGGCCTGATGGCATTCGAAACCGGTACTGGAAACTGTTTCCCTGTGTCCAAGCACCACGCCTTCACTGTTTCAATTCTCTTGTGGACACAGGCGATGTTCCTCCATGGTTCTGCAAAGGTCGCACAATACTCCTTCCCAAAAAAGGAGACTTGACTGATCCCAAAAACTTCCGCCCTATCACATGTCTAAATACTCAATATAAATTATTCACAGGGTGTTTGACAAACCTCGTGTCATCTTACTGCTCCTCCAATGAGATAATTTACAGGGAGCAGACGGGGGCGAGAAAGGGATGTTGGGGTTGCAAGGATCAACTTCTTGTACAGAAAATGATTTTGGAAGAGGCTAAAACCTATCACCGCAACCTCTCCATGTGCTGGATAGACTACAAAAAGGCATACGACTCTGTCCCTCACGAATGGATTCTGGAGTCTCTTCAGTGTATTGACCTCCCTGAGCGATTACTTGATTTACTCTTTAATGAATTGCTGGTCGACTCAACTTGAGATGTACTCACAAGGGCAGGTGCAGACTTCGGAATCTATTCCAATCAGAAGGGGAATTTTCCAGGGGGACTCCTTTAGTCCTTTGCTTTTTTGTCTGTCTCTGAATCCTTTGAGTTTTCAATAGGGAGGAGGGTTATCATCCCGGACCTCCTCAGCACAGATCCCCAACACCTCTTACTCATCTCCTCTACATGGATGACATCGAGCTCCTTGCCAAAGGAGAGACCAATTTGAAAGAACAGGTTCTCCTTGTCGAGTCCTTCTCTAATGATATAGGCATGACATTTGGACTCGACAAATGTAATACTCTTCATTTGAAACGTGGCAAGGTAACTAATGATGGATCGGTCAGGTTACAAGGGGGAGGAGTTATTGAGCATCTTGTGGAAGATCAGGCCTACACCTGTCTTGGAATGCAAGTTAGAGACAAGCTCCAGAATGCCCAGATTCAAGATAAACTTCGGGCCGAGTTCAGAGCTAAATGCTCGAAACAAGGTCAAAGCCACCAATACTTTTGCTGTGTCAGTCCTCTCCTATTCCTTTGGAGTAGTTGATTGGACAAAACAAGACATCCAGGGTCTTGATCGCCTGACCAGAAGGATCATGTCTGATAAGAGAGCACACCACCCTCGTTCCTCTCTTAATCGTTTATACATGCCAATCAATTCGGGAGGACGGGGTTTGATTAATGTGGAAGCTCTTCATGATAGAATTCTATTGTGCACTTTTGCACATATTTATTTATCGGATGATCCTCTGGTGATGCACGTCAAGACTCATTATGAAAGCAAGGCATTCCACAGCTATTTTAAGCGTGCCAAGGTTGTTGGACACAATTTGAAATTTGAAGTTGATTTTGTTGATGGTAATGTACTGCTGGACGGTACAGTGATGGGAGTGAACCAGGTGAAGTCCTTCACCAAGTCTGCCCAGAGACGGTCCTTTGTGGAGAAGCTTTCTGAGAAGCCATTGCATAGTGTTTACACGTAGTGTGTGGAACAGAACAGCAATCCAAGCGACTCCTTCGCCTGGATGAAGTCGGCTGGTCTCAAATGTGAAACTGAGGGCTTCCCTTTTGCTGCTCAGGACCAGTCACTTCCCACTCGCAATCGCCAGAATGTTATTCTTAAAGAAAATATCAATATGAAATGTCGTCTTTGTAATGAATTTACAGAGACTGTCCAACACCTTGTCAGTGGATGCTCTTCCTTGGCACAAACAGCTTATCTTAAAAGACATGATGGCATGGCTCGCTGCTTTTACTATCGTCTCCGCCATGCCTGTGGCTTTGACCCCGAGGTCCATCCATGGTACGACCCTGAACATGTCCAGGGCGTCCTGGAAAATGATGCTTTCAAACTTCTCTGGAATAGGCCAATATACAGCCTGAGACGAATTCCAGCCAACAAACCTGATCTTGTCCTTTTTGATAAAACCAATGAAATTATTTATATCATTGAATTTTCTGTCCCTTTTGACATCAATGTGATTGGCTAGATTCAGGAAAAGCATGATAAATATGCGGACCTCGCTTGCATCCCAAGTACACAGTCGTCAGGCTCCCCATTGTTCTCGGTGCCCTTGGTTTGGTACCTCCTGATCTCTTGGCGCAGATCAAGAGAGTGCCCGGGTTCTCCACCGGGAGCACAGCCCTTCTGACAATCTGGGTAATGCAGAAGGCTGCAGTGTTGGGGAGCCTTCATATTCTCCGAAAAGTTCTTGGTGGGTTCGACTAGGCAATGTTTCCTGGGAGAAGTCCCATTCGCTGTCTGGGCTGCGTGTAGAGGGGACGAGGGCCCTGAGCTGATGATGAGCCTTACCGGCCTGTGCCAGGATCACCTGAACCCTCTCTGCTGCATTTCAATCTTACTCTGTAAAACATAATAATTGATAATACTAATAAAGATGTATTTCCATAGAATTCTCTCTTTTGTTCATCCCACAACGTCTAACTGCCTCTCAAAAAAAAGTAATTATAATAGTGTTCCAAACTTATTGGTTCATCTGTGTTTGTATTAGTGTCTTAGTACGTGGGCAGGTGTGCACGTGTCGATGTGTGTGACACTTGTCAGTGTTAGAGTACTATCACCCTGAAGGTGGAGAATGTTGCTGATGTGTGTGTCACTTGTCAGTGTTAGAGTACTATCACCCGAAGGTGGAGAATGTAGCCTATGTGTGTGTCACTTGTCAGTGTTAGAGTACTATCACCCGAAGGTGGAGAATGTAGCCTATGTGTGTGTCACTTGTCAGTGTTAGAGTACTATCACCCGAAGGTGGAGAATGTAGCCTATGTGTGTGTCACTTGTCAGTGTTAGAGTACTGTCACCCTGAAGGTGGAGAATGTTGCACATTGTATCTTCTGTTAGCATTTCGCATCGTCATTATGACACATGACTCTATTCTAATGCAGATTTTGGATACTACACAGTATGTGATGCGGCGTATTCGTTTAGGGACATTCGATCGGATTTCAATTTACTTCTCATTTTACACAAATGACCTTCAGTATCCAACATGGAGATTGGATCTGACCGCAATGTGAGTGTTTTTGGAAAACGCCATATATCTAAAGAAACCTATTTTAATAGACCTGTTCCTGTGCAACTAAGTACAGGGTAGATTTTTTTCTGTGTAAAATGTACGTCGATCATTTCTCACTGTCAGTTAACAGCGGGTCCTGGAACGTATTTCTATATTCCATACTACATTACAACTACCGTGGAAACTGTTTCAATGACCATGAATAACTTTACAATTACAACATTGAATTGGAGATTTAGGAAAGAGTGGATCCTGGCGTGTTAAAGGGACGCAAATGTAGACGACTTTTGTAAAGTCGAAAGAATATAAAGCACGTGTCTATGACTCAATGCATAAGTGGCAGGACACAGCAATGTGAAAGGAGTCACGACCACCCTGTGAAAACGACAAAAACCCTTACGTAGCACATGACAACCTTAATTCACACAACACAACCCTGACCCAACAAGACACAATCTTTACTTCACACGACACAACTCTTACCCATCACGACACAGCCCTTACCCCACATCAGAGACCATATATTGACGGTTTATGGTCTCTGTTTACATAGCACAGTCCTAACCAAATACAACACAATTATTACACCATATACAGAACTTCAGGACACAGCCCTTACGCAAACACACACATACACACACACATACACACACACACATACACACACGCACACACGCACACACACACACACACACACACCAGCATGATAAAACCCTCATACAACACAATACAATCCTTCAAGCACTCGCTACACCTCTCAGCTATTACGTACGACGTATCCAATACGACAGACTCATAACATGACTTTGTCAACAATGAAACTAAACATAAAAATGTACCGCTCCTCATACCTAAATCCAGTCAGCATTACTCCATGACGATCCTGGTTTTAATATGTCTTTGTGTGGATCTCATGGTATATATGCATGTTTTCGTGTTCCATTTGTCTAAATCAGTGATGTCAATCGCTGGACTGGTCATATTGAGCTGACAGACTCAATTATTTACTGGCCTGTATCATTAACTGAAATCTTGCAGACTGCGGTTTTGAACAACATACCAATCGATAACATTATCTCAACTCAACACTTTCTTATTACCGTGTTGTATAACAACGTCTGGAGCGTGGCACCCTATAGCGTTTCACTGAAGCACAGCTAGAAAGAAAAAGGAAAACATCTACACGCATAGATTTTTTAGGTGAGTGTGAGACGACGATTGAAATTGGTAAAATCCGAAAAAGTTGAGACTGAGATGAAATGCATTATTTTGGAAATATAAGAAGGAAGCTTAAAAGTTTTATTTCTATTCAATTGAATTATCATTTAATTCCATTATTATCCATTCACTTCTATCGATGTAAATACAATTACTTATTAACTCTTGAATTCAGCGCGAATTGCTAAAGATAGACCTTTACTAAATATTATAAGAATGAGGCAAGTTGACCTTCGGTTCGTGAAAATTCCTACCGATGAACATGAATAGAAATCCGAAAAAATATAATATTATATAGAGATGAAATGTTTCATATTGTAAATCTGTTAATTTCTATTTACCAATCACCTGTATCGACCTAACTACAAATTTATAGCTGGACATTACTTTAGCGCGTGTTGCTTAATTGACCCTAACGATGAGATGAGGCAAGTTGATCTTTCTTGAAAACTTCTGCTGTGAGAAAAACCTACTTTCTAAGCAGTGTTAGATTTATCACCTTTAAAACTAAGATATATCTAGCGTGTGTCATTGATTTGATCAAGGGATCTCAATTTCAAATCCACTTTTACCTTGATCCGTCCCTTTGACGTAACGTTTCGATTTTCCTTCATCCACAGCAATTAAGAATCCATATCGTGAAAGAAGCTCTTTCGTCCAGTACTGGTAAAGGAATACAAGGGCCTCAAAGTGCAACATAACCATTGTCGAAAGTATCCATTTTTGAGGATTTCATCATAAACGGGGTTGTTTGAATTAAAGATCTCATTAACTCTTTGAGAACGTCGACTCAAACACCCATCTCTTTCATCTATCAAAAACAGAACCAGACATGAACCTTTCTTGAAAGTATAGTATTTAAGCAACTAGTTAACATCAAAGAAGGAGACGTAATGTTTGAGCGCAATGTACTTTGCAAATGCTAGAGGGTCAGACTAATTCCGTTTATAATAATGGAAAGAAACCAGAGAACATAAAAACATCCAACCCCGATCTATACTGAATGTTGCAATCACCAATACTTCTCAACTTCTAAAATGACACTCAAAGACATTTACTGTTCATTATGTCGCTACGCAGCACATTATTGTACAGAAATTATGATGTGACTATCGACAATAGATTGGTTGCACATTTCAAGCTCGAGCTCGCTATTGCTCCCAGATGATTTCTGCTTTAGCGTTTTTGTGATGAATACTTTGAATAGTGTAGTAATAACACCACTGCAATTTGTAACTGCACATGTTTATTTTCAAAACATAACTACTGACAATGTTCTTCACTATAAATATTAGTGAAGGTGTCATCTAGTCGACCGTTGCAATCATTCAAAAAGAGATGATTTCTGCGACACTTCTTTATACCAGCCATATCTGAATGGAGACAAAAACACGGTAAAAAGAACATTTTACACAGAAAAAAAATCATTAAGAATGAATGATCTAGAGAGTATTGTATTTTATTCCACACTTAAAGTGTATAATTCGTGACTGCTCCTTTTTTCCCACATTACAAACTGTGATGTCAATACTGACTGTATATAGGAAGACTATATCAGTAGGGAAGTGACGACCGAGTCACGCGTAGCGCTAAACGAATATTGACCAAATCGGCATGGTACTGTTTTAAATCAACTATAAGTTTGAATCTGGTTCCAGGGATCATATTGGACTTTCATGTCTGATAGTTCTGGCGTCGGACTCTGTGCGTAATTACACTGTGCTATGATAAAACACAACAAATACACCTCTGCACAAGTATGAGCAGTCAGTGTTACTTCCTTGTCTGGACATCGTTTATCTTTTCAGTCACAAGATTAATCTTTCGGAACCTCAAGGTTTTCCAGTGCGTGTACAGAGACTACTGGCGCTTCGGTGATACGAGGTCAACAGCCCGACAGTGATTGGGTTACATAAGAATGATGAATATACTGGCTATTTCGTCAGTGGCCTTGGGTCCTTGACTAATCCAATATCCTTGTCGCCATTGCAATCTCCGATTGAGTGGAAAAGGTCATCTATTACATGTTACCCAACTGATGGCTCTATGTGGCAAATAATAAAGAAGTAAAATGGTAAGTAAGCGTCATCTTGTCATGTGTCCAACCGGTTTGAAAATTGTATTCGACAAACAACTTACAGTTATTATATCCTGGATGACCTGAGTATCCAAAAGGCTGAGAAGGCAACTGGAAAATCATTTGTGAGAGCGGTAATCTGATAACACCAAACAGACTTGACTGCACTGATGACGCTGCCGTGTGTAATCTTGTGTAATTGCATGTGAAAATGATTGTATTTGGTACGTTTCCACGATGAGGACACCACCACTCCTGTCGAACTTGGTCGCGTGGGATGACTACCGATTTTGTAACAACCTAAACATGTCCAAATGCCAACAATTTACGAATGTCACCGAGTACTGTTGAGCAGGAACAGAAAATATACAAATTATTAATAACTACAACCTGATCGCTAATTATCATCACGATTACAATTCTGTTTTTCATTAAATGTCAAGATTAGTGTAACTAAAGTACTGTTCATTTGCACACCGTACAGCATTAGTCCTACAAGGAGACGGTGGAATGCGCACAAATCAGACAATCAAATCGACCAGAAATTTATCCACAGCGCACTCATTGTCTTACGATTGATCTATGATATCATTTCAGTTTTGCATGTTGTCTACAATCACGTCAGCTGTTTACATGTGCTTACAGAATGTACATGGAACCCCTAGCCAGGAGTCAACCTCGACTACAACAACATTAAGACAATGTCATGGTTTGAAAGGTTGCCGAACTCACACTGGAGTTAAGTCTGCTGCATTTTTCAAGAATTTGAATAATTTCAGTATGTGAAGCGGCGTATTCGTTTAGGGACATTCGATCGGATTTCAATTTACTTCTCATTTTACACAAATGACCTTCAGTATCCAACATGGAGATTGGATCTGACCGCAATGTGAGTGTTTTTGAAAAACGCCATATATCTAAAGAAACCTATTTTAATAGACCTGTTCCTGTGCAACTAAGTACAGGGTAGATTTTTTTCTGTGTAAAATGTACGTCGATCATTTCTCACTGTCAGTTAACAGCGGGTCCTGGAACGTATTTCTATATTCCATACTACATTACAACTACCGTGGAAACTGTTTCAATGACCATGAATAACTTTACAATTACAACATTGAATTGGAGATTTAGAAAAGAGTGGATCCTGGCGTGTTAAAGGGACGCAAATGTAGACGACTTTTGTAAAGTCGAAAGAATATAAAGCACGTGTCTATGACTCAATGCATAAGTGGCAGGACACAGCAATGTGAAAGGAGTCACGACCACCCTGTGAAGATGACAAAAACCCTTACCTAGCACATGACAACCTTAATTCACACAACACAACCCTGACCCAACAAGACACAATCTTTACTTCACACGACACAACTCTTACCCATCACGACACAGCCCTTACCTCACATCAGAGACCATATATTGACGGTTTATGGTCTCTGTTTACATAGCACAGTCCTAACCAAATACAACACAAATATTACACCATATACAGAACTTCACCAAACAGGACACAGCCCTTACGCAAACACACACATACACACACACACATACACACGCACACACACACACACACACACACACACACACACACACACACACCAGCATGATAAAACCCTCATACAACACAATACAATCCTTCAAGCACTCGCTACACCTCTCAGCTATTACGTACGACGTATCCAATACGACAGACTCATAACATGACTTTATCAACAATTAAACTAAACATAAAAATGTACCGCTCCTCATACCTAAATCCAGTCAGCACTACTCCATGACGATCCTGGTTTTAATATGTCTTTGTGTGGATCTCATGGTATATATGCATGTTTTCGTGTTCCATTTGTCTAAATCAGTGATGTCAATCGCTGGACTGGTCATATTGAGCTGACAGACTCAATTATTTACTGGCCTGTATCATTAACTGAAATCTTGCAGACTGCGGTTTTGAACAACATACCAATCGATAACATTATCTCAACTCAACACTTTCTTATTACTGTGTTGTATAACAACGTCTGGAGCGTGGCACCCTATAGCGTTTCACTGAAGCACAGCTAGAAAGAAAAAGGAAAACATCTACACGCATAGATTTTTTAGGTGAGTGTGAGACGACGACTGTAATTGGTAAAATCCGAAAAAGTTGAGACTGAGATGAAATGCATTATTTTGGAAATATAAGAAGGAAGCTTAAAAGTTTTATTTCTATTCAATTGAATTATCATTTAATTCCATTATTATCCATTCACTTCTATCGATGTAAATACAATTACTTATTAACTCTTGAATTCAGCGCGAATTGCTAAAGATGGACCTTTACTAAATATTATAAGAATGAGGCAAGTTGACCTTCGGTTCGTGAAAATTCCTACCGATGAACATGAATAGAAATCCGAAAAAATATAATATTATATAGAGATGAAATGTTTCATATTGTAAATCTGTTAATTTCTATTTACCAATCACCTGTATCGACCTAACTACAAATTTATAGCTGGACATTACTTTAGCGCGTGTTGCTTAAGATGACCCTAACGATGAGATGAGGCAAGTTGATCTTTCTTGAAAACTTCTGCTGTGAGAAAAACCTACTTTCTAAGCAGTGTTAGATTTATCACCTTTAAAACTAAGATATATCTAGCGTGTGTCATTGATTTGATCAAGGGATCTCAATTTCAAATCCACTTTTACCTTGATCCGTCCCTTTGACGTAACGTTTCGATTTTCCTTCATCCACAGCAATTAAGAATCCATATCGTGAAAGAAGCTCTTTCGTCCAGTATTGGTAAAGGAATACAAGGGCCTCAAAGTGCAACATAACCATTGTCGAAAGTATCCATTTTTGAGGATTTCATCATAAACGGGGTTGTTTGAATTAAAGATCTCATTAACTCTTTGAGAACGTCGACTCAAACACCCATCTCTTTCATCTATCAAAAACAGAACCAGACATGAACCTTTCTTGAAAGTATAGTATTTAAGCAACTAGTTAACATCAAAGAAGGAGACGTAATGTTTGAGCGCAATGTACTTTGCAAATGCTAGAGGGTCAGACTAATTCCGTTTATAATAATGGAAAGAAACCAGAGAACATAAAAACATCCAACCCCGATCTATACTGAATGTTGCAATCACCAATACTTCTCAACTTCTAAAATGACACTCAAAGACATTTACTGTTCATTATGTCGCTACGCAGCACATTATTGTACAGAAATTATGATGTGACTATCGACAATAGATTGGTTGCACATTTCAAGCTCGAGCTCGCTATTGCTCCCAGATGATTTCTGCTTTAGCGTTTTTGTGATGAATACTTTGAATAGTGTAGTAATAACACCACTGCAATTTGTAACTGCACATGTTTATTTTCAAAACATAACTACTGACAATGTTCTTCACTATAAATATTAGTGAAGGTGTCATCTAGTCGACCGTTGCAATCATTCAAAAAGAGATGATTTCTGCGACACTTCTTTATACCAGCCATATCTGAATGGAGACAAAAACACGGTAAAAAGAACATTTTACACAGAAAAAAAATCATTAAGAATGAATGATCTAGAGAGTATTGTATTTTATTCCACACTTAAAGTGTATAATTCGTGACTGCTCCTTTTTTCCCACATTACAAACTGTGATGTCAATACTGACTGTATATAGGAAGACTATATCAGTAGGGAAGTGACGACCGAGTCACGCGTAGCGCTAAACGAATATTGACCAAATCGGCATGGTACTGTTTTAAATCAACTATAAGTTTGAATCTGGTTCCAGGGATCATATTGGACTTTCATGTCTGATAGTTCTGGCGTCGGACTCTGTGCGTAATTACACTGTGCTATGATAAAACACAACAAATACACCTCTGCACAAGTATGAGCAGTCAGTGTTACTTCCTTGTCTGGACATCGTTTATCTTTTCAGTCACAAGATTAATCTTTCGGAACCTCAAGGTTTTCCAGTGCGTGTACAGAGACTACTGGCGCTTCGGTGATACGAGGTCAACAGCCCGACAGTGATTGGGTTACATAAGAATGATGAATATACTGGCTATTTCGTCAGTGGCCTTGGGTCCTTGACTAATCCAATATCCTTGTCGCCATTGCAATCTCCGATTGAGTGGAAAAGGTCATCTATTACATGTTACCCAACTGATGGCTCTATGTGGCAAATAATAAAGAAGTAAAATGGTAAGTAAGCGTCATCTTGTCATGTGTCCAACCGGTTTGAAAATTGTATTCGACAAACAACTTACAGTTATTATATCCTGGATGACCTGAGTATCCAAAAGGCTGAGAAGGCAACTGGAAAATCATTTGTGAGAGCGGTAATCTGATAACACCAAACAGACTTGACTGCACTGATGACGCTGCCGTGTGTAATCTTGTGTAATTGCATGTGAAAATGATTGTATTTGGTACGTTTCCACGATGAGGACACCACCACTCCTGTCGAACTTGGTCGCGTGGGATGACTACCGATTTTGTAACAACCTAAACATGTCCAAATGCCAACAATTTACGAATGTCACCGAGTACTGTTGAGCAGGAACAGAAAATATACAAATTATTAATAACTACAACCTGATCGCTAATTATCATCACGATTACAATTCTGTTTTTCATTAAATGTCAAGATTAGTGTAACTAAAGTACTGTTCATTTGCACACCGTACAGCATTAGTCCTACAAGGAGACGGTGGAATGCGCACAAATCAGACAATCAAATCGACCAGAAATTTATCCACAGCGCACTCATTGTCTTACGATTGATCTATGATATCATTTCAGTTTTGCATGTTGTCTACAATCACGTCAGCTGTTTACATGTGCTTACAGAATGTACATGGAACCCCTAGCCAGGAGTCAACCTCGACTACAACAACATTAAGACAATGTCATGGTTTGAAAGGTTGCCGAACTCACACTGGAGTTAAGTCTGCTGCATTTTTCAAGAATTTGAATAATTTCAGTATGTGAAGCGGCGTATTCGTTTAGGGACATTCGATCGGATTTCAATTTACTTCTCATTTTACACAAATGACCTTCAGTATCCAACATGGAGATTGGATCTGACCGCAATGTGAGTGTTTTTGAAAAACGCCATATATCTAAAGAAACCTATTTTAATAGACCTGTTCCTGTGCAACTAAGTACAGGGTAGATTTTTTCTGTGTAAAATGTACGTCGATCATTTCTCACTGTCAGTTAACAGCGGGTCCTGGAACGTATTTCTATATTCCATACTACATTACAACTACCGTGGAAACTGTTTCAATGACCATGAATAACTTTACAATTACAACATTGAATTGGAGATTTAGAAAAGAGTGGATCCTGGCGTGTTAAAGGGACGCAAATGTAGACGACTTTTGTAAAGTCGAAAGAATATAAAGCACGTGTCTATGACTCAATGCATAAGTGGCAGGACACAGCAATGTGAAAGGAGTCACGACCACCCTGTGAAGATGACAAAAACCCTTACCTAGCACATGACAACCTTAATTCACACAACACAACCCTGACCCAACAAGACACAATCTTTACTTCACACGACACAACTCTTACCCATCACGACACAGCCCTTACCTCACATCAGAGACCATATATTGACGGTTTATGGTCTCTGTTTACATAGCACAGTCCTAACCAAATACAACACAAATATTACACCATATACAGAACTTCACCAAACAGGACACAGCCCTTACGCAAACACACACATACACACACACACACACACACACACACACACACACACACACACACACACACACACACACACACAGCATGATAAAACCCTCATACAACACAATACAATCCTTCAAGCACTCGCTACACCTCTCAGCTATTACGTACGACGTATCCAATACGACAGACTCATAACATGACTTTATCAACAATTAAACTAAACATAAAAATGTACCGCTCCTCATACCTAAATCCAGTCAGCACTACTCCATGACGATCCTGGTTTTAATATGTCTTTGTGTGGATCTCATGGTATATATGCATGTTTTCGTGTTCCATTTGTCTAAATCAGTGATGTCAATCGCTGGACTGGTCATATTGAGCTGACAGACTCAATTATTTACTGGCCTGTATCATTAACTGAAATCTTGCAGACTGCGGTTTTGAACAACATACCAATCGATAACATTATCTCAACTCAACACTTTCTTATTACTGTGTTGTATAACAACGTCTGGAGCGTGGCACCCTATAGCGTTTCACTGAAGCACAGCTAGAAAGAAAAAGGAAAACATCTACACGCATAGATTTTTTAGGTGAGTGTGAGACGACGACTGTAATTGGTAAAATCCGAAAAAGTTGAGACTGAGATGAAATGCATTATTTTGGAAATATAAGAAGGAAGCTTAAAAGTTTTATTTCTATTCAATTGAATTATCATTTAATTCCATTATTATCCATTCACTTCTATCGATGTAAATACAATTACTTATTAACTCTTGAATTCAGCGCGAATTGCTAAAGATGGACCTTTACTAAATATTATAAGAATGAGGCAAGTTGACCTTCGGTTCGTGAAAATTCCTACCGATGAACATGAATAGAAATCCGAAAAAATATAATATTATATAGAGATGAAATGTTTCATATTGTAAATCTGTTAATTTCTATTTACCAATCACCTGTATCGACCTAACTACAAATTTATAGCTGGACATTACTTTAGCGCGTGTTGCTTAAGATGACCCTAACGATGAGATGAGGCAAGTTGATCTTTCTTGAAAACTTCTGCTGTGAGAAAAACCTACTTTCTAAGCAGTGTTAGATTTATCACCTTTAAAACTAAGATATATCTAGCGTGTGTCATTGATTTGATCAAGGGATCTCAATTTCAAATCCACTTTTACCTTGATCCGTCCCTTTGACGTAACGTTTCGATTTTCCTTCATCCACAGCAATTAAGAATCCATATCGTGAAAGAAGCTCTTTCGTCCAGTATTGGTAAAGGAATACAAGGGCCTCAAAGTGCAACATAACCATTGTCGAAAGTGTCCATTTTTGAGGATTTCATCATAAACGGGGTTGTTTGAATTAAAGATCTCATTAACTCTTTGAGAACGTCGACTCAAACACCCATCTCTTTCATCTATCAAAAACAGAACCAGACATGAACCTTTCTTGAAAGTATAGTATTTAAGCAACTAGTTAACATCAAAGAAGGAGACGTAATGTTTGAGCGCAATGTACTTTGCAAATGCTAGAGGGTCAGACTAATTCCGTTTATAATAATGGAAAGAAACCAGAGAACATAAAAACATCCAACCCCGATCTATACTGAATGTTGCAATCACCATGATAATGCCCAATTAAAGATGCAATTTCTTTCCAATTTCATCAATATATTTCAGTTCAGTTTGGGAAACAGTAATTTCATGGATGTTACAAATGTTGAATTCATTACAGTTAGTTAAATCTTCAGTTAACATAGCACAATAACACAAATAAACGTTAAACGGTTACTAAAATATTGAGTGAAGCGTCAATGGTTATGTCACGTAGTTTAGTTCAGTCGAGCTACATATAGGAAAGGCCTGTTCCTTTTAACAACATAAACATGCTTTTAGCATCATTTTGCCTACCTCACTCATTAGTAGTTACTGGCATTTAATGTTAATATACAACAAACTTTATGAATAACAACTTCTTTTATTCGTGAAATCCACGTTTCGATACAGATTCTTGTACCATTGTAAGCATCTATGAAAATACAAGAACTACAAAATACAAGTATCTGTATCGAAACGTCGCTCTTGCGAATAAAAGAAGTTGTTATCCATAAAGTTTGTTCTATATTGTACTTCTCAACTTCTGAAATGCCACTCAAAGACATTTACTGTTCATTATGTCGCTACGCGGCACATTATTGTACAGAAATTATGATGTGACTATCGACAATAGATTGGTTGCACATTTCAAGCTCGAGCTCGCTATTGCTCCCAGATGATTTCTGCTTTAGCGTTATTGTGATGAATACTTTGAATAGTGTAGTAATAACACCACTGCAATTTGTAACTGCACATGTTTATTTTCAAAACATAACTACTGACAATGTTCTTCACTATAAATATTAGTGAAGGTGTCATCTAGTCGACCGTTGCAATCATTCAAAAAGAGATGATTTCTGCGACACTTCTTTATACCAGCCATATCTGAATGGAGACAAAAACACGGTAAAAAGAACATTTTACACAGAAAAAAATCATTAAGAATGAATGAGCTAGAGAGTATTGTATTTTATTCCACACTTAAAGTGTATAATTCGTGACTGCTCCTTTTTTCCCACATTACAAACAGTGATGTCAATACTGACTGTATATAGGAAGACTATATCAGTAGGGAAGTGACGACCGAGTCACGCGTAGCGCTAAACGAATATTGACCAAATCGGCATGGTACTGTTTTAAATCAACTATAAGTTTGAATCTGGTTCCAGGGATCATATTGGACTTTCATGTCTGATAGTTCTGGCGTCGGACTCTGCTTCCCCCTCACATTCATTTGTCCCAAACACAAATACATCCTTGGTGATCTTGTGTTCTCTGGCTGATACCCACGATAACAAAATGTTAGAGCTGTCTCCATTAAACAATAGAATCCAAATGACCAAGTAATAGAGACGTTTGATTCGAATGTATTGGCGACAAATGATCTTTAAACACATAATTACACTGTGCCATGATAAAACACAACAAATACAGCTCTGCACAAGTATGAGCAGTCAGTGTCACTTCCTTGTCTGGACATCGTTTATCTTTTCAGTCACAAGATTTATCTTTCGGAACCTCAAGGTTTTCCAGTGCGTGTACAGAGACTACTGGCGCTTCGGTGATACGAGGTCAACAGCCCGACAGTGATTGGGTTACATAAGAATGATGAATATACTGGCTATTTCGTCAGTGGCCTTGGGTCCTTGACTAATCCAATATCCTTGTCGCCATTGCAATCTCCGATTGAGTGGAAAAGGTCATCTATTACATGTTACCCAACTGATGGCTCTATGTGGCAAATAATAAAGAAGTAAAATGGTAAGTAAGCGTCATCTTGTCATGTGTCCAACCGGTTTGAAAATTGTATTCGACAAACAACTTACAGTTATTATATCCTGGATGACCTGAGTATCCAAAAGGCTGAGAAGGCAACTGGAAAATCATTTGTGAGAGCGGTAATCTGATAACACCAAACAGACTTGACTGCACTGATGACGCTGCCGTGTGTAATCTTGTGTAATTGCATGTGAAAATGATTGTATTTGGTACGTTTCCACGATGAGGACACCACCACTCCTGTCGAGCTTGGTCGCGTGGGATGACTACCGATTTTGTAACAACCTAAACATGTCCAAATGCCAACAATTTACGAATGTCACCGAGTACTGTTGAGCAGGAACAGAAAATATACAAATTATTAATAACTACAACCTGATCGCTAATTATCATCACGATTACAATTCTGTTTTTCATTAAATGTCAAGATTAGTGTAATTAAAGTACTGTTCATTTGCACACCGTACAGCATTACTCCTACAAGGAGACGGTGGGATGCGCACAAATCAGACAATCAAATCGACCAGAAATTTATCCACAGCGCACTCATTGTCTTACGATTGATCTATGATATCATTTCAGTTTTGCATGTTGTCTACAATCACGTCAGCTGTTTACATGTGCTTACAGAATGTACATGGAATTCCTAGCCAGGAGTCAACCTCGACTACAACAACATTAAGACAATGTCATGGTTTGAAAGGTTGCCGAACTGACACTGGTGTTAGGTCTGCTGCATTTTTCAAGAATTTCTTCTGTGGTTTGCCGTCATGTACATGTTTTGTTTCCCAAATGTCAGCGTCTATCAACATAACGCTGTGTGACGGATGAAATCAGTGATAGGTTTCAGGAATCAGTCTTTTTATCAAAAGAATATCAAGCTGGTCACCATTGCCATGATTTGACATTTTCACTTAAACCCCGCCCCCGTGTTCTTTCAAGTTGCCGCCCGAGACATTTTTTCCACCTTTGAAGCCGATGACAATTTCTTTTTCTGTGGAGATAGTTTGTTTTGACAACTCCAGTGTCTGTTTTGTGTTTTTTATGTTTTATGTTTCATTGAAGAGAGTGAGTGAGTGAATTTAGCTTTACGCCGCACTCAGCAATATTCCAGCTCTATGGCGGCGTTCTGTAAATAATCGAGTCAGGACCAGACAATCCAGTGATCAACAGCAAGAGCATCGACCTGTGCAACTGGGAACCAATGACATATGTAAACCAACTCAGTGTGCCTGATCATCAGATCCCTTTAGTCGCCTTTTATGCAAGCATGGGTTGCTGAAGGCCTGTTCTACCACGGAACGTCACGAGTCTTCAGTGAAGAGAGACACCCAGGAAAACCCTTTCATGTGTGGCAACAAGCAGATGTAAAACGTCTATTCGGTTGGGAATGGTCTCTTTGGCATGGCCCCGTAGGGATAAACCAGCATCCAACTGTAACAGGCAGCATGCCACCTGACAAATGAGGAACTTTATCCTGTTATCAAATACCGAACACATCGACGAGATTTTTACCTTTATCAACGAGTCTTGATATAATTGATATCAGTAGACAAGAGGGGGAGATTTTATTTCTCATCCAAAATCATTCTTCGTTAGTTTTCAATGAAATATGTACATCTCTGAACACAGCCTGGCATTAGATTTGCAGTGCAACGTTGATATAGCATTGTGACGTCATCAAGTTCGTAACGTCATCAAGTTCATGGCGTCATAGCATTGTCATGGCATTGTGCAAAATCTACTGCAAAAGCGATATCTCCAAGGAGATATCGCCTGATCTCACACAAGCGATATCTCCAGTGGACCACAGTTTTGAATGATAAAATTAGGAGATAAACATCATGTGTTGGCCAATTTCCGGGTGTTATTGAGTATTTGAAGCACGGGAATGCATTTGGAACCGACGGCGTCAGCCGGAGGTTTCAAATGAAATATTCCCGTGCTTCAAATACTCAATAACTCCCCGAAATTGGCCAACACATGATGTTTATCGACATTGTAAACAAAAAAGTAAACCAAAGGGGTTTTACTGTCTGCACTCGTTTACATCGCGTATGAGTACAGCAGTAAAGTGTCATCAGCTGGCCGTTTCAGCTGGTTCCCATGGTAACGTCTGGAGTTGCTCATTTGTGACGTCATTCTAACTTTACGTCACAATATGATTTGAATGACGTCACCACTGTTGATGACACAACAAAACAATTGTTTACGTGTAAATACGCAGTGAATAGTCTTACAGTTTCCGGGAATCTAATACAATTTGATCATGTTTTTCAACCAATCAGATTACAGAACACAGTAACTTTTGGTTTACAATGAAATCCTACCATCCGCAGAAACAGATGCTATTATGCCAATGGATGCCCTGATCAGGTTGGTGTCCGGCTGCTCTAGTAGTAGTAGTAGTAGTAGTAGCAGCAGCAGCAGCAGCAGTAGTAGTAGTAGTAGTAGTAGTAGTTGCTGCTTTGTCATTAGCAAAACAATTGCAGTTGTCCATACAAAATTGAATATACGTGATACACCACAAAACCTGGTAAAATCCAATCCACATATCATCTCTTATCTTCTGTAAGAAACCTCGCTTACTGCACTGAGGACGCCTTAAAAACAATCACCATACTGTTTGGTCATCAATTCTCAAAACACAGTAATCCCTTCAAACACCAAGGTGTTAGTACAGTAATTTTCCTGAAGGGTAAAGGGTTAATTATCAAGACCAGATTTCTATCAGCGTGAATAGCATCAAATGATGCGTTTGCAAATTACATATGTACTTAGGCAATGGTATAACCGTGAAAAATGTGTTATCTCTCATGAAGCCGTATAGCTGCTCATTCGGAAACGTGATGTATTGTGGAATTATCTGAACAAGGAATACATCAGCAAATTCCATTTACACTGTCAGGACCAATAAGACAACACATGCCACCGTGTAATAGACACACCGTATGCTATCTTCCGTTCGCTGAGTTCCACATTTTCAGCGAGCCGCTTCCACCGACCATGAAGTACAGGCATTCATTTGTTACACTACAGCACCTGCGGTATCGTCGAATCGGTAGCGAACGCCTAAATGTCCAATCTTGAGCAAACTATTCTTAAACCCAGTCGATTTTTCAGTTCATCGGCTCTTGGTTTGACGTGTTTAGACTTTAAAATATTTTACTGGCAAATGATCAACATCAGCCCAAGCTTTCATTGTATCAAGTGTGTTCAAGTAGCGTCGGTGTTTAGGATCTCTTTATGTCTGCTTCTTTGAAGTAAATTATAGTTTGATTATTTATCTCTTTATAAAGTTAGAGAGACTAATATCTATCAAGAATGGCGTCCACAAGAAACTCTTTTCGTATGGTTTATGACGCCATACTGTCTTTACAGACACGTGCTTGTCGATGCATGAACACAGTTTGTGACATTTGGTAAACCAATCGATCTTCTAAGCTGCCATTGACCTCGAATATTTTTTTAAACATCTGTATAAAACTATCCAGAGCCTTTGATGTGACAAGAACCAATATACTGGAGGTATTTATTGTAGAAAATCGATACAGCTGTGGTTTTTCTTTCCCTTTTTGTCTCCAGGACATTATACAGACGATTTAAAGTATCCGATATTAAACTTGCGACAAAGATAGCAAATAACCATGTTTCTTAATCTACTCGAATGAAATATACATAAAAGCGCGTTATACTGTTACTGCACACAAAAAAATAATCTTTAAACTTAACTGCATACATTTCTAAGTGAGTTACAAACGACGGATTTTAAAGTACATGCATATCACGAAGTTAAAGATTTTTTACCTTGTGACCTTGACATCGGATGTCTTTGTGACGTCCAGGGATCAGTCGTTAATAATCACGTTATTTTATCTACCGCATGCATACTTGTTTAATTTCTAAATACAGCATGCGGTAGTTAGAACCTCTTCTAAGCACTTGATAACATCACTGATTTTTGACAATATTTGTCTCATTAGATAACGCCACACCCAGTCCGTATGTGCACCTGTAACCCAATTCAGTGACTCTTTGGGTGTCATGTTGCACAGAACACATGAGGTAGTCAGTGTCTGAATGCCCTCTCACGTCCTTTGTCGCCCCTTTTGCATGTCAGATTTCATTTCACCGCAAATCAGAAAATGTTGTTTTCATTTTCACGCTGTAAATGGGGTTACACACGAAGTCACAAAGTCACGCGTTGATGTCTTCTTGTCTTCATAAGCTATGATGTAATCAAGGTCCAATTATCAGCCGAAGATTGTGTGGTCGATTTGTGCGTAGGGTCAGAACGAATAGTAAGTCTTACGCCTTTTCATATTACCAATATTACGTAATTCTTGCAATCAAGAAAAATATGTTGATTGTAGTGATTACGTTCCCGTGACAGCATTTTTAACACGCGAAGTATCCACCGAATGAATTGAGACAAATGATCTATTTGCGTGTAATTGCATATCCTTGAGGTTTTTCTTATATTGAAGGAATGCGTTATAACCTTGGAACGACACTCATGGATACTTCAAAAAATCAACTTCAGATCAATCTTACCAAACGGAATATATTTATTCTTCACGAACACAACATTCTACAATTTGGGTTGAGTCACCTTGAGTCAGATACGGTGTTATTAAGCTACTCCATATCAAACTAATCCCGTCAAACTAATCCCGTAAGTCCAAACAGGCCCTTAAAGGTCACATCATGGTAAATTTACCTAAATGAAAACCGAATCACCCAAATCTGTCTTGACTTCCAATGGCCAATCAAGCCAAAAAGGACTGACATAATTGGATACGAGTGAGTGTCTTTGCAAGAGAGGATGACACACGTCTGACCTTGTCTGACCAAGGTAATTTATAGGAGTCCCTAACAGCATAAACATTGGGCAATTACGTGAATACTGTCAACATATCCTCCTTCGTCTAAAAACCGTATTACGTTGTTACAGATAGAAAATATACAGCAAATAACTGCGTCCGTCGGGGTCGACCAAGTGTCACATCCATTTAATTACATTTCATTTACAATCTGTCACCAAGTATAGATACTTCAAATAGGGATGTCATTTTCTGGTGAGTACAGCGATTAATCTTTTGGCGAATTGCGACCTACAGACAGTGATCCATTTAACCTCAGTTCTAACAGTACCGACAGGGAATGATGAGTTTAGGAATAGGCTTAAGCTCAACTGGAACTCAACACTGGATAAGGTCTGTATGTGATTGATGTGTTCTCAAATACACGGCGTTTTATCAAGATGGGTTTTTGAAATCTGAATCTCACCGACCCTCTTTTCTGTAACTGATCTGAGAATCTGTAGTTGAGCATGCAGATATGCCCTTAGTGTAACGGATACAAGAAAATATATTTCTGCGGAGATTGTGCCGTTAAATGTCTTCACAAATCATGATGCAGACAAAAGACGCGTACACACGCGAGAATGTGATATTCCTTTCGTGTACACATGAGAAAACGTTGAAATAGCTTTAACACATGAATCCACGATAGCCGCGAATATGTTATGATATGTTATGCTATTGACTAGATTTAATGTCTTATCAACTGATATCTCATTAGACTCATTGAAGCTGTAAGTACAATTGGTTCTTGAGATAAAAAGCCTCCCTTTAAACTTCCTGATTCGTCTCAAACTGAGAATTATGAAAATGACTAACCTTTTGTCGGAAGACGCTTTTTCTTCAAATGTTTGTTTAAAATACAGGGTTTTTTATTAGTAAACGACATTGCATCAAGTTAATGGGGGGGTGTGTATTTCCTAATATCGTGCTTGTAATGAAAGGACAAAAAACCTCTTAGAAGCAATAGGCAATTAAACCGAATACCATGAAGATCATTATATGTGTTCTCACAAACTTCATCGACATTATAAAGCTGGGTACTAAAGCAGTGCCACACGTCTTATGACCTAATCAATTGCTGTATGAATGTATAATAGTACCGTATACGCCGTTATAAATATTACTAACAGCAGGGTGAGTCAGGATGTGTCAGAAAACTATGGACGAAAATACCAAACTGTCATTGTTGTGAACAACTTCAGTGAAACCCATGGATGATCATATTCAGGCCGAACACTCATGATACACTATAGGTAACTGTGTTCATGTACATTACATGATATTTATTCTGTTGATGCTATTCCTTATTGTATCTATTGTGCCAGTGGTACTCTAATATGACAATAGACACGTCAGTGTATACAGACATGATGGTTCTTAAAGACTTGTGGGAATGTTATCCACAATAGCATTTCCTTACCAGGAATAAACAGACGGACTAAATGTGGCCTGCTAACAACATGCCTGTGTAAATAATGAATAAGAGGAAAACTGAAGGTGTTTTAATTCATGTATATACCCGAGGACGATCTTGCTGACTGGATACTGATGTCAGTTATGTACCTGTAGCTCCGTGTGTGCGTAGGAATTACTCCATTCAGGTCAGAAGACCTTTGTTATAGATTTACAAGATTTACGATAATCACAGTAACGAAGGACCTGTCAATAAGTCGTTTACTCATGTTACTCAGAATAATGACTGCATTTCTCGGTAGAGTGGGTGAATACATTGTTACAACGCCATTGATCGGAAAAAGGTCCTCAGACTATTTTGGTGTTATGCTACTGGGTTTAACAAGAAACCAACCAACCAAGATCATCTGAACCCAACACTTTCTGACTATAATACTAAATGACGTGGACTGGTACGTGTCACGTACACTGTGAAGGAGAAACCAAAAAAGGGAAAGAAACGACAGACATCCACAAACCTTTAATTCAAAGAGGCAGCATGTGAAAAAACTCCGAAAATGTCAAAATGTTATATTCATATTTAATAGTACACTGAGCACTCACAAACAAACAAACAAACAAACAACCACTACATAACTCTTTAATATGGGATGTTTCAAGTGAGCTTCCGGTTCTCGCGACAATGCATTGTGGGGAAAATGCCACTTTCAAAGCAAGCACTGTAATGCCTCTTGCAAGCAACATACTCAACCTGGGCCATCGATCTGGTTTAGAACTTTCAGTTCTTCATCTTCTCAAACGTTGATCTGCCCTCTTTGACGAAATGGTTCCTCTTTTTCTTCACACACAGCGATTACGAATCGGTGAGAAACGTTCGATAACAAAAGCTTTTTTCTATATAGTATTGACGTAGGTAATGAATCCCCCAAGTTCAGCATATTCATTGTCGAAACTTGAATATGTCATTTTTTTTAAAAAATTTTTATTTTTTTATTTTTTTTAAATTCGATCTTTAGCGTAAATGATGTTTTAGGTCAGCAAGTTTGCAACTGCTGTGAAGACCTACTAAAAGGTTGATACACCGACGTTAGAAGAAAGGACAAAATCGGATCCGTATATTTCTTAAAAAGCATCCAGATTAAACGTTGCGATGAATTTCATTGTGTGTACTTGCTCATGCTATTCCATGTCCCATTCTTCAGTATATTTCTGTTCCAGGAGGCGAACCTCCTATGTTGATATCTGCGTTACCCTTAAAATTAATCATATATACTGAACACGCAAGTTCGAAAAAATGAAATCTTAGTAAGAGCTTCACGTTTATGTATTCTATTTAAAAACGTCACCAAAACCAAAGTTGCGTTTCTGTTGCCCTTCCGTATATGTGAAATTGAATGGGGAACCGGCGTGTACACTGTTTCAGATGTTATGGGTGGACACATTTCTTCAGGAAACCTACATCTACGAAATAAAGCAGCAGGTTATATGTTACTATTACAGCCAAAAAAATACATAGTATATTTTGTCAATTTTTAGTGAAGCGTCAGCGACATGGTCACGTGTTTTAAGTCGTTTCGAGTAGAATATAGTATGGAGAAAATGTAAGCACCCACAGAATTATCAAAGTCTCACACGTTACAAGGAACATATTGTTGTCACACATTATATGGGTAAGTTTCCAACGCATGTTGTCAGGCATACTTTGCATGTTGTCGTTACTGCAGCATTGCTGTTGGTAACAAATAATCTCCCCACTAATCGTTTCGTTCCATGTATAGTTTACTGAATTTCATGTAAAGTTTACTGTATAATTCAAATTGGAAGTAACGTATTAAATGGAAAATAGGAAACAACGAAACATTATTTTCTCAACACAGCATAGGCGGAACTTTGAACTAGGTGAGCTACAGCGCCAGTGCAATATTGCATCAATGTAGAATTATTCATATTGCTTTCTGATAGTTATCATCAGGTAACCGTCGGGGCAAAGAACCTTATATTTTCGCCCTTCGCCAACGTAATTATGTAAATTGAAGGCATGTTAACTAAGTCTCCAGTTCATCAATCTGTTAGTCAGCATGTGTTGTTCTTAACTCCGTCTAACTGAAACGTCAACGTGTTTGAAGTGATACACACGCACGCAACAAAATCTACACGTTTCGGAGTATACTGTTACTTATTCACCAATCAAACGAGAAGCTGATATCCATATATTCTTGACTGATATCTTAATTCCGTCATGTGCTAACAGAGACACGCATGTTAATTTAGATTATGTGGCGTCATGAGTCACCTTTATACCTGTGCATTGAAAACGTGCATATCTGGAAGCAGTGTAAGACAAAACAAGTAAATTTTCTATTAGGGCAAAGCAAAAAAAAAATATCTATTTTTTAGTCTTTGTCTAAGGATATGTCTAAATGTGTGTGTTCTGTCGAGGCCTCTGGTCACACCCCATTGTCATTTTTATAATTTTACCAGTACTTAAAACTGAGTATTCTGAGATCAAGATGTAAAAACGAACCGACAGGGACAATAAGCACATTCTTTGAGTCACATTGAACGAGCAAGGTAACCAAGACATACCGTCAGCACGTATATGTCATTGCTTCAAAACCAGACGTCCACATACACATGATCACGCTGTATAAAGAACAGAAATTTCAGATCCTCTCATATATGAACAGGCAATGTGATTTTCGAGTTTAGACATCGTTTGGATCCTTAATATTTTCAGTCTGTTGGCAATTTGGCGATAAAGGGCAACATGACCCCATAATAATTCCATTATACCATTAAAAGTATGTATATACTGGGTATTCTGTTTGTGGTCTCAGGTCTTTGAGTAATCCAAGAACATTGTCGCTATGCAATCCTCCGTTTACTGGAAAAGGTAACTTTTTAAAAGATAACCAATTGGTGGTGTCAGATACGCGACAAAAAATAGAGAAGACAAAAGTTGTAAGAAACCGCCTTCTTGTGATATGTCACCTCAGCTATTAAAAAATCATTCGAAAACAACTTATCAAATTGTGCTTGACCCGCATATTTTAAGCACAACAAGGATATTGGAAAATCATTTGTGTGAGAGTTAATCCAACAAAATAATTACACACCACTGACCAGTATATGTTCTAAGATACTATGTAACAATTTAAATAAAGTTACGGTTTGTGCATTTAAAGTCAACAAATAAAGATACCAAACAACGGCTAGTGATATACACGTCAGTGTCGTATAGTCTGGTTCATAATTATTGAGAATTTTTCTTCTTACTTTGAGCTATCCTAACACCTCAGCTGATTCACTGATACTTAAAACTAAGTAATGGTATAAAGGAGGTAACTCATCTTGGCCTACTGAGTATAGTACAATTAGAGTTACCTCCCCTGAATTTGTAGCAGACGTCATTTTCCTCAGCACTGTCAACAATGTCTGCTGAAGATAAAAGAAGGTTGATTTTTGAGTTGTGTAATCAAGGAATTGATGATGTAAATACATTGGCAGAGAGAACAGGAACTCCTCTTTCTACTGTGTATAGGATTAGGAAGAATGTTAAAGAGGGAAAGGATTTTGGGCACCAGAAAGGAGCAGGGAGACCCAGAAAATTGGACTTCTCAGATCGCGTCCGGCTGGGAATTTTAGCGTCTAAAAAGCAAAGGGCAAGCATCTCCAACATCAGGTATGAAATGATAGAAAGGGGATCAGCAGTTGTATCAAAATCTACAGTTAGAAGAAATTTGATTGATCTTGGATGGGAGAAAAAGACTGGAATTCCTTCTCCTCTCATGAAACAAGAACATAAAAACAGGCGTGTTGAGTGGTGTTTGGCACATGAAAACTTTGACTGGGAAAATGTGATTTTTACTGATGAAAGCTCAATATGGGAATATCCCAATAATGTGAAAATATGGACAAAGTCTGCGTCAGCACCGTTGCATCAACGACCTAAATACAGCCCAAAGTTTCATGTATGGGGAGGGATATCCTTATTAGGAACGACCCCGCTGTGTGTGTTTGAGGGAAATCAACGAAGTCAACGCTACACTAACATATTAGATAATTTTCTCCTTCCAAGTGCACATGTGTTTTATGGAAATGACTGGATTTTGCAGCAAGATAATGATCCTAAACACATCGCCAAACATGCCAAGCAGTGGTTTCAGGAGAAAAATGTGACTGCATTACCATTTCCTGCATATAGTCCTGACTTAATCCCATTGAGAACATTTGGGGGATGATGAAGGAATGTGTGAATCAAAAGGGGTTGACAAAAATTGAAGACATGAAGAGAGAAGTGGTCCGATACTGGGACAGCATAACTCACGAGACACTAACCGCTCTGATAGGAAGTATGCCTACCCGTCTTAGACTGTGCCGTGAAGCTCAAGGAGACTTGATAAAATATTAAATTGTTACCTACACAACATGAAAAGGTCAGTTCACTTTCACAATACATTAAATTTTATCTGATTTGTTCTCGTTTAATAATATGAAATGCTTTAGCTATTCTCAATAATTTTGAACCATACTGTATGTATGGAATTTGACAGCTGCAAGGTATGTTGACCGAATCTGTCAAAAATTTGTTAGCCTTCCATTTTTTGGGAGTAAATGTTTGAAAAGACACCGTAATGGAAAAAGTAGCATAGAACCAACGACCCCGAGCAGTCTCCAATCGGGAAAACAATAGCGTGACAATTATATAAATGGATCCCTGAAAATACGTGGTCACGTCAGTCAAGTGTTGACGAGGAAAGGCATGTCACCCCCTACTTGCTATGTGTCCTAGCACAGTTCATTTTACACATGAATCTGGTGTCTGATTCCTCACATCACACACCTGCCTGGCGTCGACTGCATGTAAACAAACCAGACAATCAAGTGATGGAGAAGACATTCAGCTATCTGACATTGCGACAACATGTTGTGATTGATCTTTATTACCACTTGAATTTTACATGACTGCTTACAGTGGCGTCAAGTCTACGGCATGACAACAGATGGTATGGATTTACAACTTCTTTAATGTTTACAACACGACGTTTGTAGGCTACTTCTTGCCCCTTCATCGGGTGAATGACATAGTTCGGTAATTAGCAAAATTATATAGTATGTACGGTTTAAATGCATGATTAGAATATCCTGCTTTGTGTTAACCGACACAGTCGCATCCTAATGGTTTGGAAGTTGCGGAACTGTTGTATTTTTTTCTACCTTTCGCACCATGTCGCACGCTTTGTTTTCGAAATGTCTACATCCATCAACCTAACCATGTCTGAGTGAGGGATCGTATCAGACGTGAGTGCAACGAACCGGTCTTTGTTGTCATGGCAAAATAAAATAAAATTGGCCACCATGTCATGATTTGAGGTTTAACTGAAACCCCGCCTTTATATTCTTTCAACTCTCTGCCAGAAAAGAAAATGATTGTTTGGGTCTTTTTGCAACTTTGAAGGTGATGGTAACTGATTCATGGTGAGAAGTAGCTTGTTTTGACAGCTAACTTGTCTATGTGGTGCTTTTGATGGTGTATTTTTCAGTAAAGAGAGTGAGCGAGTGGGAATTCTTTGATGTATGACAACCATGCATGTCTGATGCAATTATTTTGGAACGAACAGAGTCACTGGCCTGGCCCCGCCAGGTCTAATAAGCCATGCAGCATCCTTTGGCTTGCTTTTTGTTTCACAAGTTAGTTGATGAGTGGGTACTTGGCTGATGTCTGTCAAACTGTACATGTCTTGCTCTGATTGCTTCTCATGCCTCCAACCAGTGATTAACCTGTTTTTTACTTCAAACAGCGGCCCTGTCCGTCTTTGTTTACAATATGGTTCCACGTCTTATCTATCTTGCATTTGATTCAGAGGCAGTAGCACCAGTAGTAGTAGTAGTAGTAGTAGCAGTAGTAGCAGTACTAGCAGATGCTGTAATATTAGCACCAGAGTAGTAGTGGTAGCGGTAGCAGTAGTAGTTGTTGTAGCAGCAGCAGTAGCTGTACTAGTAGTACTACTACTAGCAGTTCCTGCAATGTTAGTACCAGAGTAGTAGTAGTAGTAGTAGTAGCAGTAGCAGTAGTAGTAGTAGTAGCAGATTATTATAGTAATGGAGAATAAACGATAAACGTATTTTGACCCAACGAATCTGATGAAAGAATACATGATAATATCTAAATGCACATGGCTGCTCTTGTAAGTTCATTACATATGAGTAAAGTTTGATCAAAATGTAATCTGGTAGATTAAAAAATTGTTCCGACTTTTTTAGAGTCGATTCCCAATTACGTTGAATACGTTAAGATAGATGCTTTCTTTTACAGCATGTCTTTGGTGAAGGATGTGTGTTGACAACATACTGCAAGTATCCAGTAACCGATCACCTTGTCATCAGGCTGGTGTTCGCACATCCGTCTCTGTTGCACTCTGCCAATAGAGGACGGGCACAGCTTTATGGGACCAGGCGGCAGGAGGATGTTTTGTGGAAAATTTTCCCCAGCCATCCTGAAAAATCTCTCCTCTTATCATACGATCTCTTCAGAATTGGTTTTTTTTCAGTTTAAAAACTGGGCGTCCATCGTCCATTGGAGTCCCATTTGTCACTCAAGTGTTTGATCATGACGTTGTCAAACATCGACGTTTACAAATCCCTCAAGTCAGGTGAGCTGAAAAAATATATAGCGGGATTGCGCTTCAAGTTTCTCACTGGGGAAGAGTTCAGGCCAGTCATATTTATGCTTGCCATTACATTAATGTCATGACGTTAGTGGGGGACAGGGTTTGGGTATTTTTCGTAATTTGCCTTTGAAAGCAAGCACGTAAAAATATCATCTTTCAATGTAATAATCTACTAACAATGATACAGTTAGTACGTCAAAGTGTGTTTAGTACAACAATTCAGTTTGAAATTAAAACAGCCTGAAAAAAACTCATCGACATTTTGTGGCTGATGTTGATGTCATCTTGGTTGAAAAAAAACCCCAGATTGTTTGAAATGTATAATGCAATGATAGTCGTAGGCTGCGTGTGAGATGCACTGTGATGAATTGTCCGCAGAATATGTGAGGTTAAAAACAACGTGACAGTTACGAAGACTATTTCTTGACTGCAGAATAGGTAGGTGATGTACCTCAGTGGTATGCACATTTTGAAATGGTTCATCGCCTGAGCTCCAGCAGTTCAACTATGGAATAATATTCCCTTAGCTGTTAAAAAGTGCTCTGTTGCATTATTTAAATCTCATATCTCATAATAGATAACCTAAAGATTATTCATATGGAGTAAGGAAGTTAAAAGTTTTCTACACAAGAAGAAAATATATGACAAGTACATTTAATTGTGATTTATTTTGAATAAATATAAAAAAATGCCGCATCATCAGAATGTATTTCATTACTTCCTTGAGTGGGAGAGGGCTTTTGTAAGTTGACAATTGTGTGCCCCACCCTTTTCTTGAGTGAATACAATATGTTTCAATAAGAAAAACAATCAAACTTATGAGTGACAAACCTGTTTTCTTATTCGATAGTAATGGACAGTAAAACAATTTTGAGAAGAGAAGTTACTTCTCCGTGACGAACATGCTGCAGCCTTACCATATTCAACTCGCAAGACAGTGGACTGTTCCATTATACCAATAGGTGTTACGCTAATTAAACTGACTGTCTGCCAGATGGGTGTCTGTTAGTTTGGAGATAACCTACAGACTGGTCTATAGCAACTGATGGCAGGTCACAGGTATCATTAAAGAAGCGTGATGAAACAAGCACAAAGATGTGTGTGTGTGTGTGTGTTTGTGAGTGAGCGAGTGAGTGAGTGAGTGAGTGAAGGTGAAAAATATTGTCGATTTCGATTTGGAAGAGTCATGCTGATTAATGTTATGACTAGAATCTAGCTTGCCTTGAAATAGTTCTCACGTTAGTTTAAACTCATCGACTGTAGTCGATGGCATTGTGTGATGGTAAAGACAGTTTGTTTGTATTCTTTTACAGTGTCTAATTCTGTTTCATTTGTTGACAATCGTGCACGATAACCATGAGAATAACGTCACATCATAAAGTAATCGTTACCTCGTGTGTTTCTGTATTGCACATATCGTATATCATGCATGGAAAATATGTATTAAGACGACAATGATGTATTGATAATGTATGACATTTACCTTACGACGACATGCAAGATAAATACTTTCATCATCGAGCATTCGAGCGTTATAACGTATCATTCTTTGTCTCCGTCATTCACTCTTAATGCAATATTTTTCAGTGTCAGTCAGGCGACCGTGATATGTGTGAACATAGCTTACTGTGGGATCAGTATCATACATACAGTCTCATGTGGCAGTCGCTCTTTCCCCTCTCATTCCAGGAGAGCGGAATCATGGACTCACTGCACGCCGCCTATCCTTTCACCCAAACCACAATACATACAGTGAAGTCTGTCACAGCGCCCTGGGTTCTCAGGTTGTCAGTCAGGCGACCGTGATGTGTGTGAACATAGCTTACTGTGGGATCAGTATCATACATACAGTCTCATGTGGCAGTCGCTCTTTCCCCTCTCATTCCAGGAGAGCGGAATCATGGACTCACTGCACGCCGCCTATCCTTTCACCCAAACCACAATACATACAGTGAAGTCTGTCACAGCGCCCTGGGTTCTCAGGTTGTCAGTCAGGCGACCGTGATGTGTGTGAACATAGCTTACTGTGGGATCAGTATCATACATACAGTCTCATGTGGCAGTCGCTCTTTCCCCTCTCATTCCAGGAGAGCGGAATCATGGACTCACTGCACGCCGCCTATCCTTTCACCCAAACCACAATATTTACAGTGAACTCTGTCACAGCGCCCTGGGTTCTCAGGTTGTCAGTCAGGCGACAACTTACTGTGGGATCAGTATCATACATACAGTCTCATGTGGCAGTCGCTCTTTCCCCTCTCATTCCAGGAGAGTGGAATCATGGACTGCACGACGCCTATCCTTTCACCCAAGTGGGAGTCGAAATACTTGATGGTTAGCCACAATACGTACATTTAAGTCTGTGACGACGCCCTGGGTTCTCGTAGTAAATAGCATATAATTGAAGGGGAAAGCCAAAGTCGACGAAATCACTACATTAGTCACGTTTGATTTTAATCTCATGAATTGCAACGTGTCACGAATAGCTTCTTGAATGTTTTCATCACACGAATGCCAAGGAACAATACTATTGACTGACATTTGACTTATTATCCACACTACAGGCAACATTGATTGTCACGGACTGTGTGTTAACCATCAAAGTACACCATCTGATTGCATGACGTCATTACAACCCTAATCATAGGCGGACCGGGAGTGTGCAGAGGTGCCCACACCGATCCTCTTTTGTCCTATAAAGTTTATTAAATGACCGCGTGTCATCGTATCCCAACTGCGTAGATGCACATGCCGTTGATGACTGGATAGTCTTGTCGTCTAGTTCATGCACAGACTGTCGCCATATAGCTTGAATATTGCTGAGTGCGGTGTAAAACTCAACTCAGTCAAGAGTGTTCACCCTTGACTTCAATTTTCTTTAGTCAGTCATTTAATCATCAATAGGCTTTGTCACCTTTCCTCCATAACTGTTACGGACATAATACAAGTCGGAATCGGTGCAAAGGCCTGTAAGATAATTAATCACCGTGAGCCAGTAATTGCCGGGAAAAACTACAAAGGAATTTGAAGACATTTTACTTTCTTACTCACGAAAAAGGCATTGTGAGTAGAATACAAGTGGAAAGAACGGCCCTGTATGAACATTTAGGAGGAAACCATCGATTGCTCCAAAGTGCTCGTCTTCTTTGATGTCCCTTGTTCTTAGCATTATGCAGTAATCGTCCTGTGCCTGCAAAAACTTACCAAGTGATACAGACACTTTCGTGCACACTTAGCGTTCCGGACTTTTAACTGATGGCAATTATCTGTATCAGAAAACCACTGTCAAAATTGTCATCGTATTTAAAACTTGTAGAGATGGACCTCGGGCGTGCCAACACATACGAGGTCCGCAGCGAGTGATAAGGTCTCACGCAGTTTATTTGGCTACATGTTACGTCTTGATTAACTTACTTGCGTGGAGCAGACACACGGGTACCTACATCCTCTTGAAGACGCTTAATGAAGATACCCCCTGTTGAATTAATAAAATTACTGACAACGTTTAGACGATCACTTTGCTTGAAACCATAATACGTATATAAACTTCCAGCTAGTGGAGTCGGTGACTTGGTTCGAGCGCGTGGTGCTGTATGCCCACTATGTATCCCCACTATGTCATATTCCTTCGGAGGAGGCATTATGCTGTATGCCCACTATGTATCCCCACTATGTCATATTCTTTCGGAGGAGGCATTATGCTGTATGCCCACTATATATCCCCACTATGTCATATTCCTTCGGAGGAGGCATTATGCTGTATGCCCACTATGTATCCCCACTATGTCATATTCTTTCGGAGGAGGCATTATGAATACTTGAAAGTGTTAGGAAAATTTATTTTATACTTTGAGTGTCTTTGAGCAGGATTAATTATTGACAGCATGGCGTTGAATCCAAACGATGTGGATTATACTGATCATACTGATCACTGGGCTGTCTGGACGTCATCGTGATGTGTATAACGTTCAGCAACACGGCCTTTCGTCAAATACTGTTGCTGATGCTTATATTTGTCATGAACATCTAGTGCCATGGCTAATTTATTTATCGAGTTATCAGGCGTGCTGACCTCGCACCCTATCGACGTCTATTATACTCTTTATATTGATGAGTGTATTGTCTGGACGCCACCGTATGGCTTGGGTCTTCATATGTGTGACGTTCAGCAAGGAAAAGAGCAAGCTTAAGCGAGCCGTTTTTGCGTCACGACGGGTCATTTTTTTGCTATGTTACTTTTATTTAACCATCACTATTTTGCTTCATTCGTCCCATGGAATGTGTTTCGGAAGGTAATTAAGAATCGTGAAGGAAAAAGCAAGTGACAAGATTTCAATCTTAAGACTCCTTACAGTTAGGTTGCTATTGACTGTATGTAAATATTGTACTGCAAAGTTCTGTTGTCCCAGCGACATTCCATCAAAGCCACACGAAAGGCGTAGGGGGAAGACAACAGTGAGTTTAATATTCCAGGTTTTTCAAGATCTGTGAGTTCAGACCAGTGTGTACTTTCCACTGACAAATTCTTCTTATCAGGCAATATTTCATTGTCAATCATCTCAACACTCAATGATGTCATACAACTTTGAAAGTCTTTTTTCAAATTCAAGGTTATCGTAAAAATAGAAAACTCAAACGCTGATATCATGAAATAGCTTATCTCGTCCCTCTAACAACATCAGCTATATTGTCCACACTTGTGACACAGTGTGCGAAATAGTCTCCAACTTTTGCTAGCCAATAGGGCCAGCTATACTTGAAAGTTACTAGCCCTCTAAACAAAAAGGATTACAAAGAGTTAAATTGCCATCGTTTATCAGGCCACAATCTTGCATGATCTAAAAGTGCATTATAACTTAACAAGTGGGAGATAGTGATATATTACATACATTACACATGAAATGTCACTAGCAAGTCGGGACAGTGACTTGGACATTTACTGGCCAGACTAGATATTACTAGCCACGAGTTGGCGAGCCAGTGGCTTTTTCGCACACGGAGCATGTACTTGTATGTCACAACCAATATATTTTTCAAAATATATACGAACGATTTCATTTTAAATAAACCGAAAGCACTAACTGTGAAGTTTCTTTTGTACGTCAGTATATGATACAATACAAAGCGTGGCAAAATATTATCCCAGAACCTCACTGATCTTAACAATCCATACTAATCTCCAGTCTCAGAACGGCGAGAACACCATAAAAACGTCTTACAGGCTGTCAGGCATGAAATTCTCGAAACAGGGAATTCTCCCTTCAACACTTAGTTGTGAGTACGCTTCCGTATTTCCACGAAGGTTAAACGGTAAAACCAAGTGAGGATTTCTCTCACACCGAGTAGTTACAAATGATGCGTTTGCAAATTACATATGTAAGTCGGCAATGATATGACCGTGAAAAATGTTATCTCTCATGAAACCCTATTACATCTCGTTCGCACACGTGAAATATGGAGTAATCATTTGAACGAGGAATAAATCAGCACATCCCATTAACACGTTCAGACCGACAATAATCCAAAACACACCACCGTGTAATAGGTATGCCATCAGCCGTTCGTTGAGTTCCACATTTTCGGCGAGCCAGTATTGCCAACCGTGAAATACAGTAATTCGTCTATTATAGCGTTTAAGGCATCGTCGAATTGGTTCGTGACGCCTAAATGTCCAATCTTCAGAACAATACAATTACACCCAGTCGATGTTTCAGTTCCGTTTGCCGACGTAGTAAGACTTTGAAATATGTTTATAAACATATGATCAGCATCGGCTCAACGCCTAGATTCTATCAAATGTTTTCATGATGCTTTCATACCTATCATTTCTTCATGACACTTCTGTAAAGTAACATAGACTTGGGTGTGTATCATCGAGGAAACGTAGATATCGAAGCAACAATACCGGTACCTTTCTCCAGAAAAAAACTATTTTCGTATTTTTTTCTCATAAACGGTCTTAATCAAGAAGTATTTTTCAATACATGAGTATAGGTAAGCCTATCGATCTTCTTACCTACTTACCTATCGATCTTCGTACCGTATAAAACTATTCAGGGCCTTTGTTGTGACAAGAGCCATTAAACTTGTATTATTGTGGTACAGTCGATGCAACAATGCGTCGTCTCAAAGTAAAATGCTCCCAAACAGATCGGATCGTTATAACACGTGACATAAACCGACTGTCGTTACCATTTCAGCTTCGTTTGTGTTGTCCACGAAATGTTCCTCTGTCCTCGAATTCCATTTATTGGTTAGGGTAACATATCTGTGTTCTCGAAAATCGCAAGTATGTCCTGCACTTTCGGTACTACCAAATATAGTAAAACATCTCGAAAATGCAATGTGTCTACAACACCGATACAACGTCAAACTCTCCTCAACGATGATCAGTAATGTATGGAATACTGTAAGGGACATTCTCGCGAGAATGCCAACATTTTAATACACCACGTCAGCTAATCCAAGTCAGAGCTCATGAACCTTCTTCCTATTTTGACCTAGTTGAGTCCATTAATCACGAAACCGTGTGGTAGTGGTTAAAGCGTCCGCCCGGAGAGCAGAGGGTCGCGGGTTCGATCCCCGGTCGCACATACCAAATTACGTTAAAACATGGTACTTGCTGGTCTCTACCTGGCGCTCAGCTTTAACGGCAGAACAAGGACTAGTCGGCTCGGAGTCAGTATACTGTGTCTGAGTGGGGTATTCATGCTCAATTGGTGTCTCAGTGAGTTAGAACAATAAAACCAGCTTAAGTCTGGGCTAATACAGACACACATACACACGCATGTCGTTGTCATATGACAGAAATATTCTTAAGTAAGGCATTAAACCCTATATCACCTCACCTCACCTCACCTCACCTCACCTCACCTCACCTCACCTCACCATTCCTCACACCATTAAGAACGACAAACGTCACTTTAGGATCTCAATGTATGTTGACAGGCTTTTATCACTCTACGCTGAAAGTGTCACTCAACTCTTTGAGTTGTGCGTTAATGTACACTTTCTTCACACGCCATAATGTGATCACGGTCAAGTTTTCCCCAGAAGATTAAACTGCTGATTACCATGTAAGTGACCTCTGAGAACAAACGGTAACAAATGATGGCTTTACCTATTACTAATATACGTAACTGGTCCTGTAATCACGAAAAACACATTACCCATATACGATGTGCAGTAATTACTTTCCTGTAAAAGCATGATTATCACGCAAGAATCCACTCTGCCTGAAGAGCTCCGAGGCATCCATTAACGTGTTAGAGATTCCATATATTTTCGTGATAATGGGGAACTGATTAAGTGAGTGAGTGAGTTTAGTTTGACGCCGCTTATGGCAATATTTTAGCAATATCATGGTGGGGGGCACAAGAAATAGGCTTCACACAGTATGTTCATTTGGAGAATCGAACCCGGATCTCGGCGTGACGAGCAAACACCTTAACCACAAGGATTTCCTGCTGTCCAAGAACTGGTTAGAACCCTAAAACGATACACTTGACACGTCTTGAAAGAGATCCATCTGAAGAAAGTATATACCAAACAGCAAGAGAACGCTTAGATAATGTTTCCGGGTTTCCTGTTTTCCATTTAGTACGTTACTTCCAATTTGAATTATAGTACACCTTCACGTGCGCACTTGTAATGCAGTGAACTCTACATGGAATGCAGTAAACTCTACATGGAACGAAACGATTAGTGGGCAGATCAGTTGTTACCAAATGCAATGCTGCAGTAACGACAACATGCAAAGTATGCGTGACAACATGCTTTGGAAATCGACCAATATAATGTGTGACGACATGAAGTGGAGTTCGTTGTAACGTGTGAGACTTGAATAATTCTGTGGGGGCTTACATTTTTTCCTTCTACATTCAGCTCGAAACGACTTGAAACATGTGACCATGTCGCTCAAGCTTCCCTAAAAACATTTGACAAAATAAAGTATATAAATATATAATTTTGTAGCTGTAATAGTAACATATAACCTGCTGTTTTATTTGAATTGAAGGCATAAACATGAACGCTTACATATATAAGATTTCATTTTACACTGTTCATTATACTGTCATTTTATACTGTTCAGTATAGCATGCACCATAATAGTCGTAGAAGTAACCATGATTTCACCGTCACAGACACAACGTCTTAATGTTTTACATCTCTGATAACAACAGGTTGGGTAAATTCCGTGCTAGCTGTTGAGTGGATCTATTGAACTGAAGAATTACTGAGCTTCTCCACTGACCAAAAAACAGACCCCAAGTCCCCCTTGACCTTCCGTCCAATTTACGACCAAGTCATTAAGAAGACCTGAAATAGTTGGAAACGTAACCCTGGACAAGTGTTCACGAAAGGAAGAGAGCCTACTTCAGTGACCATACATGTCTGATCTTGGCTGGTTAAAGTAATACCATTTTATAAGTATAGAAACATTTTGCAATAACTTGTTACTTGAAACTCTCTTTCCTCGTCTAAATACCGTATTACACTGTTATAGATATATACAGGAAATAACTACGTTCGTGAAGGTCGTCCCAGTGACATATCCATTGTCGGTTTAAATTACGTTTCATTTATAACCTGTCACCAGGTATAGATACTTCAAATAGGTGAGCCATTTTCTGATGAGTGGAGCGATTAATCTATTGGCGATTCGTGACCCACAGGCAGCACTAGTGTAATGATAAGTGTGGCATCCGATAGATCCATTTTACCTATGTTATGACAATGTCGGGCAAGACTGATAAGTGGTTAGAGACGTTAGGAGTAAATGGCTGTCTACATTCAGCAATAATGCCAGGATGCGACCACTATTTGCACAGATACAAGGTACCTTACCACTGTGACTGGACCTTTTGAAACTAGGGCAATGTTAATCCTTGCCCATGAAACATATCTCTGAACCCATACCTCTGGAGAAAGTTATACTGTTGGCTGAGTTCACAAATCCCAAGAGTACAATTGTGTATGTGAAAATATGAAATTCCTTTGCCTACACGAGTAAACTCGTGGTGGCGAGAGGGCCTGTGCGTAGACAGGTCACAAATCAGGCGAAGTTAAGCTCCGCCGTGCCCGGACAGTCCTTGCATGGGTGACCGTGTTTGGCAGTTTGGCTCCTGAGGGTTTCTAAGACTTTACTCCTCCCCCACAACGAAACATATGTGGTCTTGCCTTAGGTAAGTGAGTGTGTTCAAATTGCCTCTGTTCACCCAGTAGAAAATGGGTACCCGGTGAGATTGAGGGAATACCCTTGTGACTATAACGTTCTAGCTGTTATCCGGGTTAATAATAATAGGGTTGTAGCGATTTGAGCATGCCCCCACATGGTTTGTGACCTCATCCAACAGTATGTGGGATTCAGCTCATTACAAATACCCTTAAATTATTAAACTATAGACAGAAATAAACGGCAATATATGAATCTAAGATACCCGCAGATATACGCACAGAAAAGATATCGCCACACCCATGATTTTTTAACCCCATTATGCTCATATATATTCACATCAAAATTATGTTTGTATGATTAGATTTACAATTCATGCCCACAACACATTGATTTTACACATGCACGTGCTACGAGCATCAATTGCAATACGTGTACCCTTCATTAAGCAAATATGGAGGTTCAGAAAACTGTTCTTACAACTTTAGAATGAACTTGTAGAATCAGTCGATTCCGTTGTTAAGCAAATATGCGGCATCCGCGACTGACAACTGCTGAAGAAAGTCGTTATATCATGGAGGAACGGTGTCATGGAGGAGCCCGATTGGTCAGGAATCATCAGCACATTGATATCGTTAAGGACCGTGAACGTTCAGGTCGTCCACTAGTGATGATAGAGCCATTTGCAGAATCACAAAACCTCATGCGTCCATTCCAAGTTACGTGTCATAGGCAACGTCACAGTTTCACGTACAGAAGTGTCCATAACAGCGTACATTCGGTCAGATATAGACGATCTACCAGACCTATTGTCATCACAGAGCACAAATAAGGGTCCACCAGTCGGACGAAAGTCGATTTCTTTTTTCTATTTTTTTTCATGACTGAGCTCCCTGTTCATGTTTGGCAACGCAGAAAAAACCTGATTCTACACAACATAATCAAAGAGCAAATGCCCTAGACGGTTGTTCATTTATGGTGTGTTGGTGCATCTGTACGTGGCATCCTATACATGGCTGTTGTACCACATTTCGATGACCATCCCCCGAACACAGGGACAGACTTCATGGACGACAATTGCAATGCTCGAACACTCCGTGATCATGCAGTTGGTGATTCCTGACGTCAAGAGACTGCAGCAATTCTACCATGGCTCGCCGGAATCCAGATTTGAATCCTATGGAGCATGTTTGAGACATGATGGGTCACAGAATATACCAGAGACATCAGTACAAAACAGTGGTTGTTTTGGAACAAGCTGTCAGTCGGGAATGGAATGCAATGTCTGAACGTCATATTCAACGTCTGATACACTCAGTGGAGAGAAGGGTCAGGGATGTAATGACAGGTGGGGGAATTTACCCCAGAAATTGGCATTGAGCTCGGTTATTGATACTTACGTGAATAGGGTTTTTGCCATTTTTGTTTCTCTCAAAAAATTTGCTTCCTTTTTGCATTCAGATTTGTCCTTTAATTATTCCTCGCTGGTCAATCTATTAAATTACTGAATTATATTGAGCACAGAAAGCAGGGTTCCTGTGGTTCCTGTGTCAATGGTTAATGGTACAGGTTAATGACACTATGAAAATATGGGGTGTTGTGACACATTATACGTATTGCCCAGTAGATTGTTTTAAATATTTATCAGCGCATGCTTACAGTTACTTTCCCTTTTTGACTGGAGGTGTGTAGTTCCATCATGTGACTCTGGCACGACTATGGTCTGTGGATAACAGACCGCAATCGTGCCAGGGTCATATGTTAGGACGACAAACCTTCAGTCCCACTTTGCTTCCAATAGACCCCAGTCGTGCTTGAGGTGGGTCGAGTCTCTTAGGGTCTCAGCATACCATCAATGCACATGCACCTAGACGCAGAAACAGCCCAGTGTTCTCCGACAACACGTCTAATATAGCAAAGTAAGTCGCCCATCACAACACTGAGTACCACAACCCTGTAAAGTAGATTACCTTTCCTCCATCTTCTTGTTACATTAACTACGAGCGTGATGTGATCATCTCATCTTATCCTTTGATAGCTTCGTTTGATGTTAATGTGAGTAAGGGAGTAGGTACTTTCGTCCAATCATTGCACTCTTCCATATTACGGAAGTGGACACCGGTTTCGGTCCGCAAAAAGTGCACAATGTGTGGAGCCCATACCCGATGGCCCGTCGTGCTATTGCTATTCACGTTATTAAACGACCAGATATTCTTGTATCAACACTTACACTTACACTTGTTACATTTGTCATAGACGACCAGCTGTTCTTGTATCAACACCTACACTTACACTTGTTACGTTTGTCAAAGACGACCAGATATTCTTGCATTAACACTTACACTTGTTGCGTTTGTCATAGACGACCAGATAATCTTGTATCAACACTTACACTAGCAACTGTTAAAGACGGACTGCGTAATAACTAACTCAATATCTGTATCTTCCTTGGTTCCTTCTCTCAGTGGATTACATTTCTTTCATCCAGGGAAAACTGAATCATTAGCTGTAATTCTCTTCGGTATTTGTTCAGCTAATGATGCATCGTGGTGCTTGAAAATGGCGGAATGTGAAGTCCAAGTACCTGGAATACCTCCGCTTATTCGATGTTGCAACAAACGGTCAGTGTGACGGATTTGGAATGCTGAGACATGCTAACAGCTCTAAATGAAAATTATTAAATATGCAGTCTTGCCGGTTTCACACCAAACAGATACAAAAGTGCAGATATGATATGACTAAGCTATTCAGAGGCAGATCAGACAATCAAGCTACAATTGGACTGACGAAAGAAACAACATCCGGTTAACTTCCGTTATGACTTTCACCTGTGGACCATTGCAAGACGCAGTAGAACACCACCAGAAGGGATGCCGGCGGATCACGTTCTGGGCCGTACATGCTTCTAAGTTACGTGAAGGTCGGAACACCGGTTTGATACACGTAGTCGGCTCCAGACGGCTTTCGTCACTGCAGATGTCGTGATCGTTACAGTATATGTAAGACGCAAAGTGGACACACGTGAGCGAACGTGGCCCCGTCTGTCTACAAGGCACAATATCGATGTAGATTTTTTGCACGCAACATAATCAACGTTTTCTCTGACCCAGACTCATCTTACACGATGCCCCGTGGTGTGAGCTTTTTGTTAAAAAACAGGGTATTGGAAAATGTAACATTAAGATGTCTGTAAAATAATTGTAACTGCAAATTGTTTTGAACATGAAGTGCTTTGAACATTTTAAGGACGATCGATCAATATCTGCGGACCATCATTTCTGTCATTCTTGTTGATTCTGTTTATCATCATTGTTATGCAGTTTGCTTGAGATCACACCTTGCTTGAGTACATGGATAATTCTTCTCGTACGAGTAGGGCGTGATGTGTCACCGACAGGACTACAGGATCGACTGAGTAGTAACAAAACTCAAGCGGTAAATACAACTGCTGCAAGCGTTCATCAGGCAGATGAAGTATGAGGCATGAGTCAGATGCGATCCTGTGCGTGGAGCTCAGGTCAGCTGAGGTTAAGCAACGTCGAGTTCGGTGGTATTTAAGGGGTGACCGCGTTTAGCAGCTTGACTCCTGTGTGTTTCGGGGTTGCCAGTCTTACCCAACACCGAAGCACATGCAATACGTGTGGTCTCACCTTAGGCAAGTGATTTTCCTCTAAATTGTTTCTGTTCACCCAGTAGAAATGGGTACCCGGTTAGGTAAAATCATGTGACTATAATCTCCAAGCGCCTAACCGACAGCTTGGTTTATTCGGAGAAATAATAATCAGATTCTGATCGCAAAGTCCAGTGAGCAGCTAGTCAGATGGATACAAGGCGTTATGTAAGTGAATTATTAAACTTTAGTATTACTATTACTATTACTATTACATGAGGCTCATCTCCATGTTTGATGGGCAGTGTTCTGTCGCTCGTATACATGTACTCCTGTACACGAAAATAGAGTAATCGTCGCTGGTCAATTGTCATGTTTTCAGATGAGTTCCTAATCACTTTTATTGACGTATCTGATGACGTCAAAATGAAGCCAATGTATACAGGTGGCTCCGTGACATATTTGGTGGTGAAACATCAAGGTGTATGATGGCATCACTGTGACTGACTGAACCTCATGTGGTGAAAGCAAAGGTCGCTGGACAATGCCATCTTAACACTGAGACCATTTGTTGTGCCGTTGGAAGACGTGTGGCCGTCTTTCAACTGCAATTAGCCGTGCTCACCGTGTACGAATCTTCAGTGTTCGCCTCAACATGTACAACACCCTTGGAATGTCACTTTGACATAGAATTTCGCAATGCGCCATTCCCTGAAGATGTGAAAGACATGATGAGACGGTGTGTGTACCACTGGCCGCTGACCGCATTGGTTGAACTACAAGGAGAATGAGAAACACTTACTCAAATCGTCAATGAGAGACTCATACTTAGAATATCTCTTATGGAGTGAGGTTTTGATTATAATCAGCGTTTCACTGAGTATTTTATGTTTATTAGTGTTCGAATGCATTTCAGCGGACCGCTTTTGAGTCAAACACCTTAGCCCGGGAAAGCCACATTTAAGAAAAGCAGAGCTGAAAATAGTGTGACTCAACTATCAACGGGCATGGTTGAGCGATCGTGAGAAACTGGCTCTCCAGGCAGAGCTAATCCATGTTACCGTAAATAATGTATATCAAACCAGCTGCCTCACGTAGGTACTCCAAAACGTTTCACGAATTATTTATGACTATACAACCAATCATTTTAACTTATGGGAGGGTCAGAGGAATTCAGTGTTTTGTCCTTTTCTGATAGTTGTTTCAGGTTAGAGCTATTGTTGTTTCAGTTATTTTGTTTACATGCATACTAAAAAATAAAAACTAAACAATTTAGAAGAATGTCCATTTATCTCACAAAAGCAAACTTCATGACTAGATTTTCCAAAATCTGTATTTTTGCTGCCCTTGCGGTAACGATATTTTGATTTGAAGTTGAAACGTCACAATAGATTTTATGAGAAATTCTTGTCCAAACATCTCTGCTGATGCAATATACAAATCACACAAACCAAAGTAGTTTACGCGAAGACATAAATACAAAAATTACAAATAAAATCTTCTTAAGAGCAAAAGCTGAAAATGAAACATTAGCACGTATCATTTTATTTCAGAAAAGATTCTATACATAAGAAGTACTTGAAATGTGGCTTTAGCGGTAACAGATATTTTTCAAATGTGGCTTTCCCGAGGGGACACCAAATGGACAATAGCTGACCGCTTTGATCGCTTGTCGACTAAAGTCGCCGAAGTTGCTGTAAAATATTTTTCGTGAACGCGTACTCGTTAATTGAAGGGAAATAACTCTCTCCTATACGGTTTCTGTACGGTGAAACTTATGAAGCTTTGTCTGAGAAGAAGGATCGAGTTCCACGAGTGTTTATCTGAACTCACAGACTGTCTATTACAAGAGGCCCTGTTGCGTCAGATGAATAGATTATAAACCTTAAGAAGAACACGCTTGTTTTGGTGTTATTTCACACAGAGGTTGGACATTTAAACGCAATTATTACAGACACTTTACAAATCTCTACATCTTCATTATGTAGTTCATTATGAAGACATGGTTCATGTCTTATATATACTTTAGTTAGATTTAGATGTGGACTAGAGGTGGTTAGATTTAGAGGTGGGTTATTAAGGTTAATATTTAATGAAGGACGATGGTGTAAAATTAACACAAATCTGAGAACATGTCCTGTCTGTTATGGAGACCTAGAGGACGAATACCATTTTACTATCACTTGTCCAAGATATCATGATTTACGTCGTAAATATTTAGCCAGTGACCTCATTGCGAACATGTCTAACTTTAAGAACTTTTGACAAACAACATACATAGTTTGAAAACGCTCAGTCTTTATATAATACACTCTTATGAACGCAGATGCAAGTTATTACAAGATTGGTTATATTAAACACCACATCACATATTTGTATCATATCACACGCTTATAGATTTTACCCTTATTAACCCACACTGTAAGTGTATATATGTATGTGGATGGGCGTGTATACATATATGTAATTTGTGTTGTATGTTGAAACCGTATGTATATGGGCCCGATGGCCTTTGTACAGAAATAAAGTTTGATTGATTGACTACGTATTAAAAGTTTCGACTCATTTAAAGCACTCACTATATGTAATGTACATATATGTATGGTTACATCGAAGATGAATTGCTCCAATAACCTTGGGTGGACCGACTGCAAACTTATAGTGAATGAATGAGGATCATACATACAATTGCTTGAAATTCTGGGCAAACATCGTGCACATGAACTGTTGGGTTTTGGATAAAGTTTCGTTAAGAATTCACCAATTTTCACTGAGTTTTAACATTCGCTGGACTCATGACAATAATATTTTCAACGATACTAATTTGTTTTAAAATAGACAAGTTCATGTGTAAACAGTACCTCAAAACAGTAAGTGGCTACATTCACACCAAACTTTCGATGCATAGTATATACTGAACGATTATTTCAAACACAATGATGCGGCGTGCAGTATACATAGTAGCCCGAGGATCTTTTCGTCTATGTTTGTTTCTCTCATTTTATATTAAGAGTATTGTATACGTACTTATTAAACGTATGCACCGTTAAGATTACCTGGTAAATGGGTTAGCATCTACACCAAACGTCGCATTCATTGCATTAGAGCGGTTGCCTAGCCATTGAACATGGTTTTCCTTCATCTTCACAACTTCTGAAATGCCTCACAATGAAGACTGTTCGTAATAGTGGATTGAGATAATGGGCCGAGATTCCAAGTAAGTGTATATATGTCCCCAACATATTAATTTGTTGTAAGAGACAAGGAACAGGTCAACGGATTCTGTGACATCGGGTTCTGCGTTCAGTGCTAAACATTCTATCTCAGTTGCGTGAATCAGTTTTGATGTTAAGCACTATCATACCTATGTGCTACAAAGAAGAAGGAATTGGAGAAGAAAAAGGGATAGATCAGGAAGATTTGTTTGACTGGCATTATTAGAAGTTAATGAGTACTAAGAAAGTAGGATTCTTCAAGCAAAAGTGAAGTAACACAGCACAGCACAGCACAGCACAGCACAGCACAGCACAGCACAGACTTACATACATGAACAGGGATAAAGCAATAACAACATGTAGGCACATGTACCTACATCACGCTGCATGTATTCCAACAACAGTATTCCAACCAAGCCACGGCGAGCGGACCGCCAAGGTCAACTAACAATACTTTACCCACAAGGCTCAAGGTTGTTGGATAAGTCTGGCGTCTAGACGTGAATCCCGTTTTAAATTCAAGGAAAGAGGAGAAGGTTTACACATTTACCCATGTTGCATCGAGATGTCACGGCTTGACAAGCGAATTCTATCAGCATTTGGCTTTCACGCTCATGAAAATGTAAACAATTGTGTCAATGTTACTACATGAAGTAATGGAGCGCATTATTACGCGGAAAGCTGAGAGTGATCACACTGTAGGGAATTTCGCGACAGTTTTTTGTCAGTTTATGTTGGCGAGTAATAAACAGAATACTAAACTCGTTTCCGTGAAATATCATTTTTATTTAACTCGTTAAAGATAAAGATTTAGTATCAAACTCGCTTTCGCTCGTTTGATACCAAATCATTAACTCGTTTAATAAAAATGGTATTACACGGAAGGTCGTTTAGTATCCTCTATTTATTACCTACGAGGACGAACATATCGTGGTTCATATTGTTCATACCATGCCCTAAGGCAAAATATCACTTTCTCATGGTAACGTGACGTCATGAGCAATGCCCTGACGTCACGGTTCTTCTGTGACGTTTCGTTCTACATGAAGCGACGGCGGGAGGCCAGCCCATTTTTGAAAGTAGAGTTGGGTTTATTGTCCTCAATTTAACGACTTTGGTAAAAAAAAACAGAACATAATATGAGTGCCCATAACATACTATGTTTACGACACATATTCTTCGCTCTCGCTTGGGAATTACCAGCATTTAGGTACTTGTGTCGTAAATATAGTATGACATGGACACTCATACAATTAGGAGATAAACATCATGTGTTGGCCAATTTCCTGGTGTTATTGAGTATTTCAATCACGGTAATATTTCATTTGAAACCTCCGCCTGACGGGAATAACCAGCTGAAACGGCCTGCTGATGACACTTCACTGCTGTACTGCATTTGGAACCGACGACTGAAGCACGGGAATATTTCATTTGAAACCTCCGGCTGACGCTGACGCCGGAGGTTTCAAATGAAATATTCCCGTGCTTCAAATACTCAATAACACCCGGAACTTGGCCAACATATGATGTTTATCGACATTGAAAACAAAAAAGTAAATCAAAGGGTTTTACTGCCTTCACTCGTTTACATCGAGTGTGGGTACAGCAGTGAAGTGTCATCAGCTGGCCGTTTCAGCTGGTTCCCCTGGTAGCATCTGGAGTTGCTCATTTGTGACGTCATTCTAACTTGACGTCACAATATGATTTGAATGACGTCACCACAGTTGATGACACAACAAAACAATTGTTTACGTGTCAATACTCAGTGAATAGTCTTGCAGTTTCCGGGAATCTAATACCATTTGATCATGTTTTTCAACCAATCAGATTACAGAACACAGTGACTTTTGGTTTACAATGTCCTCTATATATCACAAATTCTGCTTCATGGTAATTGGACCCGTGAGGGTCCCGGGGTAGAATAGACCTTCAGCAACCCATGCTTGCCATAAAAGGTGACTATGTTTGTCGTAAGAGGTGACTAACGGGATCGGGTGGTCAGACTAGCTGACTTGGTTGACACATGTCATCGGTTCCCCATTGCGCAGATCGATGCTCATGTTGTTGATCACTGGATTGTCTGGTCCAGACTCGATTATTTACAGACCGTCGCCATATAGCTGGAATATTGCTACGTGCGACGTAAAACTAAACTCACTCACTCACTCACTCATGGTAATTGTGCAGTTGATTTTAATTGTGCCATTGTTCATTTGTTTGAACGTAGCACATCAGAACGTACTAACATAGTGATGAGTTAGTATTGTGACGTCATAACTGTAAACCTTATGACGTCATACGTCCGGCATTTTGCGACGCTATTACAGAATGCTAAACGACCTTCCGTGAAATAACCATTTCTATTAACAAGATTATGATTTAGTATCGAACGAGCAAAGGCGAGATTAATACCAAATCATTCGTGAGTTTAATAAAAATGGCACTTTACAGAAGTGAGTTTTATGAGTATTCTGTTTATTACTCTTCAACAGAAATTAATAGAAACCGCATGCATGCCTATGGTGTGATAACTCGAGTCATCTTTCCGCGAGTCAAGCAAGGCCTAATACCATTGTGGCAGAGGGAGTAGCACTGCAACGTCATAACTGTAAATCATTATGACATCAGAACTCCGGCATCACGGGATAATATTACACAATGTGTAATAACATTGCAATTTTATTAAACAGTGATATCTTCAACCGGTGAGAAATGACAAACAATAATATTTTCAATAGGTGAGTGATATAGATAATTAATATTATACCAGTTTAAATGAAGTCATTCTAGAAAGGTTTTTTTTTTAATTCAACTTTTCAAGTGAAGCTCACCATAATTATGAAGAAAGAATAACATTTCATTTTCTCAGGAATATTGGTAAACAAAGGGAAGTAATGCTAAATTCCCACCATCAAGGGAGACAATCATTGACTGAAGTTTGTAAACAGTAGGTCGACATACGATACGAAATAGGAGAAAAGTGACCGACCTTGATGTCTGAGATAAAGAGGGAACGCTCAGAAAACGTTGGCATAGAAAATGTCCAATTAAATGTTAGCATGACACTTATCGACTTTTGCACACGAGACTTCTGTAGTGTAATATAGGTCATCACTCGTTGAGGTCGTGTCATACTCGAATATCATCAGTTGTGTAAATTCTGAGCGTCTCAGCGTACAACCCTCTCTACTCTACACCCGTCAACGATACTTGAAGTGGACACCATGACAGACGTGAATCTTACCGCGATATTGTACAAGAAAGACGACATGAGGCTTGTGGGTATACAATTATATTTCTTACATTTAGCACACATTGGTCAAAAAATTAAAAAAGCAAACCTCATAGAAAGAGTTTGGTTTCGTAATTAATTCTAGAAAAAAACTGATTAAATTTGAATGATTTTCTGGCGTATGTCTTAATTTTATTTTAATATTACTGATGCATGGATAAATTGTGAAATGATTTTCATTAAGATTGTAGCATACTTTCTTGTTATTTGCACAAATAAGTAAACTTAATTACAAAAAGTGACTGAAAACACATTTCAGCAGTCATTTCAATGTTCTAGTCACTTCAAGTTTAAGAGAAAACATTGCGTATTAAACAGCTGGTTAAGTAGGCTACTCCCTAACTGAAGGAAACAGATAACCTTTTGTAAACATCTAGTACACTGCAAACATGCCAACATTCTCTCATTAGTTGATACTGAACACAACACTGAAAAGAAGTCAAGTTTTAAGCTATGGGTCATGGCAGTGCAGAGAGGACTAGTATCTAAGACTGGAACTATGCCTTTGAAAATAGCATGTATGTTCTTGAGCTCTCACCATGTCCAGGATTGCGATGTGACATGCAAACTTTGTGATGATGTAAAATTCCATGTGATATTACTGAAATATTTCTCATTGTGGTTTAACTCATCTCTCTTCTCAAAAGGAATTATTTGGTACAAAAAATTGTTTGTGATATATTGTACCACTATTAAATTAAATGAATTGATGTTCCCCAGGAGGACCTGCCAGTCCCACAGCCCAAGGAAGGAGGTAAATAAATGTTTCATGATCTTTGAAAATGAATAAACACATGACATTATAACAATTTCTTAAGCATACAGAATTCTGTTTTATGCCACCATTCATGACACACATCTTGCAAGGGTGGTCCAGATTTTGTTTAAAAATATTCTTATTTGTTTTAACGGCATTCTGTAAGTTGGCAGTATTGGATGGACAAAACTTTATGGATTATCAACTTCTGAATTTTCACAATAGCTTTGTTATCACACTTTTTTATTATTACCAATTATCACATGTACATGTATCTTGTATATAACCTGTTTACCCCACCATTCCCACATATACGTGAAAATGGTATTAGAAGCTATACCGAAACACAGCTATTTTGACAATGAAGAAGTCGGTCATCCATAAAGTTTTGTCATCCCTGTTTTCTTATTTCAGTATGAAAGCTTACATGTGAAAGACTGAACAATTCTAATTTCCTGAAACCTTTTTTCCAAACTGTTGAAACAGAGGTGCAGATATCAATGGCCAATGTTGGTATTTGTGGATCAGATGTACATTACTGGACACATGGAGAAATTGGAGACTTTGTTGTGAAGGCTCCCATGATTTTAGGACACGAGGCCAGTGGTGTTGTGTCCAAGGTTGGACAAGGGGTCACATCACTCAAAGTTGGTAAGCTAATGTATAACACTTTTTGAGAGGTGCTTGTATGTTGTCTATATATGTACACTTAGAGTGAGTGAGTTGGGTTTTACGCTGCTTTTAGCAATATTTCACCAATATCACAAAAGGAGACATCGGTTACTGGATTTACACATTGGACCACCCGTGAAGCGCCCGGGGTAGAGTAGGCCTTCAGCAACCCATGCTTGCCATAAAAGGTGACTATGCTTGTTGTAAGAGCGACTAATGGGATCAGGTGGTCAAGCTCGCTGACTTGGTTGACACGTGATCGGTTCCCAACTTCTCAGATCGATGTTCATGTTGTTGGTCACTGGATTGTCTGGTCCAGACTCAATTCTTTACAGACCGCAGCCATATAGCTGGAATATTTCTAAGTGCGGCGTAAAACTAAACTCACTCACTCACTCACTCACTCACTCACACATTGTACCCGTGGGGAATCGAACCTGTGTCTTCAGCATGACAAGCAAACTCTTTAACCACCAGGATTCCCCCATCCCTCCACAGTTAGAAGGGGCCAAAAAACATTGCTGCCTATTTGGCTGAACATAATAGACATAATGGTTATGTGTTAGTATATTTAAGGGAGGTTTATAGTTTCCCAATTTTAAATTTTGATAGACTTGCTTTTGTGAAGTACTATTTGATGTTTTATTTCATTTCACAAGACTTTGAAATATTTTGCAGGTGATCGTGTTGCCATTGAGCCAGGGGTGCCATGTAGAATGTGCAAGTACTGCAAGACTGGACGCTATAATTTGTGTCTAAACATGGCATTTTGTGCCACGCCTCCTTACCATGGAAACCTGGCCAGATTCTACACCCATGCTGCAGATTTCTGTTACAAGTGAGTCACGCTGCTTCATTTTAATATGCCTCTCCCAGAAGCTGAATCATTCATATTGTTCACTTTGTTTCCTCCTTAAAAGATGCTTTCAACCATGATAAGATAATAAAACATCTGTCTGTCAACTCAGGAAAGATTACCTGTTTATATGTGTGACTTGGTTGAGGAAGTGAGTTTTATGTTGCTTTTTGCAATATTCTGGCTACATCACAGCAAGTCATACCAGAAATAAGCTTTACATATAGTACCAATGTGGGGAATCCAACTCGGGCCTCTTTCATGACAAGCAAGTACTTTACCTCACTGTCCCCATATGACCAGGTTTAATTATGCTGGGGACACTATTTGTAGAGTCATCTGTTGCCAGGTTACCAGACCATGTGAGCACAGAAGAAGGTGCTCTGCTTGAGCCACTGTCTGTAGGTGTACATGCCTGCAACAGAGCTAATATCGGACTCGGAGACAGAGTGTTGATCTGTGGAGCAGGTAGGTGAACATGCCTGCCACAGAGCTAATATCGGACCCAGGGACAGAGTGTTGATCTGTGGAACAGGTAGGTGTACATGCCTGCAACAGAGCTAATATCGGACTCGGGGATAGAGTGTTGATCTGTGGAACAGGTAGGTGTACATGCCTGCAACAGAGCTAATATCGGACTCAGGGATAGAGTGTTGATCTGTGTAGCAGGTAGGTGTACATGCCTGCAACAGAGCTAATATCTGACCCAGGGACAGAGTGTTGATCTGTGGAGCAGGTAGGTGTACATGCCTGCAACAGAGCTATTATCAGACACTGGGACAGAGTGTTGATCTGTGGAGCAGATAGGTGTACATGCTTGCAACAGAGCTAATATCGGAGTTGGGGACAGAGTGTTGATCTGTGGAGCAGGTAGGTGTACATGCCTGCAACAAAGCTAATATCATACTATAGGATAGAGTGTTGTGGTACAGGTAAGCCAATATCAGAGACAAAGTGTTGATCTGGACCCACTGAGAGGTCCAGATAAGGTGCGTATTTGCATATTTTGCTCAGTAAAAATCACATTTACTCAATGACAATTCTGGGAGTACAAAAATGCATAAGAATCACTTAATACCCATTAAGTCTAAAATACCTTGTGTACTTAACTCAAATTCTAAATTGGCTTGTGTATGATATTTTGTCATGGCGTCTGAACTCTACAACAGTGTTCACAAATGTTAAGCAATGCCAATATATGAATATGCTATCTATAGCCGTAGCCCCTGTAGTCTACTGAAGTGGTCTTGTGACTTCCATGCTGACTGTTTCAAAATGGCTGCCAGCTATTTAGCAATATAAGAATTACTAAAAAGTTAGGTCTTGTGGAAAGCATTTATATTTATATAATTAGAAGTGTTAATTACCCAATACAGATAAGAAATTCTTTGCAAAAGTACTCAATTCTTTAAGCTGGGGAGTATACAAAATGCTAGTTATTCCTTAGGAAATAGTTCATATAATCTAACATGGAATTAAGACCTCAACACTAAGATCACATTCTAGCAGTATGTCTTGTAGGTATGAAAGTGCTGATGTCTGATACAACATGTTGATCTGTGCTGCAGAAGGGCTACAAGGGCAAGATATGTTACCAGGGCAAGTGGTTAATCTTTCATGCTGACTGAGTGCTTATCCTGGTTATTGTTCCATTATGTACAAGCCAGTATAATACATGTTGTAGAATTGTTGAATACAGCACAGCTTCCCAGTCAGATACTCACAGACATTCTTGTGCAGCGTGCCCAACCACTCAAGATGTTTTCAGTTGCCATGTCTACCCCCTCCAGGTCCTATTGGTCTTGTGAACCTGATTACAGCCAAGTCCAGAGGGGCAGCACATGTCATCATCACAGGTAAGCTGATCAGATACACAGAGGCTGACTACAATGATAGTCTTTTAAAAACAAAGGCATGGATATCAATGTCAGCAGCATCCCAAACTGTTTTGTCTACTCCAGCTTTGATTTTGCTTTCTGTGCTGATCTTTAAAACACTTCGTCACAGTTATTATGTTACGGTCAGGCCATGCTGATCCAAACATATCCGCTTTTCATCAAGTGTTAAGTGCAGCTGATCTCATTTTGACCTGATGGGTATTTATACAGTGAGTAAGGATGACAGGTATTACTCAAGCTCATAAAAAGTAAGACCTATTAATTGATTAAAATCACAAACTAACAATATGTTCAACTTTGAAGTGTCACGTCACTTAATATTACCTTTGAAGTTTGCCAGTTAATCAATGATTCTCTAGAGGTGAGGAGGTGAGGTGAGAATCAATGATTATCTAGATGTGATTATCTTAACTTTTGTGAGCAAAACCAAGTGTAATTTTGCTAATCTTTCACCGCTAATTCACAGCCAGATACACAGAATGAAGCACTGTGTAGTGAAGCGCCATGAAAGTGTGTAGTGTAGCGGCATTTTCAATCCAAAAATTTCAAATTGCATGTGTGGAATATTCCTAAATCCACATCATAATCCATGGAGGTGTTCTTATGATCCACCATCATTGTCGTCAAACAGAAGTTGTTCTCACTTGTTAATGCGCGGTGAAACAGGCTAAAATCAGATGAGCATCAATCCAGATTTTTCTGAACCAGTCAGAATCCAGTATTTTCCAGTATAAGTTTGCATAGCACCCAAGATTGGTTACAGCTAGCAACTATTTGGATATTGCTGGAATTGGATTATCAGCATCCTCAGTGTATTGTATTTCCTTCATTTTGATAATGGCAGCATGTTCCTTTTCTTTAAAGTCTCAAGAGACAGGAATCTGCATGCTACCCCTTACTTTTCCCGTGTTACTAAGTTCTCAAAACAGAATGCACGTATTGCAGATATTGATGAGAAGCGACTTGAGTTTGCTAGCAAGCTTGGGGCCGACTACACACTCAAAGTAACAAGCAGAGATCCTCATGTAACAGCTCAACAGATCGAGGACACCCTGGGTCAACTTGCAGACAAGACCATTGAGTGTAGTGGAGTGGCATCCAGCATCAGGACGGCCATATTTGTGAGTAACCAGGGTAACAGTAATACATGACACATTTTATGAACAACAATACATGCATTCATGTATTCCTAACTTGTATTATATACTGTGAATAAAAAGTTAAGCGCCACCCAGTATATTTCCAAAAATATAGGTTTGCACATGGGAAATCTTTCAGAAAAAAAACAAGCTACATGTATCATAATTTGGTACCTTTAGTACCTTTAGTTTAAACACAAAGCCATGTTGGAAATTATCATTTACTTTCAACAAGATGCATGCACTTGTGGAAAACATGCATTGTATTTTCCTCTAAAGGTTACATTTTTTAAAAAGTGAAAATCAGAAATGACTGTTATATGGTTACATGATTGTCACTTTCAACAAGTGAAACCTGAATTTAAAAGTCTTGTACAAGCACAACAGGAATAGTTATTTGAATTTAAAAAGCAGTGTCATCATGTCTGTAAAAATATGTCCTTTACTTGTATAACATCCCTAAAACAGTTACCAGATAAATCTTCACTAAATATGGATTGGTCTACCTAATTAGTTCAGCCTAACATTTCCGTAGCTTCACATCTTAGTTGTGAAATTGACTGGCACTTAACATTTTATTCTAAACATTTATTATAAACAGTAATAAACATACACTATGCTTATGCATGCCTTAATTTGAGAAATCAAAAACCTGAGTTACCATGGTAATGGAATATACAGTTTGCACTGCCACTTTCTTTCTCTTTCCTGTTGCCAGGCAACAGCATCAGGTGGATGTGTGATGTTGGTTGGCCTGGGGGCTGCTGATATTGAGCTGCCGATAGTGAACGCAGCTGTGAGAGAGGTGGACCTTAGAGGTATCTTCAGATATGTCAACTGGTGAGTCAAGGTTTCACAGGAATTTCTAGGTTTCATTACCTGATACAAGAATATCCAAATCAAGGTTTACGATGAGTTGAAATACATGAAATATTCATGTACTGTTTCCTAATCTCATACCATTTCAGCTGAAACATTAAATTATATAAATATTATACAGCTTGTGTTATTGTAGAAGAATTAAACTAAATTGGTTTAAATGTATTTACATAGAACCATGCTATTTATGAAGTGAGTGGAGTTACCTCCCTTTGATCACTCAGTCGACCACTGGGCACACTGTGTGCTACTTCATGAACAAACTATTGATTGGGGCTAGATTTTATTATTAAAGATGTATACCAACAAGATTTCAGAGTACATGTGATCCATTGTGCTAAGAACCACAAAATAGGCATAAGCTTTCATTATATATCACTCACTCACTCACTCACTCTGTTTCAGTTACCCCACTGCACTGTCTATGGTAGCATCTGGGCAAGTTGATGTAAGGCCCCTCATCACTCACCGCTTTAAACTGGAACAGAGCCTTGACGCCTTTGAGACAGCCAAGAGAGGGGAGGGGGTTAAGATTATGATTAACTGTGAGAGGAAGTAGAATTTTGATGAGGACTTGATGATCTGCTCTTTAATGGTCTCCACCTTTATCTAACAAGATTTATTGAGCAATTTCTAACAAGATATTAAAAAAATAAGGCAATGTTGAAAATGTAGTCCAAACCCTGCAGTCATGTAGTTCTGTGTGTATACTCTTAAGTTTTTTCAAGGAAAGAGGAATAATATTTTTGTACTCTTCATTTCAGTATTTTTTGCAGTAAGGTCAGAACAAGCACAGTCAAGATATTACTTTACAGTTGCATCTTTCGTGTGCTTAAATTTGAGTGAAATAAATTTGTGTATTTCATTTATGTACCCTTCTAATTCTCAAACAGAGGGTTCTGATTATTGTTTGAGCCCTTCTGAACAGTTTGATCAATACTGTTCAAACATTCTTCTTTCTTATTGTGAAGCTAAGATCAGAGATGCCAACCTCTACAATTTTATCGTAGTTGCTACGAATTTTAACTTCAGACTACGCCAATACAATTCCACTAGAAATCCTACGAAATATGAATAAAATGCATTAAAATTCGGATATATGGACAAAAAATATATATTTTTTAACAATGAAATACACTTTTAGACTTCACGTACCTTCCATTCATCAAATGTAATGACATATTTCAACTGGAATTATTGCAAGTAAGAAACGTAATTTTAGTGAGGCTGATTTCAATACCTTTGCGATTTGACACATTTAGTTCCATCATGATTTTGTTTATTTAGTTGACTACTAATTTTATGGTCAAACTACTCACATTGAACGTTGAAACTACTATTTGCAACACTTCATTTGGGGGTGGCATCTCTGTAAGATGTCTCTGACATAAACGGGGCTATTATTCATGGATCTCTCTATAGCTGTCTGAGTTCTCAGCCATTATTTAACATATTTGTGACATACCAGGCTACTGCATTCCATTAATTTGAAACTGGGTGTTTTACTTTTCCAATTACACACCTGGATTAAACACCACTTTCAGCTTTGTGTACATACATTGTTTTTCTGACCTTTTGTATTAATAGACTCAAAACCACAGGAAACTTGCACCCTGATCATTACACAAACTGGAATTACAGTCCAGTGACATTGTCAGAATACTCGTTGACATTGTGTGTACAAGTTTTCAAAGTGTTTTAGGTGAGCTACACAACATCATACATATTTTTTACAAGCAATGTTTGTACATCCACCACAGTGTTAAAACTGTGAAACACTTGCATGAGTTAAAATGTATCTGTCATGTATAACACAAATGATTAATATGATCCTATAATTTCTCAAAATTTATGAACTACAACACTTGTGTGGTGATGTTTTCATCATTTTGAAAATTTCTCATGAATTTGCATTTATCACACAAAAAAGCATTCAACAACTGACTGAATATTGCATTTAAAATTGTCTATTATATGTTTAGGTTTCAGTATATGAGCTCAAGTGGTTGTTGCCACCCTTGTGTGTTTGATCGTGTTCAGACAAGTTCAGGAGACACTCTGCAGTGTGGGTCGTAGACAGGTAACTTCTGGGCCTCCTTTCACAAAGCACTAAGGTGATCGCAGGTCAGTAATGTAACCATTGTGTAATGTCAAAGAATGGGAGTTAAGGTTGATCTTAGTAAAGATTGCTCCGTGAAAGGAGCTCCAGGACAACAAGTGATAAGTGTTGTTATGTTGAGGCAAGCAAGCAAGCGTTGTGTCTCAGAGGATAGTTGTTATTATATGTGGAAGACTCTTGTAACTGTTGGCATTAACACTGCTATATACCAGAGGTATCTAATGGATGCTTTCAAGAGGACTGACAGCAATGGCAGCTCAAGACTTCAAGTATATTGCAACAACATAATCAGCATGTTACTCAGGAAGTCAATGAATACACTTGCTTGTGAACACGAGGGATAATCTATTCTCAGTGGTCACACTGAGGAGCAAGAACTGTCACTCAATATTATAATGCTGATTCAAGTCTTACATGATGTATCTTCCATATTGTATCATATTTCATAGCATGTCTTGAGTATTTTCCAACATATGCTGCAGGCGCGGATACAGTTTTTTAGGAAATGGGAGTGCACACTGTTTAGAAAGGGGGGGTGGGGGGTAGATACTTCACTTTCATGAGAGTTTCATTGGTCATTTAGTAAACTTTCAGGACAGAGGGGGTTGGGGGTTAGCCCACTCCTGCACCCCCTCTAGTTTGGATCCGCCTATGTGCTGGCATAAATATAGGTGCATGTCTTGATAATTGTTTCAGTCTAATTATGAATTTATGACTGTGCTGGCAGATGATGATGAGTGGGCATGATTTATAATTATAATGCATGATTTATATAGGATGATTGTTCATGAACGGGTTTGCCATATGATTGTAAATATATGGATAAACAGAATATGAAGCAGATTTTTAGAATCCTAATAAAGTAGCTGCACAATCCTGTGTAGTTATATTCATGATATTTACTAGGCACACGGAATGTAGCAATAGAGTGATTGGTTTGTCTACTATTTGTTGGTGAACTGTCCAGGGTAAATCAGCATGCTGTCATCATGTTAATGATGTGCTTATATTCTCTACTTTTTGTATTACCCAGAGATATTGAATAAAAACAACTTCATTGAATATGTATATATTTGTCTTGTTTGTTCTTCCGACAAAAAATCGCTTACGTAATGTTATAATTAACCATCATCCTAAAGTACGGTTGGAAATAGAAAGAACTGGGTTATATTCACAGTTATATATGCAATTTACATTTTTAATATGTGAAAGTATGAACTGTGTGTTAACTTCGGCCTAATTACAGTCAGAGCGATATGGAGACAGGAAACGTTAAAAACGGTTTTACTGAAGAGAGATAAGTACAGAAACTACCAACTCTAATGCGAATTGGTATAGGAGAAAACACGCCTCCAAGGTTTTGGTAGACAATGTAAAACCGGAGGGGGGAGGGAAATCCCGAGGGTCGGAAAACCTTCGTATTCTGACTATAATCTTGAACGATATTTTTCAATTGATTTCAAACACTCATGGATCATTTGAATATTGATGTCCATACAGAGTTAGAAAAGTAAACCCTGAGAAGCGGTCTTACTAACGAAAAGTAAAACCTGGGAAGCGGTCTTACTCCAAAACAAAAAACCTCAAATGCGGTTATTCTGGGAAAACAAGAGATGACCTAATGTATTGTGAGAAGCACACTTAAGGTTTATATAAAACGACCATGTAGGTTTATATAAAAAGACCATGGCTTTGTGCAAATTAGTGTGTGATGATATTGTATCACAAAGGGCACTTTTCAAATGTCCATTTTTGAAATAAGAGTTTGCTCCATTATAAACGACAGCTGACGTAAAAAATAATAACTTTAATACTGACACTATTAAGGATGTAGGTACCAAGGAATCGCCAAGGAATCAGGTAGGAGGGTCGTCACAAACGATATGTCAGGACGGCGTGTCAACAAGCAGTGGTTGGGGTCCGGTTGGGGGATAGAGACATCAGTTGAGGTAAGATAATCCTTTAGCGAATTAAACTGGGGAATCGAACGGCACGTCATAACAATTTACAAATAATATCCAGTCCTGTCGATCATCGGGTGGTCATGCCAAATATATATTTTGAGACGTTTGACAAGATGGCTGAATTAAGCTTTTTCTATAGTTAACGTGCACTTTTACGTATCTTAACCTAGATTTTATTAAAAAAGACACGTAACTTGTTAATCGATAATACGGGACAAATTTTATGGATAGCAACTTCTTGAGTTTATTTTCACGACGTTTCGGGACTTGTCCTAGCCCCCTCATCAGGTTGAGCTGTACTGGAGCCCCTTTCACAAAACTCTCGTAAGCCTAAGGTCTCGTAACTTTTCTCGTAGCATTCGTTCCTCTTATACTGTAACATAGGAAGTAGGAATGTTACGAGAAGAGTTACGAGACCTTAGGCTTACGAGAGTTTTGTGAAAGGGGCCCCTGAACAGTAAGGCTTACTGCTAACTCTGCCCATGACCTCACAATGCTTATGACGTCACAATGCTATGACAACGTGATACCAGTAACTAACAGGAATGCTATGACAACATAATAGAATTAGTAGTGAATGGTTACAACTAACATGACTCATAGAATGAATACATCTTATTTTTTAATATATAGTAGTGTTGTTGGATTAAAATGGCAGATCCTTATTATATCCTTATTATAGATCTAGGGGTTTACCTCCCTAGTGCCTGGTGCAACACCAAAAAGACCGACAAGGGTACCCATGGATGAACAATAATTTCTATGTACTGTTAATAGTATTATTTTACATGTTATACATGCAATACATTTGTAAAAAATCTTTGTACATGTCCAAACTTACAATTTGGTATAATAAGGATCTGCCATTTTAATCCAACAACACTACTATATATTCAAAATAAGATGCATTCATTCTATGAGTCATGTTAGTTGTAACCATTCACTACTAATTCAGTTATGTTGTCATAGCATTCCTGTTAGTTACTGGTATCATTTTGTCATAGCATTGTGACGTCATAAGCATTGTGAGGTCATGGGCAGAGTTAACAGTTAGCCTTACTGTTCAGTTCAGCTCAACCTGATGAGGGGGCTAGGATAAGCCCGAAACGTCGTGTAAATGAACTCAAGAAGTTGCTATCCATAAAAGGTGTCCTGTATTACTACGCCAACTTCTAAATGCCTTTGAAGAATCATGTTAATCGACACATGAGAAATATTCATCACACACGGAAAAGCATACAATATCTTTGAGATGGACTTTTGTGCCCGTTGGCAACATGCCATTTCATGCCAGCTGTGTTGACGGTCCGTCGTCATACCTGGCTGAGCGACCTTATTGCTAACTTTAGTCTGATCTATTGTTTTCAGCAGTTATTCGAATTTTTTCTAAATTTGCCCGATTTTGCGAGTAAACATGCTTTTCTGATATCCTCTTCCGCATCCCACTTAATGTCCTGTGGGTTATTTCGACATATCCTATTTGCAATTGTGTAAACCTTAAGGATACAGAGTAGCAGCCAAAAACGTTTTTGTTTTCATTTCCGACAACACGATTGTGATTAACGACACAACAGGTGCCGTCGTCCTTGGTGCCTGCACTCCACTGTTGATCACCTGATTATATCACGAGGCGGGTATCCCCCAGTGTCAGGGATTGATATAACACTATACGTCCTGTGAAGACACATTTCCAAAGATACTAGCAATGACTTTCCAGTTTAAGATACTGATAACACATGATTCCATTGAAACAGGTCGAAAAGGGGAGAGCAATCTGGGAGAGCAAGAGGGATGTGGAGGGGAGGGGGAGAGAGACAAGTGACATTACACAACAACTATTGTTCCACTGGCCTTGATATGTTAGATAAAACAACATCCAAGGAGCAGGCTGACACAGGTGATATACAGTTACATTTTGCACACGAGCCGTTGCTTTCAAATAAAATAAGTCATACTCCAGTCTAGCACAAGGTGTGATCCTGCAACCCTTGCTACACACGTTTGTGATACCTGCAGAAGTGGCACAATGGCAGACAAGAATCTTGCCGTCATCATGTACAAGAAAGGCGACCTCAGACTTGTTAGTATTGAAACGTACATATTGTTTTGTCCTCTGTACCATAATTTAAAATTATATCAATCTAAGCACTACGCCAAGCTGGGTAATGAAGCTTTCATTTCGTATTCTTCAGCTGAATGATAATCATCGTATCCCAGATCGTTGTTCATGATGTCGATCACTGGATGGTCAGGTCCCGACTGTTTATAGACCGCCGTCATAAAGCTGGGATATTGCTGAGGATGGCGTCATAAAGGAAACAGTTCAATGCTGGACACACAGAGACTTCTGACATACCAGATGTTGCTGTAACGGTATGGGTATAACCTTCCAGGTTGCCTAAAATACCCTTCAAATGTTACTCGCATTGAGAAATCACTGTCGATGCTTAAAGACCACATTTGTGGCAAACACACAACAGGCGCAGCCTGCAGTCATCATTCTGTGTTCGTGAAAATACACAATATTGGCTTTTTATGCATGTAAAATGGTTATTACAGAAGCAGAAATGATTAAGGTATTGTTTATCCTTTCCCCGAACACCTGGTGTCATCATTCATTTTCATTTTATTTTCACTTCAGTATGCTCCAAGGAACCTGTTTCGTGGAATAATCGAGATTTTGGCGTTATGTATATTATGATACACTCATGAAAGCTGAATGAAATAATTCTTGTTGCAGGAGGAAGTACCGGTGCCAGAGCCTAAACAAGGAGGTAACGAGTTTTTACTATTCTGAAATAGTAAATCATTTTCTCAAAACCTAAAATGACAAAAATACCCGATGCATTCCAGAAAGATATACTGAACAGCATATGAAACGCAAGTTTCGAAAAAAAATGAAATCTCATAACAGTAAGCTATCATGTTTGTTCTTCTACACGAGTCCTCTCTAACTAATGCTTGACAAAAAGCCAGAGGTGCGTTTCTTTCGCTGGTCAGTATATTAAATGGAGTTGATATTGCTAAACAACAAAACAGCCGATCTAATAATACGTTTAATAGGTAATCAAACTTCACTCGTGTTAATTTCACTGTACAAATGTCCTCTATTTTTTAAAAAAAATGGCCAAACGCTGTCCAGTAATACATAAATGTTGTTGGTCATTAAGAACTACGACAGTTAACTCAAGCCATATCATGCAGATTAGACCCACCATAAGCCTACTTGTATGATTGTGTTCCTGGGCACCACGTCAGTCATCCCCTCCTTGTTTTGTTGTCAGAGGTGCAGTTGCAGATGTCCAGTGTTGGAATTTGTGGATCGGATGTACATTTCTGGACGAATGGGCATATCGGGGATTTCGTTGTTAAGGCTCCCATGATTCTGGGTCACGAGGCCAGTGGTGTTGTATCCAAGCTTGGACCAGGGGTCACGTCGCTCAAAGTTGGTGAGTCTATCTGTAACATTTGAGGCATACGTTTGAATGAGTGAGTGAGTTTAGTTTTACGCCGCTATATGCAATATTCCAGTTATGTCACGACATGGCACACCTGAAATGGGCTTAACACAACACACCCATGTGGGGAATCGAAACAGGGTTTTGGAGTGAGCAGCGAGTACCTTACCCCACCATTATGCCACTTATATCATATAAGTCTTTCAGCTTAATATGAAAAGGAAACGCAGGTCTTAATCGTTTGCCACAATCGGGTACAGTATTCGCGGCGAACCGGGATTCGAAGCCACGCTAAAAGGATCGCGACGTTTCCAAGGGTCGCTACTCTGCCTAGCCGATTGCGGAGCCTCAGACACCTGCAACTGGACCGCGGATGACCCCAACAGTTTCGAACCTGCATATGGTACTTTGCTACTTCGGCCTTCCTGTATATGAGCTGTAAACATTGCATCATGCATTGCATATGTAGGGCACATATGAGCTGTAAACATTGCATATGTAGGACATATGAGCTGTAAACATTGCATCATGCATTGCATATGTAGGACACAAATGATGTATTTCACTGACGTCACCAATAATTAACTACAAGGTTCTCTTCTACAGACTACCTGAAGATTACGTTGTTAGCGTAAAGTCAAATGGTGATCGTCGAAAGTTTCAAGTTTACTTAAAGATCAGCCATGGCAGGGTTGTACACTCAGGGACGAATGGTTGGGATTTGGGATGCGGCATTCAATGTGCGTGCGTGCCTGCTACTGCTAGAAAGACATGTAACATGCGTGCTACTAAAAGACATTACAATATTTAGGGCGGTGGACTAGCCTAGTGGTGAAGGTGTTGACTCCTCACGCCGGAGACTACAGTTCGATTATCAACATGGGTACAGTGTGTGAAGCCACTGTCTAGTGCCCCCCCCCCTCCCCCCCCCCCCCCCCCCGTGATATTCCTGGGATATTACTAAAAGCGGCGCAACACTGAACTCACTACACTCCATGCAGTATGTTCTCAGGAGTAACACAGCCTGAATGGCAGAGTGGTTATGGAGTGTGTTCGGGTTAAATTAAGAATGATTATGCTCTGGTGTTGATGATATATCCATGTAATATTCATATCTGATTTCCAGATGATACTGGACATTGTGCAACATGCCAGGTTAGGCTTGATTCATGGGTTATGTTTACAGTGTCGGAGAGCACAACAATATCCTCTGACCACTCACACTCACACTCATTACAAAAGTCATGCTGTCATGGTAGATCATTTGGTGGGTCGGTGTTTAAATATATCGCAAAAAAGTCCTCAATATCAATTACTGCAAAGGGACGGCGATGATCGTGTGTGAAGTGTGGTCTTGTGAAGTGTGCGACAACACAAGATAAAACTACCTGAGAACAGGGGCAGGAATAATTAACCTTGACCTTGAGCTATTGACCTTCACAAATTGGGATCAGTGGTTTACTCTATTCCGTTCCGCGGATGATGGGTATAAATTGTTGTCCTCTCTCATGTTATCTGTTCCCAATGCTTTGTTATCTCAGCAGACAACTGATACAACACAATAAGGAGGCCTACGTTGCCGCGATCATATATGACCTGGTTGTCGCATTCCAAGTAATTCACAGTCTCCAGTGAGACGGGCGCTCTAAACTCGAACCCACGTCCGTGTATGTCAACAATCGTTTCATTCACTGGGGTTCGAATCACTGTTGGGACAATCATTTTTAAAAATACAAAACAAGGTTTTTGAAATCATACATTGTTTTAATACTTTATGATCAACATTTGAATTTATGTAATGTGGGCAGCGGTTCAATTTTCTAAAATATTTCATCGATTTTGCTCAAATTAGAAATATATTTGTTTTTTTTAAATATATTTATATATACGTAAAATAATATATGATTGCAAAAATCAGATTATTGTTTATAAAAATTATTGTCCAAACAATGATTCGAACCGATGTGGTTAGATTCATTCAATGGCCCATTGCGAAAATACACTCGAATACCTAGCTATTGTTTGTGTCAAACACCATTCACTCCGAAGGCCCGTGTTCGATTCCCCTCATGGATACAAATTGTTAGACTCATTTCTGGTGTCTCCTGTCGTGATTTTGCTGGAATAAATCGGCGGCGTAAATCCATACTCACTCACTCACTCAGTCACTCAAACACAATTGATCAACATTCAAACCTGTATCAAAATACGTTAATATTAATGCACGCACGATTGATACACACACACAATAAAATTATCCTTGGACACTTAAGCACTTAGGTATCACGATAACCCATGTTCATCATACACATGAGAAACCTGCTGCTGTTCGCAGTATTAATCTTAGCATTAACCTTTACCACCGTAAAGAAGGTTTTCCAGCCCCCAATTTAAATCATTAATTTGGATAAACTCACTCTCAAGAAATAATTGAAAGGAAAAATAAAAATAAAAATTGAATAAAAGGAAAAAACCCGAAAGTATGCAGTTTTCTGGTGTATTCTGCGAGTCGTAATGTCCCAGACATGTTCTATGGAAATGAGATCAAGACTCCCGCCTGGTCAAGGTGTTACCACCTGTTGCCCTTAGCAATCACCAACGTATATGAAGTAACTTAGCATTGTCATCCATAGAGACTGTCAGTGGATCGTTTGGTCCATTGTATATTGAACAAAGAGAAGCGCAACTTTCGAAATAATGAAACCTCATAACAGTAAGCCTTCATGTTTATCTCTTCTCTTACTAATACTTGACCAAAATACAGTGTTCCTTTTCTTTTGATGTTCAGTATATTATATAGAGTGGAAATTGCTAAAAACAATCAGCCAGTCTTATAGTACGTTTGACAGGTAATCCAACTTCACACTTATTAATTTCACTGTACAAATGTCTTCTCCGACTCGTATCTCTACTAAATTTCAATCTTCTGATAAATACAAGAATGTTATTTCATGTCAAATACTCCGTGGCTCCCTGTAGCATGTATAACCTGGTTGCTATTTGTTACGTGTTATTGCAATTTGGATAAACGTACTTGAGTAAAAACTGTAACACTTTCATGGTTTATTTCACGTCACACGAGTTACAATTACTTTGTGGGGGATCGAGTTACCATTAAGCCAGATCTTTCATGTAAGCCTGGAGCATGGTTGAATCATTAGCTACGTGTGCTACGTGTTATAGCAATTTGGAAGTACTTGAGTAAAAACTGTTTCTTGTTTTATTTCATGTCAAACGATTTAAAATTAATTTGTAGGTGATTAGTTACCATTAAGCCTTGGTTTCATACAGAGTCTGCAAGTGCACACTGACTTACTGGTCATACGTCATCGCTATTGTGGCATATGTGCCTGAATGAAGAACTATTTGACTTAGTATTGTTTGGTAGGTGACCGTGTTGCCATTGAGCCAGGGGTGCCGTGTAGAATCTGCCACTACTGCAAGGATGGACGCTATAATCTGTGCCCACACGTGGTGTTCTGTGCCACGCCTCCTGTCAACGGAAACCTCTCCAGATTCTACACCCATGCTGCAGATTTCTGCTTCAAGTAAGTCTCACTGTGTCATTCTTGACACCACAATGTCAACCAGTGTCAGTATGTGTCAAGTGCAGGAACCATGTACCTCCTTGTAGCGCGATCATTCATGTGCAGTTTGAGGCAGTGTTTAATTGATTTTCTTAACTAAAGCTTCACTCAAATCAGGTGTAATTACTTTATCCATATTGAACTCACAAAGACTTAATCGACTGAAGCTGACTCTTTTGTGCCATCTGCATCAGCATTTGACTGCACACATTTCCCCATGTGATAAATGGAACCGTGAGCCAGCTCCTTTCCCATTCAGCTCTTCCTGGTCTTTTAAAAGTATTATTCAGAAATATCATGTCAAACTTGCCAGGGTCACAAGTACTGTGATTCGTTGTCCGACACAAAGCTAGACTTCTAGTCCCGGTGTGTCCACTTTATGTTTCTAGGTATGCCAAAAAGATACCAGTACACATGGGTTTCATGTAGTCACCTTATAGATATGTAGTCTAAAGCCAGCATAATTCCTGGTATTCCTCATACAGTAAGCTCAAACGCCTTGAATATTGGCCAAAGCAGATTTAAACCCAACTCACTCACTAATTCAAAAGCATCGCAGTTGTTTTATCTTAAAGCTAAATTATTTTGTTGCCTTAACAGCGTGATAAGCGAGCAATAAAACGTTTATTAACTCATTAACACTTACTTTATACACAATATGATCAATTAAGATTGATTAATTAAGATTTTAATTGCCAGTGTTCCAGCTTTTCAGTGACATGTACGTCTATTACATCGCAGGTTACCCGACCATGTGAGCACAGAGGAAGGCGCTTTTCTGGAGCCGCTGTCTGTCGCTGTGCATGCTTGCAACAGAGCTAACATTAAACTCGGAGACAAGGTGTTGATCTGTGGCGCAGGTAGTTAAAATGATTATGTCACAGACAAGGTGTTGATCTGTGGTGCAGGTTTGATGTTCTTGTCAGAAGCACTGTAGTTGTGGCCAGTCTGTGTAAACTGCTCGACGGTATTCATTTATCTAGCATCCATTACATCGATTTGACCGAGGTAGATTTCATATGAAAGAGAACTGAAAGTCTGAATAATACTTCACTCACAACATTTTCCAACATAAATTCATGATATAAACTAGTCTTATTATCTGTCTCCAGGTCCGATTGGTCTTGTCAACCTTCTAACAGCTAAGTCCCGTGGTGCAGCGAAAGTCATCATCACAGGTAAGCTGCTTGATAAACCACCTATTTATGCCACAACCATCAGATGGAAAAATGTTGATTAGAAGACAGTGTAGCTTTAGACATCAGTGGCAGCTCCAGAGACAAGTTGTTGACGGTACGGCGTTGGTCACCACTGACAGTTCCAGAGATACGTTGTTGACGGTACAGCGTCTGACATCAGACAGCTCCAGAGACAAGTTGCTGACGGTACAGTGTCTGACATCACTGACAGTTCCAGAGACAGGTTGCTGACGGTACAGCGTATGACATCACTGACAGTTCCAAAGATAAGTTGTTGACGGCACAGCGTCTGACATCACTGACAGTTCCAAAGATAAGTTGTTGACGGTACAGTGTCTGACATCAGACAGCTCCAGAGACAAGTTGCTGACGGTACAGTGTCTGACATTACTGACAGTTCCAGAGACAAGTTGCTGGGATGGGGTGGTCGGTGGTCAGCCTCGGGCTACTTGGGCGTTGTGAACACCCCGTCATGATCAAAGCCTTGATTCCTATTATTGGGCATAGGGTCTTCATAGCGTCCGCTTAGGTGGGTTGTATGGTTTGCTGTCGAAAATTCCAGCTATATGGCGCTGGTCTGTATTAATCGAATGTGCACTAGTTCATACGCTCAAAGTATCAGCAACTGTTCCTGCAACACTCATATCTGTAAGGTTAAATTGTATAGGTTTACAAATTTTTACCTCAAAACCCCTCATTGTTCTATGCATTATACCCTAAAAGGCCTGTTAAGTCAAGCTCAACTCAAGTTTGATACAATCACAATATCATAGGGGATACATTTTGGACTAGTTCCCATGGTAACATAATGCCCATTGGCTTGCAAGTAGGTGTCATTAGTAGTGTCACTCTTCCCGATGGGCGAGGTGTAGTGGAAACTGGCGCCACTTGTGTGGAAAATGTTCATTATTATGTCAGTCCACTGTTTTTTTTTAAATTACCCTTGTACGTATATTGCAGATATTGATGAAAAGCGACTTGAGTTTGCTAGCAAACTTGGAGCCGACTACACATTTAAAGTAACAAGCAGAGATCCTGCTGTAACAGCTCAACAGATCGAGGAGACCCTTGGTCAACCTGCAGACAAGGCCATTGAGTGTAGCGGAGCGACACCCAGCATCTGGACGGCCATATATGTGAGTAACCAGGGTAACGGAAACGTCATACCATACACACATAAATATCCGAACACCCATATGTGCAAGTAACTATGGTAACAGAAAGGTGAGGGTGAAAAACCATACAAGTGACAGTGTCAGCACAATAATATAGGCATGTATTATTTTCGGATGTTAATACTTATGGGATCATTCATATAAACTGTGATATTGAATGTTAACTAAAGACCTAATCAACTGTGTTATGTTGCATGATAATACCTGTAACAGGCATTAAGGAAAAGAAAGTTTTTTGATCACTGATTCATTTCGTGTTCCCAGGCAACAGCTTCAGGTGGATGTGTCGTTTTGGTTGGCCTTGGAGCATCCACAATTGAGCTGCCGATACTGAACGCGGCCCTGAGAGAGGTGGACATTCGAGGCAACCTGCGATATGCCAATTGGTGAGCCCAGGGCAGATATAGTGCCTTTTAAAGTGTTTATTAGGTTTGATATGTCTATAAATCAACGAGTCACGAGCATCGATCTATTCATTTGAGATACCATCGATGACGTCAGCGAGACTGACTTCCAGATCACTCTTAAGCACCTGTTCGGATTGACAACGCAAAACCGAATTTTCAACAAGCATGATCAACAGAAATTTCCATGTTTCTTTCAAACAATTAGGGGGCGATTGAGTTCGCCCGTCACGCTGAAGACCCAGGTTCGATTCGTCACATGGGTGCAATGTGTGAAGTCCATTTCTGTGTCCACCACCGTGTTATTGCTGGAATATTGCTAAGAACGGCTTAAAACTACACTCACTCACTCACTCACTCACTCAGACGATTAGGCAAACCAGAACCATGTCCTTTAAATACGACAGATTCATGTCGTTCTCCTGTTTCGGTGTTTCAGCCTTGCCTGTGGTGGCGTGTGGGAAGATAAGTCAAGCCATTCATCATTCACTCGTTCACTCACTCACTCAGTCATTTTGTTTCAGTTACCCCACTGCTCTGTCAGTGATTGCTTTCGGGCAGGTTGACGTCAAGCCTGTCATCACTCAATCACTCTGTTTCAGTTACCCCACTGCTCTGTCAGTGATTGCTTTCATGCAGGTTGACGTCAAGCCTCTCATCACTCAGACATTCTGTTTCAGTTACCCTACTGCTCTGTCAATGATTGCTTCTGGGCAGATCGACGTAAAGCCTTTCATCACTCACCGCTTCAGTCTGGAACAGAGCCTCGAAGCCTTCGAGACAGCAAAGAGAGGGGAGGGGATTAAGATTATGATTAACTGTGAGACGAAGTAGACGTGAATGTATCTAGACTAGAATTATCAGTTTCCTCATGTATATTCATGTGGTGACGGGAAGTTGTAGTCTCACGCAGTTTATCTGCCACTATAGTACATTATGCAGAAAGTAATAACAAAATAATATATTACAATGCTATAATCTGCAAAGACATGCCTGAGCAGCAAATCAGTATAATCTTCTTCCAAGAAACTCCAAACACTCGGAATATCGGTTATTGATAGGATGTTTGGCAGCAGATTCGGGACGCCAGAACAAAATGTATGTTGTTGTGAATAATACTTTTTTATGACGCCCCCCGTTTTCTCCTCCCTCTTATGCGCATTAGGAAATATTTGCTCATTCACTCTCATCTCTCTTGTACATGACTGTGTTCTTTCAAAGTAAGTACAGCGATTGTCATTGCTACACTGCACAAACAGATAATATTACGTCATGGTAAAATATATTCTCACCAACCATTATCATTACGAGGAGCTTAAAAAGAGGGATAAAAGTTGAGAAGGTTTGCCACGGACAAATGTTTTACTTTTTTCTCCAACCTAAATATAACTGTTTGAAATGAGTAAGTGGTTACTTAAAAGAATCGTTGATCGACAGAAATAAATAAATAACAATGAACGTGGACTTTGTGTTTCTATGTGGAGTGAGTGAGTGAGTTTGATTTTACGTCGCTTTAGCAATATTCTAGCAACATCTCGGCGGGAGACACCAGAAATGGGCTTCACACATTGTACCCATTTGGGGAGTCGAACCCCGGTCTTCGGATGACTAGCGAACGCTTTAGCCACTAGACTACTCCGTCGCCCCTTCTATGTATAGAGCCCTTAGGTTTGATAACATTATGGCGGAGGGAATATATGATTTGCGACCAGCGCGTAATAATTAATCCCTGCTATAAAGGTACCGGTGGAACTCTCGTGTTAGGAACTACTCCACTGCATTAGATAATGTTTTACAGCACTGAAGAGAACGTGTTAATTCTGGGTTTAATGATATATCATTGGTATTCAGATTTATTCAGATCTATGAAGTGAACATTTCTAAACTGTTTTGAAATGTTGGTAATCGTAACCAGCTTCGCCAGTCACTTCTGAACACATATGCATTGATGATAAGTTGAAAACCAAGGCCAAGTAAAATTCGAATTCGCTCTCCTTAAGCCTGGGTTTCAACGCCATGTGGCCATATTTCAGTAAGAGACGTGACTACTTAAGGTCGAAAACAAATAGGTCGTGGACACTTTACATGTCGTGAAATCCATGATCTTACGGTGCTTACAGACTAACTATCATTTGTAAAGTGGTAATCACAGACGAACGTCCTGATACAACAAAGGGAGGTAAAACAAAACACCAAAATGAATCTACCTTCAACGACCATAACAAAATAACACCTTCGTATAGGACATTTTTGCCTATCGGGATATGACGAAGTTCAAGTTTTTCTAAATCTGATCGCAAGAAAGAAGTCAGTGTCAGTTCTTGAAACGGTATGTACATAAACAAACGCAAGTTCATTAACCAAATCAACAAATCTGACATTTTACATGTGTCAACTATAGCATAGTTTTATATACTGAATTGCTACACTCTTTTGTGTATATCACTATATGTGATAGCTTGTGTCGCTGTGGCAGAACCTACATGCTTGTGACAGGTAACACGATCGGTCATTTGTTGGTATGACATATGCGATATAAGTTTATATAAGTTGACGACAACAAACGCACTGCCACACTCAGCTGAAGCTGAATCCAACCTTACCTGCGACTGGTAACTGAATACAGTAACACTAGGGTATAACAGGTTTGTATGACTAAAAAACAGGTAACGTTTGCGAAAAGTATTTTGTACTGAATCTTTACTGACCTGATCGATGAAGTATAAATTTTTAATCTGTTATTAATAAACTAACATGTATTACTCGCCCGTTGAAGATATTGCAGTGTAATATTTTTACGGCAAAATTGCACTAGTGTAATACCGCTTGACGCATGGCGTCAAAATGGTTCAAAGTTGTGACGTCACAATGCTAATACCGATGTTGCAAGTTTACTAGACCTTCCTTGACTCGCGGAAAGCTGAGAGTCCTCACACAGTAGGAATTTCGCGGCAGTTTCTGTCAATTTATGTTGGCGAGTAATAAACAGAATACTAAACTCGCTTCCGTGAAATATCATTTTTTTTATTAAACTCTTTAAAGATTTAGTATCAAACTTGCTTTCGCTCGTTTGATACCAAATCATTAACTCGTTTAATAAAAATGGTATTACACGGAAGGTCATTTAGTATCCTCTATCGCTGTACTATTAATCCATAAGCATTTAGTCTTTCAGTTATTACTGACACTCTGTAATATTTCCATGCTGCATAGTACTTGAATGTACTTATATAAAATATGGATACTGAGAGCCATCACTATAAATTCATAAGCACTTAGCTTTTGCAGTTACTACTGGTTCACAGTAATGTCTTTACCCTGCATGGTGAATTCCCATACATGTATTTATATTAAGTATAGAAACACTGACCCACCACTATTAACCTATTTTCATACCCGTGTCTGCTTCGTAGTTGTATCATGATATCCGGATAGTATACATACGGGTAGTATATACATATGTCAACAGAAGTGTGTGTATCATGGGCCCATGGCCTCTTTATTGGATAAATTTGTCTGTCTAATTATCGTTCTATCTAACCACGTTCTCAGATGCTGTAATTTAGGTGATCGGAATATATACTGTGTATATTGAGATAAAAGACCCATCTTATCCGAACTTCTTTAACTCAGTGTCGTATTCGTCTGTTTCTGCAGTCTTCATCCAAGATGACGTCCTACAGGCTGATGTATGCGCTGCTAATGATGGCTCTTCTTGGCAGTGGCCTTTGTCGTATGATGAGCCTTCAAAAAGGCAAGATCGTTGATCAGAAAGACTGTACGGCCCCAGTCAGCAGCTACACCAGCATCGACTGTGCACGTCGCTGCATGATTGAGAAAACATGTAAAGCCTTCGTAAGGCTGTGCAAGGATGACCTTAAGGATTGCCCGTGTAAGCTTTGCTACAAAGAGGTTGCACTAAAGGATGGCGATGGTCTGTATGGCGTCATGGTTCGCAGGTGAAAATTGGACCCTGAGATTGTGCGGGACCTCCCACAGACGCTACTCGGCAAATTTCACCTGGTACACTCGGTGGTTCAAATGATCCATTTATACAGATAAAGTCATAACATTCGTCGTTTCTAATACCAGTTTGCATCCTTTATTATTCGGGAGTTTTGACGTTTTACTAAACGAGTCTTCTCACGATATTTTGTTTGTTTCAAATATTGTCTTGTAGTTCAATTGTCTTGTAGTCATGCATCGAATGCTATCCGAGAGATTCATTCCAAAATGCTACCGGTAAGGAAATATGCTTGCCCTCTCCGCGAACACAAAATGTCATGACTGATTTCCAGAGAAGCATTAATGAAACCCGCTTGAAAAATCAAAGTATGTCTCGGATTTGACAAAACAAAAATTAAACATATGTTATATTTGGCATTGCACTTTCTCAGCAAAGTAAAGATTCTAGAACTGTTTTGTGTCTAAAACGTTCTTTACTGAGAAACTGTAACCCTAAATACAACATTTGTTACATTTGACCACTGTCTAAAAGATATTATGCATTCAAACACATACATAGGTTTTCAAAATGTCAACAGTCGCCGAAGGACAATCAGAGGATTTCCACATTGGTCCAGAAACAGCTTGAGGGAAAGGTCTGGAAAACAACAGTCATTCGATGTAGCGTCAGCGGTCTGACCTAGAATTTCGAAGCTCTTTTATAGATAAAATAAAAGTTCACGTTAATGTATGGCACTTACGACTATCTTAGCGCCAAGATAGCATCGAAAATCTGGGCCCAGGTCCTGATGGATAGCGTTTTTCAACCCTCCAGCATATATCTCGACTTCGAGTTTCTCCCCATAGGGTGCTCAGACTGATTGTTGACTCTTATCAATAACAATCACAGGATTATATGTTTTTGACTGTGTACACATTTACGACGAGCAGCCGCCGCAATATCACAAATAGTGACATATATATCCTGAGTTAGATACATAGGACAAAACCGCCCCAAGATCATGATGAGAACCAGTATAGTATCACTACCGAATTGGTGACAAATAACATATCTTGTCATTCTTTGCATCTGGTACGAACAGTTCTGTGAAATATCTGAAAATGAAGCGCATGTAAAATATTCACGTTCATCGTGATCGGAACTGACTGATTGAGACGTGTTTAATAAATAGGCTTTGTCACAGGTGAGCAATCTATGTAAACTGAGACCAGAGACCATATAATAGATTATATGGTCTCTGCTGAGACTGAGTAATATTCGTTACACTGCTTATACTAAGACTCAGGTTAGCACTGTAACGAATAGTACTGAGCCTAAATTTACTTAGACTGTGTATAGAGCAGACTCTGTTTGTGTAAGGAAACATCCTGTGTCGAGGGAAATGCGGAGTTTTATTAGACCCTCGTAAGGCTTTATTCTCCTCGCCTCCGACTCGGGGAATACAACCTTACAAGGGAGATAAGGCATTTATCTGGCCGAATGTTTTTACTAAATCAAAACAAAATAATCCGCACCAAATAGATTTGTTGTGGCAAAATGTTCCCTTGGTGCCATGTTGACACCAGCTGATCGACTAACCTCAGTGCGGCGCATGTTATACTAATGGCTGGACGGTGCACTCTTTTCTCTCGTGACCACCCGTACGACTTTTGTACTCCCTTCTCGTGAATCGTGACGGGTGTACGTGGTATTTTATCAGAATCACGTGAACCAATCAAAACATTCTTACATGAGGGAGGATAAAGGTATATATGATTAACGACCATTGTGTTCTGCGTTAAGGTAACATGTCTCGACCCTGTTCTTCACGATGGAAAGAAGGTCTTAATCGAGCTCTTGGTCGTTAATCCATGCAGTTCATTTAAATTCGGTGTCAAAATGTGATTTGACATGAACAACCAAATAACCAGGCAAAAATCACGTATCTGTTGTCACTGATGGTCTAGATGAATTTAGAAACGACACATATATTAAATCTTTGATCGACATTTAGAAGTGGAATGCATAAGAAAAGCAAGATTTATGGATGTCAACTTCTCTATGGTGAATAAGAAGACGTTTCGGGACATATACATTTATTTTAAAAACCCCAGAAAATTGGTACAGCTACTACGTTTTAATCGAAGACAAAGATACCAAGATTCTTCCCGTTACATGATAAAACAAGCCGCCCATCACACTTGCACGTGCTCTCACGAGCACAACACTCACACACATGAATACACACTCACTGACGTAAGCACAAACCAGGATATTAGGATGATGTCATCTTGACAACTGACCTCATTTCACTACATTCATTCTGCTGTACAGTTACCTTAACACATTCAGCTTAACGCCTTTAAGATGACCCACGTTCAGCGTCTGTTGCCAGCTGAAAGCAGATATACATTTGGAGGACGAAGCGTACCAACCTAGACTAAGACAAGAAATATGCTGAAACAATAGTTTTCATCTTTTTAATTATGAAGTATAACTCAACATATATAAAACAGTCCCATCAACACCAAAGAAATATACATTAAAGTCTAAATTCGTGGGGTTTTTTTTTCATCACATTTTCATCCGGTTAAATAAAAATCAATAATGTTTTAATATTTACTCAAACACATTAAAATCTCGTTATCCGTATGACAAGTTCCATCTTAAATCTTTCGCTGAAAATCACATGAAGACATGAAAACAAATGTATGGTGAAAATGCTTTTTACTCCACGAGTAGCTTATATCATGTCAACTTTCATTTTTTACACCAGCTCTACAAAATTCCGGGTTAAAATGCGACTAACGGGATCTGGTGGTCAGGCTCGCTGACTTGGTTGACATATGTTATCGTACATCCCAAATACGTAGACCGATGCTCATGATGTCAATCACTAGACTGTCTGGTCCAAACTCGATTATTTACAGACAGCCTTCATGTCACTGGAATATTACTGAATGCTGAGTTAAACAACAAACATGCAATTTCCGAACAACCCAAGAACACAGACGTGTCAAGTCCTTTTCTGACTATAAACAATTATTATTTCATACCACTAAACAGAAATGTAATGGAACGCATGCTGTTGTCCTTTCGGCATCCAGTCGCCAACAGGATGTGAAACATGCTACTATTAAAAGGTGCCATACGAAAACCTGTGTGTTTTTGAGTCATAAGTAGGGTCGATTTCTCGTACAATCAAAATATCGTGAAATAACAATCGGGCTATCGAAGCCGTTGTTTGAGGCTGTGCACAGGTGTTCGCGCCCAGCAGGGAGAGGCTGCAAAATGCACCCAAATCGAACACTCATATACACATAGTAAGCGGTCGGGATATGGTTGAAACAAGTCTGTCCAGTTGAGTTTATGGACATACAAATTAGTGTTACTAACGCTCAAGCGCAGGTACAAACCGACCAAATGTTGACTTGGCAGCAATGGTGGAAGCACGTGGAATAATTTGAGTGTCACCGGTATTCGTGTTATGGGATACATTTGTTTTCTCATTGGGAATAGTGACATAACAACAGCTTTGGGAACTTCTGGCTTCAGAAAAAATGTACTAACGGAGTGAACTGCAGAAGCTAACCGGATAGACATTGGTCCTTGTGGACGTGACAGGATATAGTGTACATGTTCAAACATCGTTTATACCACCGCGTCAAGTTGTTTTAACAGGATAATAACTTTTGTACGTATTATTTCCGATATATTTTCCCGTTCCGTGTCTATGTGCAATTTGAATTCTAATGAAGGAATTTTTCACTGTGTTTCGTGGAATTCGAAGCTTCAGGATTTTATAATTCAACGTGCGGATTTACATGCTGTTATATCACCATCCCCAAGAGACTAACCCATCGTTCAGTCATAATCATCGAGTCATCTCATTTCGATAAGCGATATTGCGCCTCCTGAATCAACAGGTAACGCCCCGGTATATTAATGTAGATCTGCTGTGTTACTGTGTATTGATTAGTATTGTCAGTCTGTAATCAATTCCAACCAACTGGCGCTTTCCGTCCACATCTGTTGCGGGTCTTTGCACGAAAAGGGAGGGGCAGAGTGTTTGTCGTGTGGTTCAACTCCTTTGAATGTTTGTATGTTGCATGGGGACTTTGGAGGGGTTAAATCATTACAATAATTTACATCGACATTGTCTTCATTTCCAAAGTAGCTGTTTTAAGCCTAAATAGGAAATATACTGTATTGAGAAGTGATCTTTATAAAGGGTAGTATTTGAAATCTCAGTAAATAATAAAAAGTTACCATTTATAATAATAATATAATGTATAAAGTGTAAAAAATACACACACACAGAGACAGACAGAGAGACAGAAACCGGGAGAGACTGTAGAGCGACGTCACTGTACACATCCAAATCCATGATAAAGCTGAAATATGTAGAACAATTTCTCGTTGCTAAATATTTTGTGTGAATTGCTTTATATATACGCTGACTTAATTACACATTTCCTAGATATCTTGTGCATTCCACACTGCATCATTAAGAATGGAATACACCAGTTTGGTCCATCTTATTGATGAAATCAAACTAATTCAGCAATATTGTTATTGTTGCAGAAAATATAATGATTGGAGACTGATGGCCAAAATACACTATCAGAAATTGGGATAAAAATTTCAAAACAAGTAACCAAAATCTGTGCAAATATTTAAACCAAGGGAAATTTTACAGTTTTATCAAATAACTCTTTAATCTTTTAAATCGCAAAATATTTTTACATTGAAACAATTTAAAGTTATATTTTCCTCTGATCATGTTTCTCATAAACAACTTTTTTATAAATAATGAGGTACATTGAGATGTACAAGTTCTTGTCTTGTTTTCAACATGTTAGAAAATGGTATGTGAAAGGTTAAATGAAAGCTGTGGTCCATGTTGGTACAAGTCCCTGAATAACTTTTCTGATTTCACTTCATGGCTGTAGGTTAGTCACTAAATCTCTTATCTGACACAATATTGTTATATTTTAGAATTTCTATGCTTATAATGTAAAAGCATGCCTTAGCAGGAATAGAGGAAGCTGATAAAAATATATTGTCTATTTGGAAACGTTTTCAGTGAGCATTATTATTTACTATGCAATAGTAACATCATTACAGAATCAGATTATAATACATAAATATAATATAATATCCATTTTGTTCTTGTACACTTAACACATTGACAAGATAATTACGATAATCTTGTTTCTTATCTTTTGTCTATATCATCATGACTAATATTTTTGTGTGTTCAGACATGTTGTTTCTGTTTTATTAAAATATTAAAACCAGGCCAAATGCTTTGATACATGTGAATAAGTTATGCATTATTATGATAAGTGTTATTCATATCATATACATGGTGGGAATGGAAGCAGAATTGCATGACTTCTCATTTGACTTGATAATAAATTTTAATCTGTCTGAATGAAAATGTGGCCAGGAAATATGTCTTTGTCTTCGTTCAATGGAATTGATCAACCCTAGACAGTGGTCAATGACCTACGGTTGCTCAGCAGCCAAATATGATGTCCATTGTCCACCAGTGTGCCACAAGGCCAACTGTTGCAGGAGTTATTGTGTCATATTGAACACAGAGGTTCTGATCTCTGAATGTTGCTGTAACATGTATTGGCACAACAGTGTCATGTCTAGTGAGCCTGTGTGCATATGGTTTTACACCTGTTTTCAATATTCTGGCAGTATCATGGTGGCTGACATCAGTAATGGGCTTCACACTGCACCTCAATATTTGTTTACAATGAAGAGACAATTAAACACTTTAACTACTGTGGTACCCTACTGCTATTTCAAGTAGTATCAGTACAAGTTAAAATGTAATCATTTTGTTCATTCAAAGATAGGTATATTTTTGTTCAGTCTGATTTTATTAAATATATGGAAGTAGTGATGATGTAGAGAGTAAATATCTAACATGTCACTACATTTTTGTACTGCTTCCTGATAAGTGGTTGGTACAATCCAGCCTTCCATTATGTGAGTCCTTGAATGAAAGTTTCCTCTTGGTGACCCTCCGATTCTTTTGTCAAGTTCATTGACATTATCACCAGTGATTTGCTGTGTCTTCTGTTGAGATGTTTGCTAAGCTCATCCACTTACCAAATGCCTTACAAATTAATCTTTTGTGATCCTAGTTTCATATAACTCTATTCCTAGGGGTTTGTAGCAAGTTCTGTATGAATACCTATGGTGTTTATGTTTATAGCCTGCTAGATTAAGTTCCAGTTTATGGATACTATTTGATACACTTGTTTAATGTTCAGTTCACTGTGGTTTCAGCAAAACATTCTGGATTCTTTCTTTGAATTCTATTTCTTTGACTAAGTTATCATTTGTCATGAGTGGATAGAGTTTAAACCTGAAATGCAACTGCTGAAATAATTGCAGTTACATAGGGTCAGATCATAAAATATATTCCTGTATGCTTAATCCATCCACAAATATTTTCTTCCATTTTGTGGATTGGGGCTTTAAGTTCATAAACTTGTAAATGTATTGTCAAATGAGAACATACTATGTCTTTCCACACATTTGAGCTGCTATCTTTTGTTTGTTTCTTGAAATGCATGAGAAGGACCTTGATATTCTATGGCCAGCATACCATTTGCTGGCATTGTCTGCTGAGTCAGTGAACCTGTTATCTTTTAGTAACTGTGAATTAATAATTTGATATACTTTATGAACCTAGTGCAACAAATTCTTGCGTTCTTGATCAACTACCTGTATACAGTGTAGAGCTAAAAACATTGTATAATAGACACATGCCCTGTATCATTACCTGTGTACATGTAAAAGCTGTCAAATTAACTCTCTGAAAATTCTAAGAAATCGTTCAAATTATTCAGATTCATCACTGGAAAGTGAACCACTATGATATTCAAGGTACTTCAGTGAGAGGCATACTCTAAGATACTCTGTACAACAGTTAATCTAGTGGGCAATATCAGAGGGTGTTGCACTGCTTTATACATTAATCATGCAGGAGATCAACTAATTACATTCACTCTCTGTCATCAATCCAGGATGGTTATTGTCAAGTGCTGAGTTTCTGATAGTAGGTTTAGGCGATAAACATATTTTGTTGGAAAATCAGAGGTACATACTGAAATTGTAATAGCTCTAAATTCGTTAAAAACCAAGCGTATCTCCGTTCCATCATAACCATGTTATTAAGATTTTTAAAAAATATATTGTGTGGGACAATGAGAGGTATATGATGTGATTATTTACCTCTGAATGTATTAAATTATCCAATCAAACTCCAGTATTTACTGAAGTCATGGTAGAATGATGCTTTAGCATGACTACTATCACTGCTGTGAAGAGTAAACACTAATATCAATGTTGGACTAAAATGTCTGCTTTACCATGGAAAGTCACTGTCATCATCATCTTGCTGCACTCGCAGTGTCTGGTGACAGCTAGACACTATATGTGCATTTTGAGATGCAATATATAGGAAGTGGCAATGTCAGAAAACTAGCCCAGATCAACAAGAACAGTTTGAAAGCCAACATTTCAGGAGTGTAAATGGCATGGTTCTATTGTGGGCAATGATGGACAATGTCCTGATCAACTTTGTAAACACTACTGCATATCTATTGACAATGACCTTTTTCAATGGATAATCTCACCTGTAAACTATGTTACACAGCAAGATGAGTACACACTTGAAAACTGGATGTGGCCAAACAGTTATGAACAGTTTCAGAATATGTCTAGGCTTGAAGCAATCTCAACAACACTGAAACTTTACGTCCAAAACACAAGTATCAAATCAGAAATACAAGGTTTATTGATGTAAGCTTCTTAATTGTGAATAACAGTATGTTTCAAAATGTATACTTCCTCCTTTACCATCAGGTTTTGGAACAGACTGCTTTTCTTATTCATTCCACTTCTACAGTATAGCAAATGCCCTTCAATGATTTAACCATAAAACATCAGCACTGTGGTACCATTTTGTTGCTTTAGTCATTTTTAGACACTGCCAAACATAGATGTTCCTTGTGCCTTGGATGTGTATTTTCTGATCAACCTTCCAAAGTCTAAATCATGTCTATTGATAATGACCTTTTGGAATGGATAGAAGCATCTATCAAGCACACAATGTCAACACTGTACCACATGATTCAGGTGTCTGTTGCTTTCTCCTGAACTATAAGTCAGAAATCAACAATAGATGCTGACAGAACTTCCTTGCTGCAGACACTAATCAAGGGATGTCTTCTTCCTCATCTATAATTAAACAACAAGGAAATCTAATTGCTTGCCTTCTGCTGGCCTGTGTGCAATGCACCTCACCTGTCTGAATAATGTATTGTAGCAACTTTTAATTAACACATGTAGGCCAAGGCAGTAGAGGGATTTCTGCCCTTGTGTGCTTCATATTGTACCTCTACTTGGGAAGCTCCACCAGGTAAAACCTTTCATCTTTATGCTAATATTTAGAAAGATTAAGAAATTTTAGGGGTGTTGAGGTTTTTTCAATTTGTATGTCTTGTATTTGGCTACTCGTGATTTTTCTATTGAAAGTTTGGACAGTGCAAGGATGTTTTTGTGTTGCAGGCAGAGATGTATGTTTGGAAGGAAGCAATTGTGATTCGTTCCTTGTGTCAATACCCCAGATGTAATTTCTGTGTCCATTCAATGACCATTTTAGAACCATTATTCTGTATCTGTTTCTACTTGTAGTACATGAACATTGTTTACTTATTTATGTTTTCCAAGTACCTTAATTTATGGTATTTTATGTAAGTAAGAAAAAGTGCTTTGTCATCGGTGCATGACCCAATATGGTTGTTGTTCATCTTTCTGCTTGGAAATGTTGAGATATTGTTTAACTGTTATCGACTATTGTTTTCACTAATATTGACATGAATACAGTTTTTTAGATTACAGTTTACACAGCATGAAATATTATGTCAGGAATTCAAACATCATTTTATTATTTTTCAGAATATTTTTGAAACATATGTAGATATGACAGAAAGATTTTGAGTGTGTCATAATTTTTTCAGAGACTATTAACTATAAGGCTATTCTTTTAATGCAAAATGTAGTGTTTTAGTTCCAAAAATGTCATCAGAAATGGTTGTCACTGCAATTTTAATGATGTAGAGGTATTGCCTTTTCTTAATTTCCATGTATATCCAGCAATACTTGGGCAGGGGAGTATTTCTTATTCCTAGTCAAATATGCAGATTGCAACTGTCTCAAATGAAGGAATATTCAGGCTGCAAGATAGCCTTTCAGCAGCAGTCAGGGTATTTGACCAGGTGCTATACATCATGCAGATTCAACTTGGTTAGAGGATATTGTTGCATTATCCATCATTGTAGCCCATGAATCAAGCCTAACCTTACATATTGTGTAATGGCCAATATCATCTGGAAATCAGATATGGATATTACGTGGATATAACACCACTGCCAGAGGATAATCAGACATGATTATCTGCAAAAATGTTATTGCACATAAGAGTGAGTGAGTAAGGTTGGTTTTACTCCGCTTTTAGCAATATTCCAGCTATATCACAGCAGAGGACTCCAGAAATGGGCTTCAATGAGGAAAATGTGTTCGTTTAAGGAATTGAACCCTGCTCTTCAGCATGACAAGTGAATGCCTTTACCCCACAAGGATACCCCTTCACTCTGCATAAGAAGTGATATTAGTGATGGATAGTGCATGAATTTGTGATGACATCACTTGTGAGTGAGTTTGATTAGCTTTACGCCATACCCAGCAATATTCCAGCTATATGGTGGCAGTCTGTGAAAAATCAAGTCGCGACCAGAAAATCCAGTGATCAGCAGCATGAGCATCAATCTGCACTGCTATATGATGACATGTGTCAACCAAGTCAATGAGCCTAACCACTAGAACCTGTTAGTATGTGTCTGAAAAAAGGATAAAACTGTCCACACATACCCATGGCATGCACCATGAAAAAGAAGTGTTCATTAGTTGTCTAACAAAGCACCTTGCTGTATGTCCCTGCCATTTGCTACTAGTCATATTATTGTATGGAAACATGTGGTTAGTTAACTACAGTGAGTCCAGATCTCATTTTAGAAGAAAATACAAAAGTCTGTACACACATTCAATTGTGTCATATCTCTACATGTCACCCTGAATTGGTGTCCTTTTTTAAGTTGTGATTTTCTGGAACATGTTCTGTGCATCATCATGTAAATTTAGAAAAAGGTCTTTTCATTTGGTTTATGGATTTTAAAAAAAAACTGTTTTAGTCAAGCTGAGGCTTCAGTTACTGCCAGATGTTGTCAACACCTCATTGTCATATAAACCATTGCAGATGCCACTCCTTCAGCAAAGTAGAGTTGTGATGGTTATGTGCTCTCATTACTGTGTGGTAAACTTCACAAAATACAATGTTCTGTGTGATATTTAAAAATCTTGATACATGCTGTAAAGCACATCTGTTGATTCACAGAGTGTCACATTTCAAGACATACTTCCAGTTTCAGTGAACTCAGTGTGTTATTGCACTATTTTTTCCACAAACTAAAAAAACGTCTTAAACTATTTCAGAATTATTTCAAAATGTGTTATATTGTTAAAGAAAGAATTTATGAACATTGAAGGAAGCTATTTCTCATGAAAAATCTCTTTCACAGCGTTTTTGTATGTTCTGGAATGTGATAGAAGAATACTTGTATATAACATAATTACCCCCAATAAAATTTCATCTAATACTATAATAATAGCATTTTCACATTTTGTAAAAAGTCTGAGTCATTAAGAAATGATTCCCAACATTGATTTTGAAATAGAAAATATGTATAGCTTTCCAGCTGTACTTTTACATATACATGTACTTTTAGTCTATGAATTAATAGCCAAGTTGTTAATATAATTACTCTTGCAGTAACACAGGAGGAAAAGTTACAGATACTCACCATCATAGAGTAATGACAGCAATTTTGGTCTATGGTGGAGAAGTTTTACTCTTGAGAAAGAAGAACCAATATGGAAAGAAGCTTCTGCATTTTCTTTGCGTATGAAGGATAGTGTAAAATAATATCACATTTACAGGCCTTTTGCAATTACCAGCTGTATTTGGAAGATATTTGAAAAATGCATTTTCAAGTATTTTTTAAACATTTTTCAGGACAATAATATCTTAACAAATTCGCAATGAAGATTTATGCAAGGAGATTGTTCTGCTTTTCAACTAATATATCTATATGACTTGTAACAAATGCTTTAAAAAGATAATGGATAAGGAATAAAAGATGTCTTCTTTGGCATTAGTAAAGCTTCTGACAAACTATGGGACAAAGGTGTATTGTTTAAATTAGGTGCTTATGGAATACATGGTAGTTAAATTGAATGGTTTCACATTTTTCTTAGAAATGGAGTACAAAGATATAGATGACCGATAATCAGATTTGAAACAAAACTTGACACCAATTTTGTTGCTTCTACTGACGAACATTCAAGTCAACGATGCCATTTATCATGCGCCCTTGAATGTTCATTAGTTACGGATACCATGTGCACAAAGACATCTACTCACTGTCCATCTGCTGACTCATGCCCAAGAGTTTCCCCACTGATAACATCACATTTACAAATCTGTTCCTCAGATGAAGCACCAGTAAATGGGGGTGGTGACCTTTGGTCTTCCACTCCTTGGCTTGTCTGCTGTCCTGTCACTTTGTCTCAAGCATGTGACCAATCTTCCAACTTTTCATTTTGCAAAGCTCATGATTCTTACAAAATGAGAGTACGTGACTCCCACCTCCAATATACCAACTGCTCATTCTCTTTACTCTGATGTTAATCGAGGCATGTTTTGTTGGTCATAGAGGTGTAAATGATGACAGAGAACAGTTCAGCTCGTGTTTTGTATACAGATATCATACAGATACTTTTCTGCATGCGCGGGAAGTTTTGGCACTCAAAGTCATTTTTACCGCTGAAGACATGTAGCAGGTGCTTGTCTCTATAATATTGATGTGTGTTTGGAGATGTGCCCTCAACCATAATTCACGTATAATGGCCACTTAGATGACAGTTATGATAATTTTTATTTTGACGTTTCTTTTGCACGTGGGTGTAGAAGATCCAGATAAAGCAGCCAAAATTTTGAATAATGACTTACATCATTTTTCTTATTGAGCTGATATGTGGCAAGTAAATTTTAATCCAACAAAAACTGAAATGCTTCTCCCACAAAGGAGTTCCATGTGTAGGGTCAACCATCAAAATGAAAGGAACTCAAGTAAATGAAGTACAAATGAAGAAACATAATTCATTTTACCAAATGAAAAATAAGCTTACTTCAAACTAAAAACGTTGGATCTAGATTTTGTCAAATAATCCATGTTTGCTTTAGGTTGTGTTGTAGTAACCTGAATGCTCTTTGTTTTGACAGACATATTTCAAATTTCATATATGCAAATTCCATGGAAAGATTCTCTCCATTACTTTTCCAGCCCTTGTTATGACTTTAGAAAATTAGATAAATATTTCTACACTAATGGTTTTGACTTAAATTCTACAAGGTAATCAAACTTCAAGCAGCAGAATTAATCAGCTTATTCTTGACTCTGTCCATGTGTACATAGTACTTTCAAATAGATTCAAATTATTCTAATTTCTTACGAATGCAGTTACTATGAACCATTTAATGTAATTTTGTGGACCTTTTCCTGTTAGTATGGATTTCATGTTATGTTCATATTTCAGGAATAAAATATGGTTAGAAATATTCAATCTTTATTCTGAATGGTTTGGACATACAACTTTCAGGCTATCACAGTTTGGGGGAACAAGAACACAGTAACATATTTTATGGGCTGGGCATACGGGTAAACTTGGGAGACAAATTATCAGAATATATATTGTCAGACACCTAGTTTTAAGCTAGTTGTTGGTTGCTGAGGACAATTATCAATATGTACAATGTTCTTATAGTTTAAAACTAACCAAACTAGAAAATATACCTTAAGGATTATTTCACTCTCATTCTTACACAGAAAATAGTCTTTTAGATTATTTTTGACATAAAGATAGATGACTACTTCATGTTAATCGAAGGTGTCTATGCTTTGAATATTGACAAGGTTTATTGATAAAGGCGACCTGTGAAATGAGCAATGCATGACTACAATGATGCATAATCAATATTCAGTACTGTCATTCTTATTTCCAGAGTTGGAAGGCTAGTGTTCCTGAAGAGGATACTCTCTCCATCTCCAGTTTATCATCAAATGGATTCCTGCATCTAAAACTGAATTTGAGTGTTACTGCATCGTGACATCTAGGTACGCAACCTTGAGAATAGCATGTCATTGACTGATATTCCTTCAATATTTTAATCAGTTATCGAGAACTGTGTGTATCTACTTGTGTGAAGTCTGCTGAGCTGGTCTCAAACAATCTAAAATGTTTCTTTTTTTTCATAATTTGGTCAAACAGTTAATAGTCCTTCAGTAAAAGAAGCATATACAGTATGCAGACAGGGCAGTATAGGGTAAATTTCTTGAAAAACACAATCTTTGAAAAACGCAGCAAACCGACAGTTTTGACAAATCACGCTGTATGCAGTGTGTAAAACAGCCCCTGGCCAGGCAAGTGTTATCATGTGTCTAGTAAAAATTCGGTAGGGCTAGTACTTCTCCACATACACTGACATGACTGGCTTTTGAATTTTCATGGGGTCATTTTGTAAATGTATCACTTTCTCTGACTGTGTAAGTTATAATACACTTTTAAATCATTTCAGATTATGGCCTAAGAAAAATGTTCAATATATTAGCAGCTTAATGATGAAATCCATGTCTTCATTCAAATTTCAGGCAGAGAATTGTTTCACAGGCTTTGAGTTGAGCTAGCCTGACTGACTTGCAAAAGTTTGGAACTATATTGGACATTGACTGTATGTTTCATTACTGGATCATCCTCACATATCTTGTATCTTGACTTGGTTGACACTTGTCAACGGTTCCCAATTACGCAGATCGATGCTCATACTGTTGATCTCTGGATTGTCTGGTCCAGACTCGATTATTTACAGACTACCATCATATATCTGCAATATTGCTGAGTGCAGAATAAAACTAAACTCGCTCACTCACTTGTATGTTTCGTGAATCATCCTCTTTTATCGTGGATATTATATTCCTAGGACCCATTCCCTCCATTGAATGATTTCAGAACATTATGTTTTTGCTTGTGTTAGTAATTTGATTGGGTATTTAGGGGTTCTTCATACGTGGCTCATACTAGGCTGTTAGCTGGTCTCTCTAATTTAATAGGATTATTATGTTTTTCATAACTGAAAATGTTACTAGTAGAACTTTAAAAAATTAAGCTTATTAGTTTCCATCACATGCCTAGAAACATTCAACATCACAGCAATCGCTTTTACAGTTTGATCTGTGAGGTTTGACGTCTTCAGTGATACAGCCACTTAATAGAAAGTATTGACTAATACTTGTGTAATCTGTTCACTTTATAAATGAAAACATTTTGACATACTTACCGTGGTCTTTTGGAGTTTCATAATCCCTATTAAAATATTATCTACAAATGATGGCATGTTTACTTTGACTGGAGGCACCAAATGTTTACAGTGATGAGGAATGTTAATTATGATGCATAATAGCATTGCTCATGGTCAATTGTTAATCTTAAAGTAACACCTTGTGCAGTTCAGTTATGCTGGGTCTCTGCAGCTAGTGATAGCTGACTACTACGCAGGACTGCACGTGTTAATGTCTCTCATACAAATCATAATCAATATCATTCCCATCTGGTAAAAGATTCAATTGATTTATATTTCATTTGCGAACTTATTGTTCAGCTTGTCACGTAGATATTGAATATGACAAAGCATGCTGTATAATGACTCCACCCTAGTCTCACGTATACGTACATAAACTGTCTTTTCTGAAGCAGTTTTGTCATATATTCAGCGTTTTGTTATAGTTCTGTATTATATTTTTCATCGAAAAGCAGAGTTGTGTTCTGCTTAGAGTTTAGGTGTAATGTTGTGTGCAACCTTTAGCAACAGTTTATGATTTAGGTATATTTAGCTGCAGCTAGTGTTGTGCTATATTCATCATTCAGCTGAAGTGTTGTGTTATATTCAGCATTAGAGGTGCATTATATTCAACATTTAGCTGCAGTGTTGTGTTGTATTCAGCATTTAGCTTGCAGCTAATGTTATGCTATATTCAGCATTCAGCAGTAGCGTTGCATTATATTCAACATTTAGCTGCAGTGTTGTGTTATATTCAGCATTTAGCTGCAGTGTTGTGACATATATTCAACATTCAGCTGTAATGTTGTTTTATTTATCATAATACATTCACCTGATGAAGGAGTAAACATATACAACAAAAAATTGTGTTTCTCATAAAACATTCACCTGATGAAAAAGGAAGCACATAATCTGAGATGTTCCCCATAATATAGTAGTTGACAAATTCTCTGCCTTATGTTTCTGTTAAAGCCATTCAAAGCTACTTGATGGTTCAGAACAAATCTCCAACTTTGACGTCTTGTGTCAGTTTCATAGTTGTCATTTTAAAAATTCATTTGGAGCACAAATGCTGGTTTTGTCAAATATATGAAGGTATTTCTAAACATTTTTAAGCTGGATGTAATTAGACCAGTGATTATTGTGTAAAACACCTCTATGTATACTGTGTATTAAACACTCAACATTTCACTAGTATATCCCAGTGTTAAAACCCTGTTCATCTAAGCTTGAGTGTTGTAAAAGTATTGTTATTTCAACATTGGCCTTTCAATATCTGATTATTATATAATATTGAAGTGGCTTCACACATTGTATGTAGCCATGTGGGGAACTGAACCTGAGTCATCGGCCTGACGAGTGAATGCTCTGCTCCCCACCCATGTTTTAAGATATAAGCTGATGAAAAGAAAGAATTGGTTTTAGGGCACAGCTAAAGGTTACATCTACCTTTTTCTGCACATCATAGGTGCAGTGGGGCAACCTAGTTGTCAAAGCACTTGCTCATTAAGTCTAAGACACAGGTTCAGTTCCCCATATGCTATATAGGCTAATTACTAATCTGAAACAAACATATTTTGCAAAATACTAATTAAATTTAATGGAAAGGAGCCCTGAGACTTTCTTTTTTTTTCAGTTTCCTGAAACCGTGGAAATCTAGACTTACATTTTCTAGACTTGGATATATTTGTTTCAGGGTCTGTATGACAAGACTACCCACATGGGAACAATTAAGCCAATTGGCGATGTCTCCCACCATGATATTACTGAAGTATTGCTAAAAGCAATGTAAAACTAGATTCAGTCTTTCACTCACTGGATTTCATGAGCTAACATTCTTGTTGAGTGCCTTCATTAATATTAACGTTGTTCTTATATACAGCATCAGTATCAGTGTCCCATGTTGGTTTTTGACTTACAGGATGATGTCAATGATTCATCAATTGGTCATATTTTTGACCTTGTTGGTTTCCATGGTAACGGGTCAAGCAACAGTCCGTTTCTTGGATACAAACCTTGTTGTAAACGAAGGTGATCAGTTTAACCTGAGAATACAAAGAACTGGTGCCATAACTTCTGAGTTGGTGGTTATTGTTGAAGTAAGTATCCTTTCATATCTAATATTCATCATAATGTTATCATCACAATCATCATCATCATCACAATTTTTCAAACAAGTGTTTAACAGACTTTCCTCAATATAGAATATTAACAAAAAAAAAACATGTTATGCTGTTTGGTGTTGTGTTTGTTAAATAGATTAATGAGTCACTTTTTCCTGAAATTATTATACCTTAATTATCCAATGCATACATATATGGAAAGCAGTTTGTTGAGGAAGGACATGGAACTTGATGGATGACGATTTGATTTTACGTTTATATAATGTAGAGTATATCATAAGTGGTATATGTATGTTCAGGTTTTCTCAATCACAACAAGAAATAAAATAGCATCAACAGTGTCTGGATATAATGACAGTTTAATTCCTATACAAATGAATAAATGACACAGATTAATGTTTTATAAGGATGGCTTGGGACAACTTGCACAAAAAATGTTAGTGCTGTGACAATCACCATTTTCTTTTTAAAACACAGCCTTATGAAAGTCATGGCACTAAGATAGCTCTGCACAAGTGGTCCTGAACTTACAATATATGGAAAGTGTATGTGTCCATATGCTGGAAGACTAATGCTTAGTCTCTGAATGTATATAATTTTGATTGTAACAAACTATTCCATATAAATTGAAAAGGAGCCCCATGGAGACAAGAAATTCTGAACCTGGTCAGGAAATCTAAACTTGCTTCATTTAAGACTCGAGCATTGTTGGGAGGGCTTGGCAGCAGGGAAAATAATGTGGTTCAGGGACTGGGAGACAGACTTATATGCTGGGTATTAAATGCATCATCCTGATGAGAGAAATAACAGTATCAGCTTGATAGGCAAATTCAAAACTCTATATCTAGTTGAAAATCATTTAAAAAATCTGTATCATGTATCTATCATATCTAATGCATGTAACTAAATGTGTACAGTGTTCAAAATACATTTGATGCAGATGAGTTTGATGATTTCTCCTTTGGTGATGGTGGGATTCACATACTTAGTATGTTTGGAAATAAAAAGTAGATGTATTCTACTGACTGTAATAGAAAAACAGTGTTTAGTGTTTTAGAGGATATCGATATTTAAGAGTTGAGCAAAACTATGTCACTGAAACACAGTGACTAAAATAGCTGAACTTTCTGTGTTTTATCAATGATACTGCCATTGCACTTTGTCCATGAAATTGATTTCTGTGGGTCATTTTGTACAAGGTACCAAGAAATCTATAAATTAATGGACGAATCCTATGATGTTAAATTTCCCAAACAGCTCACTTTACGTATTCGTGTATCATAGTGTTTCATAATGCCATTGGAACAAAACAGCAGTGAAAATACTGAAGTAATGAATGTATTGTTAAATGTATTATTGAATGTGTTATTGAATACGTTAGTGAATGTATTATTCTTGTATCATTTGAAGAGTGGGAAACAGTGGCATGAATTCCTGATCACTATAATCTGGGATTTTTTAAAATTCCCAACCAAATTCTAATAAAATTAAATAATATGTTAATTTTTCTAAAAATTCCAAATGACATAAAATGAAACATTTGAATCATATGTATACTGGACAAAATAAGTTAGGGATATTGGTATTTTTGTGACTGATATTTTATCAGTATGTCAGTGAATAAATACATCATTATTCATAATTTCAAAATTTACATATATCCCTAAATATTTTTGTCTATTATATATCTCCAGTTGAATGAGTTAAGTGTGAAGTCATAATGGTAGTGTTAAAAAATGATAGTTTAAATGGTCCTTAGAGGTATATACAGTCCTTTTCTCAAGAGATTGTCCCTAAAGTGGCCTTCACACGGCAAACTAAAGTTGGATGACACATCTTGTCAGACTTGAATTTGAGAGTGTGAATATGCCACCAACACCAATTTCAGAGATGTCAAACTTTTGTTGAGAAATAGGATCAGTCTCTATTCTCAAACTTTCAGTTTTGTCAAATTCAAGTCTGACATGTGAAGTGTTGTCAAGGTCGTGTTGTTTAGAAACGGCCAATCCCAACCAATGAAATTGTCATGTGACTGCACAGATAGAGACGTGAGACTCAAATTACATGAAAGTTTGACAACATGTGTTTGATGATTGAAAGTGTGAGTTTTTAAAATTTAAAGACAACTTCTTGAAATTCAAACATGAGTTGTGAAACTTCAGTTTGCCCTGTGAAGGCCACGTAAGTTTATATTCTAAAGGACCACATGTCAAGGTTCCATGAAGAACTGTAATTTTCATTGTTTTGTCGTATTTTTCATATTTCAATGAAACAAATTATTTACAATTCACTAGTATTCATCACCTGATACTGTAGGTAAACATTTGGCATGTGGCAAAAATACTACCACTTTATCAGTAAGCTCATGAATATGTGTCTAATTGTATATTGTTCATTTTGTCGCAGAATTCAATCTTTGTTTCACTAAAACACCACCATTAATCATTATCATTACATGATGTATTATATTTCGAAAATATTTTAGTAACTGTTAGATTTCCTGGAAAACATAAATACTAGTGCTTTGTATTGTTCTATAAATCATGTTCTCACACCTCCATGAATACTGAATCAGGTCTAAAATTGTATGAAATATGCAGGCCCACCGGCAAGTGGACATGCCCTGGTATTGATCCAACCATGCCCCAGCCATGGGTAAATGGTGAGAAGGACACTTTCTCTGAGCAAAGGAGATTCTACAGGAGTCCAATGGTCAAGTGTCACCAATAGGTGTTTCACCTGAGAAGCTTGGTTTATCCAAGTCCCTCTCTAATTCCCCTTGATAATGATGATCAAAGTAAACAAATGTTCATGCCGGATCGGACGTCGCCCGGAACAACAAGGTCCGCGCCGGGAGTGTAGTGGGACTCCCAGCGACAAATCAGCTACCACCAACAACTGCTGTGCCAAATGTGGCAAACAGTATGTTAGGACAAAACACCTCCTACAACATCAGGCCAGTTGCCAGAACAAAGAAGTTGCAAAGAAAAGTAACACCTACAAATGCAAATATTGCAACAAGGAGTATGTCTACCAAAAGAGTTATCAGAAACATACAGAGAACTGCATGAAAGAGAACAATGTCAATGATACTCAAACTGTCCAACCTATCATACAAGCCAGGGGTCAACATACTCATACCTCAAAACCACCTAAGGTGGGAAAGCATGGACACCCTGACAGACTGAAAGTGTTGTTATGGAGAGCTGTTCCAGACAAGAAACATGGAAAAACCCTCATCAAACTTACTCGAAGTAAGTTTGGGATAAGCAACAACATACCAATGGTGATAAGAGGTGTCAAGAGAAACAAAAGAATCGAAATGTGGTGTACGGATAGACAATCAGCGGAATCGCTTTTTCAACTAATTCGACAAAAATGTCATGAAAACAAATGGAGGCAGTTTTGTAGTTTGGGTTGCAATTACCTCCAAAGAAAATCACGCCACTATCGAGATGACACAACCTCTATATCTGAAGTAAATACCATAGACCTACCTCAAGACTCAGAAGCTGTAAATGATGAAACTAAAGCTCTAAAAGTACTACAGTGGAATGCCCAGTCACTGAAGAACAAAGTTAGTGAATTCAAGCTACTCCTACAGGAGGAAAACATTGACATAGCACTGCTCAGTGAAACAAGAATAACAGAACATGAGAACTGGCAAGACAAGTTCAAAGGCTACTGCCTATATAACTCCCCAAGGCCAAACAAGGAGGGCGGAGGTGTAGCACTATTGACAAAAAGTCATCTAGGAGTGTCAGATGTAAAGACCTACTACTCTGAGATCATAGAGTACATCAGTGCAGATATCACAGTCTGTAAAAACTTCACATTCTGTGCCTCATCCATCTATGCCAGGGAAGGATGTAGCAGGCTGTCCAACGAACTAGATGATATCAGTCAGGGTACCAACTCATATCTAGCCGGTGATTTCAATGCTAAAAGCACCCAATGGAACAGCACCCAAACCAACTCATCTGGTGCAAGACTCTCAGCATGGATAACTGACAGCAACCTCCTGCCAATCAATGGTACTGAGCACACTCATCAAAGCCACTCAACGGGGCATACTGACTCCATCGATGTAACAATTGTTAGCCCAAATCTTGCCCCTCAAATAAAGTCATGGAAAACCGTGGATGATACTCTCGGCAGCGATCACTTCCCAATCATCACAGAGATAGAACTTCCCGGTTCCCCACAAAACACCACAAAAGAAGTGAGATTCAACATCAAAAAAGCTAACAGAGAAGGATTCACATCTCTACTAGCACACCAGATTGAGGAAACACAAGCCATCATAACACACTCATCTGTTGAACAGAAGGTGGAATCAATCACCAAGTGTATTGTTGATGTGGCAGAAGAAACTTATCCTTCAACCAAACTTCACAAGAGACCACCTGCACCTTGGTGGAATGAAAGTATAAGCAAGGACAGAAAGGCTAGAAGAAGAGCCAGAAGAACTTGGAAACGCACCCGCAACTTGAGGGACAAAATAGCATACAAATGTCTAGAAGCCAAAGTAAAGAGGGATATCAAGATCGCCAAAACCACTAGTTGGAGAAATTTCATCTCAACTCTTACAAGAGACACTCCTTCCCATACTATCTGGAGGAAAATAAAAGCAATCAACGGCAACACCAACTCAAGTCAACCAGCCCTATTCCATGATGGTGTAATGATCACTGACACGAAAGAAAAGGCGCAGTTATTTGGAAATCACTATGCCAACAAGTGTTCCTCCATTGACAACAAAAAGTACCTTTTCTGATAGTAAACAACATATTGCTGACAACCTAGATTTGCTGTATTCTTCTGAGGCTGAGGAGGACCAACCTTTCACGAGACATGAAATGGACCTTGCCATAAAAGAACTGACACTAAAAGCTGCTGGTCCTGATAAAATTCACAACCAGATGCTGATGGACCTACCACCAAATGCAAAAGACATCATACTCAATCTGTTTAATGAGATTTGGGACTCTGGCACTTATCCATCAGCATGGAAGACTAGCCAAATAATTCCTCTTCTAAAACCAAACAAAGATAAACTAGCCATTAAATCATACCGTCCTATTGCCCTCACCTCCTGCCTAGGTAAACTCATGGAAAAGATGATCACCAGACGATTAACATGGAAATTGGAGACAGAAAAGATCTTTCACAAATCTCAGTGTGGCTTCCGCCCAAAATCAGGTACCATAGATGCACTCATGCAGCTAACTGAACAATGTCATCAAGGATTAAGCAGGAATGAATACACGGTTATAATCCTGATCGATCTAGAAGGTGCATTTGATAAGGTGTGGTGGGATGGAGTCACCTTAAAGGCAGCTGAACTGGGAATAAGTGGCAGACTTCTTAAATTCATCAGAAGCTTCCTCAGCGAAAGACACATCCAAACCAAAGTAGGTAATGAGTATTCAGACTTAATCAGCATCAACACTGGAACACCCCAGGGTTCAATAATCAGCCCAATCCTTTTTAACATCATGATGCAGGATCTACCATCTGTAGTTTCAAAGCCACTGGGACAAGTCACATATGCTGATGATGGCTCCATATATATCACTCACAAAGATCTCAACCACATTGTGACGCATGCCAATGAATGTATGGAAGCAATAAACAATTGGGCAACCAAGTGGAAATTAAAGATATCCCAAGATAAGACAGAATACACAGTCATCACCAGAAAACGAAAACATGTATTGCCACTTGACAAACTTGGTATACAAATCTCTGGTCGGTCAATAGGCTACAACAAAAATCCGAAAATACTAGGGCTAACACTCGACCCTAAACTCACATGGAATGCCCATATTGACCGGTTACATCATGACTGTCTAAAGAGGCTGAACCTCATGAAGGTCATTTCATCAAAAGCTTGGGGGGCCGATTTTACCACCCTAAGAACATTCTATCTGACATATATCAGGAGTAAGATGTCATATGCCATGGAAATCTGGTCATCATGCTGCCCAACGAGAATGAAAAGACTTTCAACCTTACAAAATTGTGCTCTCCGTCTCATAGTTGGTGCTCTGAAAACCACGCCAGTTGGGTCACTTGAGATAGAAGCAAACATCCCTCCACTTCAGATCCATTCGGAATCAGTTATCCTGAACAGAAGGATTAAAAATCACTTCCTTCCAAAAGATTCTCCAGGGCATCTCAAGAAAAACAAAGCAAAGAACTCCTTCTATGCAAGATCCAGCAGGCTACTCAAGGAAAGAAACATCTATCTCCCTTCTAGGTCAGACCCCAACTTCTCTCCAACAGCAATCATGAATGATATACCACCATGGCAATGGAAACCTCCAACCATAGTAACATCAATTCCAGAACAAGCCAATAAGTCAGAAAACCCAGTCAAGTTGAAGATGCTAGCCTTGGAGTTAATCCAGACTAAATATTCAGAATACAGAAAGATCTACACTGACGGCTCCCTGGATCCAAACAATGGAAAAGCTGGGGCAGGCATATATCTCCAAGACGATGAGAGTAGTGTCATCATTCCACTCACCCCCTGCTCAATCCTCAGTGCAGAACTTACAGCAATAGAAAGAGCCTTGCTGGAAATTAAAGATCTTTCCAACTCCGGTCCTTACACCATCCTGACGGACTCTTTATCATCCCTGCACACTCTGTTGTCATACAAACCTACTGAGTACTACCATCAAACCAAAGCCATCAACAGTCTGCTACAAACCCTGAAAACTGTCATCTGCCTACAATGGATCCCAAGCCATGTAGGGATTATTGGGAACGAAAAGGCTGACGAACTTGCCAAGCAAGCATCTGAGTGTGGCCCTCTGCTAAAACCTATGTCATCTCTACCTAGTTTGAAATGCAGAGTGAAGGAAACCTCTAGTGATAAATGGTCAAATATCTGGCTCAATAACAGCAAAGGTCGAAAGTACTTTGAACTGCAGGAAAAACCCAACAGAATTTTCTACAAAAATATCAAAAGAACGGATCAAGTTACCATCTCTAGAATCCGACTGAACCACTTTCCCTGTCAGAGCTATCTAGCCAAATATCATCTGGCAACTGACCCCATTTGCACATTTTGTAATCAAGAAGAGGAAGATCTTGAGCACATCTTATTCAGATGCCCCGAATATGATGAAATCAGGTCAACAGCCAACAACAATCTTAAAGAAGCCCTTGAAAACAGAAATAATGAATGGGCTCAATTCATCAATATAATCAAGAGGAGAAACGAGAGGGTACATGCAAGGGCCACGACGCCAGAGGCATGCTCCACTACCTAACCACTACCTAACCTAAAATTGTATGAATGTCAAGATAGCATTTATTGTCTCTGATAGACATGTTAGAAGAAATAAGCTTGGAAATGAAATTGAATAAACATGATACATTATGTCTGGCAAAATGAAATTGTCATCCATTAAGATTTCTTTGTTCTGAAGCCTCCTCAGTGTTATACTATCAGCCATTACATATATGCAGTGATCTTTGAGATGTTTTTACTTCCAGATAGGAATTTATACCTATGAGTTAAAAATCTGAATAATTTTGTTGTTCATCTTTCATATTTTAGATTAAGAAACCAGTAAGTTTGTATATGATATTAATTTACTCACAAAAGTTTCTTTTAGTATGTTTCATCCATGAATAGTTTGTTTATCCTTGAACGAACAATTTGTTTGCCCAGAACCATCCATCATTCATTAAGTCAAACCAGGAATATTGAAACAATTCCAGTGTGAAGGATCAGAGATATTATGACTTGCATTTCCATCTGAGTACATTTATTAGCGTACATGATCAAAATGTCAAACAGAATATCTAAATGTTTATTTGTCCTTGTTTTCTGTCAAAGTCTCCAGTTTGGTAATTTTACATTCTTTTTATTGTATTCGCAAAACTGCGTGCTCTTTGTAGCCATGACATGAAATCTGATTGAAATGAATTAGCTGGTTGAAAGGGCAAGCAAACTAGATCGTCTTTTGTAGACTTCACTGACTGAAGGTGTGTGTGAAGTTATTTTTGGCATGTTGGCATGTTGACCAAAGGCATCTGGAAATGCATATAGATTTTTTGAAAATAATTATATCAAGTCTGAAATGATTTCAATTTACAATGTGTTTAAGTATCATAATCAAATTGGATTTTCATTCAAGTGCTTGTATGATCCATATAAATGAAATGTTTTCATCAGTTTCTATTGATAAAGGCATTTCAAAAAAACATTTCTAAGATATAGATTAGTAAGTGTTTTCAAAAATGTATATTGTCTTTCCAGTTACGTTTTTATAAGAAATGAACTTCTGTAAACCGTAATCAGCCTTTAACCAGATGTGCTACTGAACCTTGTGTTGTCACTTAAGCCATGTGTTGTTGTGTGTCTGTTGTTGTGTGTCTGTTGTTTTGTGTGTGTCTGCCGATATGCTTGTTAATGCCTTGTTAATGTTTTCACTGTAGTTTGCATCTTGTAGATTAATATTTTAGTGTTTTTGACCTCATTAAATTAACATTTGACTGATTTTGTATACCCAACTCACCAAAGTCACATTAACATTTGACTGATTTTGTATACCCAACTCACCAAAGTCATTTCCATAAACACAGCTAGACCACCCCTCTCCTGTAGTGGTTAGAGCATCTGCCTGGAGAGCAGAAGGTCATGGGTGCAATCCCAGGCAGCATCGTACTAAAAGATAATAAAATATCGTTCTTGTTGGTCACTGTCTGTCGCTTGGCATTAATAGGTACAACAAGGACAGGTTGAATTGGAGTCAGTATAATATGACTGGGTGGGATATTCATGCTAAACTGTGGCATGGTATCTCAGTGAGCTAGCACTATATGACCAGCTTCAGTTGGGATGAGTACAAGCATTCACACATACACACACATGCAAGTTGTTATATGAGCGAAATATTCTTAAGTATGATGTTAAAGCTCATTTCACCTCACCTCCATAAACATAATGCATCACTGCTATCAGAGGCCATTATAAGATTCCAATCCTTTAATGATGATGTGTTTAACTATCACCATCATGATGTGATGCCTGTCCTTTGGCATCCCACATCACAAATACATACAAAGGCAAGTTAATTGTTCACCTAAACAAAAACCCAGGAATTTGGAAATGTCCTGCAAATGCCTGATGTAAAAGTTTTAAAGTTTTTCTTTAAAAACTTTTGGGTGGAAATCACATGAACAAGTATTATATACTTAAATGGCCTATTGCTACTGGAGGCTACTGGAATATCAATATCAATTTAAAGGGAAAGTGAATGGTGGAATGGTCTTCTTGTACATTGTGCACAGATCTAAATACAATATTGTCAGGGCTGTTTCATTCATGGTTCAGACTCATATACTTGTTGAATGGAATCATATATTTAATTCTAACTGTCTGCTATAAGATAATTGGTACACCTAAATCTTAGCTACACATCTGGAAAGAACTGGCCATGACTGAGTATGTACATGTATACATATGATGGATTGATGGATGTGATGACGGATGGACAAATGGATATGGATGGATGGATGGGTTTAAAGAAGACATGACACATTTATTTATTTATTGTTATGAATAAAATGTTTTCAATTGATTTTATCTTCACTGACAGAGAATCTCTTGTTTTAATCATATGTTTTATCATAACAATACATGCCAGCCCCCATGAAACTTATCAACACCTGGCATTGATTCTGTCACCTGCTGTAATCCACACTTTGTGTATGTGCACTCACATGACCAACTGTTTGCATGTACTGTTACGTAGCAGTAGAATGTCGTGTCACTGCGTCCTTGCAACTCACTCCAGACATATAGTGCCACACCATCAGTCATATTAGCTGTGCATAACTTTAGACACTTGTAGTTGGATACATGTTTTTTCATTGATTACGAATTTTCCATAGATTTCCATGCCCATTCTAACCCTTTTCATAATTTTCCAGTAGAAATAGTTCTTAACATTCTAAACTTGTCATTTTATTTTTTAAGATTGTTATTAGCCTGCAGTTACTCCTCTGTACTTTGCTATGTATCTTTCATACCTAGTTCATATGTCAGTATGTCCAGTTAGCCTATTAACAAACTGTTTTTATTCATCAAGGTTGACATTTTTACAGAAGTTTAACAAAATATGAAAATCTTTTTCAAGGACACAGAATGTCCTTTATCATGTAATCAAAGATGTAGAAACAATTAGTGTTTGTGTAAGAAGTTGAGTGTAAGAAATTTCTGTAATTTGTTTTCGTTATTTCTCAAGTCTGCACCCTGTGTAAGTTTGATCTATATTATTATGCTTTTCACTGTCAGTATAATATTTACAACTTGAAAAACCAAACTTACAGTTCACTGAAGAGCCTATATTCTTTTGATTACAGTTCAAATATCATTTGCAAAAATGCTTATGAATATAGGGAAGTATTTTGTACTTTATGTATTATTCACATGATATATGATGGACACACTTATTGACAAATTATTAACAATTCCATGTTTGTGTAGATTGAAAGTGATCTCAATGATGACTTTATCGGAGACACTCAAGTTGCGAGGTTCACTCCAACTGGTTCCGACACCGTGGCCGTGACCTTCACAGTCAGAGATGATGATCTGGCAGAGCCTGATGAAGTCAGCATCCTGCAAATCACCATCGTTGGAAGAGCAGCCATTGCTGTTGATCCATCACAGACAAGGGTCACCATTCTGGCCAATGATGATGCTTATGGTGTCTTTGGCTTCACTGAGGTAGAGCATTCATTCTTAAAATGTTGCTAAAACATATGGATCTGATCTTGTGGTATTATTTCTTATCAAGGAGGGAGGGAAGGGGTTGAGTGCTTACTGTTTATAACTTCAAAACACTACTTTCATTGACCCACAGAAGCATTAGAAGTCATGTTGCAATCCATTTGTGCAGACCTTTAGGCAGTGTTGTTTTGGGAGTGGGGAATATTCTTAGTGAAGGATTATGTTAAAGTGTCCAAATTACAGAGTAAAGAACATGGCATTATTTCCCATGAATAGTGTCATGGTAAGTATGTATCCTCTTTAACAGCCCATTTCTGGAGTCGCTGACATGATATTTTCTGAAATATTGCAAAAAGCAATGTAAAACCATACTCACTCTCTCCCAACTGTAAGTCAGGCAGTAAGTGAGGTCAGTCATCCAAGCAGGTTTATTCTATGAAAAGAAATCCTAGTTTTTTTGTTTTATTTTCAGACTTTGTTATTTCAGTTCAGATAAGCATACATATAACTTTGATGTACCTGGGAAGACAACAAATGTATTGTACGACTAGATATTTGTATAGTGCCAATATCCAGTTAGTTCAACTGCCCAAGGGTGCTCTGTTTTTTCCTCGACCATTGGATGTCCATCACAACAGCACACAGTATTTTCAATCTCAACTCCCTGGGGATCATACAACTCTTGCAGCCTACCAGGCACACCGAGTTAATATGGCTTTCGCATCCCTACGATTGTGTTGACATCTTAGCTATGAAAACTAGTATACAGTATATGAAATGGTTTAATGTTGACAACTGTGGGGGCATCACAAATGGGTTTTCATTTATAGTGAATGATTTAAACGCAGGTCTACAGTATATTGAGCAACTGCTTTAATATTAAGACTGCTGAAGTTAGAAAGTAGGTTTAGTGATACTGTTATGTACAACTTATTTCAGGAGACATTAATACATAACCATTAATTATGTGCTCCTGTTCTCAAGGCATCACCTCGACTGGTGACTGAGAGGACATTCACTGAGGTGATCAACATAAACATCGGCCGAGAGAAAGGCTTGTATAGTAGCATCATGGTCAGCTATATGGTGAGTGGTTGTACTTACAACACACATTGATATACGATCAGGGTTTTAGGACCTTTTTTGATGAATTAATTATGAAAAATACTCTCATAGCAAAGAATTTGTTTTCCTCTCCTCTTGTCAGTGTACTCCCACTAAAATATCCTCTTGTTGGAAGATAATAAACTGATAATCTTCAACAAAGAGTTTGACAGTGTTAGCCTGAATGGTTATGAATTAGCTTTATTGCCATCTTCTTGCAAAGTCTGTCATATGCCTTTTTCCTGCATACTATATTTGTTTAAAAATATTTCAATCCCAGCTGCATGTGCTGTTCTTTCAAATGACTGTTAAACCAAATTATGTTGGGCATAATGGTGAAATAGCAATGAAATCTTATTAACTTATGTATGAAAGTAAGCTATGACACCAGGCGTTCATCAGCATGTGTTGCTGTGATGGTAGCTGTAGCATAACTGCTGCAAACACCCCAAACCACTGTCATCCAGGCTGCCCCCTGTGTGTTATTTCCTAGGAAAGACTGCATGGGGAAGCTCCTACTCATGTTTAACAGATATGAATATTTTTTCTACTTTTGCAGATCAATGGAAGCAGTCCCGAGGCTGATGTGGAGAGAGACATCACACCAAGAAGTGGCTTTGTTAGATTTCTGCCAAATGAAAGGTCTAACAACCTTCAACTTCAGATAAGAGCTGATGATGTAAGCTCATTTAAACTGAATAGTTTTACTATTCCTTAATTTTAAAAATGCATTTGAAACTGTGTTAAGTTATTATTTGTTTACTGTGTCAAGTGAATTTATGCCTATCACTCTGCTTCTGTTATGAACATACACACATAAATTAGCCAGTGCATTGCTTACAGTAAGTGAACTAGCTAGTAGGGCACAGACCAACACACAGAGTGGACATGACCTTGTATGATTACAAAGGTAACTATTTTTGAAAAACTGCTCATGAATGGAAGTCTTTCCAGTTTGATCAGTTTGCATTTGTTACATATTTAAGATAAATATTTTGTATTTCTTTTTTGCTGCAGATACCTGAAAATGCTGAGACATTCACAGTTTATTTGGTGGATACATCTCCCCAGGCCAGGATTAATGAAACTCTGTCCTCATTTACCTTCATCATTGAAGCCAATGATGCTCCTCTTGGCTTCCGTAGTGTAAGTAAGAAGTTGATGCAGGCTGATAGCGTATGGCTGTGCATATTGTCATCATCTGTGCATCATCATCTGTACATCATCTGTGCATATTGTCATGCATTCTCCATCCACCCACCCATCTGATAGCAATATGTTCTTCATCCACCCATCTAATAGCCTTTTGTTCTCCATCCATCAATCCATCTGTTCTCCATCCACCCATTTGTGATAGCAATCTGTCTTCTGTCAATCCACCCACTTGATAGCAATCTGTTTTTCATTCATCCATCTGATAGCAATGTATCTGTCATCCATCCATCAATCCATCTGTTCTCCATCAACCCATCTGATAGCAACCTGTTCTCCATCCACCCATCTAGTAGCAATTTGTTCTTCATACATCAACACATCTTTTCTCCATCCACCCATCTGAAACCAATCTGTCTGTTCTCCATCCACGCACTTGTTAGCAGTCTGTTTTCCATTCATCTGTCAATCCATCTGTTCTCCATCCACCCATCTAATAGCAATTCGTCTGTTCTCCATCCATCTATCCATCCACTGATCTGATACCAATCCAGTGTCTATGCATATGTCATCATTCATCAATCATTCATCTGTCCACCTGACTGGACCTCCATTAGTCCATCTTTTCTTTACTTTCTTTTCCATTCTTCAACCTGTTATCAATCAGTCCATATCTTCTGCATCCATCCAATACTTAATCTGTGAATCTGTTTCCAATCAGTTGTTCCAAAATATATGCAACCATCAATCATCTTTTTGTCCATCCATCTTATATCAATCAGTTTTTTGTCCATCCGTCTTATATCAATCAGTTTTCTCATCAACCTATCTGATATCAATCAACACAGGATTATTATTGGTTTCAATGGTTTACTTCCAGGCTATGTACAGATTTCCAGAGGGTCCAGGCAGTCAGACACATACTGTTCAGGTAAATCGTGGTCTGGCTTCCGATGGTGTCACCAGGATTGGCTCTCTCTCTGAACCGGCAACAGTTCAGTATACAGTTAGCCCACAAAATGCTCAACAAAATGTAGACTTCACAGCAAACAATGGCCAGCTTATATTTGGGCCTCAGGAAACTGTCAAGACTATTTCATTTGTCATTCTTGATGATAACATGCCAGAAATGAATGAAACATTCCAGTTCCGTCTTTCAACATTTTCGGGTGATGTTGTATGGGCTCCTAATGGCCAGATAACCACTGTTGTGATAAGTGCCAATGACAATCAAAATGGAGTCATCAGCTTCAGAACAGAAAATAGCGAAACTATACACCCAGAGGTCAGAGTCAGTGAAGATGCATATGTTGACGCAGTATTCACAGTTGTTAGGACTGCTGGGACATTTGGTCGAGTGACAGCCAGGTGGGACATCGAACATTACAACGAAACAACTGACCAAGTAACATCAGACTTGGGTCCGACAATTGGAGAGGTTGTGTTTCCAGATGGCGCCAATACAGCGGAAATCAGAGTTACCATAGTTCAGGACCCATTTCCAGAGCCAGTGGAGAAGTTTGTGGTGTCACTATCGGCACCAACTGGTGGTGCCACTCTTGAAGGAGTCACCCAAGCCTATCTGCTCATAGAAGATAGTGATGATATGTATGGCAAAATCGAGTTTAACTCTCCGTTCGAGCAAAAGATCCAAACCGTAAGTAGAAGTTATGTAGATTAAATCTTCTACTTGAAATCACTTGAATGTCACTCTGCAAAGTAGAATGAATTTTCTGTTGTTCAAGATCATTTGAATATGCAATGTTGGTGGGACCTTAGCAACCTTTTTATTGCGCTTAGTCACTTGGTTATTGCTTGGATCATTGCTTAAAATGTTCATCACAGGATTGTCACTTGGTTATTGCTTGGATCATTGCTTAAAATGTTCATCACAGGATTGTCATTACTGGATGATTATATTTACTGGCCTAAGTGTTGTCAATGTGAACATCAGCTCTTACATAGCTGGAATATTGCCGATGGTGGTGTTGAAGATCAGTCTAAACAAATATCAAATATCATATAGCTAGAATATTGCTGATGTTGGTGTTAAAGATCAGTCTCAGGAAACGTCAGCTGTTATATTCAGTTGTGCCCTGTTTATTTGAATACTTGTATTTTTTTTAAATTGTCTGGATAAGCAAATTTTCGGTTATCTGAACCACGGGCCATATGTTCAAAGAAACATACAAAGAAACGTGCAAAGAAACGAACATAGTAGATATCAGACATAATCTTTATTGATTACACATAAACAAATATCAGTGCATACATGCATCAGTCTCATGCCTGTTTTTGCAGTTATGCTCGCTTGAAGAAATCATAGCTTTTTGCACTGACTGTGTAGAAAAGTGAGAGGACTTTCGCCGGTCAGTTCATCACTGTCGACATTCACAAGATCATCGGCAGTAACAGTCACATTTGCAACTTGTGCATAGGATCGTAGTGCATCGCGAAGTTCCGACAAGGCCATGTCTTGTGTATCCTCATTTGATTGGATAATATCCACATGACGAAAGCAGTTAGCAATTGTGTTTTTGCTCACAGCTGTCTAGGCTTGCTTGATCATCCAAATTAATTATTCATAGTGACCCACAAATTGACACACCTCAAAATTAACTAAGTGTCACCTTGCTACTCAGAGGAAGTTAATCTTGTCATGCTTCAAAGACTGCTGACTCCTTTCATGTTACGGCACGTGAGGTAATCGCGTGTGTAAACATACAGGTGCTCAGCCATCCGGATATATGAGACAAAAAATGCACATATTTTAGTGTTTTGTATGTGAAAAGGATCTTACAGTAACGGAAAACAGATTTCTTGACTTGTGAGTAATTTTGCAACGTTGTGAATTTGTTTTAAGGAATTTTCGTGCGGAAGGCAAGTTCGGAGACCTGAGGTTTTGATAAGCAGGGCACAACTGTATCTGGAATATTAGTGAGGATGGTGTTAAAAAAGTCTTAACAAAGATCAGATATTACGAAACTGGAATACTGCTGATGATGGTGTTAAGAATGAGATAGTGAGATACTTATTTCACACTAACTGAGTGAAACACTTTAGATATTGCATATATGGAATATTGCTGTGGGTGATTAGGTGGTGTTGAAATGAGATAGTGAGGTACTTATTTCACACTCACTTAGTGGTGACATAATGGGTGAGCTGGCTAAGGAACCAGGCAAGTGATTAATCGAGCTTGAGGTGTCGGGATGTAGTCCACCAGTGACCAGGTGTAAAAACCTTGGAGTCAGCTTTGTGTACAGACTCTTTCAGTGTTGTCACAACCCCTAGTATACACAACACTGTGCACTTAAAAGAACCCACAAATTTGTTGGCGTATGACCAGATGGTGGATACATTAATACATGCAAACACCTAATTGCTGGTACAGCATGCAGTAAACTTGACAAAGAACTGTGACTATCCCAGTCCACACAGCTGTGAAGGATGCCTCATGAGGATGGGAAAGCAACATTAACTAAGTGTGCCTAGTGGCTGCAAGAGTTGTATACTCCCTGGGGAGTTGAGATTGATAGTACAGAAAGACATAGTTGAGAATGACCTCCAGTGATAGCAGTGCCTTGAGCATATACTTGTTGCACGGATATATCATTATGTGCTATATATACTATAATAATATCACCTGATGATTGATAAATCATTTTCTACACAGACGCTCACTTCCCGGTCACTGATACTTCAGCTGAAGCGTGAAGGAGGGCGCTTTCAAGACCTCATCGCTAATATTTCATTGACATACTATGATAATAGCAACAGAGACCGAACAGGTAGAGAGCTCCATCAAACACCATTACCAGGATATGCTAATCACATTTATGTTGTAAGAGATGTTTGTCCATGTTGTTTCCAACATCACACCCAGTACTGTGTTTAAACAATGGTACTACTGGAGCGTAAAGCACTAAACTATGAAGTCTTCAATCGTTTGTTATGTAAATCAGAATGGTTTTCATCATTTAGTCTTTTTGATAATATTTATAGTTTTATATTTGGAAATCGAAACCTTGAGGCTATGGAAGTGATATCAGAAGAAATGTTCAAAACTGTAAAATATTAATACTGAATTGCTTTCTTGGCCATGCTCACAGTTCGACACAAATCAGATCGATAAAACCGTAATTTCCGTAAAAACGGAAGTTAAATCTGATATCATACCACAAGTATACTGAACAGCAAAAGAAACAAAACTTTTTGTGAGGTTTTTTAATAAAAGACATAAACAGAAATGCTTACTTTTATGAGATTTCATTGTTTTCTAAACTTGCATTTCTTTTTTTTGTTCAGTATATAATATTTCCATTTTGTGTTTGGTTGGTGTTATTATCATGAATATACTGTACTAAAAACAGCCTGTGTTTGTGCGCGCGTGCATGTTTAATGTCATTACTACTTATATCAACCCGCTGCTTCCTCTGTGTTTGTGTAGATGAGGTGCTGGCACAGCGCTTTTTTGAGATGCCTCTACTGCAAGGGATTGACGTCATCACTGATCAAGTACCTCTGTTACCTCATGCATTCCTGCAGACAGGAGGACGATTTCATGCCAACATTACCGCTGTCATTGTTGAAAGAAGTTAGTACTGACATTGAATGAACTTCAGATGGAAGTGTTATGGTCTGACAAACATGCAATATGTGTATTTCTGAAACATCACTTGCATACTAGGTATTTCATGTGAGCTACATGCAGCTAGAGAATACGGTTTTGTGGAATATCTTGTCTTGTTCATACAACAGCTGAAACAATATGCCCTTACCATGGTAGATATTGCAGCACATATAGGCCTTCTGTTCGGTCCATTTCGGTTTGGTGTATGAAATTAGATCATGTTGCAGAAAATTAATAATAAGCAAGACTTTAAATTGTGTAATAACAAGGGGAAAATTTCACCACAATCCATGTTACTAGTATTCTGAATGAACAAAACTGCCATTTTATGACTAGATGGAAATGATCGTGCAAAAACAGAAAAACCAAATTTTGGGATTGTATGACAGTACGCTGAATGCCAAAGGTATCAGTAGGGCTGTGGTATACTGTTTCACTTCTAGTTCATACCTGTACTTGACATTGAATATGTGACTGCAGACCACATCAGTCTCCAGATTGTCTTCAGTAGCAAGGTTCCAAAGTGGATTATTGAGGTCAAATGCAGTGTGTTGACTAACAGGTACAGCTGATCACAAGATGATATACTCCTGTACATAATGCTGTTTATAAATGAAATAAATGGGGAATTTATTATTAGATACATAATACTGTTATTATAGTTGGTTTCTGGACTGTGTTCTGTTGTGTATTTGATGTTTGGGCAACCTTTCAGTGTCGTAAGCCAAGACATAGCTGGAATATTGCTGACTACAGTGTAAAACTAAACTCACTGACTCACTCAGTGTCATAACATTTGGTTAATGTGTATAATTCTGTCTTGACAACCCAGTTTTCAAGTGTATGTTTTCTTTAGTGAACCCATTTACAGTGCTTTTACTTTCCTGAATCTTCATCTATATCAGTCTGTTTCTACTTTAGTTTAGTGGTACAGAGTTTAACTTCACACTCAAGAAGGCTGCATTTATATATTGATATGGAGGTATGTTATTGTGGCTGCTTGCCCTGGTCCAAGCTCATTAAAATGAGATCATATCTTCGTTCTTGCTGTCATGAAACTAAAAACAAAATAAAATTTAATGAGAATCAGGTATCCCTCTGAAATATGAGACTGCAGTTAAACATGTGTACAAATCTCCATCACAGTATACTGACACTGACCTGACCATCCCCACTTCTGTTGGTGTCCCCCAGACAGGCTAACAACAAGAACCATATTTTGGTGTGAAGGATCCTAAAATTGAACCACAGGCTTTGGATTCTTCAGATGCACTATCTGCAGACCATGAGACATTTGAAAGGTAAAGAAGATTTATAAGTAAATATTCCATGTTACAGCTCCTGAGCTAGGGCACTACAACAGCCCTGTGATACTGTCTCGGAGGCAAGTCAACATCCCAGTCACTGCCGCCAGTGCCAATGGGGAGATAGGGTTTGCAAACATCTCCAGTGTTATGGTGGAAGAGCCCACAACAGGCCACACAACGGTAAGTTGGAATTCATCATCCGAGTCTGTGTTGTATCTTATGCCATAGGGGCAGTGCAGTAATCTGAGAGTTAGAGTGTTCAGTCGTCACACTGCTGAAGGGGCTGGTTTAATCCCTCACATGGGTGTAATGTTCAAAGCCCAGTCCTGGATTCCCCATTGTGACTGGAATGTTGTTAAAAGGGTTGAGAGCATAGAGCATCTCACCCAAGTGTCTTCTGATATCAACTAAATCAACATGAGTTAATAACGTTACAAATATTTGAGGATCGGTCAACAAAATGTGGAAAAAAGCATGAGATTTGAAGTGTTACGACAAATATTTACCAAACTGAACATTATATTTTGTCGTATCCATTTTGACAAATTGAGATTGAGAAAATTACTTTGAAGTTTCCAGGTAGTTAATCCCTTACAATTATTATTTTTTATCCAGTCAGATTGCATCATTCACTCACATTTAAATTACAACTCTGAATAGTACATCTTGTTACTGAAAATAAGTATAGTAGTAGGCACGAGGAACTGGACCAAATGTTTGCGACAACACCACAATAATGCTGATCAGTTTCCATCACTGGTTTGAAAGACCTGATCCCTTATCCAAACTTTCTCATGCACCCAGGTCCCACTGAAGATCAGCCGTGAAGGAAGCAGTGGATCAGTCAACATCAGGTGGATTGTGACTCCAGTTGGAGAGTCAGCAGCGTCTGTTACAGCTGATGACTTGGACAGTATGACAGGCGTTGTTACCATGTCATCAGGTAAATCACCATGGCTTGTTGCCATATTGTTTACCCTCCACCTGAGTACTCACCAGAATAGTATGTCACTAAACGAAACAAGTATGTAATTGAAGGAAAACTAAGTTCTATGGATAGTCAACTTCTATATTGCAATGGGTGCGACGTTTTGGTGTAGGTACTTATAAAGCAATAAAGAAGTTGACTATCCATAGAACTTGATTTTCCTTCATCTATACAACTTCTAAAATGCCTAAAGAAGTATGCAATTGCCCATCTCAATGTTGTTTCTTTGCAATTTAATTGGAGATGTTAAGTTTCTGTAAAAACTACATAGTTTTAGTGAGTACCATTAGTCTTTCAAGACTGCAGTTGTCTAACAGCTGCAGTTGTGGATTTTGTCAGATCTGCTGTTCTGTTTCATTAAAGATTGATTCTGTGTTTTGTTGGTTATTTATACATGTTGGTTGATATCAAATATTTTGGGTAGATTCTGTTAAATTGTGTCAGACATATGAACTATGTTGAGTAAAAAATATACCAAACCATGCAGACACAATGCATAGAAATTAGCTTTTATAGCCATATGGCTTTCAGCCATTGTTGCCTTGCCAGTTTAGACTCTCATTGGAGTAAACAAAATATGTGATCTAAACTACCACATTTGTGGAAGACACACAGAGAGTTACTGCAAGACACAAAGCTAGACATCTTACCCACTCAGCCACTGAGAATATGGGTTTGAATCCCAGATGGTACTCAATGCACAAAGTACTTGACTCTGTACTTTACTGAGAAGTCTAATTCCAAATATAGTCTATATTTTCATCTGAAAAAGATCTGTTAAAACATATTCTATGTGGGATGTAAGATTAAAGTTGTGTCTCGTGTTGTGCTGATTTCAGGATGCACTTAAACATTAAGTGTACTGTATGAACATGTCATCAGAGGTTCTGATATTATCTTCAGGTGTGTCTGAGATTGACGTAATCATCGGGATCCGAGCTGATGACATTCCAGAGATTGATGAAACTGTAACCATAGACTTGAGAATTGAGGGGTCTTCAGTTGAAAGGTTACGACCTGGCTCGACTGAGGTCAATGTCACTATATTGGCCAATGACAATCCAGCCGGAGTGTTTGAATTCTCTTCATTGATGCAGAGCAGTTATAGAATTGAGGTGAGTGGACGATAGATTCATGAAGATTCGGGCTGGCCTGCTGCAGCTAAAGCTAGATGTAAGAGGTGACATAAGATCATCTGTATCAGGTGGCCTGCTAACTAGGTTGACTGGGTTTTGTGGTAGCCTTGTGGTCACTGCATCACCTTATCACACCAAAGCTCAGTGTGTTAAGCCCATTCCTGGCATCCCTTGCTGTGATATTGCTGGAATATTGCTGAAAGTTGTGTAAAACCAAACTCACTCACTAACTTGGTTTATGTCATTATATCCCAGTTGTGTTCATCAATAATGAAATAAATGGTCACTGGGTTGTCTGGTCAATACTTAAATATTTAAGACAATCATATTATGAATTTTGCTCAGTTTGGAGTTATTCTGATGCAAAAGTCTGGAACATCCTTTAATCATAATGGAAAGGATTCATAATCCTGCTGTAATTCCAACAGTATTTTAAGAAAGAGTGAAACATCTTTCACTAGAAATTTCTGTCCACAGAATTTATTTCTGGCATCGAAGGGGAAAATGGTTCTCAGTTGTATCTTAGCACTGAAATTATCTCCTTCTTGAGTCAAGAATCTGCCCTGAGCATGTGTGTGACAAATCCATTACAACATGGGCCACTGTTCTTACTTTGCCTGGCCCCCAGGATAATATATGAAACAGCATAAAACACCATTTTGAAATAAATCATCCACAACATGTATCAAATGTGAAAACATGTAATGGTTGTGTTAGAATTAATTGACTGTGACACTTTAACTAGTTGCGTTTGAAAATATGTACAGATTCATGTGAATTTCAGTATCCTGAAACATGAAATGCTAACTCAACCTGTCATGTGATGGGATTCTCAATCATTCTCACCATGTGATCCACAGGAGGGGTCTGAAGCAGTAACTGTGATTGTAGAGCGCAGTGGTGGATCTCTCACTATGAAGGAAGTAGAGTACCGAGTATCACCCCGAGGAACTGAGGAGTTCTATGGAGGAACTAGTGTCCTGAGGTTTGCTCCTGGTCAGACCAGGGCAACAGGAACTCTAGTGGCCAAGTCTGATGGCATACCTGAGGTAAGGATGCGTTCAGTGTCATGGTTGTAGCTCAGATAGCATACATGAAGTAAGGATTCTTTCACAGCATCAGACTTATGGCCAAGCCAGATGGCATAACAGAATTAAGGATAATCTATTGCCTTTGTTAAAATTTTCATACATTTTCCACACAACGTTTCAAAGTGAACATTATGTTTATCTATTCCAGCTGGATGAGGTATTCACCCTCCAGCTTGTGAGTTATGGTACAGCTCCTGCCGAACTGGGTACCCGTCTCAACATTCCTATTACAGTATCAGCTAATGATGCACCTTATGGAATCATACAGTTCTCCATGGATCCCACCATTGTCTACATGGGTAGGTCACTCACTCAGTCATGTGCAATGTAGTGGTGGTCTGAAATATTCAAAGATTGGTCAAAATTACTAAACGACCAAGCAGTCAATCATGCTTTCTCATAATCGAACACAAACAATTTTGAAACACTTAATTGCTTTAACAATATTTGTCACGAGGTTAGTTTTGTGTGTGAAATTTTACAAATACTACCAACTCATTCCAAGTCAGGATTGAATTTATCTTAAGGACTCAGGAACTGTAGGCTCCTAAGATACTAGTCATTTTTTGGAAATGCATTTTGTAAAAAACTGAAAAGAACTGTGTATATTCTTCTTTATTGTTTGTGCATTAATAAATATAACTATGAAAATTTGATAAATGATCGGTTGTAATGAACCAATCATCAGAGATTTTAACCATTCCTAACATGAGCGGAGTGTACGCGTCAAGGAACTGTGACCAGCCTCACAGGCTACTGAGGTAGCCTAGTGGTTAAAGCTTTCACTTGTCACACCAAAGACCTTGGTTCAAATATTTTATATATTAGAAATGTTTGAATTCCCATATATACATATCGGAACTAACCATAATCCTATCTATAACCCTCATCCTAAAACTGATATAAAAATATAATCCTCTGGATCACGAATATGCAACATGGCTTCTGTGATTATGGGGAATTCCAAATTCAGTGTTCAATTTCAGTCAGTCTAAGTAAACTTATCCTCCGTGCTTTTCGTTACACTCCACCACCGAGTCTAATGAAACCTTATGAGAGGTCGCGTAATTTTACCATTGAGATGGACCAATCAGAATACAGCTTAACAAATCGTGAAAGTGGACATTCACACATACCTTTTGAACTTTTTATCTTGAAAAGGTTTGTACCCAAACGATTCCGAATACTATTTAGTGTACGCTCGCTTCCGGGTAATGCACACGACGCATGTTACAACCATGACAACGGTGAGTAAACAGTCCCTGAAAATAGTGTTTCTGGCAATATTCAAGGATGTCATCTTACAGAAATATTGACTAATGGTAATCATGTCAACAGAACCCCCAAAGCGTATATACAGCTGGTCAAATAACTGTGTTATATACATATTTTTGTTTGTGGAGAGATCTGTGTCGATAACCTGAATATTTTGAAAGTCCCTGAGATCCCTAAATAGTAGCCGTTGTTTGAGTGGTTAAATCTGTTTAATAGTCTCGTGTTTGATTGAACGGTTATAAGTCACTCAAAGGCTACTTGATGCGACCTTCTACTAGGTTTTGTTAGACTCAGTGGTGGAGTGTAATGAAATACACTGAGGCTAAGTTTACTTAGACTGGATTTCAGTTTGTGAGTTCCAATTACAGTAACATTTGTCCTGGATTGAGATATTTGTAGTGGAATTGATCACTACGACAAATAAAAGTAATATAAGTTGTTCACTTGTCATGAGGGGTGCATTGGTTGATGTACCCTTGATGTTTGTTTATGTTCCCTGAGCCCGAAAGGTGAGGAGAACATAAACAAACGTCAAGGTACATCAGCTCATGGGCCCAGAAATGCCTTTTTGTAGCCATTGCTAGAATTAGTTGACAAGAAAAACAGATTTAGAGTTATCTCCCTTCCATCAATTTGCATTTACACAACATCGGTAATTTCCATACATCACATGTGAGTCAATGTTATTCAAGATTACAAATTACTACCACTAAGTACTGAATGTGTTGCGAATGACAGTAGGGTACATTGAAAAGTTATTTGATTGTAAGTGGAGTACACTGAAAATAGTAGAAGAGCACTCAGCCAATCAGAAAACCATATTTATGTGTGAGGTAAGATAGTGAATCATAGCTATATACTTCCCGACTACAAGGCTGTCTGTATTCCAGGGGAGAGCACCAACATCAATACGATATACCGGGATCTGATTGTACAGAGGAGTCGAGGAACATTTGGGCAGGTGTCGGTAGCATGGCAGCTTCCACCCAGTGCTCAGGCAGACCTAACCCCCACTTCTGGAACTATCACCTTCGCTGAGGGACAGGCCCAGCAAACAATTCGAATAGCATCTGTACCTGATGATGTAAGATTAAAACAGCTTTGCTCATCCACCTGATATCTTATTGTTTCAAATCGTAATCTACTATCTGTTCACCTGCTATTGTTTGAGTGATATATAATCCATAAGTTTCCTGTTTGGACAAAGTGTTACATTCAAGACCTGGAGCTGTATACAGGAAACAAAAAAGTTACAGATCATGAAATATTGTGTGATATTTGTTGTAATAAAGACTGAGTGCACTATTTTCTTTTGTAAATACCACCACGAACTGAACACACCTATCACAAAGGTTACTTAACTTTTTCTGTTCAGTCTGTTGGTCACTATCCTTAACTGAGGCATTATCCAGTAGCAAAACACTGTCATCAACACCTAACTGGAAACAGCATTATCACATCTTAAGACTTTATATTTGATCGATGCTAAAAAGAAATTTATAAACTAGGAACAGAAATATCTTGATCATTGATTACAATAGTCAGAATTCAGTTCACACTTCCATGAACTTAGTGTGTGAATGCAGTGCTAAAATTGTGTTATGGCTTTTATTATTATTTGTGTTTCTAAGTAACAGTTCAGCAGCAGTTCTGGTTCCATCAATTACATTTTGCCTCTTCCAGGAGCAAGAGAGTGATGAGACGTACGTTCTGCAGTTAGCTGTACCTACTGGTAATGCCCAGCCAGGTATTCCGATGAGAGCCACCATTGTCATCAGACAAAATGACCACCCTGTAGAATTTACAGGTACTACATTGTATTGTATCTATGGAATTTTAGTTTGGGCAGATTTTCAGATTTTGGCAAGTAGCTTCAAGTGTATTTGGCTGTTTATTATTCCATGACACTTCTCTTGTAACATGATATCAGAGCTCTATTATTGTTGTGCTCAGTTTGCTTTCAGGCATTGCCTCCCCTACCCCATCTCAGGATCCACTAGTCTTGCATGCAAGTCCTAGGTTTTGTTCCATTTATGAGCACTTATGTATTGAGCCTAAAGCTGTTAATGTATATTCCAACTTGGGCCTTACTTACCAGCATTTGAAAACACCTGCCTTGCTTGATCACAAGGGATGTGTTATTTTCAACACAAACTGCCAGATTCTTAAATTCACTGGCCCTGTGGTTGGGTAAAAATTTAGACATGTATATGAAGATATTCATCGAAATTCATGCTAATGAATCATTATTGATTCACTCATAAGAGTAAATGATAATGATGAATTCCAGTTGGATGATAAACAATGTTGCTTTTCAAAACTAAATTATTTGTGGGCAGGTAAGTTTTACATCTAAGCATCACTGTGGTCTGACTGAAAGTTTTTGTTGTTTCACACTCTGTACCCACACATAAAACAGACAAAAACACTATTCAGATGATCTTTTAAACTCAATCGCCCATTCAACCACATGTTCACTCGCTCAATCACTGTGATCATCTGTGTGATGACACGAGAATTATTTCCTTTCTTCAGAGATCTGGAAGGATGCAAGGGAGCCATCTCAGGTTGAGTTCATTATTCAGAGAACAGGCCGTCTGACAGATACAACAAGAGTTCGGTACAGAACGTTGGACGGGTCAGCATCCAGCATTTCCCAAGACTACACCAGCGTAGACTCTGAAGTTACCTTCAACCCTGGAGAAACTCAAAAGAGATTCTTCCTGGAAGTCTTGGACGACAACTTGCCCGAGGGGAATGAGACTTTTCAGGTGCAGCTGTACAATCTGGGAGGTGAGTGGGTTTTGTCTGGTATACCAAATTAGACATGGCTGAATTATGTCTGTTCTGAATGCAAGTGTCCCTATGTGTCTCCATTGATGTAACAGGTAACCCACGCAGTGCCAAATATGTAAATGTACACAACTGATTGTAATGGAGGCAGTGTATTAGATTACAATGTATAAACAGACAAGTTGTGCCAATAATCTTGTTCTCTATATTTCTTTCTGCATGTTCTTCAGGACAAGCTTCATTTTTTCCCCAAAGGTATTATTAGTTTTTATTTCGATTGGAGAATATGATTGTACCAAGTCTTACACTGGAAAAGTATAACTTTATTCCAAATGGAGGCAATAGTTTGGTTCAGTGGCATGTACACGTATTACCATTTATAACTACATGTGTCGAGGGTGTAGTTCAGTCAGGATAATTAACATGGATTTCCTGGATAAAGTTTCTCCTTGACTTTAGGTGACTTCATCCTGACGAACAGATCCACAGCCACAGTCATGATCCTGGCCAATGATGATGCATATGGCGTCTTCCGCTTCAGTGAGCCGCTGGCGAAGGAGGCTAGTGAGGGAGAGACTGTTTACTTTGAGTAGGTTCATCTTAAAATTAGAAACATTTGTTGTGTTTCAATAGTGAAAAGATGAATGGATCTGAATTAAAGCTACAAAATTACACTTTGATTTCCCATTACATTTTGAATTTGTTTACATGAACAGTTTAATTCATTTAATTGAAATTGTATGCTCGGTGTGTTCCCTCATCACATCATCTATTCTGTAAGACACAGCATTCTATTGTATGTAGTTAATTTTGTGTTTTCTAATGCTGCAGTGGGCACTTTTACTATTGTAATCAATGATCAAGATATTTCTGTTCCTAGTTTATAAATTTCTTTTTAGCATCGATCAAATATAAAGTCTTAAGATGTGATAATGCTGTTTCCAGTTACGTGTTGATTCCTAGGTTTAATGTTAATAATTCTGCTGGACAAAATTTATGGGGATGGGTTACATCATGTCGGTTTAAAAGAAGTAAGCAAGCCACTGATGTTATACTGTCTATTACATACAAAATCACCTCTGAGAAGCGTGTCTAGAGTGTAAAACCGGAGATACTGATTTGCTGCAATACCATGAATGCCGAGATACAACAATGTCTGACTTTACCCAACAAAAGGAAAAGTTACTTGTGATGTAAACCACTGGTTGGCCATGGTCTTCGGAATGGTCAAGTATATATATGATTGATAGTATGTTGGAAGAGAAGGCTACTACCATTTGCAAACTGGTATGTCACATGAAGCTTTACATTGGATGATGTTTTCCTTGACTTTCAGTCCACGTAGTAATGAATGATAATAATAGCATTTGCAATGCACTGAAATCCACACCATGGAGGGGGATACTCAAGGCGCTGCGTTGTGTGTATTTGTGGATGTGTGAAAATGACATGATTTGTTGTCTACTAAAACTTCCAAGCACCGTTTGCTCAAAGAAGTAGCATTTTTGAGCTTTTCATTTCATTGCTACTGACATTGAATTTTGAACCTCAAATGAACAAATAATAACAAACCTTAGGATAATGATGCTCTTCATTTTTTAGCATCGTGCGTGACCAGGGTGCTTTTGGTCAGGTGGATGTCTACTGGCAGATCCGTGACATGCTCACCAATCAAGTTGTGTCAGACACAAGAGAATTTGAAGCAACCAGTGGTGTAGTCCAGTTCAAAGAAAGTCAAGGTCAACTGCCCATTATCATCAAGCCTCTTCCAGATGAAATCCCTGAGAACGAGAAGACATACAAGGTTGTCCTCATTGGAGTTACTGGTGAGTGAACAGCTTCATCTAGTTGTCATTTCCTGTTTTGTTGCTTTATATTTGTTTGACAATTCCACAGAGGGTGTTATCCAAGAAGTTTTCAATACTTCATAGTGCTGGCCTTCCAAGAATGTCTGCATCAGAACTTACTTTCTGCAGTCAATGATTGTCATAAGAGGTGGCTCATGTGTCAGCATGCTGACTTCGTTGATATAAGAGTACCGACTGATGCTCATGATCTCAATCACTAGATTGTCCAGATAATTATTTACAGATTTGTTTCATGTAGCTGAAATATTGTTGAACTGCAACATGAAACAAGCAAATATATAACTGATGCATTGCATTCGATGAGTCACAGAGTCGGTATAATGTGCGGCTTTGGTCTGTATGTTTTGTTAAGTGGTCATTCATGTGGGGCAATTTCTTCTTCACATACAAGCACATATATATATTGGATGATTACATCTGAGGCACCACAGTTCATTGTGCAATGTTCTCCGAAATATAATTAAGGGTATATGAATGTCAGTTTCATGAAGTAGGTTTGTCAGCACCATGGAAGTGCCCATTAAGTTCATAAACTGGTATCTGTCTAACAACCTGTAACACTTTCCTCACACATTAAACAGACACACTATGTTATACAAGTAATTATTACTCGCCCGTTGAAGATACTGCAGTGTAATATTTTGATGGCAATATTGCACTAGTGTAATACCGCTTGATGTATGACATCAAAATGGTTCAAAGTTGTGACGTCACAATGCTAATGCCGATGTCACAATTTTACTAGACCTTGCTTGACTCGCGGAATGCTGAGAGTGATCACACTGTAGGGAATTTCGTGGCAGTTTCTGCCAATTTATGTTGGCGAGTAATAAACAGAATACTAAACTCGCTTCCGTGAAATATCATATTTATTAATTTTGTTAAAGATTAAAGTGAAACTCGCTTTTGCTCATTTGATACCAAATCATTAACTCATTTAAGAAAAATGGTATTACACGGAAGGTCGTTTAGTATCCTCTATTACTCTTACTCCCTCACTTACAGGACGCTCAGGTGTGTTTGTCAAGGGGGAATGCTAGATACTCCAGCTTGATTCTGTTTGCCGTTTTCTTGTTTCCAGTTGTTTCTGGGAGGACAGACACGGTGTTGGCCAGACTGGATTCTACAAGAACTGAAGGCACTCTGAAGATCAAACAGAGCGATGAGCCATTTGGCAAGTTTGCTTTCCCAGCCATGTCTGATGAGAAGAACATTGCTGAGGATGTCACTCCTGGTCAGGAGGGGGCCACTACTGCTACTTTTACTGTGGAAAGGCAGCAGGGTACTCTTGGAAACACACAGGTAGTTTGAATATAGAATATAGGTTAAACCATGAGAATGTTAAAATAGGTTAGCCCATGAGAAATGTGAGTGTAGGTTAACCCATGGCCAAAGTGTGGGTAGGTCTACCCATAAGAAATGTGATGATATGTTAACCCATGGGAAATGTAAGGGTAGGTTTACTTATGGGAAATCTGTGTTTATGTTAACCCATGACGAAAGTGTGTCTAGGTTATCCAATAGCAAAGGAGGGAAGGGGAGGTGGGGGTCTGTGTGTCTGTGTGTGAACCCAGGCACCTGACTTCTAGGCTTGAGTCTCTATGAAGGTAGTTGTTCTGGAAAGAGAGAACATTACAGATAGCATTTTGCTGTCTTTGAGGTTTTTTGGGGTGGTTTTACAAGTACAAATGGCCAAGATTTATTTAAGTAACCATGTTAGTTTGATGTTTAGCCAAGGTGAAGTAAATATGTTTGTGTTATCAATCTTTGAGGATCATGTGCAATAAGTACTCTCATGATTATTAACACTTTCACAGACTTATACAAGGTACTGAGAAGTATCTAAGGTGTAGATGTTGTGATGTTAACTTTTTACCTGCACCTTTGCAGTGTGATTGGTAGCCTTTATTTGTATGCCCAGGTCTGTTGTATACTGGTGATACTTGTGTTATGATCTTATTATGTTTTGAAGTATTGTTTACCAAGGAGGCTTCAGGCCATCCATAAGAGCATCTTGTTCAAACTTTTACTCTTGTCAAAGGGGTTACACTCAAAGACTACCAGTTATCAGATTGTCATTTTTGTGGAAGCCGCAGTGGCAGGATGGGTTAGATCGCTGACTTAGTGTGCTGCCGATTAGGAGCTGTGTGAGTGTTGGTTTGAATCCCACTTTAGACTAGTAACAGAATTTGTACTTTACTGAGAAAGTGTAATCTCAAACATAATATTAATTAGATGGTTAAAATATTGTCTTTGACAACCTTTCTACCCAATAAGTGTAAGCATTACATTACCTACCCATCAGTTTTAGAAACTGTTTCTGTTATTCTGTATGCAGGTACTGTGGGAAGTTTTCTCAGAGAGAATGGGTGGCAATCCTCCCAAACTGGTGGACCTGATCTTTGTGGGTGATCAATCGTCGGGTGTGACTACACGAAATGACAAGCGAAGATCGGGCACGGGGACCCAGGTGTTGTTCTTCTCAGGTGGTCCAAGTAAGTACTGATAACTTTACAGGTAATGATGTAATGTTTGAAAATATATTCCAGAAAAGTTAAACAAAAAAAACTGAATTTTGGTATTGAGGTAAAGACGCTTGTTATTGAGGTAAGAAAAAGTTTGTTTTGAGGGGATGTCAGTAATGCATGAGTAAACGCTGAATAACTGGGAAGATAATCATTAAAAACTGGAAATATTTTCCAATAACAATTAAGAAATATGAAGACATCTAAATCAATGTCACACAAGGCAAAGACCTCCACCATCTCAGGAGTCTATGCTTATTGCTTTGTATTTGTCAGTCTCACTTGGTTCACGTCTGTTTGCAGGAAGTTTTGTCACCGTTCCCGCGTCTGCTCAACCCAAGCCTGCAGACATCATGAACGGTTTCAGTCTGAGTGCATGGGTACAGCCCCAATCAAACGTCAATGGTTACATCTTGGCCAAGACATCCACAGATAGTCTGAAGCACTTCTACAGTCTCAAACTGCAAATGTCTTCATCGTCGTCAACTATCGAACTTGCGCTGGCCAGGCCAAACTCGGTACTGCTGGCTACTCATATATTTGGGACAAAATCCAGGGGTTGAAAATTTGAAAAGGAATTATGAATTAGTTTAATGAGTGCTTTTTATGGAGCTGTTGTTATTATTTTGATATTATTCATGGTTTTCAATATTCATCATTAATATTCAGTCATAAATGACAACAGAATTTCCATGTATTTGGAACTTTCTTTCTATAACTTCATATTGTACATTTCATAGTATGGCTACACCGTTCAATATAAACGCATATACTTGGGGACACTGCCTTCACAACATAGTGTAGCCATCCATTCATTGTTCCATTTCATCGAACATACATAACTGCACATTAATCAGTTGCATGTCGTCTCCTTGGATACTGTCCAAAATGTATGAGTGAGTGAGTTTAGTTTTACACCATACTCAGCAATATTCAGATATATGGCCTTTAAGTAATGGAGTATGGACCAGACAATTCAGTGATCAACAGCATGAGCATCAATCTGCGCAAGTGGGAATCAATCGCATGTGTGAGCCAACTCAGCGAGCCTGACCACCCGATCCCATTAGTTGCCTCTTACGACATGCAGCATCGCCTTTTGTGGCAAATGTGTGTTGCAGAAGACCCTAACTGTGTGTAACATACTTGAAGACTAGACCATCTGCACTCCTATACTGTCTGTGAATTTTTCTGTGGTGAGTGTTTGTCATTGTTTGATGTCTCTGTTTACATGTTTCAGGGAGGAAGCCAGGTGTACCCAGCTGTGACCAGTGTCAACCTCGGTGACGGCAACTGGCATCATATTCTGGCATCTGTTGCCAATGGAAGTGCCAAGATATATATTGATGGGGTGCTCATTTCAACAAGGCAAGTTTATAAATTCTATTCTACCTAACATTTATTGCATAATGTCCTAAAAAAGTTTTTGGATCCCCCCAAAGAATTTACATTACCATCTCATCAGTTTTGAAAATGAAATTCTTTTGTCACAAACATATTCTTTTGTCTATGGAATTTGCAAGAAAAATCTTCTTGTGTCTAAATCACATTAATTTGTGTAATGTTATCCTGTTTCTGGATTGTAGAGCTCTAATACAACCTGACATCCTAGATGAGCCAGGTGTGCTGTTCGTGGGATCACTCTCCCCAGGACAAGGAACATACCAAGGCTTCATGCAAGATGTCCGTGTCTTCCTCAGGAGCCTGGTGGAGGAGTGAGTGTCATCCCTACACACATACAGAAGGCTCATGTCTCTGAGTTCTCACTCAGATTAGGGGTCATATAGATTTGTAAGATTCAAATAAGGGTATAAAAGGGAATGTGCCATATGGTGACATGAGTTGTCTCCCTGTCTCCATAGTTTGCTCAGGAGAGAATATGTTAAAGGACCACTAAACTCAATTTTTTGGTACTCTTTTTATCACTGCATATGAAAGACTTTGGGTTAGTCATAAACGAAACACCATTTTCTTTTAAAAAAACTTGTAGTTATTTAATACCAAGTGCTTAAAAGTTGCTAAAAAGCCGTCTGCTTCTCTCTCGCCCGCAAACGAAACCGCAGACAGGTTACGTAACTCTGTCGCCAGAGCCCTACAGTGACGTCATAGAAGGAACGTTTTCCCATTAAATGTATAGAAAATGTGTAGGACGCTCGTCATTTTGCTGATTTCTCGACGTCACCAAAGACATGCCGTATTGTTGTGTTACTGTCAATTGTTCCTTGGGGTCGGGTGATGGTGTCACTATGCACAGATTTCCACCAGACTCCGTAGTTTGTGCTTAAATTGGTTGTTAGTGTGTGCGAAGTGAGCTTTGTGGAAGCCTGTGGTATATATACTTAATCGTATGGTTCGCCCCCTACCACGCTTCCAGGATAGAAAATGGAGTTTCATCGAGTTTATAAAATCAAGACTGCTTACTACACATTGCTGACCAAAAGGATTTTGCATGGATATAACGCTTTCTTCCTCGGAAATGAGGTTGTGGTCAAAGTGACAATATTATCGTAAGTAATATTATATTGACCCCTTATATTGACCGATTCCAAGAATGAAAATGTTTTGTTATAAGCAGTGTCATGTAAAATCCCAATGTCAATCAAGAAAATACATATTTTACTACCAGTAGAAAATAATTTTGATTTTGTAAGTCGGTGAAAACAAACTTAAATAGCATTCATCCTCAGACAAGGCGCCGCCATTTTTTAAAATCGTGAAGTCACGGGCTATAGTCCGTTAGAATTATTGAGATTATGATTTGTTCTCATCAAGTTAGAAAATCAAAACTACATTTTACTAGTAGATAAATATGCATTTGAATCATGGCCAAAAGGATTTTGCATGACACAACTTTTAACATAAGGACTTCTTCCAAGGAAGCAAGGTGGGGGTCGAAGTGACATTTATATTGCAAGCAATGTTATTTTGACCTCCACCTCACTTCCAAGAGTGAAATTGTTATGTTATAAGCAATGTCATGCAAAATCCTAATGTCCATCAATAAAATACATATTTTACTACCAGTAGAATGTAATTGTCCTTTTGTAAGTCAGTGAAAACAAACTTAAATAGGATTCATCCCAAGACTGGGCGCCGCCATTTTCGAAAATCGCGAAGTCAAATTTGAATTAATGAGATTATGTATGGTTTGTTTTCATCAAGTTAGAAAATCAAAACTACATAAATATGTATTTGAATCATTACCAAAAGGAGTTTGCATGACACAGCCTGTAACATAACCTAAGCGAGGTCGGGGTCGAAGTGAAAATACTGCACGATAAATTTCTTCACTTGCTAAATTTACTTGGTTTGTAACGTTCACTCACCAGTATGTAGACACTTGTCAATAAACGTCTTTATACTTGGTCTCATAATCATAATTACTTTATAATCATACTTGTATGTATTTTGAAACTTAATAAAAAGAAGCGATATGCGAATGTATAACAGGAATGTAATATGTAGACATTTCATAGTTTTGCTATATGAATCATAATTCGCACCCATGCCCTAGTGTATGTCGTCTGCATCATTACACTTCACGACGAAAACAATGGTTCTGTTGAAAGCTACGACAACATATTAAAAACAAAAATGCAAATATTAAAATTAAAGTTATAGGAGCAATGTCAGGCTATTACCTTGTTCGAGGAATGTATCCATCAATATCCACAAAAAACAAGTGATATATAATTCATCTGCAGATTTTTCAAGTGATGTGTCTTTTAACAGTCTAATATATGAAAACATGATGTATCGTTTCAGGTTTTTCACATTGCTGTACAGTTTCATTGGTTACCCAAGACAGCACACCTGGCAACTAATTTGCATAATGTGCATCATTCTTTTTAAAAAGTTATTTAGTTAGACCAATAATGAGCAATCAATCAATGTATTGGTGGTTAATCCTTTGAAAGAAGGGCGTTGTTTTACATAGACACAGACACGACAGAGTGTATTCAGTAAACATTAATAAATGTACATACTTAAACACTACCTTTTGACAAATCCCCCATTTAAATCCCCATAAAACTAATTAATCAATCGGTTATCGGTTAATCCTTTGATCGATCCAGACAAGAAATGCCAAATGGGGACCTTTGTTGGGTAATCTTAGTGGCGTTACCACTAATTATACCTGTTATGAATTCATTAACTGAGCATCAAGTGAATGATGACAAATAACGTGTAGGTTTATACCACCTAACACGGATTACAACCTAGCGACAAGTGATTTTGACAGAATCGTCTAGTTGTAACTTGAAAACTAGGCAAAGCAGGAGACAAAACTAAATGATAGCAGAAACATATAGCTTTCATTTTTCACAACAGCTTTCGCGATTTCAGGTTTGTACAAACCTGTAAACGAAATAGTTCAACCCCTGAAATGTAGATGAATACTGCACAGGCCCCCATTTCTATACCCACTATTACGTCACGGAGACACGCCGCTCTGATTGGTTGAAATTTCGTTTGCGGCTGAGAATTTTGCACTGTTGACAAAAAGGTCGATTAAATGAGCATTTTTAATGACAGGGTTTCATTTATAACGATGTAATGTGTCACAAAGTGACAGGAGAGAATATCTCACAAGGTAAAAGGATAGAACATGTCAAAGTGATAGGTGAGAATATGTCAGATAGACTATGTCACAAAGCAGTATGAAAGGATATGTCCCAAAGTGATAAGAGAGAATAGCTCAGAAAGTGATAAGAGAGAATAGCTCAGAAAGTGATAGGAGAGAATATGTCATATAGTGATAGGCGAGAATGGTTCACAAATAAGTGACATCAATATTAACCCCCATTATACCCATGTGGGAAATGAAACGTCTTCAGCATGACTAATGAACACTTTAACCTCTGGGTTACCCTGCTTTTCCATTCCAGCCAGGTCTTTTGGTTTGTAATTAATGCCTCAATTTTGTACTTTCTATAGAGAGATCCTTGAAATCTATGAGACTCCAGCCATCAAAGACATCATTCCTATCTCTGGGATCCTGACCTACAGTACTGGGGTGAGGACGGGTACGTTCAACATCCAGTCTCTACAGGACATAGAAGAGGAGAGCAACGAGGTGTTCTCTGTCACTCTGGTGTCTGTTAATGGTGGAGCTGTCATCTCAGATACTGGCTACCTTGCCACACTTACAGGTACGTCAGCTCCAGTTTAGGTTGATAAGTGTTGGGGAAAAACAGCTGGGTGCGCTTACTGTAAAAAATATTCCTATTTTAAAGTGTATGTTATTGGCATAATGGACCATATTTTGTGGTAGTTGTTGACGATTACAGGCTTTGATGTATCAACTGTTAGTTGACCTCCTGCCTCACTTTGGTCTTTCCTTATGCTTTATGTGAAATACTGTTCAAAACTGTGTTAACCCAATACACACACTCTTTTACAGTTCTGAAGAGTGACAACTCAAATGGCTTGTATGGCTTCCTTCAATCATGCCAGCCATCACAGACGGGCAATGAAAGCGCCCTGATCACATGTGTCATCGGGCGGACTAGGGGAGATGATGGGGTCGTGACAGTCACGTGGGTCATCCAGCAGGACGTCAACAATGTATATGTTCCAGCTGTGGATGACTTTGTTCAGTCCAGAGGAGCACTGACCTTCAGGGCTGGGGAGAGGGAGAAGGTAAGGAGATCGTTCTGTGCTAACGACATAACATACTCCAGTGGTTGTGGAGCACGGTGGTGTAGTGGTTGGCATACTGGCCTCTTATGCCAAAGGCCTGGGTTTGAATCCTGGTGGAGACACCAGAATTTGTGACCTGGGTTTCATACTGTGCTGTGTCTCTTGGCAAGGCACTTCATCCACACTGCACTCAGTCCACCCAGCTGCTTAAAATGGGTGCCCGAAAAAGCAGATGTACAGACCAATATGGTCATGCTTAGCGCTTAGTAGCAGCTTTGAAAGTACAGTTCCGTCAGGGTACTGATGTGCAGCGTATTGAGCATACTTGATCTAACAGCTATCATTTACCTGAAGTGTAGTAACTGACTCCAACAGTTCATATCCAAAAATTCATTCACTTAAATCATCTTTAAAAGGAATTAGAGGGTTCGATGGATATATAACATAAGGTCGATGGATATATAACATAAGGTCAATGGATATATAACATGAGGTCTAAAACTTTCAAACTCATCACTTTCAACAGGTTTTATTATTAATTGTGGATATATTTTACCAAACTATGTAACTAAATGTTTGAAAGATTTGCTATTTCATCTTTTCAGAGTTTACAGTTCCAGATAAGAGAAGACAATTTGCCAGAAAAAGCAGAAATATTTCGTGTTTACTTGGAATCTGCCATATCAGGTGATGGACTTACAGGATCAACGAATCAGAGCGGAGCCAGCATCGACCCTTCGACAAGATCTTCCAGCCTCATCATAGATGACACTGACTTCCCTCATGGCCTACTGCAGTTCTCAGCCTCCACATCTCCTCCACAGCAAAATGGGCCAATGATTGTTCCTGCCACCCAGCCAGTTACTGTGAGTATATTTTGTTGTAGTTGAAAGAGTCTCTTTTCTTAAATCCAATCATACAGGGTTACTCTTTACTGTTATTATCATTTCTTGAACAGAGTTCAAAATAATTGATCGAGCTGCTTGGAACTTTCAGTATGCATGCACAGCAACTATTGGAGAATCCCCTCCCAGTTTTTAGCATTAGAATTATAGAATATGCCATCTACATTCAATGGTTTAATAGGTAATCTTAATGATAATTGTAATGGTATAACATAAGTAATTACAACTTGCTTTTTTATATCCCGATGTAGGCTTTTAAAGACCTTGCTGTGAGTTCATTGTGTTGCATTCTGTTCTTCACATCCAGATTATGGCAAGGGAGGAAGATCGGGTGGCTGCCCTAATGGTGGTTCGGGCTCAAGGACTGATTGGTGAAGTCTCTGTAGAATGGAGGACCATTGACGGCACCGCAAGGAGTTCAGGGAAGTCACCTCCAGATTACATTGTAAGTTTGTAGCATACTAGTATCTCTGCTTTTACATGCCATCATCACTTCTATTACATGTCTATTATGTCTTCACCATTTCAGCCATGGAAGTTCTAAAGACTAAACTGCCTAATATTTTAGGTATCATAAGCATGAGTAGAAGTTTGATATTTTTAAGGCGTTTGTTATGTTGTAATAAAATATCACAAATAAGTAAACATTTTAGTATATAAAACAATCATTTCTTCTATTTAGTCTAATTCTGTCTATTTTATGGTAGAAATAAGCATCCAATTAGACTGCACTGGAAACATTTTGAGTAAGGTTGATGCTTGCAGATAATGTATTGTGACTGAACCTTTAGTAGCAAACAGAGATCACCAATAAGAGAGAGTTGTCATAGCAACTAACTGAACAGCATCATACATGTATTATCAATGCAGGTTCATTCTTAATTTCAGATAATATACTAAAGAAAATAAAGGAACATTGTCCACCACAGTCACAAATATATAGTTGTAATGGATGAAAAATATCAGTATTATGATTCCACTGCGTTGATATGTGTTCGTACATCTGCTCCCAGTCATTGTATCAGTGAAGAATCCAGCTATTTCATTTGCCAATCAAGTCAGCTTCTTGAGCGAACAGATAATACTCACAAGCAAAGATAAGTTGGACCAGCACAGAGAATGCAGTTATGAGAAGTAGGCGGTGCTCAGCAATGAGCAAGCCCATTTGTTTTTTGAAAGGGAGAGAACATGTCAGCTAGTGCACATGCAGTGCATGATGATTAAAATTGGTTCTGCACATAGCTGCTCACAAATTGCTCATGAGACTCTCATGTGATCAGTGTAGCAAGTTCCAGTGTGTGGCACTGATTCATGCTAACACAGGTCAATTGTCAGGTCGTTACTTAAGTCTGCTTGTTTGCCAGTAGATTAAGGTTGTCTTATAGTTAAAGCGTCATGTTACTGATAAAAGGAAAACATTGTTTTGAACTTGAAGTTTCTATTACTCTCAAGATAGCATGATAATTCATATTAACAAAACAGAGCCTTCATAATATACCATCTATCTACATTTATTTACAAAACTACATTATAACTACATATGCCAATGAGAAATACACAACACTAATATACAACAAATCTCAGACTGTACCTGTTGGCCTAATATTTATGGGCAAACGTTTTTAATAAAAAATATGCATGTTTATGTTTTGAATATTTAGATCTCTAAGGTTTTTAAATTGGGTCATCTCTCCAGTACAGCTGACCTTACTGAGGTAGCAGTCTGATGTTCTGGTTAAATAGGAATATATACTTAGGGGATACCTAAGGAACAGGATGTTGTACAAAGTAGCATTAGTGCTAGAATTGTTGCACATTTGTGTTAAGGTATAAGAGTTATGATTACCTGCTCACTACAACTCTCATAAATCTTTGTTAAGGTAGGGGAGTTGCAGTCACCTTAGCACTAAGATGACTAAGTACATTGACATCCATGCCAAAATACATGTTTGACACCCATGCCAAAATACATGTTACTTCTTTTATATCTTCAATTTCATTTGCATTGAATATTGTCTGTCATAAAATTTACCACTTTGATTTGATAAGGTGACCTAACATGCTCATATCTGTGGCATGTCTTGATTCTGAAGCTCTATCACAAAGGCTTACTCTCATACCCTTCACTTCACAATCGTGACCAAAAGTTCTGTTCCTGATCTGGTTTGGTATGTCTTTTAGCTTGGTTAGTTAGTGAGGGTTAAAATATCCAAAATATTTAGATGGTACTTATTTTCATGTTGGGTTGATGTTGAAGCATAAAATCACTGATTCTAAAATATATGGTGATGACTTCCAGTTTCACTCTGATGTAAAGGATTAAGAACTAAAAGGCTAAGAGCTTCTGAATGGCACATATACAATAATTTTCAAATGTGGCTTGACCGGCTAAGATTGTACTGTATGATAAATTGACGTAGTTTGCCTGGAATACATTGATACATGATCCTCAAATCTGAATCAAGGATCACACAGAACTCGGCAGGTCCAATGTAAAAGTCCTGGAAGACCTAATATACAGACAATGCACTAAGAACCTTTGGAGCCGTCTTTTCTTATTTATAGCAAGCCACCTTGTTTAGTCAGATTCTACCTTTTTCACATGAAAACTGGAATAATGAATACTGTGCACAGTCTAAGATATGTCAGTCAGTATGCATGTACAGTAGTACTGACTGTTTGTGCACATCTTGGTCCATTCAGCAAGATACCAAAGGTCATGGCTGTGTGACAGGTATCACATCCCCCATGCTTATATGTCATGGATGACATCATTAGAGAGGCAGACCTTGCACTTCGCAGATGAAGTTGAAGTTCTCAGTGCAGATTGCATCATTCCACTGATGGTTCTCTTCCCGGCTGAGCAGCATGCACTGTGACCCTTCTTCGTTCGGTTCGCCATCAGCCCACTTGATGAATGTGAAGGGTTTGGTGAAGAACTGGGATGTCCACATCCACTGCCGTGTGCTGCCAAGGAAGCTGCCGCTAGTCCACCAACCTTGTGCCTGACTGATGGCTGCATATGGAGTAGGCAGATTATCATGTACATGGGTTATAAAGATTATCTAAGATAGATACACATGGATTACACAGATTATCAGTGATAGTTGCACATGTGTTAAACGAATTATCAGAGATAGCTGCATATGGATTATGCAGATTATCATAGATGGTTATGCATGGATTATACAGATTATAGCATATAGCTGCATGTGGATTATGCAGATTATCAGACATAGTTGCACATGGATTATACAGAGTATGAGATATAGGGGCACATAGACTTAATATATTATCAGAGGTAGTTGCACATGGATTGTGCAGATCAATAGAGATAGTTGCACATGGAATAGACAGATTATTAATGATGGATGCACATGGATTATACAGATTATCAGAGGTAGTTACACATGGAATATACATATTATCATAGTTGTACATGGATTACACAACTTGTCATAGATAAGCGGACATGGGTTATGCAGGTTATTAGAGGTAGTTGCACATGGTTAATACAAAGTATCATAGATATATGGGCAAAGATTATACAGGTAATCAGATAGTTGCACATTGATTATCTAGTTTAGCCTGACAGAAGGAGGTAATTCAGTTTATCGCTACTAGCTGCACACAGATTGTTCATATAGTCACTGATCTCTGCATGAAGATTAAGAAGATTTCTCTTTGATGGCTTGATGCAGATTATACAGATTTTCACAGATGCCACCATGATGTTCATTGTATGGCTAATTTCAGAGATATAATACCAGCAGAATCGTAATGACAGTGTGAAATCTTTGGAAGTGCTCCTAAAATCCCATGAAATAACATGGTGCATGCATGTGCGTGCGTATAGTTTGGCTGCACTTAGAAATTTTTCAAAGAGAGCCTTTCACCCCAGTTACCATAGTTTAGCATATGAATTAGGGACTTGGAGAGGAGTATATATGATTTAATGTATCATTATGAACCATTAAATATAGTTGATCAAAATCATATCACTAAGCATGGTTGAAATTAACCATTTTGCACAATAGCTGACAAGAGTCTTATCATCTCTTCAACACATAATGCTGTGATGTAATAATGCTATATTAGGATCATTGATATGAGGCAACCTTAATTTCATTCTGTTGGGCAAGAGTCAAATGATTTTGATGAAAGTCATTGTACAAAAATGATGGCTGTAAGGGTCACTTGAATAGGTTGTTGAAAGCAATCATCATAACTAGAAAGAGGTTATATCATAAGAATGGGGTCGATAAATCATGACTAGAATGAGGTCATAATTATCATGAGAATGGGGTTGATAAAAGACATATCAGCAAGATGGAATTGCTAACCATAATTTCTCTTGAAATGTGTCGATAAAGTTATATCACAAAAATGCTGATTGAGAGTCCTATATCAAAGGAATGGGAATGCTACGCCTGTCAGTGTACTAGAAAGAGGTTAGCACTGAGTAAGAATGTGCTGTTACGATACAAGCCATATTCCTGTTTACTGTAGGGACGGAGATGAGTCATGAGTAGTGATACGTGAATGGAGAGTGTGAATGTATTCTAGTACTGTGTGGCTAGACTTGTGCCTGTTATATATCAAGGTTATAAACAGGAATAACTGCATGCATTTAGTGTCTGTTGTTATTCATAACCTCGTATATCGTCTGGGGTTGCAGTTGAGTTTTAAATAAACTTCTCACTGTATTCATTGATTCAGTGTTCAGCATGCCATCAAAATATGTTTGATTTGTGATTAAAATTTGAATAATATAACAAAACATGTAGCATGACAGATATATAATATTTTGTTCAATTTCATATACATTCATTTGTATTCAATATAGACAAACTTTATGCCAAAAAAACTTCCTTATTTCATGAATACATTTTGATACAGATTCTTGTACCTTGCTTGACAAAGTACAAGATCAACATATCTGTAAATATTACATTCACAAATTAAAAAAGGTTTTATCCATAAAGTTTGTCTGTTTTGTACTTATTTATTTATTTCTATAAATGCTCAAGGAAGTTACATATATATTGGCAAAAATGTATTCTTTCAATGCAAAAACGATTGGCATGCCATTATTAATATTGAAAATTGACACTTTTTGTATCCAGAATTTCAAAAACAAAAAATTATGTTAGCTTATACAAAAACAATTACCTGGATCATTCTTTATGATGAATGAGAGGATGTAATGCTCTCGCACTGTTCCCATGGCAACAAGATCACTTTCAAAAGCACCACAATAATCCTTTGCTTCATACCATGATGTGTTGAAGTGTGAAAGGAGGTAGCAGGACGGCCAGTTTTCAATTCCAATAAACCCATCTGGACATCGGTTACTCAGGTGTACTGACTGGGATCTCATCCTGCCATTACCTTTAGCCGAAAGTTCATCAACTTTCTGGTCCAGTTTTCGCCACCATCGGAGAACACGTGTAGATAACTTATCTAACATGCGTGTGACTTTCTTGGATAGTTGTTTCAGATCTTCTCTGGTGATGGGAGTCACCTGTTGATCCGTTTCAGCCGTTTCAGAGACAGATCGTTTCTGTCGGTAATATGTGATGAATGGATTTATCTGAGCACATGTTTTGCTTTTAGCAGAAATCTTCAGTTCATATTCACATCCACCAATACTGACATCGCAAGAATTTGCTTCGACACCCAGAAGCAATCCTACAACCACTGCCAGTACCAAAGGAATGTACAGTGTTTGTAAACATTCATGAAACATCATTTTTAGATGTTAATGAAAAAGACTGAAATAAACTTTTTGAATTCCTCTTTGATGCTGTCTCAGCAGAACTGATATTTCTAAATCCCTGCAGTTTGTAATGTCCATCATATGCAAGAAGTGGGATCACAGTGGAATATCCTGAAAACTATTCCTTGCCTTGTCCTTGTGGCATATTGAGTGACAGAATAAGTTGCCTGCAAGTTAACTGGTAGAACTGACACAAAATCTCTATACAGTACTGCTCAAGACATTATATTAACATGATCCAATGTTGAAATTAGTACAAAATGGAGTCACCTGTCGACAGCAGTACTTGTATCTGGTGTAACGTCAATGAACGGTATGTTTGAGTATGGGACATATAGCGTCTTTTGTCAGACGACTGACTCTCTGCAATTGATACTCCCAGTCTGGTAGATCATTCTATTGAACACATTTCCTATGAGATGAAAGGAGAAGTGTTGCAATTTATACCACTCCTATGTTGAGATATAATCCAAATGGGGTTATTGCTGGCACAAGCCAGGATACATTGATGTGTTTGTGGCCTGGGAAGGCCTTTCATACCAAATGCATCAAGTCTTCTTGTTGTATACACGTACGAGACTGGAAAAAGAATTACGCATATCTTATGAGGATAAGGCATTTAAAATGTTCTGAATCCGTTGGAACTTTGATTTCCTGATCCTATGCAGATCCATGTGCTCTGTATTGAAAAAAACATTGATCCAGATTTACAGGAAAACGCCTTTCATATTGTAGCTCTCTGCTCTAGATTTATAAGTTCACAGGACTCAATTTTGAGTTTTTGCCAATAAATGAATGTGTGAAAATTAAAATATTCATTGATAAAGCAACAATAAAGCTTTTATTTGCCCTTTCTCTACTCAAAGAGGACAATATTGACTGAATTTTAACCCAGTCAGTTTGATGAGATTTTGGTAACCATATCATTATGTATTTTGTGAAAGTTGTCAAATACAGCATTGATTTATTTTTTTATTTTGATTATTCGTCACTGTATAGTTGAGATTAAATCATTTATGCTGGATTTGTTTACACCAGGGTTCACTGGTAAGTAACTTTAAGATTGAAGAATTTGCTTCTTATCATATTCAACCTGATAAACACATCTAGCCACACATGCAAACACACAACACAACACAACACACAAAGGGTAAACAATAGAGTTGTTTCTTATCTGATTGTGTTTAACTGACATATATGCACATACAGCCACACCCAACACACAAAGAAAAAACAAAACAGAAACAAACTCTCTAATATTAATGTGTAGAATATGGTATCAATGGTGATGGAAAACGATGGTTTCAGTGTTATATCAAATTACTTTCTTCACATTTATTTATGCTGGTGATGGAATGCATGGTTTAACTGGGTGTAGATTCGGGTGTAGTTTGGACATATTGTTTATTAATTATTCTTGGTGAAGGTAAATTTTCTGAATGAAAGAATTAGATAACTCTGTGGAATGACAAATGATATCAACATCTGTGGTTATGAAAAACGTTCACTGAGCTCACTCTGATTTTAAAAATGTTTGAAAATATGTTGTATTTATCAGACTTCATCATCTGTAAATTGATATTATAAGCTAATACATTTTATGAACAAAATCCAGAGTTTGAATCACTTTTACCTTCGTTATCTTCCTTGATCTGTGTGGCTATGGGTAGCCTAGTGGTTAAAGTGTCTGAAGCCCCAGGTTCAATTCCCCCCATGGGCACAGTGTATGAAGCCCATTTCTGGGGTCCCAAACAGTCAATTGCCCCTGCTACAAAATGCCCCCACATTTAGTCAAAATGCCCCAGCTTTTTTGGTCAAATTGCCCTTGAAGGTAGTCAAAATGTTCCAGTTTATTTAAAATGATTATATATATATACCAGTCATTATATATATTTTGTCAGTTTTGATATTATGTTCTTCATATAAAAGTTAATGAAGAAGTAGTATTTATGAGCCGGAGGAATATGCCTGTATTGACAACCTGTAATAACAATCATCATGCATGTTATTAATGCTTTTGTAAAGAAGTACATTAATTAAATATCTATCAAATGTTTGCATAATATTCTTAGTGTAATATTTTGTTCAGGTTGGAATATTCCAGATGTATAGACTAGCAACTTTCTGTTCAGGTTGGAATATTCCAGATGTACAGACTAGTAACTGTCTGTTCAGGTTGGAATATTCCAGATGTACAGACTAGCAACTGTCTGTTCAGGTTGGAATTTTCCAGATGTATAGACTAGCAACTGTCTGTTCAGGTTGGAATTTTCCAGATGTATAGACTAGCAACTTTCTGCCTCATTATTTTCATGACTTACTGTGAAAACATAATTGTTTTTTTAATGTTTGTTTCTTAAGGCCAGGCCAGTTGAATTTCTTGTTTTTACAGATCATATGTCTTCAATAACAATAGTAAAAGTTAATTTTTCCCTACCCCAAATTACCCTGTTAATGTGATATGTGTGAAATACTTTTGAAATCAGTGTGAAACCTAAACTCAGTCAACTTATTGTTAGTTCATATAAACTACCTAAAGGGTTAAGATGGAAAGTAGTTTGGGTTTTGCTTTGACTTGGGATTTCTTCAAATCCCAACTGCCCATAGGTTTTCTGATGAAAAAAATCTGTGAAACAAGAAATAAAAATTATCTGGCCTAAATAGTGAAAAAAAATAGTAATAGTAGACAATATAAGTATAAAGGCTTGTAAAACTTGAAATGCTGTTTTAATTTACATCAACTAACCAGTAGTGATTACATGTAGTTCTAACTGTCGTTACAGGGTGCAGCCTCTCGCTTTATCCTCAGGGATCAAGAGAGATATGGATTTCTAAACATCACCCTTCTGGACAACACAATTCCAGAGCCGTCCAAATCATTCACTGTGGAGCTGGTGAATCCAGGGGGTGGTGCCAGCGTGGGCCCGGGATCAACAGCTACCGTCATTATAGGAGCATCTGACGGTGCATTTGGCATCTACCAGTTTGCCAATGATTCTCTTGCTGTGCAAGCCCAAGAGACTGGGGATATTGGATTCAACAGTATCAGTCTTAATGTGAGTTTGTCTTGTATGTGGACAGTGTCTCTGTGTGTGGGGTCTGGTGAGAGGAGTAGAGCCATGTTTGTAGAGACAAAGGGAAACAGTAGCTTCTGGGATGTAGCAAGGTTGGCTGGGGTAATGTTGCGATAGGGTAAGGTGGGTTGAGGTAATGAAGACATGGGGGCTAAGATGGGTTAGGGTGGTGTTGGGATAGGGTAAAGCGGGTTGAAGTTGTGAAGAGATGGGGGACTAAGATGGGTAAGGGTGGTGTTGGGATAGGGTAAAGTGGGTTGAAGTTGTGAAGAGATGGGGACTAAGATGGGTTAGGGTGATGTTGGGATAGGGTAAATCAGGTTGAAGATGTGAAGAGATGGGGACTAAGATGGGTTAGGGTGGTGGTGGGATAGGGTAAAGTGGGTTGAAGTTGTGAAGAAATGGGGACTAAGATGGGTTAGGGTGATGTTGGGATAGGGTAAATCGGGTTGAAGTTGTGAAGAGATGGGGGACAAGATGGGTTAGGGTGGTGGTGGGATAGGGTAAGGTTGGCTGACGATGTGATGACTTGAATTACTGGAATATTTATATATGTTTGTAACTTTTTAGTGGATGAAAGTGATGAAATACAGAGCAAGAAGGGCATCACTAAGACATTTTTAAAAATTCAATTTGGTTCCATAAGATCTATGTGTGACATGCCTTTAGGCAGATTTGTTCATGACATAATTAAGCACCTCTACACAGTAAACTGACAATAACACCCTATACCATCTGGACCTCATTTAAACACAAGGGCACAAAATATTTCAAAATAAGGTTTTGATTACTACTTTTATAAACATTGAGCAAATATTTAAGACACAATTGTTTATTCCATGGATATATTCAAATTTTTCTACATATTGACAAGAAGAAATACTACAGCTGAAAAGTCATTTTATGGGATTATCATTCAGAGTTTGTCGGTAAAAGTTGAATCCTTTTAAGATGATGGGGAGGAGAGGTGATGATTTCAAGAATAGAATGATTATTGTCATTTTGCCTAATCATTTTTTTCTGTTCTCTCTCAAATAGATTGTTCGTCTTGGCGGATCCTATGGCACAGCTCAGGTCAGATGGCAAGCAATAAATGACAATCAAAATGACCTCATGGCAAATAATGGAGTCGTCAACTTTGCACAAAGTCAGACATCTGCTGCAGCAGAGATACAGATCCGTGGTGACTTGGTTCCAGAACTTGATGAGAACATTAATATAGTTCTCATTGCAACATCCGAAGTAAGATTGATATGCAGTTCAAAGCAGATAATTTAGTAATTTAGTAATTTTCTTTTCCGGTAGAATAGGTTTATATAACAAAAATAAAACTATGTCAGCTCTGAGGTAAATTCTTGTTCTTCCCTCAAAAACAAATGCAGCTCAAGATTATATGAAGATAAGGATATGATGAATTCTTACACACTTTATTGTTGATACTTTGGGTAAACTTATGTCATTGACAGATTCCAAAGAAAATAAAAACAACAATGTCTTTATTGTTTTAACTGAATGCCTATGTGTTCACAATCCAATGCTACATACATATACATACAGAATCAGGCCCATTCTCATACAGTAATGCATGTAACTGAATTAAGGTGTAATTCAAACTTATTAAACAATTAGCACCAGACAGGAACAACTTGTCGATCTCCGTTGACTAGAGATTCCCTTCAAGGGAAGGGAGGTAACTCTGCATAATCTGCCTGACTACAGTTTGTTTCAATGTAGCAACACATTTTACATGGGGATTAGAATTTGTTCATTAAACTGACTCTGTGCTGGATGCTGAGTATAAAGGTGTAGCTGATCCACCAAGCGTATATACACCTATGTTAGAGACAGCTGAATAGTCAGGTCTTTATGGGTGTAATGCTGAGATTTTCACCACATATCTCTTTTCTTTCATTACAAAAATTACGTTTATTTTCAAAGTTTTGAGTTGATGGAAAAAAAAAAAAAGAAACTAACTGGAATAAAGAGTGGACAGTTTTGTTATAGAATATATTCAAAGCAGAACGAAGGTACAGTTTTAAGTTTATAAAGGAAAATAATGTGAAACATACATCAATGAAATGATGGCAAGGAAGAACTGAGATGTTGCATCACTAACCTATGACAATCAGTACACGTGTATTCTACATATATGTTATATTTTGGATTACACTTTCTCAGTAAAGTACAGATTCTAGTAGTATTTGTTAATGAGAAAGTGTAATCCTGAGCTGATGAGACTCTGAGGATGTGGGTTTGAAATCCTGGATGGGACACCCCCAAAAGTACTCAAATCTGGATGTGTAATTCCAGTTATAACATATGTTACTTTTGACTACTTTCTAAATGGTATTGTGTATTCATTTATTGTACATTACAGGGTGACCTTGGGGAGATGTCACGGAGGACCTCGGTCGTGACAATTCTGGCTAATGATGGACCTTATGGTGTGTTCACCATTGCAGACACACAGAGGCCCACCATTGTGCAGGAGGGGAATACAGGTAGTGTTTGTTTGTTTGTCTTATGCTGCTCTCAGTAATATTCCAGCTATATAATAATAATGATAATAAGAGTACTTATATGGCACTTCATCCACGTCACTAAGAGACATGCTCTAAGCGCATAACATACTGAATTTTACACAGATTTAAGTATAGTCGGTGAGCATGGGTTAGTGCTGTTATGAAAGGGGTTTTTTTTATATCACAGCATTTGAGCTTAATATGGAAGAGAAGTTGGAAATTAAGAGATTTGATAATACTGAGTTTGTAAATGACATGGTGCTCTTAAATATAGAACATGAATATGCCCTCAAAGTACATGGTCAATGATATCATGCTCATAAACATGGAAACGTGAATATGAAAATACACAATCACTCAGAAGTAACTTGGGATGGTATATTCTTTATGTATATTACGTATACAGAATATTTTATCAAGAACTTCTCTTTTCAGATGTCTCTATTACAATTCGAAGACAAAATGGGCTATTTGGTACAGTAGACGTGAGTTACGCATCGCTACTGCCCAACGAGAGCTACAACTATCTGCCTGGTCAGGTAAACAGGGCTGAAAATAATGACTTCATATCTGCTTCGGGGACAGTGAGGTTCCTGCCCAACCAGGAGTATGCCACTTTCAGTGTGACCATCCTAGATGATGATACGCCAGAGTTGGATGAGAGCATCTTTGTGGAACTCAAACAGGCAGTTCTTATACAAGGAGCACAGCAGAGACCAGGTATGCAGTGAATGACAGGTTTAGCGTTGAGTTCCCTTCCACAAGTGAGTTGGGGATGAATGAGTCCATGACCTCCCAGAGTTGGATGAAAGCATCTTTGTAAGCTAAAATAGGGAATTCTTGTAGAAGGAGCACAGGAAAATCAAGGTATGGAGTGAGTGATGGGGGCTGCTGTATGGATGAGGGAGGAATTAGTGCATGTATGACATGAATGAGATTGGTGTGTGTGTGTGTAGGTCAAACATAATAAGAAACAACTTGTCAAGTTTACCCTTTATGTGTGTGGGGGGGTGAGGATGGGGTGGGATGTGTCTGATGGGTGAGTGCTGGAATTGAGTAGGGGCATAAGAAAAGTATAACAGATTGAAGTTGTGAGTAAATGAGATTGGTAAAGGGGGTGATCTGATTGATGAGAAGGTGTTTGAAGACGGGCCAGATGGAGGGAATGAGTGAATATGACAATGAATGAGGATGAATGGGTGAGCTAGAAAGAGTGAAGTTAAGAATGAATGAGGGAGGTATAAATACACTGTGAGTGAGAAGAGATACTTAGGTAGGTAGGGTTGAGAATTAGTAACGATGAATCAACAAATATGTAAATGATGAACTGCTTGTGCAACATTGTGCTATAACAAAACATAGAAATCATCTATTTCACCGGTGAAGATTATATTACAGACGTAATATTGAAGAGTACACATCTGAACTGCCTCTGCATATTTTCACTGCTGGAGTGTCACTTGTGTGTTTGTGACTTGAGGTTTCCTCCGTAAACTGTCATGGTTGGACTATTTCAGTTGCACGTGGGCCAGTGATAGTTATCATAAAAACCAACATTCTCATCCAACGTCATGAATATCCACTGCATATTTGTCTGTGTTACTTTCATAGAATTCCTTTGACAAACAAACCCTTGCAGACAATATAAGTTGTTCACATTGGCTCATAAACAAACATATAGTGGTACATCATCATCTTAATTTTGAACTGTTTGAAGCACAGGTATTGGTTCATAATAAGGAGTTGCAGAGTTAGGCAACAGCCCAAACACTGCTAATACAAAGTACCAAACAAATTCCCACAGTTAGTCATTTCAAGCAGGTAACATAGAAAATGTAGCTCTCATGTGAGCAGGGTACATTTATGTGTGAAGTACAATCATCTTTGTTATCCTTATCAGTCACTGTGCCAGATGCTGTTTCAGTGCAAGACTCTCCTCGTCTTGGACAGAGCTCCCAGAGCTATGCTCAGATCATCATCAGTAGGAATGATGATGCGAGTGGGAGGGTGGTGCTGTCCACGTCTTCACTGGAAGTCACTGAGGAGTCTGGTCCATTGGAGCTGTATGTCAACAGAGTTGGTGGGTCATTTGGGGAGGTGAGTACAAAACAATCCCTCGGACACTGCTTATCACCTTCTTGGGATTAAGATTAGAACCCATGACCGAGTATCATTCCATTTTTTATTTCTTTCCAACTAGCTACATACTTATCTCTAGGGATTTATACGACAGGAGAGGCCCATTTAGCTTTATACTTGTCTCCCTTTTGGAGATTATGGGCAGACTGGTATCCTTTGAACTACATGGCTGATTTCCTGTGTAGGATATAGGTTAGGATGAGTCTCCTTAACACCTTGCTTGTTAATGTGTAGGGTGTTACAGACAGTGCTTTCGTTTGTGTATATGTGAGCTGCTTCTGTGATGGAGCCTAAATGGATGCCAGATATTGATTACCTAGTGCAATATCTCATGTATTTTATTCAAAACATCTGTATGATTGAATAACTGCCATAATCTAAAAGTAAAGAGAATGTTTTCTCATTAATTTTTCCAGAAAATGTCCTAGAATATGATGTGGACTTTTTTTCACAGATCACAGTACGGTTCCGCACAGTCGACCTAGAAGCTGCCAATCTCCAGGATTACATTGTCACTGGTGCAGGGCAGGTGATACTCAGTAACGGAGAAGCACAGAAGAGACTCCCAATCCGTATAGAGAATGATTTCATACCGGAGACACGCGAGAGGTTCAGGATTGAGCTACTGGATTCAATCACTGGGGGTGCCTCTTTAGGTTCTCTCCGCCAAGCCATTATCACAATTTTGCCGTCTGATGATCCAAATGGAGCTTTTGGTAAGATTCCCATATCAGAAATGTTTCTCAATTTCTAACTGAATTAAATGTGTGTAGTGTTGTCTTTTATCAGTATTTAGAAGATGTTATGACGTGATACTGTCAACCTTATCGTATCAGCTGTCACTTCACCTGACGGATGGCTCTGTAATGATCCCAAAACGTTGTGTGGGAAAGAATAATGAACCTTAAATCCATATCTTGGATAACTGAGTGTAGTTTGGTGATTAATATTTAACATAACAGATATAGTTAGAGTACTGATTGTATTAGCATTATGGCATTAAACTTCATTCTCCAGTGCTAATTTAGGAAACAACTGTTCGAGTTCCTTCTGGTCTGTTTTAGTATTTGTACGACAGTCTTGAAGAAAAGAACAGAAAGTGCTTCAGGATTTCCTACCAGAGTTTAAAGGTGTTCCTCCCTCACTAGCCTGTTTTGGCATTTGAATGACGTTCTGGAAGTAAGGAGCTGAATGAATCTGTTTCAGGGTTTGCAACTACGGGGATGGAGACGCAGGAGCTAAATGTCCAGAATCCTGTGAGCATCACAGTTTCCAGGACTGGGGGAGTACAGGGTGTCATCACTGTCAACTGGGAAGCCAGACTTAATGGTAACCGTCATTTTAACAATGTGCTGAATCATCATCAAATATTTATTTCCTGTACTGTGAAGCCATGGGTCTCCGAGTACTAAGACACTGCATCGGTGCTGGAATGAAATATAACAACAAAGAAAACATGTACAGCACATGTAGTCTTAATATCACAAATTGGGTTCCTTTTTTTAATGCATAAAACAAATATTAAGCAGTATTCAAGGAAATGTCTACATTTTTGGATGATAACAGCAAATTATATTTGAGAATATTGGAAAAAACGTAGAATTATAACAACAGATATTTACATCTAATTCAATGTAGGCTGGACAAATAAGTAAGAAGTAATATTCATTTCCACTTACATTTAAGGTATTCATTTTGCACTATCTTTGTTCCCAGGGAATGTTATCATAACAACTTCTTTCGATTTTGAAACTACAAAATACAGTTCTAAAGCATTGTTGTTTTAATCTGCCTTTCAAGAGTAAAAGATTTCTTTCTAATGCATCTTTTTAGCCAATTTTAGTAACTGTGAAAGCAAACCTTAAAGGGGCACTGATGTGGAGCAATTTCCGTGGACTGGTGTAAACTTTTGTTATTGTTTTTCTCCCGTGAGTACCCGGATAATATCCCAGAATTCGTGACTGGTTCATGACCACTGTTGCACAGTCCGTGTGCGCAACTGAGAGTTTAATTATAGACAGATCAACTAAGGTCAAGTCATTTTATTTCATTACAAAGGTATTATGAAAACAAATGAAACACTTTGAAGGTTAATCATCTGCCAGTGGTAGAAATGGTAATAAACTATTAGGACGTTAAAATAACGATGCCAATTTACGTCTCTAAATTTTGTCTAATAACCCTAATTATTTTATTTTCATATTTGTATGATTTTGAAATTTAATGAAAGAACACACTGTCTGCTTATACAGACTTATATATAAACTTCTAACATGACAGCAACATTTATACATTGTATAGATTGCCAATGTGGATCCTATTTTACACACATAGTGTGTGTTTTCTGTCAAATAGATTCTGCTGAATGCTACAACAAATAAATTTAAACAAAATGCAAATAATGAATGTAAAACAGACTAATTTTATAGAACAATGTCAGGCTACTACCTTGATCAGGACTGTATCCATCAATATCCACATAAAAGAATGATATTCCATTCATCTGAAGCTGGTAAATAATCCCGCTCTGTGTCGTGTGTCTTTCAACAGTCTAATTTGCGAAAAAGTAACACATTGGTGAAAACCTGATAAACCTCTCATTGGTCACCCAAGATAGCACACCTGGCAACTAATTGTATGATGTCCGCCATTCTAAGTAATTCAGTGAACCAATAATGAGCAATCAATCAACGCAATGGTGGTTAATTCTTTGAAGGGAGGATGTTGTTTTTACACTTGCACTTTACGACAGGTTGTAGTCTGTATAGATTTGTACATCTACACACACTGCCTTTTGACAAATCCGCTGTGGAAGATAAAAGTAATTAATCAATCAGTGTGTTATCGGTTAATCCTTTGATCAATGTTTGTTTTTGTAACTCAGCTGATTAACCCTCTTACATCACTTACATGCACATATTACATAACATACAATACATTTGCCACAACAGACCTTAATTTATAATGTTGAGTATTTACTCTAGACAGGAGAAATGCCAAATGGGAACCTTTGATCAGTAACTAAAGTGGTGTTACTACTAATTATACCTGTTATAAATTCATTAACTGACCATCCAGAGAATGATGACAAATAACACGTGTTGGTTTACACCATCAAACGCGAGTTTGGAGTAAGGAAGATGTAATCTCTGTGTCGCATGCAGCCTGAAAACACTTATGGGCCGAAACTGTTTTGAGGATACCAACGGAACTTCGTTACATAAGGAATACATACAGGCATTTGCTGTGTACTTGGGTAAATAGGTGTAATAAGTTTGGGGGTTTATTTACGTAAGATAATTTTCAGATTTCTCTACCAAAGGCCAAGTCATCGTTTTTAATTTACGAATTCATATAAATTAACTGTGTGTTTTTATTATCATAAATAGTAAACTGGGGTAGCTACCACAGCTACCAAAATGTACGTATGATATTTACTGTCACTGCTGAACCAACAAAAAAAAACCCATCAAAACTATCTAAATATAAAGCTTTTCAATCTTTCGGACTGAAACAAATGGCTTGCTACGTGCATGTAGTCATCATATTTTCACATAACATGATTAAATATCGAGGTTAAAAACACAGAAATAGGATCAAATTGGATCAGTCACTATACTATCCAAGCATCCGAAAATAAACTACACTGCTGGGATATTTTGTTACGATCAGACAAGGAATACCATGGATATTTTTAAATAACGTCATGTGATGAGCATCCGGCCTCCTCACTCACTGTGTGTTCCAGGTGAACTAGCCACCGCTGACATAACACCTTCATCAGGACAATTGTACTTTGTCTCCAATGAAGGCAGCAAGCAGATCAACATCTTCATCTTACCTGATGATATTCCAGAAGGCGAGGAGGTGAGGACAGGGTTTTGCAGCATGTTCAGTGATATAGCCATGATGAATGATGCAGCATGTTGGATGATATAGCCATGATACAGCTATATCTTGTGTGTACAAGAGTTATCTCCCTTTTCATATCTCTTGCATATAGAATATGTTAAATTTGTAGCATTACTTTCTCCTATGACTAAGATGAGCTAATCTGCTTACATACATTTTTAGACAGTACACCTTTGTATCTTTGTACACCTATAAGCAATACCTTATGTGATACTGTAACTGGTTATGACAGATTGTTGACATTCCACAGCTGAAACTTATACCTTAGGAATCTTTGGATTATGTCTAAAGAAACATCACTTTTGTGAAATCTGCATTTTTATTTTTAATCTTTAATCAAATCAGATCTATATTCTTCTTTCTTTTCCAGAAAATCAACATAACCTTAACCTCTGCTAACAATGGTGGACGGATTACGGACCAGAATTCATTTATTCTTACCATTGCTCCAAATGACAACCCCCATGGTGTTGTCCAGTTTTTACGACAAAGTTACGAGCTGAATGAAATAATAGGGAGTGAACCCCAGTTTCTAGCCCTTGAAAGATCGTAAGTTGAAAGAATCATTTAAAACTGTGATTTGATAGATCTAAATTTTTTGTCATATGTTCCGTTCTTGTATTTTCAAAGATGACTACCTATGTTATATGTTCATCAAAGATCAACATTCTGCACTGGTACCATATCATAAGTAAGGTTGATATATTTAATGCAGCCTTTCAATCTAAAACATCTCATGCTTAGTGCTCCACTGTCCACTTTATAAGAGCAGTCATCTCATTTCAGTAATATAAGAAACATGTATATATGTATATGAACTATTAAGATTTAGTTTTGATAGTTACTTTCATATAAGTAACTTTTCATTCATACCAGCACCTTGAGCAAGCAATAGTTGCATGGATATGTGCGCTATATAAATATCCAATAATAAATAATAATAATAATAAATAATATAACCTCATTAATTAAATGTCCTTATGACAGTCAAAAATAAATATATCTTTTAGTCCTCTTAAGTAATAATTGTCATATGTTAATATGAAAACATACTGTTAGTTTCAGTGAGAACTGAAAACATTTGCTTCAAGGTGATTTCCTCAACATAATCTAAAACTCAAAGGTTGACATGACTATATGATCACACAAGATCAATACGATCAAAATCTTGAAGCACAGCCTTAGATGTACAATGACAGAAAAAGACAATCAAACAATCTGTCTAGAGATTATTAACACTCACTATAATGTATGTCAGTGCCCAGACAAATTCAAAGTATTCATTTTTATGTCTTCAGTTTAAAAATTTGACAAAAATCAGAGCTGCTTTTCTTTTGCTGTTCAGTATACTTATCTATGTGGTCATGTAATTGTATTTTCGGTTGTAGTGGTGGCACGTATGGCCGTCTCCGAGTGTACTACACAACATTGCAGACGACACTGTCAGATCTGGCGCTTGATCTTACAAAGCCATTTGTTACTTACTTTTACGAACCCCAATCTGGACAAAGATTTGACCGGATACCCGTTGATGTCTCACAAGAATCAAACCCCTTCATGGTGAGACTGCAGTGTTTCAGAATTTATGAGCAATGCAGTAATGAGAATAGTATTGAGTAATGAGTTAGTTTTCTATTGAATATTTTGTTTCCTAGTCTGTATTCAACTACCGACAGAAAATTGCTGTTTGAGAGAAAGAAAGGCAACATAGTCACTGAATCTCACCACGCTCTCATTTCACAAGTTGGGATCGTAGATGTTTAACCATTAGTATGACGACCATCACAATGTAAGAATAAACAATGGGAGTTACTCATACATAATTACTTATGTATATGGGGATTGTTCTTTCTTAGTAAACTGGTTATGCTGATATGCTTTGCGATGAATTCTGGGAGATTTAGCATCCATACGTGGGTTTTGAATTACTTGGAGGAACAATGTACTGTGATATTCTGACGTGTTATCTTAAGATATGAAGAACTGGTTCGCATGGAGCTGACGTAGCTTTATGGATGGAAGTAGTGATCATTTTATTTGGGCTTTGAGAGTATGTTATGCAGAATTTCTGCAGTTAGATATCCATTTTGAGGCATTGCCATGACACTAAAATTTTATGAATTTTCTGATCAGTACTTATCAGCTCTGTGTTAAACAGTAGTTGAAGTGGGTATTAATAATTAGACTGTGTTCATGAACTGGTAGGTCTTTACATCAACTGTCCTTTGTCTGTTTATACTCCCAATCTGTACATTAAATGTCTGTTGTTCATGAGCGCAGTTGTTTATAAAGCACTAATCAGTATATATGTTATCTGTTTGTAACATAGGCATGTAGTGCCTTTTGTCTCAACCGTGAAGACTGCCGAGCATATACATATCGCCGTGACAATGAATCCACTCAGTGTTTCTGGCACAATACAGACTTCACCGGAACCCTAACACCTGATGTCAATGCTCAGTATTATGTGAAGAATTCCACAATGGTCAGTATATATAATCATATGTCAGTTAGAGTGTGAAGGAGAAATCTGAAAACTGTTCAGGCCACCAAAGTGTGATTGAGATCTGTTGGCTTGATTCAGATACAAAGGCATGTCAGTGAAGTCAGCAAGCCTGTCCATCAAATCCAGTTAGTCACCTCTTTATGACAAGCGTGGGTGGCTAAATTCTAATGTGAATGATCAGAGGGATCCTGGCTGATGTTGAGTACATTCATGAGCTATGTTCATGAAAGTAGGGGTAGCCGAGTGGTTAAAGTGTTTGCTTATTATACTGAAGACCCAAGTTCTATTCCCAACATGGGTGCAATGTATGAAGCCCATTCCTTGTGTCCCCAACCATGATATTACAGAAATATTGCTAAAAGCACTGAAAAAAACATACTTAATTACATGTAATGCATTCACATAAAAATATGTTGTAGGTGGCCATGTTGGAGGGATCCCAAGCCCGACCAGCAGCAGATTATGTACCAATCACTGAGGCCTCTGTCATCGTGGATGACCAGGCTTCATCAGCTCAGCTTCCAGTGATAATCATTGATGACAACCTTCCGGAGCTTGCGGAGAGCTTTCAGGTGACACTGTTGCGAGTTATTGTAGATGACCCTGAAGCCAGGACTTCACAAGACCCGACTCTTGGGAATATGAAAACAACAGCTGTGATCATCCCTCCCAATGATGAGGCCAATGGGTTGTTCAGCATCTACAGCACTCAATCTAACACACAGAGTGAAGTCTTTGTGCAGGAGAGAGACAGGCAGGCTGTCAATCTCGTTGTGGAGAGAACAGGTTAGTCACAGTCCTGTGTTGATGAGAAAGATGAACAATTTTCAGGTCCCCCAAATTCATGTACAAAAAGACCTCTCAATAATGAGTAATTTCTCCACCAATCCTCAGGCATTCAGCAATCCGTCGTGGCATGCTCCTAATCAGCTGTCCAGTGATGATTTGGGGCAATCTATCCCACTCCTCTTGCACCGCCATGACCAATTCATGCAGTGGTGACGTTGATGTCAACGAACACGTCTCCTGATCATGTCCCAGACATGTTCTATAGGAAAAGGTCAGGACTCATGGCTGGCCAAGGCATATGGACAATATGGTGACGATGGAAGTAGTCACTCATGACACGAGCGCTGTGGGCACGGGCATTATCATCTTGAAAGATGAAACATCAACCTGCACATTGAGCAAAGGGCAGAACTATTGGTACCAGGATGTGGTACACACCAGTGAGCCTTCCTTGAACAATATGCATGTCCATTCTGCCAGTCATTGTGATTCACGCCACACCATAACAAACCCACGCCTGAATCTGTCATGCTGTCTGATGTTAACGTTAGCATGATGCTCATTTACATGCCTCCAACACCTATCAATGAAATCCAGAGTAAATCTTGACTCATCAGAAAACATTACATGTGCCCATCAATGATTACCCCAATTTCTACGCTGGATACACCATTGACGCCTGTTTGCCATGTGCTTGCGAGTCAATGGAGGCACAACATGTGGTTGCGCAAGCAAATGGGGTGTATGTAGCCAATTTCTAATCATTTTGGATGTAACTTTGAATTCCTGTAACTTGGTACAAGTTTATGGAAAGTTGATTGGCCATTTGTGCTCAATTTCGCAGGACCTGTGTACGAATGTATTGATCTTGTGCTTGTGTAATGGCTCTAGGATGACCTGAACGAGGTCGATCATCAACATTGTATGTTTATTGGTACCGGTTCCACAGACAGCTGATCAGACTGACACATTAAGCATGTGGGCTACTGCTTGCTGTGCAGAACCAATTTGAAGCATGCCAATAGCACATAGAGGACATCTCATTGCAAATTTAACGTAACACACTAAAGGAAAGATATGCAACACAGTAAATCTTATGCAAGAACCGATAGGAAAGCAAACTTGGACAGGATAAACCAGCATGCGACAGTTTTCATCAACCTTTCCTTGAGGTGTCAAATTTGACAAGGAACCCCTCCCACGTGTATGGCTCTATTGAGTGTTGCATGTGGAGCTCTGTGGTTCCGTTGTGGCAATAAGTTCTTCACTTGTGAACGTACTCTCAAAGCATGTCAAGTGTCCATGACTATTTATCATATCACAACCAGCATAGGTGTTAGCATTTCATTATCCCCTACTTTTTTTTAAGAGTATCTATACCTGAGTATCCAAGAAAAGATTATGATTTTGTCAATATCATGAAATTTTTAACTGGGTTATACAGTGTACAATTTCTTATAATTACTCAGATTTGAATAATTTTGTATTTGAGTGTGGTGACTAAAATAATCTCATTTACTCTCTCAGGCACAACATGTAAAAAATGTAGTGATTACTTGAAACAGATGATTAGCATTCCCAAGCTCCAAAATGTTGTAAGTCCCATCATCACTTCGATGACTCGAAACTGCCATTGCTTGTTGGCTTTATTATTTTCAACTTTCCATTTCATTTGAAGAAGGCATTTTGGGAGAGGTGACAGCTTGATCAACCATGTTTGTTTGATTACAGGAGGAACTATTGGTGAGGTGTCTGTGGACTGGTCTGTGGCACCAGGTCCTTCTGCTACGTATCAGATAGACTTCATAGCTGACGGCGCCACCCTTGTGTTTCCAGAAGGACAATCACGTTCTGGTGAGCTGCTGAACATCAACATTTCACAGCCTTCATTGACAAACTCTGCCTAACTTACACCCATCTATTTCATTATTTTCCAAACTTTACAGGTCATAAAGGGTAGAATGAATGTAAAAAGTAGTAACTTTGGCCAGTTATTCTGAAAACAATTAGAAACCTCTTGAAATGTGAGTTGAAATTTGAAAGATGAAAAGGTGTTTGACAATACATTATTTCAACAGATATTGATGATGATAAAATTAGTTACACTGGATTTCACTACCTTACAATAAACTATTACTTTTCTAGAATGCACAAAAAGTTGTTTACATATGGACCTGACAATGCTGTTTATCGTCCTCTGGTTGATGTATTTTTTTAACACTCCCACTTATGTAGACTAATTTTTCCTAAACGTGAATAATTTCAGTTGTGACTGTGACGATTTTGGATGACTTGACACCAGAGGACAAGGAGAACTTCACCATACAACTGAGTAACCCACGTGGAGGTGCTCAGGTTGGTCCAAGGTCGAATATAACCATCGTCATCTTAGAAAACGACAATGTAGCAGGAGTTATCAGTCTGGACGACACGGCCAAAATAGCCTCCGAAGGTATGCAGCAAGTGGGAGTGAAGTAACTTTCAAACTAAGCCTTACAGAGTCACAGCATTGTATGGGTCAATGTAAAGAATTAACTCCCTTGTCTTTACCAGAAACTAGGGACTGTAGCATCAAATCACTTTTCACCATTATGCATGTATAGGTGTAATAGCCATGCTTGTGGAAAAACTAAAGAGAAAATATATAAGATCTGAAGAAGGTTCAAGAAGTAGCACAGAAATGCTGTGTTATACAATAAAGAAGTTGCCATCAACAAACTCATCTTATATGTGAAATCTGGTTCACGTCAGCCTTTCCTCCTATATGAAGGTGACATACCATGTTATAACTGGAATACTAAGAGCGGTAGGTTCAAACCCATCTCACTATCTGTCTTCATCACTATCACTTGTTACATTTTGGCTTGGCATATCAGTGGCTGATAGTATGAGTGACATCAAGCACCCAATCACATGTTGTCAGCTCTTTTCACAAAAACCTGGGTATGGGAATGTATTCACTCAACAAATACAGTCAACTGAGTTAGTGAATACCACTTTGCATTATTCCAGCAGTATCATGGCAGGAAGAAATAGTCTTCACATCTTTTCCTGATATGAGCAATCAAACCTGGGTTGTTGGTCACTTCAGAAAACAAACTAGCATATGTGGGAAACTAGAACTGATTACCGCATACCAGGAAATTTTCAAGGTACTAAAATTTCAAGGTTTAAGACCCCCAGAACTTTCAAGGTGATTAAACTTTCGAGGTTTGGGGACCTAAAGTATATAAATATTTTAGACAAATTTAATTTCAAGGTTTGAAGAAAGTTGCCAGTAACATCACTTACTAGACCAATACTCACTGAGGAGTCAGTGATAACTGCCATCTGACTGTTACAACTTTGGGTATACCAGTCAATGGCAGCAATACTAGTAATGAAAACAAACATTAGATCTTTGTTGTGATAAATGACCCTCTGTTGGCAGAGTTCAAACATGATACCATTTTTTCTTAGATGATATTGTTTTCTTGACAACTAACTATCGCCAATGCAGGCTGTTTGGTTAGAGAGTGAAATCAAGTGTATTTACAGTTGGTTTGACTTATGTAAGACACTGATTGAATTAAGTGATTTTTTGGATAATGCATGATGTTATTCTGGACCCATAATTACAATGAAATAGTCTTGACACCTCGTTTCTGTTGGGTTTTTTTATTCAGGCTCTTGAGGGTTACTGAACATTTAAATTAGTTGTAAACAGGCATTACAGGGTTAATGTGTATGTCAGGAAGTCATTGGTTGCCAGCCGTTGAAATGCTTACCAATAGGAAATCCAATCCAAAGGTTAAAAGTTCGTAATAATTCATGGATATATAATTCTTTTCAGGTTGCATCATGAACCTCAAAAACCTCGGAAAATACATGTCTTGAAAATTTCCCAGCATACGATATGTCAATATCAATATTTTATGGTATTCCTGGTTTTCTGGTATTCCTGATTTTCTGGTATTCCCTACTGGGATACTACTGGAATGTTGCTAAAAGTGATGTTTAACAAACTTACTTACCCTTAAGGAATCATGTCTTTGTGTTCCTTGTCAATCATCAGGTGAAAGTTTCACATGTCGGGTATCAAGGACCTCGCCAGCATATGGCACAGTACAGGTCAGCTGGATGGTTGATGGTATGAATGGCCTGCTGCCACAGAACGGCTTCCGGCAGTACAGTGGAATACTGACATTTGCGCCTGTGAGTATATCGTCATGCTGGGTGTATCATTCAGAAAACAGAACCTCACAAAAGCAGCTATTAATACTTGTATATCAACACTTACTTTTGTTTCACACCAAGAGATGTAATGGTAAAATTGTATTTGTCATAAAAATCTTTTTTTTTCAAATTGATAAGTGTGTAATCAGTTGTAAGTAGTGTCTTGCACCTGAAATGTACATCTGTTCAGCAAGTTGGCTGAGAGACTGTTGATATCAATGTATTGTGACCAGTGATGTTCAATGACATCACAATTATCTGCAGAATAATCTCATGGCAGAGAGGCTATTGATATCATTGTATTGTGACCAGTGATGTTAAATGACACAACAATGATCTTCAGAACAATCTCATGACTGAGAGGCTATTGATGTCATTGTATTGTGACAAGTGGTGTTCAATGACATCACAAAGATCTGCAGAACAATGTCATGACCGAGAGGCTTTTGATGGCATTGTATTATGACCAATGACTTTCAATGATATAACAATGATCTGCAGGACAATCTCATGGCTTAGAAGCTATTCATGTCATTGTACTGAGACCAGTGGTGTTCAGTGCCATCACAATGATCTGCAGAACAATCTCATGGCAGTGAGGCTATTGATAGCATTGTATTGTGACCAGTGGTGTTCAATGACACAACAATGATCTTCAGAACAATCTCATGAATGAGAGGCTATTGATGTCATTGTATTGTGACTAGTGGTGTTCAATGACATCACAATGATCTGCAGAACAATGTCATGACTGAGAGGCTTTTAATATCATTGTATTGTGACCAGTGGTTTTCAATGATATAACAATGATCTGCAGGACAATCTCATTGCAACAAATTTCCCAAGTGAATTTAAATTTGGATTATAAATCAGAATGTTGCAGTCTACACATGGCTGGTGTCACTTAGAGTATATAAAAATACAAAATGGCAATTATGAATATACAAAATGGCAACCTGGAGATATGATGGAGGAAGAAAATGCATTAGAATGACACATCTGTATCTAACAAAATAACATGTCATAATGATATATCTTGCTATCTGTGTGGTTAAGGTAATATTTAGTTTGTGTTTTCGATATGGACACAAACCTCCATCGTCCTGTTTACAAGTTTTTGTTCCTGGAGAGATTATTAATTGAGACAAAATAGGTATGGATGCATGTTAATAACTGAAAACCTTTGAAATGAGGTTTGTAGTGATATTTTTTAATTAAGTGATTATCTTTATAAAATTGTGTTTGTTTACTTTCAGGGTGATTTGTCTAAAGTGATATCCTTGTCAGTGTTGACTGATGAAACACCTGAGGTTAACGAGGAATATCGCCTTAGATTGTTTAATCCAATCACGCAAGGTAGGTTTGGCCTTTCATTGTTTCTGTTCTTCCAGTTCACTTAGGCTTAGGGCTATTTAAGAAGCAAAAATGACCAGACAGTGAATAGTCATCAATTAATAAGTTCACTTTACCTTTTTATTACAAGGAACATCCTTTTTCATACTTTCACTGTTTGCCTTTGACAGGCAAAATAGACACATTTACAAATTGTGTTGGAAGGCTTTATTTGACAGGAAACTTCGTACTGCCACCCTTGAATCTGAAAACACATGCTTGGATATGGGCACTTTTTTAGCTTACAGGATCTGCATAATTTTAGAATAGAATATGAAGAATGGTTAGAATACAAGCTGACATGTTCATATGCACAAGGACTAGACTTTCTCGATTTGCCCATCAATCTGTCTGTCTGTCAGATCTTTAAAACTGTACATTGTATTTACTACAAATCAAAATCTTAAGTTTGAGCAAGTTCTCAGTCATATAATATAATATTCATCTGAGGTCACAGTCTTGTCAAACTTCATCTCACTATATTTATCCTTATTTGTACAAAAACATAAGCTATTTGAACATGTCTGTTAAGTTTAATTCAAAGATATCTACAACTTTAAGATTTGTCTTTTCCCGTTGGTCAAATTTTAAAAATATATTACCTCATTTTAGGATAACATCAAAGTGAATGGTTAAATTTACAAAGTGAATGTCAAAATTTACAATTAGTTTCTTGAATGGAACAATGAAACATATGAAACTGACCCAAGTGCATCAACATAAGATGGTTTGAGCTAACATATGTTAGTAAAGTGTTACTAGAATTCTTTTTCTCTTGCTCCAGGTGTAGGCATCACTGGGGCTGCTACAATTAACCCCCTCCGAAGTAGTGCCATCATCACCATCAGAGGCAGCGATAACCCACATGGACTCTTCCAGTTTGCACTCACATCTCAAGCCGTTCGTGTTGAAGAAAATGTTGGAAGAGTCAACTTGCAAGTTGACCGAAAGTTTGGAACCATCGGTGCCGTCCAAGTGTCCTACATTATCTCAGCGGGTTCTGTTACACCCACTTCAAATGTTTTAATTTTAGCAACACCCAATGACGACTTTAGTGCCATGAATAACGGTCAGGTAACCATTCCTGATGGTGGAGCATCTGGCACAATTGTTGTTGACATCAGGAATGACGACACTCCTGAAATAGATGAGGTGTTTATCGTCACTCTGACAGGTGTGACATTGATAGGATCTACCAATGTACAGTTTCCCCCTCAACTTGCATCAAATGTCACCTCAGAGGTTATCATCAGTGCCAATGATGGAACAAAGGGTGTGATCATGTTTGGTGAATCTTCAAGAAGGTAATAAATGCTCTTGGTCCAGTACTTATGAAATTAATTTTCTTGTCCTACATTTTATTGATAAGAACACCACAAGTTTCATGATGTAATGACTTAGGGATGTAACAAGACTTTACCTATTGATTGAATATTCATAACAGTTTGTATTTTTTTAGATTGGATAATGCTTGTTAGGCTGTCCTTTGTTTGACATTTATGTTGTACTACATATCCAATGATGACTGATTTGTGTCCACCTATTTAAGTTTTGTATTTTGGATTAAATTTTAAATTTTCAAAGCTTTCTGATGAAATGGTAAGAACTTTCTGTTGTGATTTGTTTCAGTTTCTCAGTTGATGAGAACAACATGAATATATCTCTGTCTGTGGTGCGAGATCGTGGAACTTTTGGCGAGGTCTCTGTATACTTCTATGGCCAGGCAATTACTACAGGGATCCAGGACGGAGTAGACTACAAACTCACTCCACAGGTATGGGCAGTTCAAGGAACTATTGTATCAGTGTTTCAAAAACAGGGAAATTGTTGTGCATCCAGATTTTGAAAGCATTCTGATCATTGTCAGTAGAAATGCTTTAAACAGATGCTTGTAAGGTCTTGTTGAATATCACAGAGGATCCCAAAGCTGTTTCTACCTGAGTAAATAATTTCTTAGATTCAATGTTTCAGCACCTTCTGATTTATTTATACATGTTTTCATATGTTAAAAATACAATTTTTTTATTTTACTTGTTATTTTTTATTGTACTAATGTTTGTGTAGCATGAATATCCAGTTCAACTGCTCAAAGACATTTTGTTTATATCCTCAGTAGATCTTGAAAAGTATATCCCCATGGTACACAATCAATATATTTCCTTTATCTAGCAAATAACCTTTGCCGCTGGGGAGAACATTAAGACTATGCTGGTGGAAATTATTAATGATAACATACCTGAGCCAAATGAGATCTTTGAGGGAATCTTGGCAAACCCTCAAGGAGCTGAACTTGGGAGTTTTGCAACAGGTAAGTCACAACAGTGAAACCAAGAGCTTTTGAGGTCTTAATACCACCAAGTGTTCTCAGAGCCATGAGTGTCATAACTTGCTACTTAAACCAACATAACAGTAGTGTATTCAGTGTTTTAACTAAAGAATTCTGCCTCAAATGCATTGAAACAGATGCTCATTGCACTGATCTCTGGAAGTTTCTGGTCTAGAATATTAATGAATGTGACATTAAATGTGAACTTATGGAATGCCTTTATAACATGTATCATAATTATATAATTGCTTTGTTTTAATTTTGCTGTTAAAAGAAATATATTAATGAGTCATTCATCCATGTCTGTCTTCAGCTACTGTGACTATCCTGGCAAATGATGATGCCAGTGGTGTAATCGACTTAGAAGACAACACCACAGTGGTGTTACGCGAACCAACAGGTGACAACCTGGTACAGAGCAAGGCCGAACTGCGCTTGTACCGAGGTCCAGGGAACTATGGTGTGGTTCGTGTACCATTCACCATCACATCAGCTGACAATGTCCCTGTCACAGACATCGTGCCTGCATCTGGATTCATCATATTTGAGGATTTATCTGTGAGAATTTAATAGTGTGATAGTCAATTTGTCTGTTTATGCTTGTTTTAGTTCAGTAGGTTTAACAGCTACTTATTAAGATAGAGTGCTTCATGTTATGACAAGGATGTAATCTTGTTTGATGCTAGAACATGTCATATTTAGGATTTAACTTTCTTAGTATTTTTTAGTATTTTTTCTGGGTTGACTAAATATCCAGAGTACCCTCAGAGTCAGGCACCTAATCGTCAGCACACAAAGTCAGCTGCCTAGCCTGCTCAACCACTGTGACTTCCACAAAAATGGAAGTCAGACAACTGGTAGTCTGGACTGCGTACTTTGCATACCGTCTGATAAGTGATTGATGTTGTAGAATGGTTGATGTTGTTTCAAATTGAATGTCTATGTGTGGTCATGGTTTCATTCACAATATTTGCCACAATGAAGTGAGATGTCCTTGTCATGAGCTGTAACAAAAATTTCAAATTTTCTTTCAGTTTCGCAGTACACTGGAGATTCAGGCTGTTGATGACAACATCCCTGAGGGTCTGGAAAGGTTCACACTGACGCTTCAGGTACCAGACAACAACGCCAAGCTGGGATCCATGGTGCAGAAGGAGATCATTATCGAACCTAATGACTCACCTCAAGGACTCTTAGAAATATTTGTGTCCAACACAAGGTAAACACACCATGACTGTTTAAGTAACGAGTAGTCAGGTGATATTAGGTAGTACTTCAGGTAGTGCTTTGTTCATGTGATTTCATAGAAACTGTATTTTATACTGTTGACATAGGATATTAAAACTGAATGCTATGTATTTTGAACAGATTGATAACTTTTGAATCATAGTTGATGCATGACTGCAACAGGGTTTTGCCAGGTCAGGTCAGGTTATACCTAAACATTTGTCATAACATAACCTTCAGTGTATGTAAAGGGAAGCCTCTAAGAATACTTTACTAAAGCTCCAAGGATACAGTGCAAAATCTAAGAGCTGGATTTATGAAGGACATTGTGCAAAAAGCCTCTTTGGATACTCTGCCAAAGCCCTGAGAAACTATGTAAAACCGCTAAGGAAACTGTGCCAAAGCCCTGAGAAACTATGTAAAAGCTGATAAGGAAACTGTGCCAAAGCCCTGAGAAACTATGTAAAAGCTGATAAGGAAACTGTTCCAAAGCTCCAGAGTATACTTACATGAAAAATCAAGGGCACTGGACAGAACCTGAATTATAATTTTGACACAGTTCACTATTCATTATGAGAGAGAAGTGAAAAAAGAGGGAGAGCCAGGTGAACGCAATTAGCACCAGATCCGACAAAGTTATTGATTCATTCATCTGTGCTGTGTCATATCCATTTTTCTCTCACATGCCTGACTGTTCCTCTCTTTGCACACCTCCCTCGTAACAAATAGGGAACTGTTTGGAGATTTTAATGACAGTTTGTTATACAACTTTTTTATTTTTAGGAGATTAATTTTGAAAAAAATCACAAATTGGTCTGATACTTTGATTATGATCAGCATTTCATTGAGAATTATACGTTTATTGAAATATATGTCATATTTGGGATTTCACTTTCTCAGTAAAGTACAAATTCTAGTACTTTTTTGGTTGAGTCCCATCCGTGCTTCCAACCCACACCCTCCGAGTCAGGCACCTACTCACCAGCACACAAAGTCAGCCGCCTAGCCCGCTCAGCCACCACGACTTCCACAAGAGAGCTAGGCGGCTGACTTTGTGTGCTGGCGATTAGGTGCCTGACTCTGAGGGTGTGGGTTGGAAGCACGGATGGGACTCAACCAAAAAAGTACTAGAATTTGCACTTTACTGAGAAAGTGAAATCCCAAATATGACATATGTTGCATTTGAACACTTTCTAAATGGCATCGTGTAATCATATATGTTTATTATTTTTAGATTGCAATTAATGAGGACATGATGAATGTGCACTTTATATGTTTTGTGTTGTCAAATCTGAGTTTGGAATCTGAAATAAGTGCATTGAAAACAGATTGTTGTTTTGTTTTGCCTGACACATCATCTTTGAAAGTGTATTAATTTTGTAGAAGATCCTATTATGAATCATTTTCTTTATGATGTTGTTATAAATCCAAATCACATCTCCAAACAGGTTCGCCTACCATAGTCCTTCCACTATAGTCCTCGATGCAGCATAAGCACACCCTGTGAGCACATGCATCCTCTCTAAGAACTTTGCTGTTTGCAAAGTTTAATTGATTATGATTCTATGTTTTCAGGAACACAACAACTTCCCTAGAAGAAAGCCCTGGAATAGTTAATCTGGACATAATCAGATCAAGAGGGTCAGATGGGAAAATTACTGTAAATGTCAACACAGTTGCAGAAACAGCCTTGACAGTGTCTTCACAGGGGGAGATAACTCTAGCCCTGCTACAGAAGATACCCAGTGTGCAAGTGAGTGGATGGCATAGTTTCAGTGTGGGAGGCGCCACCTACATTCTGATGATGACATCTCTGCCAAGTGGTACAACTCTGAGATCCCAGGTTCCAACAGGTCCTTATCAAGGAGACGGCCAGTCAGCTCTCTTCAGGTGGCAGGGAGAGGCTGTGTACGTCAGTGTGAGTACTTCAGCTGTATTTGGTTGTATCAGTACAGATTATTAGCCAAGAGTATTTCATTACGATTGGTATCATATTTCTTTTATAAAAATTCTATCAACCAAGCTTTGGTTATAATACATGTTGTCATGGAAACAAATAATGGTACACATGAAGGCACAAGTATGCCTTTATGTCATCCACATGTGAAGAAACCTGGAAAAATGTGAAGAAACCTGGAAAAGAACAAAGGGACACTTTCATGTGTTCCCTTATTTGTTTCCATGAGTATACTTTTGATAGAAAATTTGTTATACTCACAAAACTTATCATACTATGTAATGTTTAAAGTAATTAATGCTTAACACATAATTCCCCTTAGTAAAGTAGGTTTAGAACATGATATGAATACACTTTTTGTGTAACGACCTATGCTAGTGTCAAATTACTCTCAACTGAACAGAACACCTTGGAAAGCCCCTGTATATATAACATTGGTATAAACAATAATTTTCACAAGAGGAGATTCAGAACCTTATAAATCTAGACTTGCTTTATTAAAGGCTTTATAATTTGAATGGGAAAATAGTGTGGTGAAACGTTCAGTTTCAAATTCAATTTAGAGCTGTTATAATTCAGTTATAATACCCCTAATTTCAGTAGGTATATCTCATAATTAATGTTTTTATCAAGAAGTAGTGATTACTTGCCCTCATCTCCGTAGGCTACAGCATGCATTTCTGTTTTTGTGAGGTTAGATCTGATCAACTATAAAAATGTTCATAATTCAGTTTAAATTGATTTTTTTTCTGTTTATTATTTTGACTATTGTAAATGTAGGCAAGAAGAGAAAAACTTCTTTAATCAATAACACTCTTTATTATATTATATATGACTTTATACATATTTACATAATCCTAATAGCTGTTTTTACCTATTGGATGACTGGACTTTGCAACATTTTGAAATTGTTTTAAAAGACAATATGTTTCATGTTACAGATGACAGTGATGACAGGTGCTTTTTTTCATTGATTACATCAGTTTTTATGCACATTTGAATTTATCCTCCTCTAACTTCAAATGATTTTAAGACTTATAGTTGTGGGCCAACACATTAGCAGGAGACAGGCAAATGGAAATTAGTAGTGACCCCTCTTTTCATGGTGGATGTGATATTGCAGTTATTGTACATGTCTTTACCTTCTCCTGCAGACTGTGGCAAGTGATGGTGCGGCTGCCGCTGCATCGTTTGTGTTGGATGGCGTTACATATCTCATGCTGGCTAATGGTGGGAGGCAAGGGAACCGCGAGGTCAACTCAGTCCTGTACACTGTCACAGACCAAGGAACTCTGGCCCCAGTCAGTACTTGTACATACACCCTTTAACTATGATTCACTACCCTTCTACCACCCTCTAAACTGCCATGTATTTACCCTGTAACTACCCTGTAACTACCATTCCACCAGCCTTTAACTACAATTCCACTACCATTCAACCACCTTCTAGACCACCCTGTAACTACCCTGTAACTACCCTGTAACTACCATTCCACCAGCCTTTAACTACAATTCCACTACCCTTCATCCACCCTCTAGACCATCCTGTAACTACCCCGTAACTACCCTGTACCTACCATTCCACCAGCCTTTAACTACAATTCCACTACCCTTCACCCACCCTCTAGACCACCCTGTAATTATCCTGTAACTACCCTGTACCTACCATTCCACCAGCCTTTAACTACAATTCCACTACCCTTCATCCACCCTCTAGACCACCCTGTAATTATCCCGTAACTACCCTGTACGTACCATTCCACCAGCCTTCAACTACAATTCCACTACCCTTCATCCACCCTCTAAACCATCCTGTAACTACCCCATAACTACCCTGTACCTACCATTCCACCAGCCTTTAACTACAATTCCACTACCCTTCACCCACCCTCTAGACCACCCTGTAATTATCCCTTAACTACCCTGTACCTACCATTCCACCAGCCTATAACTACAATTCCACTACCCTTCAACCACCCTCTAGACCACCCTGTAATTACCCTGTACCTACCATTCCACCAGCCTTTAACTACAATTCCACTACCCTTCATTCACCCTCTAGACCACCCTGTAACTACCCTGTAACTACCATTCCACCAGCCTTTAACTACAATTCCACTACCCTTCATCCACCCTCTAGACCACCCTGTAACTACCCTGTACCTACCATTCCACCAACCTTTAACTGCAATTCCACTACCCTTCATCCACCCTCTAGACCACCCTGTAATTATCCCGTAACTACCCTGTACCTACCATTCCACCAGCCTTTAACTACAATTCCACTACCCTTCATCCACCCTCTAGGCCACCCTGTAATTATCCCGTAACTACCCTGTACGTACCATTCCACCAGCCTTCAACTACAATTCCACTACCCTTCATCCACCCTCTAGACCATCCTGTAACTACCCCTTAACTACCCTGTACCTACCATTCCACCAGCCTTTAACTACAATTCCACTACCCTTCATCCACCCTCTAGACCACCCTGTAATTATCCCGTAACTCCCCTGTACCTACCATTCCACCAGCCTTCAACTACAATTCCACTACCCTTCATCCACCCTCTAGACCATCCTGTAACTACCCTGTAACTCCCCTGTACCTACCATTCCACCAGCCTTTAACTACAATTCCACTACCCTTCATCTACCCTCTAGACCACCCTGTAATTACCCCGTTACTACCCTGTACCTACCATTCCACCAGCCTTTAACTACAATTCCAGTACCCTTCATCTACCCTCTAGACCACCCTGTAACTACCCTGTTACTACCCTTCCGCCATCCTTTAACTATGATTCCACTAACTGTAAATCACCCTTTAACTACTCTACCACTGCCCTTTGAATACCCTTGAAATGCCCTCTAGTATGCCACCACTGTTATTCAGAGTTTTCTCCACTAGATAGTTCAGAATCCAGTAATAATGGGTTTCCAGTTATGACCCCTGGTGTGTCAGAACTTTATCCATTTCACCTAACTGTTAAGCGTCAGTACCCTGCGGTCTTCCGTCCTCCCGCACTGAGATGACTTATCCTATAGATGCCATGTTCTAATTCCCATGAATGTGTTTTAGAGCCAAGTCTTCCCAACCATTGGCGCCAGTGATGTGAAGTTCATCAGTCACGGGGAGCAGCACTTCTTGGTGATATCTCACGCCCTTGACAATGCCAGCCAGTCCAACCAGAAGGTCACCCTTCACATCTTCAACCCCAACACCAAACAATTCGGAGTGTCGCCATGGCAGGAGGTCTCCACGCTGTATGCCAGTGCCATCTCTCTCTTCCATCTTGAAGGGGTCCTCTGCATGGCTGTAGCAAGTTTCTATGACTGGACAAAGAGTTCATATGAAACTAAGTAGGTTGACACTGTTATTGTTGACCAAATACAGATGACCACTGAGTGAAATAATTGCTGCTTCAAGCATCTTTAAAAATATGTATGTACATACATATGGTGTATGTTTGGATGCATTCCAGTATTTTGTATAGGCATTTGCTCCCCCCCCAAAAAACAGCTAACACATCTGGCTCTTCCATGAGTCAAATAATCCAAACAGGTGACTATGCTTGTCATAAGAGGCAACTAATGGGATCGGGTGGTCAGTCTGGCTGACTTGGTTGACTCATGTCATCAGTTCCCAATTGCGCAGATCGATGCTCATGTTGTTGATCACTGGACTGTCTGGTCCAGACTCGATTATGTACAGACTGCCACCATATGGCTGGAATATTGTTGAGTGCGGCATAAAACTAAACTCACACACTCACTCAAGTAATCCACAATTACCTTAAACCACCACTCTTCTGTAGTCAGTTAAACATTTGTTTTGAACTATTCCTAGTAGGACAAGACAACTCAAAAGTTAATGTTTGTATCCAAACATTACGTCCGTATTTGCCTGGTGGTAAGAAGGTCCACTTTACGACCTTTTATAATATATATTCCTCAGATACATTATCTTTTCCTTTCTGTTCAACTTTTTTTTACCTTTAACATATAAATAAAATGGTATTGTGTGAATGTAGAAATTGGATTGTTTCTTGTGATATTGTTAGATATGTTGTGATATGTTGCTGTAGCTCTGAGATTTTTATTGTGTTACAGCTCAGCAATCTACAAGATGGGAACAGACTTTCGATTTTCTCAGCACCAGACCATTGCCACTCAAGGTGCTATGGATGTTGATTTTGTGAACACTGGCACCATGCAGCTCTTGGTATTCGCCAATAACCGTCAGAATGTAGTCCGTAGTCCCCAGCAGTCTGGTGTCTATAGATACGACAGTGCCACAAAACGCTTCCTCAACCATCAGTTCCTGGAGACAACCAGAGCTGAGTCTGTGGCACCTGTCACAGATGGAGAGAACTGTGAGTCCAACACAGCTGGGGAAATACTAGAAATGATTATGTGGAATGGGGAGGCAAAACTTCCACACTTTAATACGGTAGTCATAACAGCAACAGCAACAACCTTGGTATCACATCATACTGGTAGTATGTGTATGGTTTCTTGAAGGCAATTGTTTTGCTTATTTGAAGGAACATTTAGGGTTGTAATGCAAATAAAAGGATACCGAAACAAAGTGATTTAAACTGACTACACAATTAACAGTTTTAGTATTCTTGACTTAGTGTCTTAACATATAAATATATGCCAGTGATGTGTTCTGCTTAATGTGTTTTGTCATGTTAACAGAGAGGATAGTGCAGGATGTGCTTACTCTCTGCATGAATGCCTGGTATCATCACTGATTTTAGGGATCAGTTCATCAAATTTTCACCTCTTTCTGTTGCAGTCTACCTAGCATTTGCCAACACTCTGAGTTCCTCCGTGGTGTATAAATGGGACAGGTCAAGAAGTGTCTTTCAGTCAGCTTGGATTGGTGCCACTCAACGTCGACTTCAACCAATCGTCATCCAGCAATCCAATGGCCCTCTGCTCCTGTTGGCTGGAGCCCCAGTGGATGAGGGACCAGATGGGGCAACTATTTTCCAGCTTGCTCAAGTCAATCTGCTTAGTGATTTTGTACCAAGGTATGTCAATGCATGACTGATACAATAGAATAGTAACATTACAATTTTAAGCACCTGTGTTTTATGGGGTTAAAATGCAATTATATAGGTAATGTCATCTCATGCAAACTCTGGGGTATTTCATCATTCCAACTTTAATTATCTGCATAGTAAATGACCCAATAAGATCCAGATCTGTTCAGAAACGGGATCAGGTGGTCAGTCTTGTTGACAGATGTCAGTGATGCTCATGATGTCAATCACTGTATTGTCTGGTCTGGACTTGAGTATTTAAAGACCAGCTGGATTATTGCTTAGTTTGGCGGTAGACAACAATCAAATACATGTAAACAAATCTGTGGTAAAACAATCAGAAGTTCTCTAACCAATTCTGATTAGCACAAGGAAACTCATGTGCCATGTTTGACATAATTGATATCAAACAAAATGGCTTCAGATAAGAATAAGATATATATATAAAAATAAAATATTGATTGATTTGACATTTAGGTTACAATTAATTAAACTGCACTGCTTCATAACATAGATTGACAAAAAATATGTAATTTGGCACCTGCTTAACAGAACTGTTTCAGAAATTATATACATAGTTTTGCATTAGAATAATTTATTAGGCTTGGAGGGACATGCAGCTTTGTATGTGTAATGCAGTGTAGTAGTAGTAGTAGTGTTAAAATGTATTCTTCTACACTGCAGACTCCTGACAATGACCTTCTATCCTGGTGAGACTGTTCGCCATACAACTGCTATTGTGTTACAAGACAACATTCCTGAGGACACTGAAACATTCCGGGTGTCCCTCATAGATCCTACAGCTGGAGCTGAAATTGGTCAGCCGGGATCAGTCATTGTCAACATTCTCTCCAACGATAATGCACATGGCATCATTGAATTCTCAGATGTAAGATCAGTCATTGTGCTAAACATTTATGTATTTTCAAAATAGTCAAATTGTACATATGAGACATTTCTCTGAAGATTTTGATGCAGGAAGTGGGGATACTTTTTCTGCAGCACCTTATCATCAATTTAAGATTTACTAATAGAATTTTGAATACATAGTTGCCATATTCAGCCCTTCTGTTAACATATTCTGTTGCTAGGATAATATATGGTCCATATTTACATGTTCCAGTAAAATGTATCATAAATTGTTAAGAAATTTCTTTTTAGGGCTTGATTACCTTAAGTTAATTGCACGTTGCTTTGTGACACTACCCAGCACTATGCAAGTGTGATCTCTCTACAGGACTCACTCGCTGTGTTTGTTGAGGAGAAGAGTGGTGAAGATACCCCCATACAGTTGAATGTCATCAGAACAGCTGGTCACTTTGGCCGTGTGGTCGTCAGATGGACGGCGACTGGGGACCACAGTGGGACGTCTGACATTACGCCACTGTCTGGACAGGTAGGACGGAAATATAAATAGCCTCACTCACCAACCATGGGATTCCATCCTGGCATTTGTTTGTGGGAAAGAAAATGTTCCAGATAAAAAGACATTATTCACAGACATGTTGGACGTCCTCAAAACATTTGTTTGTGGGAAAGAAAATGTTCCAGATAAAAAGACATTATTCACAGACATGTTGGACGTCCTCAAAACATTTGTTTGTGGGAAAGAAAATGTTCCAGATAAAAAGACATTATTCACAGACATGTTGGACGTCCTCAAAACATTTGTTTGTGGGAAAGAAAATGTTCCAGATAAAAAGACATTATTCACAGACATGTTGGACGTCCTCAAAACAAACGATTTGTTTTTAAGAACGATAATATTGTTCGTCCATTTGAAAAAAAAGATGCATTTTCAAAGAAAGGAGCTTGGGACTTCAACAAAAGTTTCCTTGTATGTCATTTACCTATGTTTTGTGATCTATGTAAAAATTTTGGACACAGTTTATTTTAGCGCTCGATGTTTGTTGTGAGAGACCGCTTCTCCAAAGAGTCAATTTTGCGGTCTAAAGCAGCCTTCACATGGCAAACTAAAATCTGACAACAGATGTTGTTGAAAAGTTTAGAATTATCAAACTAACATTTCACTCATTGTCAAACTTATCAACATGTTATCCAACTTTCATCTCATTTGAGCACCATGTCTCTATTCTTGTGGTCACATGACCATTTTGTTAATTGCGATTGATTGTTTGAAAAGACTTTGACAACATGTAACATGTCAAATTTGTGTTTGACAACAGAGGGTGTGATGGAAAAGTTGGTGAGAATAGAAACCGATCCTATTTCTCAACAAGATTTTGACAACTATGAAATAGGTGTTGGTGGTGAGCTATTGGAATGTTCACTCTCTCAAACTTGAGTTTGACAACATATGCATGTTGTTGTGAAGGCCACATAAGGCTTCATTATTCAGCGGAAACAACTCCAAACATGATGAAATATGTAACTGACACTTCCATGTCAGCCTGTAATTACCATGATGCATCAGTGTTTATTAAACAACCATCATAAGTATATATAATTACTTTCTATGAACTGGAATGGCCTGGAATGTAATTACAGGTTGAGTTTGCCAATGGTCAAGTGTTGTCGACAATCACGATGACGGTTCGAGATGACTTGGAGGCTGAGTTTGCCGAGGAGACCTACATCCGGTTGGTGGAGGTTTTGGAGAGAGGTACATCCCTGCCAAATAAAGGGGCCACAATAGGTAAGGTTACCTGCCTTAGGGTGAATGAGCAATTGAGCAAGTTTTATCTGTATAGGTGATAGATAACTGGTTTAGCTGTAGTTACCTATTTAGGCATTGACTAGTTTACCTGTGTGGGTTAATAATTGTTCGGTTTACCTCTAGTTATTGACTTACTTACCTGTAGATATAGACCTAAAGTTTGCTTCTCACTATATGTTAGGTCATCTCTTGTTTTACCAGAATAACCGCATTTGAGGGGTTTGTTTTGGAGTGACAGGTTTTACTTTTCGCTAGAAAGACCTCTTCCCAGGTTTTACTTTTCGTTAGTAAGATTGCTTCCCAGGTTTAACTTTTCCTAACTTCATGTGAACATCAACAATTCAAATGATGCATGAATGTTTGAAATCAATTGAAAAATATCATTCAAGATTAAAGTGACAATACAAATGTGTTTCCCAAGTGGAATTGGAACCGCATACATCATATCCTTAGGCAGATGCTCTACTGCACGGCCACCGGGACAACGAAGGTGTTGGAGTTAAATTATCTACTTATAGTTACTGTCATTAAATTGATTTTATGGGAAATCCCTCCCATTCTGGTTTTAAATTGTCTACCATAACCTCGGAAGCATGTTTTCTCCTATACTTATTGACTGGCCTTCATATACAGGTAACATCTGGTTTATGTAAGTATACCTGTCAGTCTGATAACATGGATGTTTACTTGGCATATCTCCATGTCCTCGGTGAGTTCTCAAAATAGGTTTCTTGCCATGTTTTCACAGGCCAAAAGACTACAAGCAAGGTGACGGTGCTGGCCAACGACTCCCCACATGGAGTTGTATCATGGGAGTCTACACTGACAACAACAAGCGAGCCACAGGGCACAGACTTGGCACTTCAGCTGAAGATCATTCGTGAACAGGGCACTGAAGGGTCCATCAGAATTTTCTATGTGTGAGTTACCACTCATTCACTCACTCCTTCACTCCCTTGACCACTCATTCAACTACTCACTCACTCATTCACTCACTCAACCACTCATTCAACTACTCACTCACTCACTCATTCAAACACTCACTCACTCAACCACTCATTCAACTACTCACTCACTCAACCACTCACTCACTCACTTGGAGTTAGTAAATGAGTTAAATTTAAAGGAAAACTTTTCAGCCATAAATGGTTTCATATGTTTATCATAAAGTGTACCCAGACCTGAATAAATTCTTTCAAAAAGACATGATTAACTGGAGTATTGCTAACAGCATTGTGAAAAAACATTCACATTCACTCAATCCTAAGGTTCTGGTTGCAAATATGTTATTGAGTTGAATACTGTTATTGAGTTGAAAAAAACCCTAACAAATCATGAATTTGATTGATTGTTTAATTAATTATTAGATAAATATCCCTTGTTAAAAATTATATTTCTTTATTACTGCTATTATTTCTTGCTTTATTAATATTCCTTATAAGACTTCATATCAAGGATATCTACCCTATTCCAGGACCTCCACTGCAACCGGTCTGGCTCCTGAGAACCGAGCAGTCGCAGATATGGACTACGTGTCGACACAGAGCTCTGTTACCATGGGAGCTGGGGTCACAGAAGCTGAAGTCACAATCACAGTTAAACAGGTGACCTGCCATTTTAAACCTTCCATTTCATCTGAAGTTATAAAGACATGATGTTGATCGGCTATTCAATATATGTATATGCATGCCATTGAAAAACTCATTTCTAATGGACATCGCAAACTATAAGGTGTGCAACTATACTGAAAGTTGTAAATGGTTACGGAACTAACCTATGATTGTTTTCTAGGATGATTTACCTGAACCTGATGAGAGTTTCTATGTCAACATCACAAGCGTGGAGTTAATTGGGAGCACAGGTTCCTCTAGCTCTCAGCCCAGTATCCGTGTCCCTGGGGACTACACGCAGATCAGAATCACTGAGAATGATGATCCTGGTGGGGTCGTGCAGTTCAATGTCACACTGGTGAGTCATTGCTCGCGAGAGTTTGTACTTTCGGCTCGTGAAGATCCGAGTTAGAATTGATCTTCAGTAACCCATGCTTGTCATGGGTGACTAACTGGATAGGATGGCTAGACTTGCTGATGTGGTTGATATATGTCATTAGCTTCCAAATGCATAGATGAATGCGCATGTCGATCACTGGATTGTGTGGTCCAGGCTTGATTATTTACGGAGTGCTGCCAATTTGCATGAAATATTGCTGAGTATGGCATAATACTAAACTCATTCTCTTGTACTTTCAGTCCCATAATGGTGTACATGGTATTGAGTATGTGGCTCACATCAGAATGTTCCAGAACAAGCTTCTGACAAATATTTATATTTCAGAATGTTGAAGGAAGGGTGGACACGTATGAAGAATACGGCAGCACCAACAAAGTGATTCTGCCTCTGAGTCGAGTCAGTGGATTGTTTGGAGAAGTACTGGTCACGTGGCAGGCACAGCCTATCGAGGCCAGCACAGATGACTTTTCTCCATCTGATGGAACTGTCAGGTTTCAGAATGGTCAGAGTAGTGCACAGATTGAGATTTCCATCACAGACGACACAACAACAGAAGCCATGGAGGTGATTAAATAAACATCAGGAGTGCACCATCAATGTCCAAGAGGTTCCCTAAACATCATTACTATGCCAATAAGTTAGAGTGGGTGGTTGCACTGGTAGATTGTCTGTCAGCACTCTCAAGCATGTTTGTATTTCATTGTCTGATGACCTGTTGAAGACAGTCTGTAATGTAGTAGATTTCCATCCCCATGATATATGTTCCAGATGTTTGATGTCAGGCTTATCAGTGTCACTGGTGGAGCAAGAATTGCTTCTTTCCGTTCAGTACGGGTAGCCATCTTGAAAAATGATTCTCCGACTGGACTCTTCAGATTTCAAACCACAGAGGTAAGACTTTATTTAGTACTTATTTTTGGTTCTAAGACATTCTGACCTCAGTATGATGAAGTCACTAAACATTTATCAGAGTAAAATCATTTATCATCTGAGCGCCCGGGATGGGCCAGATTTACAGCTAGCTAGCACAATGGTCTGGTAAAAAGGTTTAGATGTTCCATACATATGTGTAAATTCTTGGAGTCTGGTCTGGTTAATTTGGGCTAGTAACGTTTTCTAGCTATTTCATACTCTGCACTTACCCTCAATTTCAGGTGTCCACAAAAGAATCAGGTTCTAGTACTGACCCAGAAGGTCAGGCATCATTGGTTGTTGAGAGAGTTCAAGGAGCACAGGGACTGGTGCTTGTTGAGTGGAGGCTTGCTGCCAATGCAGAGGATGACTTCCTCCCACCTCTACAGGGAACTCTAACCTTTAATGAGGTCAGAATCCATATTTATGTAAAACAGTTTGTTTGGTTTGTTTTGCATATCTGTTATAGAAAGTATATGTGTGATTTTGATGCAACTTCACTTAGATGAGTCTCTTTGATCTCCCAGCTGTTATCTTGATTAATGTTTCTTAGAGCAGTTGCAAATTGACTTCTTGATAATTTAAGGGTGAAGCAAGGAAGACCATTGTCCTTCAGACCAAACCGGACACCATTTTAGAAGGGGAGGAGAGATTTGTGGTGTCCTTGACTTCTGCAAGCAATAATGCCAACATTGCTGTGAAACAAGCAGACGCCACTGTGATCATTGAGGCAAATGGAGGTTCTAGTGGAACAGTTTCAATAGAAGCCACATCCCGAACGGTGTACATTGGGGAGCCAAATGTTGCCCAGGGGTACAATGGTCAGACTGAGATAGTTCTGACTCGAGGAAATGGTGTATTTGGTGCCATCAGTGTCACATGGTCACTCAGTCCAAGGGAGTCACAGCAGTTCCAGCAAGTTGAGGGAACCATCAACTTTGTTGACCAGCAACAGACGGCAACAGTTGTCCTTGAGGTGTGTATGTAGCAGGGCAGTGAATGTAAATAAGTAGAGACACAGGTTGTGAGCTATTGCCTGAGGAGTATTTAATTGTCAATAATTTACCCTTCAATATTTATAGAAGAAATAATGCGTTAATAGTACATATAATAAATCATCAATGTGCAATAGTTCGAACTTGTAGTTGTAAACAGACTAGATAACATGCAATACATAGTAAAGATACAACCAATCTTGCCGAGTATGTATCAAGTTATATATCCATAAATATTCTAATTGCAATACAATTATTAACACTTTTCACAAATTGTACTTGTATGGTAAATGCGTAGGAGGTTAACTGATCTATATTACACTTCTTAAGTAATTGGTGGACATGTAGTTAATTATACAAAACAGTAGGACATATATGATACAAATCTCAAATGGACAGTACAAGGAATAAGCCTGCCCTGTGGATAAGACTGAGGTGTCAACCAACCCAGCAGCCCACTGTAACCATATTATAGCTGAATAAAATATATATACTCTCATAACTAAGAGTAACACACTTTCACAATTTTGCGTGCCTACTGAAATGTTATATGCACATGCCTAACCACAACAGAACTAAAATACTCTGATTCTACAACACATTGAGACTCTTATCTCATGCACACAAGAATAAGGATATAGAAAAGCTGTTTAGTAATTTCAAAAGCTTACAATTGATAAGCCTGGCATGTTTATGTAAATAGACAATGGATGAGATTTAGATAATAGCAAACAGCTAGTTTACTTTAATAGTACATGGTCGATACACTGCAACAGATAGATGCTAAACATTCTGTTGAGTGACTGTGTGCAGACTGAATGCAGGCTTTTAGACAATAGGTTTTACTTGCAGAGTTAGCTTGGCCAATCAGTTGAGCACGTCATGGCTTGGGTTTGTTAAGGGCTTGAGGGACACATGACTAGTCTACTGATAAATATATATGTACAAATACAGAATAGAAAACCCTAAAAAATAAAATCCTACATACAAAGTTGCATCTGCCACATGTACATTGAAGCGCTTTGTCAGTCAGGGTGTTGAAAAACTTTTCTTTTATGTGTGTATTAGAACCACTGAAGGGTTCCTTGAGATGTGTACATTGAAACCTTTGTTAGTCAGAGTGTCTGATAACATGTGTTTTTCAAGATTTCTGAAGGGTATGTTGAAGTGTGTACATGGAAACCTATATAAGTCTGAATATCTAAACAGATGTGTAGGCCTGGGCATCCTCAAGATGTCTTAGATCATCTCTGACATATACACCCTGAAGATCAACAACAAACAGTCAGATGATCCAACAGATGCCCTCGAGGGACATTTGCATAATGAAACAAGATTCTTTTTGATCTGGTTGTTATGTATACAAATTGGTTACACCACACTACTTACCCATCATAAATATTTCTTTTCAGGCGAAGGATGATACAGTGCCAGAGTTGAGAAAAACATATACATTTGTCATCAGTGCTGCAACTGGGAGTGCCCTAATAACGACAGATAACAGCGCCAGGCTGGCACAAGTTGTGTTTGTGGCAAGTGACTACCCTCATGGACGGTTCGAGTTCTCTCAGCCTCAGCTTGTCTCCGTGGCAGAAGATGTGGGAACAGTAAGACTTAATGTGATAAATCTATTTGTGAAATGTAGAGCTATATATCTTTTAGCATCATAGTGAGCTCGAATGAGTGAGTGAGAGAGTTTGGTTTTACACTGCTTTTAACAATATTCCAGCAATATCATGGCAAGGGACACCGGAAATGGGTTTCACACATTGAAGCCATGTGGGGAATCGAACCTTAGTCTACATCAAGACAAGTAAATCCTTAACCACGAGGCTACCCCACCACCTCTTTTTAGCATTAGACTTCAGTGCCTTAGGAAATGATTATTTGTTGGAATGCTGAAAGAATGATTATATAGATTGAAGACCTGATGAAGTATATCATCATAATGGTCAGCACTTGTTCCCAGTAGATTTACCTGTTATCCTTATGAAGGTGACATATTGAGGTTGTTAAATATTTACTCATCACTATAATGTCTGTTGCCAAATATGGGATGTTTCAAAGACTGCTATGGAACCTACTGATGCAGTGACTGGAATATCAATAATAATTCCATAAAACCCACCCCCTCACTCACTCCAGGTTCAGATTGAGGTGCGTCGTCAGGACGGGAATGTTGGGCAGGTGCAGGTGTCCTATACATCAACACAGGACACAGCCATCAGTGACCAGGATTACTTTCCAGTGGCTGGGACGCTTAGGTTTGAGAGTGGGATCCAAACATTGCCCATACAGGTGACCATCAGGCCGGATGACCTCCCAGAAGGTCCAGAACAGTTCTACCTCAACCTCACATCTGCGCAGCTACTCAGCCCAACGTAAGTTCAACTGTTGAAAATGTTTCAACAACTCTTGAATCTGCAAACAAGCAGGAAGTATAAGGGCATGAAACTTTCTGGAAAAGACTACGTTTAGAGATTACAGATGCTTTGATTGTCCTGGATATATATATTCAAATATATTGTTACTCATTTTTGAATTTCTATTTCAAAGGTGTCCTTGAGTTTGTTAAATGTGCGGTAGTTTTTTCTTTCTTTTTCCTTGAAGCATAGTCACATTATACCAACACAACTCATAATGATGCCCTTATATTTCTTTTCTGAATAAAACAAACAATTGAAATGTTACATACATAAATGTCAATAAAAAATATAGTTGTCATCAGTGTTACAAACAAAATTTGATAAGTAGACTATTCGACTTTAAAGACATGTCTGATGCTAGTGATGAGAGGATTTCTCTCTCAACTCCCTGAGTAGTATACGTACAGTGTTGTCTCCACAGCAACAATGACTACAGCAAACAAGGGAGTCTGGAGCTGGACATGCGGCCTGCTATTGGCGGCCTGGACGTCAAGACCATCCTCATACAGAAGAATGATAACGCAGAGGGAACCATTGAGTTTGCTCCGGAGGCTGCCAGTTTCACAGGTAAATACTAAATACATCCAGATCCTTAATATGTCAGTATAGAAGAAGACTTCATGTGGTAAGGACTTGTGTTAAACAAATATCGATTATGACCAAAACATATACATGTTTATTGTAATCACCAATTTTAATATTTATTTTCCACATTTTTTTTTTGTCTGTTCAGTGTTAATATAATTATTCTGTTTATTTATACCACTGTTTATCAGTATATCTCATTATGTCAAGGGCGGTGGGGTAGCCTAGTGGTTACAGCATTCGCTCGTCACGCCGAAGACCTGCGTTCGATTCCCCACATGGGTACAATGTGTGAAGCCCATTTTATGGTGTCCCCTGCAGTGATATTGCTGGAATATTGCTAAAAGCGGCGTAAAACTAAACTCACTCACTGACTCTCATTATGTTGAGTGCATGTTTGCCCATGAATATTCATCAGGTTTTGATGGTTTGTTTACTTCATTCAGGTGTGTTATACTAACACAACAAAATTCTGATTGATCGGAAACATGTTTTTAACAACATTAATTATATTTATCCCTTCTTTCATTCAAATTTTCATTATTTTCATTGATTAGAATACCACTAATGGCAATTATAAACAGTTTAGAATAATGTGTCAAATGTTATTTCACAGTGAAAGAAGAAGATGGGTTGGCTCGTGTACCACTTACCCGACTTGGTGGTAGTTATGGTGATGTCAGTGTGCGGTATGATATACAGTCTGTCACTGCTGTGGAGGGTCAGGACTACTCCGGAACTGGAGGTGTTGTGCTTTTTAACAGTGGAGTTGATGCTGGCACAATCAACGTCACCTTGAATGATGACTTAGTGATGGAGTTTGAGGAAACATTCACACTGCAGTTAACCACTACTACAGGTGAAGTCTTCAGATCAGACTTCACGTCTGGCATACAAACAAATCATAACAAAATGCATGAGAATGTCAAACTAACAATCAGAAAGCACTGATTTTGCCGCAGTGTTATTGCTTTAACTTTTTTAAAATCTCTTAAATCTTTTTTATAAATTCCTCTTTCCTCCTCCAGGTGGCGCTCAACTGGGTTCACGCACCACATCTACTGTGACTATTGCAAAGTCAGACTTCCCAAATGGAGAGTTCCGCTTTAATGGACAACTAGACATTACAATGCAAAACCCTTCCACCGAGGCTACTATACCTGTTGAGATTGAACGGACAGGTGGATCACTCGGCGGACAAACTGTAAGTAAATTTGTACCTTTGCAGTCACTGGTGCAGTTTGACCACAGAAAATGTTGCATTATGAATTTCTGTGCTAAATACTTAATGTGATAAACACACTGATTTTACACTGTAAATGTTTACAGATAAAGTCCATTAATTGTGTGAATGCAAATTAATAATTTTTGTTGTATTTAGACAGCAATTTAAAGGTCACATGCAATCAAAAATCAAACATAATTAAAACACAGGTATCACTTGTTCATGGTGTATAAAATGCATTAGTGATTGTCAAAAACAAATAAACAAAATTATAAGTGTATAATCGCAAATCAAAAGTGCTATATTTTGTACTTGGGTTTACCTCCCTCGAAATGAAGCAGCCGTGATACCGAACCCAGTAAGAGCTGATTGGTGTGCACTCCTGTGTAACACAGTTTTTTCATTGGCCAGTTGCTGATACACTTAGCCGCCTCTTTGTTCATGGCTTATGTTATTTGCATGTGAACAGTTATTGAAGTTGTGCGTTGCATATTGTCAGACAGGCAGGCAGACAAATAGATGTCAATAAACCAGACATTGAGTTTTCTCTGTGACAGAGTCTGCTTATCACAATCAACATTTTTGTGTGATGAGTAGATTATTTACTTGTTTGTGTACACAACCAAGATTACACTACTGCTCACAACCTCATACTCCAGGCAGGCACACTGTTTCGTGAACCTACTCATTGCCCATGTGTTATGAGTGCAGCACAGCATAGCTGTTGAAACCACTTTGTCCACCAGCGCTTGGGGAAAATTAGTAAATCGTTTGAACTCCGATTTCACGGGCTTCTTTTCATCAAGTTTTTTTTTCAACTTTAGGTTGAATTGTCATTATTGATGATTTGTTTCGCTAAGTGCATACCGAAAGGTATCATTATTTGCAAAGTTGTGTTTTACTTTGCATATGACCTTTAACTTAGTTAAATCTTTGGTACACTACTCTCACTTTTGGTAAACACTTGTTAGTTATGACAATCACATTGTATGTTACCTGTAAATATCTTAAAAGTGTGTATGTGAAAATGTTTCCCTAGGCTCCAGTTCTGTTTATTAGAGATGATTCTGTAGTTCTGCTCATTCTGTCAACCACTGGTTTAAATAATTTTCATTATTTACAGTGTGTCCTTGTACAGATTGTTGATTTTCAGTGCAGTCAGCAGTTGCTCTTATTGTTAATCATTTTCACAGGTATCATGGAGAATCATGGGACCGAATAACCCAGACACCGTCCTTGACGACACAAGTGACATAAGCTACACCAACAATGGACAAGAAGTGACCTCAGGAACACTAGTATGGGCAGATGGAGAGAACGGTGCTAAGAACTTCACCCTCAAGGTCAAACCCTACTCCAGCTGGGAAGTGGAAGAGGTCTTCATAGTCAAGATCTTCAACATTGTAGGGTCTTCAGGAAATGGCAATGGTGAACCCAGCCCAACAGCTGGTCAGATCAAGATCACTGTAAGTTGGTCATGGTTTAGAACATGCTGAAATATTTTCCTGCTTATATCTACTTTGCCTTTGGAGACAAATATGTAATGCAATATGACATAGTTTTGTTATGTCGGCATAGTTATATAGACAGATCTTGCTAGGAAGTGTAATTAACTGGAATTCATGATACACAGTTATGTCCCTTGGCATTGCCAGCATGTATTGTAGGTGCAAGGCATGCCTAACTCACAGCTGGCCGGCTTGGTGTCTTATTGCTTTGTTGCTTTAGGTGCCATACTGGCAAACTGGATAGTTTGCAATGATGTAGGGCATTAGGACCTTAAAACAAATTGTTGTGTCCTTTTCATAAATACAAATGGTTGTTTTTTATGTTTTCAGGTTCAGAAGTTCGGCAGCCCAAATGGTGTGATTGGTTTTGATGGTGCAGCTCGGTCGGAACGAGAGGTAGATGAGCCAGCAGGAAGTGGAACTCTTACCGTCAACTTCCCACTGAGTCGCAGAGCTGACACAGGTGTTGTAGGAAATCTACAGGTAAGTGTTGCACATCACAGGTAAGCTAGAACTCATATGGTACATTGTAGGTTGTGTGTTTTGTCAGATGAATCACAATTTATTTTGTATTTGTTGTATAATTCCACATTCTTCCACACTTCCAAACATTACAGCTCCATTGTGGAACTTAGCTGAATCAGATAATCCAGTGATTAACATCACTGACATCTATCTATATTATAGGATAATATGCATCAACAAAATCTGACCTTGCTCATTTCACACTGAGTGCATGAATACATCACCAATATTGTTGATATTGATGTCATGTGCCTTGCAGTGCTGATGTATAATCAGAGTGGTATATTAGTAGTAGAGCATATAGTTCATAACTGACCATGGACCAAGTGTGATGTCTCCTCATGCAACTTTCATTCAGATCTTCTGGGAAGTTGAAGGCCCTCCAGGAATGATGGCAGATATCCAGCCAGTCAATGGCAGCATATATCTGGCTGCTGAAGAACGTGCAGGAGTGATCAGCATTCGTATTTTGCCGGATGAAGAACCAGAACTGACAGAGACCTTCAAGCTTGTGTTGACAAGAATAGAAGGTGGAGCAGACATTGATGAAACCTACAAACAGTCCACCTTCAAGATAAGGTACATCTGATCTCACTGAGATACACCCCCAACTCCACCTACATATGTCATATTATACCTACAGTATAGAGTGTCTGTACAAAACACAGTATATGTTCCTGCAGGGTATTGTCTGTGAGTGGGGATCCTAGAGCAGAGGTCCCTAGTGTCCCATGCTTTTATCACAGTGGATGTTACAGGGCTACCAGTATTCCATACTTGTCTCCTTGCAGATAGTTCAGGGAGAACACTTTCCTTGTAGCCAATGCATATTTCTTAGCACAGCCACCAGTATTCCATACTTGTCTCACATTGAATATGTCCATGCCATGATTATATTGCTGGGATAATGTCCAACTTTGGGATTGCCATCAGGAAATTTCACTCACTCTTTCCAGTTGATTTAAAGCAGTATTATTAGATAATAGATAACAATTGCGTTTTGAAATAAAAGCATACATGCCATGAAGTGGAAATATAAATTTTTGAATATGCAAACACACACACATGTTTTTTCCTTCAGTAATTGTCCTGTATATCTGATTGAAAGGAGTGACACTTCCTTTCATATATCCAATCTTCATTTTCAGATATAATGACAATCCTCATGGACAATATGGAATTCTGCCAGAATATCAGAGAATATCAGTGGATCCATCTGATCTGAAGCGAAGGCTACATCTCAACTTCACTCGTCATGATGGCAGCTTTGGACGTACGACCCTGGAATACAGAGCCAACTATGATCTGGTTAGGAAGGCTTTGATTTCACAATGACTTTTACCTTCACATTGACCCTATGTATGATTGACAGTTACATTTCATTTCACAGTGTCTTGATGAATGCTTGATGTCACATTGACCTTAAATTTTATAGTGACTTTGTTAATGTTTAATGTCACAGTGACCTCAGGAATGCTTGATGACACAGTGATCTTTAATTTAGCAGTGACCTCAGGAATGCTTGATGGCACAAAGACCTTTAAATTGACTATGACCTAATGAATGCTTGATGTCACAATGACCTTTCGGTTAGCAGTGACCTCAGGAATGCTTGATGTCACAATGAGCTTTAATTTGACAATGACCTTTTGAAAGCTTGATGGCACAACGGAAGGTGTTACCCTCATTAACCATCCTGTTCAGTGTCTGTCAATCATCTGTATGTCATATGGGTGTGTGTCAGTTGGGATAAAAACCTTTCAGTTAGCAGTGACCTTATGAATGTTGAATTAGTGTATGTTTCTCCAGTTTGGATTATATTTACCAGGGGCCCATTTCACAAAACACTCATAAGCCTAAGATTTTGTATGTTTCTCATAGCCATTGTGCCCCCTATACTGTATGTAGCACAGGAGCTACGGATGCCACGAGAAAAGTTACTAGATCTTAGACTTATGAGAGCTTTGTGAAACAGGGCCCAGGCTATTAAACACCTGTCACATGATATCTATTTCAAACCCAGTTGTAATACATTAAGTTTCTAACATTTAATAATCATATAACAATTTTGACTTTATCATCAATCAGAATGGATTAAATCAAGGAAATAGATCAGGCTTGAAAATAAATAACATTTTTAGGAAGCATAACAATACAGCAGTCCCACAGATAACCAACAATGAAACACCACTCCAGTTTTAGAAATTAGTTGTTCATCCATATATTGTTATCCTTCCTCTTTGAAAGCAAGTGCTGTGCTCTGAAAACAATTGGTATGAAAACATAAACAAATCTTTAATGAAAATGATTTTGTTTTTCCAGCCTCAGATTGGCATCACAGTCAGCTCTAGCACTGACTCTGTGACGTTTGAGGATGGCCAGTCATCTGCGACCAAAGTTCTAGAGATTGGCGGTAATGGTTTCCTGGAGATTGGCACCACCTTCACCGTTACCCTTGACCGTGTCCAGTTCCTGGGACCTGGAGGTGAATAACACATACACTTATCATTACTGAGATCTTGTTTGAAGTAGTGGAATTAATTGTCTCATAAATGCCTTTGTCACACCTGATAAAGAAAGCTGAAACACATTTGAGCTAAATCTCTGTTACCAGATAATAACAATAAAACTATTACAGTGAAATCTTCCTGTCCACTCATGTCTAACAGATCCCATTACCTAGCTCCACTTTAAATGCACCTTTTAATCAGTGACTATGACTTAAAGTCTAAAATTTGATTTCATATCAGCATTTGTTCAGCCATTTTGCATTGCCTTAATTCAAGTTCAATACAGAGAACACATAAGACATTTTTTGCTTCCTTTGACAATGACAATGATGACTGCATATGGACATTTGATGCTTCATGACATCTCAGTGACTGACCCACCTCGACTGAAGGGAGGCCAGACTGAGGCTAAGATTCCGGTCCCAGCACCAGCTGCTAACAGTAAAGTGAGCTTCAGACAGACTGTCGTCAATGTGAACGAAGGTGGGTACTAGTAGTAAAGTAGACGTCAGGCAGACTGTCGTCAATGTGAACAAAGTTAGGTACTAGTAGTAAAGTGAGCTTCAAGGAGAGCTTCGTCAATGTGAACAATGGTAGGTACTATTAGTGATATGAGCTTCAGGCAGACCGTCGAGGGGTATGTAGTCAATGTGAACGATGGTAGGTACTAGTAGTAGAGTGAGCTTCAGGGAGCATGTCAAAGGGTATGGTGTGTGCTTGATTTATAATAAAACAAGTAGGTTAGTCAGTCAAGCATCAAATCATAAATGACAGCTCTCACATTTTTTTGTGACTGAATTTCTTCCATCAGGGCATCATCTGAGCATGCCGATAGATAGAACAAACCTATTCCATCACTCTTTTGTACCAGATGGTGTTCATTATTTTAAGTTAACAGTTAATGCTCAGTATTTATATTTATCATCCTAACATCATGTATACCATATTACACTTTTTTGCCTCAACATTTCATTTTGTCATATCCTACTCCTTGCCTGTTTTAATGCTCATATCCATATGTTTGTTTACTATCTTGGCGCTGACTGAAATGTGATACTTGTTTTGGCTCATGTTTTTTCAGATTCACTCAGGATGATAAAATATTATCTTATTTTATCTTTCAATGTTGCAGTCACCAACCATGTGGTTCACCTTTTAACCCTGTATTTATATTCTTCATTGCCAGTCTTTTTGTTTATGTTGTTTTTGTGAAATCTTTCAAGCCAAACTTCACCATGTATGCAGTTTCAATTCAATTTTATAGCTGGCTGAAAATGAAAATACATACTGTCAGTCTAAAATGTCAGTTTAAATTTTCGTATTTACCTACCTTCTGTTGGGTTTGTATTTCACCAGGAACCAACACAGTTCTGTTGATGGTCAAGAGAGACGGCACGTATGGTGTCATTAACGTGGATTGGTTGTCTGGTCTGCCTGCTGATCAGCTGCCGGCCAATACCCTAAATGGTGAAGTGACAAGTGCTGCTGGAACTGTCCAGATGGCTAATGGCATGGAGAGCGCCAACTTCACCGTTCAGGTTTGTGCCACCAGTGATAACTTCTACTGAGAGAGTTATAAACAGATAACGCTCCAAGTGTGTACCTACATCAGTAGTTGTGTATATGAAAAATACCCAACCCACCCCAGACATCTCCAAACTTTTCTTTGTACCTGACCAAAATTATTCTTTGTTTTATGAGAATTGTATGCCACTGCCCCATTATACTTGAAATGTTTTGATGCAGGATTCAAGATAGGGCACATTGAGCTGTTTCTATCCCTAAATTCTCAATGGACACCTCGTTAAAAGCATAGTATCTGCCATCTTCGGAGCATAATTCATACGGTTGCCTTATATTATTTTTACTTATGACATCAATACTCTTTGACTGATCCTTACTTAATGTAACTTTAAAAAAATGTCACATAATACCTGAAAATACAACATTTGTTAAATGTATAAAGATAACAAAGTGTTTATTCTTCTGGCTCCCAGACGTCCTTTAGTTCAGCAAGGGACTGAAGAAACAAGCAATCTTACTTTATCTTGTTGGTAGAAAGTTAGCAGTTGCAACAATAGATTGGACTTTGTGATGCCTCACTTACATAAAATACAAAACTTATGGAGATATTGGAATTTTCTCCTGGTAAAGCAAATTGGTGTTATTTCCTAAAATAATTCAATCGTTTGTTAGTCACTGTTCTTTATGGTTAAGCTTTACCAGTTTTATTCTTATTTTATGGATCTGCCGGTTGTATCTTTTCAAGAATAAGTAAAAAAAAAAGAATTTCCCCCGCTAAATCATATCCTAATCTCTTATTAACTGCAAATGTCACCTTACCAGAAATGTAATTGTTCTGGCCTTGAGACATGTTTATGATACAGTTCTTCATGTGTTATGGTCATCACAGAATACATTGTTACCACATTGGCTTTCTCCAGGTGAATCCCCGACAAAACCAGGCTGAATTATTTGCACTCCGTCTTCCTGGTCCACCCAAGACAACTGTGGATGGTGGTGCTAGGATTGTACCTGATCAGTCAGTGGCCAGGATAGAACCATATGGCCTCATTCAGTTTGATGTGAACTCTCGTACTCCTGATGTCACTGAGAGTTTGAGACAGGTATGTTAATCCCCTAAAATATTTACACCTCAATAAAAGAAGGAAAATCATTATTCTTATGTCCTCCTTGATTTCTTTGTAAAAAATTATATATAATTACTCAAATAGTCATCTCTGTGCTTAGATTTTTATGGCATTTGGATGCAAATGCTTGAAGTCATAGGATTATTGAGGAAGGGTGTTACCTGTTTGTACCCTGTTAGTCCACAGTCTTCTATGTTATACAGGTGACCTTGACCGTCAATCGGTTGTATGGCACTGTCGGCCGAGTGGAGGTCAGATACACCACCCAGAGTGGATCAGCACAAGGAAACATTGACTTCCGAGATATACGTGGTGGTGTCGTTGCAATGAATGAAGGCGTAGTGTCTGCCACCTTCAGCATCGAGGTAAGTGAAACTTTGGAGTTCCCACTTACACAGATCTATTATCATGCTGTTGATCACTGAATTGTCACACACAATTATTTACAGATCACCACCATATAGTGGGAAAATTGCTGAGTGTGGCATTACAACAAGAAACTGAGAAACAAAATATACAGTATTGTAAATACTATCCATAAGTCTGTAAGCAATGTCATGGAAATTGCCAGACTGGGGAAGGTGAATTTTGGCATGTATGATTCCTACTCAACAGTACGATTTATTCACATCATCAGCATTTTAATGGGTTTTTTTGTTTATTTTTCTTGTTTGTCAGGTTTTTGTTGTTTTTGTGTTTTTTTGTTTGTTTTTTTTTTGTGTGTATTTAAACTTATTTGTAAGTTTTAGTTTTTAAAAATTAGAAACATTCTTGTTAGGCACTTACATGTTTGTGTTTGTTAATAATCTTGCCTTCTGCAGTAACGCCCAAATCAAAACTGATGACTGTATATTACCATAGATAAGCCGACCCCTTAATTTGACCCTTAAAATCAGTGTCAAAATGGTATGTTTCATGCATAAGCCGACCCCCCGCATCAGACATATGACAGTTAGTCTTGGAAGTTGTCAAATGAACATTATAACTTACTACTTCCATCTTTTTAGAGCGATTATCTGCCATAATTCAAGTGACATCTCGGCTTTCTTCGCCTCGACCTTGACGCTCGGACACAATGTTTAATGCTGAAAAATATGCATGAAGCATTTTTGTCACAGGTCATATCCTAGCATGATACATGCACTAAGGTCCATAATGTATGTACATGTGGTGATGTGTTGTGCAACACGTTAAGAATAGTATGATTTTACCCAAAACTTTTCTCTAAATCTATAAGTTTAGAAGGACAGTGTCCATTGCTGTTTTCTGATTGGCTGCCTTAGGTCACGTGTTTGATTTTGACAATTCACGATCCTTATAAGCTTTTGTTTAGGAGGACAGTATCCATTGCTGTTATCTGATTGGCTGCCATAGGTCACATGTTTGATTTTGACCATTCATGATCCTTATAGCAGATTGCCTCTTGCAAATTGGAAAATACTCTTATCACTGGTTGATGTTCAGAGCTTTCGAATGATGCCCTCCATCAAACGAATCTTCTCACATTTTATTCCTAGTCAGCTTCGAAAACGGAGGTATTATCCCCTGTTGTATCCTGTTACCGAGCAGAAAGCCACTGATTCTGGGGAAAGGATGACCATAGATATTATTTGAGAAATCTTTTAATAATAATTTTCCGATTTTGTTAAAATGAAAATATGAAATGGAGAAGGGATATTTAGCAGGATGGCATTGTGGCTCTAAGCATGTTACAAATGAATGCTGCTACTCCAGTAATCACCCACTAAATGAAAGTGCTTGTGCAAACAACAAAACAGTAGCAATTGGGCCCTATATTGACAGTACCTGTGTATTGCTTGTGTGGCATTACAAAACAACAGGAAGCAAACACTATATGTGAAGTGACAGAAAACAGCTGATCAGATTTGCGCATCATTTTGCAAATGGTGACTGGACAGGATTATAACTATTTTTTAATGTTTATTGTGTGTAAATAGGTAGGTATGGAACTTAATAATGACTAAGAGCAAAATCATTTGAAATAATGAAAACTGTATACTTCGATTTGTATTTTATTGATCATTTACAACAAAGTGTCTGTAATCGTCATAAACTTCCTAGCAGGTGTACCGCTAACCTGTAAGATTGTCCTGACAGGGCACTGATGGCCAGAAAAATACTTTTGTGAAATTGTGTCTCATAGATAAGATGACCCCCTATCTACAGACAGCTTTTTTGGTCCTCACATTTCAGCTTGTACATGGTAATACACGGTATAGGTGCTGACAGCACTTCTTGTTGACACTTTTGAGTGTGTATCGAGGTAAGATGGATTATATACTCTGTTTAGTAGACAACCTCAGAAGCAAAACCATGACAGGATACTGTTGGTCTTAAAATAAAGTGTTCATAATTTGTTCTTGTGTTGTTAGATTTTTCCAGACACCATGCCAGAGGAGACTGAAATATTCTACGTCAACCTGACTGATGTCACTTTGTTCCCCACCCCACAAAACCCTGGTGAGTTGTCATGTTCCCCACCCCACAAAACCTTGGTGAGTTATCATGTTCTCCACCCCAACAAAACTCTGATGAGTTGTCATGCTTCCCACCCAACAAAACCTTGGTGAGTTGTCATGTTCTCCACACCCACAAAACCCTGATGAATTGTCATGTTCTCAACCCCCACAAAACCCTGCTAAGTTGTCATGTTCTCCATCCCCACAAAACCTTGGTGACTTGTCATGTTCCCCACCCCACAAAACCTTGGTGAGTTGTCATGTTCTCCACCCCCACAAAACCCTGATGAGTTGTCATGTTCTCAACCACCACAAAATCATGATAAGTTGTCATGTTCTCCACACCCACAAAACCTTGGTGACTTGTCATGTTCCCCACCCCACAAAACCTTGGTGACTTGTCATGTTCTCCACCGCCACAAAACCCTGATAGTTGTCATGTTCTCAACCACCCCACAAAACCCTGATAAGTTGTCATGTTTCCCACCCCCACTGAACTCAGTTGAGTTGCCATGTGCCCCACTGAACCCTGATGAGTTGTCATGTTCCCCACAAAACCCTGATGAGTTGTCGTGTTTTCCACCCCATCAAACCCTGATGAGTTGTCATGTACCCCACTGAACCCTGATGAGATGTCATGTTTTCTGCCCCGGTGAACCTTGATGAGTTTTCATGTTTTCCACTCCACAAAACTCTCATGAGCTGTCATGTACCCCACAAAACCCTGATGAGTTGTCATGTTTTCCACCCCACTGAACCCTTACGAGTTGTCATGTATCACTCAAAACCCTGATGACTTGTCATGTTTTCCACCCCACAAAACCCTGATGAGTTGTCATCTTCTCCACCCCACAAAACCCTGATGAGAGTTGTCACATTGCCTACCCTACAAAATGCAGGGGATTTGTCATATCCCATCCCACAGACTAGTAATTGATGATTCATCATTTTCCCCTTCAATTGCTTAAAAGTGCTGAATGTCCTTGTCTACTACAATCTGTTAATAATATTTTATGCCCATGATCCATATGTTCAACACAATATCTGCTGAAAATAGTTAGCAGAAGTCTGGGCTTGAGGAAAATGTTCACAGAACTATACAAGTCATTTTCTTTGACTCTACATGTAGAGACACCTGTTTACAAACTGTAAAGATCATTTTGTATTGACTAGGATGTAAAGACCCAGGCCTGATGTCCCAGTTTAGTGTTATTTTTCTGTCGTGCAAGCTAATTTGTATATCACGCTGTACCGGTGTCCAGTGGACATTCCATTGTTAATTATGTTGTTTATCAAAAAGTCAACAAGAAAATCAGTACAGTGGAAAAATTATGAGGGCAAGTGATTTTACAAGTGCCACTATACTGGGTTACATTAGCAATTGAAGAATTATTTCCATCCCTGAGATGTCTGTTTATATATTGCAGTTCCCTCTCCCAGACTCAGTGACTTGTACTCAGTGTCCACAGTCTCCATCCAGGAGAGCAATGACCCCTATGGTGTTCTCTCTCTGGAACCATGGACGTCCACAACAAAGGAGAATTTCACCGTCATTGTCCTAACTGTCTTGAGGACAGGTGTGTCATACTGAAGATATTGTTGTTGTTTTAGGGCAGCACTCAGCTATATTCTAGCTATGTGATAGCAGTCTGTAATGAATTGAATCTGAACCGAACAAGCTAATGATCACCATCATTAAACTGATCTACACAAATGGGATATAATGGATGTGAATTAAATCAGTGAGCCTGTTGGTTCCTCTTTCGACATCATGCTGAATATACTTAATATAGCTTCATGTTACTTACATATATCCTTGTAATATAATGGTAGTAGTGATTAGAAATGAGTTTAACACACGTTTCTGAATAGAGATTGAACCAAGGGCTTCAGTGTGAATCTTAAACTTAAGACTGTGCACTACTGTATTTTATGAATTTCTGATCCTTAAAAACTATTGTGGATTATGGCACCAAAATTGACTACTGAGTTTTCACTAAGGTGGAGTGTTTGGACAAGCATCTGTGAGGGTTAGGACCGTTGGAGGAGGTGAAGAGTGGACATCGGAAATCGCTACCAACACTGACAACCCTGGCGGCAACAACACCATCAGCGAGGTACTCGGGAACAGGGACCCTAGCACCAGAGCCAGTGGAGGCACAGACTATTCAGTGCTGGATACAACAGTTACGCTACAGGTTGGTTCATGATCATCATCATGAAGAATGGTGGTGAAAGAGATTCATGTGGCCTTTCTCAACATCAGCATCATTGTCCGTATCTTCATCCACATTATTGTCTGTAATTTATTTGTTTTCGCCATCCTTAAAATGGCTTAATGGTTTCAGCTGAAACTTTTTCAAATCTTCTTTTCCAAAACTTTAAAGAGCCTTTGCTTTTCTTCTCTGTCAAGACATGTGATATCATGGGCTTACTGTAACACTCCTTTTTGGAACCAGGCAGGGCAGACTAGCAAACAAGTAAACGTGACCATTCTTGACGATAACACTCCAGAGCCAAAAGAGGTTGTCCTTGTGTACCTGACTGATCCTGTAGGTGGCGCCAGAGTGGCTCGGGGGGAACCTGATGGCGGCAAGAGGGTAAGGTGACATTGGTCTAAACTGATATTGATTGCCAGAAATAGAGTTTGACAGTATATTAAATGAAAAAGGAATGAAAAAAATGGAGAACAGAGCAGTTCGCAAAAACAGGACTTTAGGTTATCAAAACTTGCCCAGTCACTGAGCTGGACTTCATGGATACTCTGTTCTCGAGGATTTGGAAGAGATACAAATCCTGGTGCCTGTTTCACAAAGCGGTCATAGCCCTGCGATTGTCGTAACTCTATGTCAAAGTATGGGAGTTACAATCACCTTAATGCTTTGACCAGTTTGCAAAATATGGACCTTGTCATACAGACTGACAGCACTGAAAGTTTGATTAGTTCCTTTGGAAATGTATCATTTGTTAATCTCTGTACATTATCAGTTGTTCGCTGGTCACGACGGGGGCATGGGTTGATGTATCCTTAATGTTTGTTTATGTTAATGTTCCTTGAGCCCAAAGGGCGATGGGAACCTAAACAAACATTGAAGGTACATCATAGGCCTCTCGTGTATTTATGTTAATGAACATCTCAGTGGTAATTTTGAACTGTTTCAAGCATGGGTATCAGATCGTACACTTCAGCCAACCTGTTTGCATCAGACAATTTGAATCTTGTATATGGCTGTTTTTCCCACAGATATTGTCTTATTAAAGTCACTACAGTGTAATTCCTCATCTTAATGTTCACAGGGACTATATTTGAATGTTTTGTCAAAATTTTCTTTTTGGAATGCAAGGCAAATCTCTTCTAAGCCACTGGTAGATTTTGCAGACAACACAAGAAATACAGATCTAGAGTTATCTCCCTTCCATTGATTTGCATTCACAAAAACATTGGTAATTTCCATGCATCATGTGTGATTCAGTGTTATTCAAGATGAAGAAGTTCTACCATGAAGTACTGAATGAGTTGCCATTGGCAGCAGGGTACATTGAACTGTACCTCGCTTGTAATTGTTGTACTTAAAATAATAGAAAAGCAGTTAACCAATCAGAAAATGACATTTATGTGTGAGATAAGATAAGTGTATTTGGACTAGTTACAGTACCATAAGTCTTGAATCTTTAAATGTTTTGATTGGTTACTATTAACGGACTAGCTACAACATTTTACAAGTTGAAATTCATTGTTGTTTGGCTCTGATGACACTGCATTAAAGTCTGATGACGAAAACCTCATGTCAGGTTTAAAGAGAAAGGTTGATGTAACTGGCTGGAGCACAGTGTAGTTGTATATGTCCTGTGAGGTTTGAAATCACTACATTACTAATTGATGCATTACTTCTGCAGGGTTTTGCCATGATAACAATCCAAGCGAGTGACAAATCAAATGGTCGCATTGGGTTTGCACAAGGGTCCCAGAATGTCAGAGTCAGTGAGGACACAGTTAGTCCCAACGCAACCTTGACCCTGTTCAGACAGTTGGCTTTCATTGGGGAAGTCAGGGTGAGTCACATGTTAAACTGTTTATTCAGAAACTACTGAAATGTTATTGAAATGCAAAGAATTTAAAAAGAGTACATCTTACTGTTTAATAGAGATCCATGAACATTTGTGCTGCTAGTTCATGGGACAAGTTACAATGTTTAACTTTTTAATTATGGCTGTGGTAAACAAAGTTAACATACTCACAGCTATGTTAGTTTCTGATAAGGTAATTTTTTTATATTTGTAAAGTTTAAACATCTGACTGTGGAAAGTTTCATTTTATACAAATATCTTGATAAGGAAACAATGTTTTTCAAATGTACCAGTTAATTTTTAACTAATGTGACAGAGAACACCTTCAGAAACCCTGGAAATTGGAAATCATGGTGTTTCTGTTTGGATAAAAAACCAAATAGATTACAGCTGTAGATTATCCAAACAACATAACCAATTGTGGTTGTGGTGTCATTGATCACTGCAATGGTTCAGTTCATAATAGTGAGCTTCACACATTGTACCCATGCGGGGAATCAAAACACAGGTCCTTGGCCTGATGGGTTAACACATTAAGTACAATGCTACTCTGCAAGCCTGGTTCAACAACCCAAGAGCGGTTGTCTATGTTCAGGATGAGTGCATGAGATCAAGGGGGAACACTGTTGACAAAGTCACCTGGGTCATTTAATTCACTTTGCAGACTTGTGTCCTTGTTCCAGACAGAAACTTATGACTGTGGGTGAAACTCCACATTCACCCTGAATGTATTTTGTCGCACTGTCCATAGGAGCATTAAACCATCCCATCACTCACTTACTTGATCTTATCTCTGTATTTGTGTAGGTGTCATGGAAAGCAAAGAAATCAGCAAGTTCCTCGGATGCAGATGATGCTACGTTGTCGTCCCAGTTGACTGCCCTGACCGGGGACACAGTTTGTCAAGGAGGACAACAGACATGTCCACTGGTTGTCGGACTTATTGATGATGTGGTAAACACTATTAACAAGTAATGAGTTACTGTATTTGTAGATAGATACATGCTCAATACATCTCCCTGTAGAAGGTAATTCAGGTTTAGGCATATGATCTCAACTTTGTCGGACTCTAATGTGTTCCTCTCTAATCATCATGTCATTGTTTATCCAACTTGTTCCTCTCATCATCAAATCTAGTCATTGTTTATCCTCATTGTTCCTCTCATCACCATGTCCAGTCATGATGTCTATCCAACTTGTTCCCCTCATCAATGTGTCCAGTCATTGTTTATTCAACTTGTTCCCCTCATCAAAGTGTCCAGTCATTGTCATACATAGAGAACGTCACTCACCCTCTTACAGTGTACAGTAAGTGCAGATCACCGTGAGTTGATAAAGTTACAGATATCTGGGGCTTGCCAAGGATATTTTTATATTATCAACAAGCATTCATATATTTTATATCAGAAGACATGAGGGTGAGAATCTATTTATTATAAAACTCACTCTTCTTTAGTTTTCAATGAAAAATGTACATCTCTGAATACGTACTGCCATTAGACTTGCGGTGCATACCGTTGTGAAGTCATCAAGTTCATGACATCATAACAATGTCTCTGGGAGACAGTTTTGGATGATAGAAATTGTTCCCCTCTTAGCGTATGTAGTCATTGTTCAACCTGCTTGTTCCTCCCACCAGCAACATGTCCAGCCATTGCTCAGTGAATCTATTGCTGTGACAGGAACCTGAGGAGGAGTTCCAGTTTGTCGTTGAGCTCGTGGCAACTGGTGATGATGCTGAGGTGAATGAGGGGAGTAAGTTTGCCACTGTGGTTGTGGAGGCCAGTGACTTTGTGAGAGGACAGATTGGCTTCATTCAAGCTTCACTGTGAGTACTAGTTAGTTTTGACTGAAGACACTGCATGTAGATTTGTTGTGGTTGGAAGCTCATGACTTGGAAGCTCTAAACAAGATATTCTGACATCAAGTCTCTGTATGTGATAACTGGTGCAAGTTTTCTGTACCTTGTCTTTAGATTTCCTTAAATTCAAGCAATCCTGATATTTCATGATATGGAGTACATGAGAAATGACAAAACACTCGCTGGCTGTGTAGGTTGTCAATTGTTGGGGAGGACGACAAGACCGTGCGTCTGACAGTTGAACGTACTATGGGACAGAACTATGACGTGGGGGTATCATACGAGGCAGATCAGACTCCAACGACTGAAGATGCAGGAGTTGTCATCCATCCTGCACTTAAGTCTGAAGACTTCGTTGACCAGTCTGGGACCCTTCAGTTTGCAGCTGGGTCACAGGTTTGTTGTTTACAATCTAGCTGCCTATAACTGCTTAGGTTGTGCAACATGTGCTTAAATGTTTTGGATAACACTTTCTCAGAGTGAGTGAGTGAGTAAATGAGTGAGTGAGGTTTGTGTCACTTTTAGCAATATTCCAGCAATATCATGGCAGGAGACACAAGAAATGGACTTCACATATCATACCCATAGCTGAGTTTGGCTGAGAGTGAAAGTACTAGAACCTCTACTTTACTGAGAAGCTGTAATTCCAAATACTGTAAACTAGAAATATTCTGCATCAGTTTATATTTTGCGAATTTTGGGTTTCTCTTCCCCATGCAAAAAATACTTGGCGGATTAATATTAACTCTCTCTGTGCCAGTCAATCAGATGCATTCACTTATTATAAAATGATTTCCCAAATGATATGCATGGTTGTCTATTTCCTGATATCAGTGGCCTTCCGCTCAGTAATGGGAAACAATGGGAAAATGCCTCCATTTTGGAAGCTTCATACAATAACATGCAAAGCATTGTTTAATGGTGGTTATCGTTCGGAAGCTGTGAAATATATCACATATATCACTGTACCCTTGCAAAGAGTATTTTTGCAGATGTAAGAAGCGATTTCGTTGAATAAAGATTAGTTTCTAAGTAAGCTTTTCTGCCTCAGTCTGCTATGAGGACTGCGAGGTCAGAATCATGCATGTGTCCTTAAACTGTCATATTACAGCAATGGGTACGGTCCTCTCACTTTTAGTTTTGTCAGAAACGATATGAATATCTCTTAATGTTATATTTAAGTGTTGTAAATAAACAAAATTATTGTTTGGCCTGCCAAGTTTTTACGATATATCTTTATTTGTTCCAGAATTCTCGGAAGACCATAGATGTTACACTATCACCGATCACACGCTCCACCAACCCCCTACCAAAACAGTTCCGCCTCAGTCTCAAACTCCCCACAAACGGAGCTAGGTAGGGCATGCACTTTGCACTTTAAACAGCCATGTTTATTTCTGTCTGTATTAGTGAGTGAACCTTTACAGAGTTAACACTGTGGAATGCTGTTAGTTTTTTACACTCAATAGGACTTGGGTCTTCCTGTCCCCGATGTTTGATAATCTCTGAATGGAGACCTTTCTACCTTATAATCCCAAAGATGTATGGTGTATATCTTTACTTGCAACACTTTAATGAAAGCTAACCTAAGCTTGATAATGAGATTGATTGACATTTTTACAGTCTTAGTCCAACCAATGCACAGGCCATAGTCCGTATTGTGAAACAGAAGGATGTTGGTATCTGGAGGACTGTTGCTGAGAGACTTAATACACCTCTAACAGATCCAAATATTCAGAAGTAAGTGCAAAGCATTTGTTTGTAATGTCCTAAAGGACAGACCCTGTTGCCATATCTTATGTCTGAGCAATGTTTGTTTGAGGGGTTATTATGATGTTTATCATTTTGACATGTTTGTTCATTATGTTATGACACAGGTATTCATTATTACATGTTTGTTCATTATGTTATGACACAGGTATTCATTATTACATGTTTGTTCATTATGTTATGACACAAGTATTCATTATTACATGTTTGTTCATTATTACATGTTTGTGCTCTGTTCGTGTTTGTTCGTCTTGAAATGTCTTAAAAATTGATGTTTATTCATTATAACGTGTTTGAACATTATGACATGTTTGCCTGTTATTACATGTTTGATCATTACAATATGTTTAATTATAATGACCTTTTAACATTGTTATGTTTGTTCATCAAAACATGTTTGAACATTATATGTTTGTCTATTTGATCTCAATGACCTTTTAACATTCTTTTCTAATGTTTGTTAATAATAACATGTTTGAATATTATGAGCAATGTATGCTGATCATTACATGTTTCAACAATATAAATTGTTCACTAGTCATGAGGGGGACATCGTTTGATGATCCCTTGATGTTTGTTTATGTTTACTGAGTCTGAAGGGTGAGTCGACACTGGAACATAAACAAACATGGTGGTTACATCAACCCATGGGCCCAGGGGGACAAGTGAACAGTGTTTTTGTCTTACCGAACACCTCAATGTTCATTTTGAACTGTTTGAAGCACTTGTATGCAGTACTGGAGTTAGGCAACAGCCCAAACTTTACTAACATGAAGTGCTAAACAAATTCAAACAGTTTGGCATTTCCAAATGGTAGCATAGAAAAGTTATTCGTTTGTAAGCGGGGTACACTAGTTGACTCGGTCAATCTCATAACAACATTTATGAGTGAGGTTAGACAATATAATATGTTTTAGCACATTGAGATGTTTGGTTGCAATGACATGTTTGATCATGATGAAATGTATGGACATTTTGATGTTTGTTCTCTGTAACATGTTTGAACATTGTGACATGTTTGTCCTTGATGACAGCACCGTGTCTCAACTGGACTCTGTAGTGAGAGATAACCTGGATGATGACAACATGAAGCTGATAAAAGACACCCTGGACAGCATCACAAAGGAAGGAGAAAAGAGGAAGTGAGTCACTATATGCACCAGTAACCTTTGTTTGTCATAGGCATACACATTTTGACTATTATAAATAGCAGGTGACAAAAAAACAACAGTTGTTAATACATCTTTTAGTACATTATTATCATCATGGTTTAGAATATAATATACATGGAACTTTGGAACTATAGTCCACCACCCAGTTGACAGGTCATCTGTCCACCTCCCAGCTGACAGGTTGCCTGCCTCGTAATCACCAAACTGCTTCATTTTCCATTTATTCTTCCCTGCCCTTTCAACAATGCTAAAGCACTTAATGAAGCAAGTCTAGATTTTCTCAAGTGCTTCAGAGTCTCTCAACTCACTGGAGCTCCTCTGCAGTTTAAATGGAACTATTTGTGTCTATCAAAAGCATGTATATTCAGAAACCAAGCATTAGTCTGAACATGCTTGTGCGATCCCACAAAATCACAATTTTAATGGCATTCTACTCACAGCAGTGTTAGTTTAGCTGCCATGGTGTAATGTGAAATACTTGTCAAGGTAGTGCTAAACACTTCTACCTCACTCTCCCTCCAGACTCTCAGATGAGGTGATCAAAAGCACATTGGATCTGTACTGCTTACTGATGGAGCCTGGAGCCACAGATGCCCGGAGGGGAAATTTCTCTTTGGCCAAGTCCCTGGAAGCATTTGCATTCACCCTCCTGAAGGATAGGCCTTGTCTGGACCCATCTAACCCCAATGCAGGAGAACTGTGAGTAACATTTAGGGCACACTGTCCTTGTTTCTCTTATGGTGTGTGTAGGGACTTAGTGTGTGGACTGGGTTAATAAAGGCAAGCTCATTATAAATCATTTTGTCTTTGTTTCTAATTACTGTAAGTCAAAGAGAGAGAGGTGTTGTTACCCATATACTATCACCAGTGCCTCATAACTGTACTTTCAATACCTAGTTGTTTTCAGAGGAACTAGCTAAGCATGATTTCTGAATGGTGTCCTTTGGATAAAGTGTTCACATGGCTACTTCATTATAATTCCCCCTTAGCTGATTTTACATACTTTTACAGTACTACAGAAGTGTCACAAGATCTTTGAAAAGGAAATTACATTTTTTTCTGTTGATTGGTGAATTTTGAAGTATATGAGGTATGACCCTTGAGCACAACATAGGAGGATTCAGCATTTTAATTATTTGACACTGTAGTGAAAATACAGTTTAATACTGACTCACTAATATAGTTCATGATAACTGTTTTGGCTGGCACTGAATATCTGGTCAGTTCTATGAGTGTGTAGCAGTATACCTAACACCTGGATGTTAAAGTCTGATGATAAACTAATTTAAAAATATATGGCTTTCTAGAAGTAATAGGACAAATTAAGAGGAAGAAGTCATTGGATAAGCACAGAACAGCACAGCTAATCAAACAACACAGGACAGTATAGCATAACAATTTTTTTTACTTCTTCCCAAATTGCATCCCAGGGAAGCATAGTTTAGAATCTACATATATCCCTGAAGTCAACAGAATAATGCGTTCATTTAAACATCAATGACATATTGACAGGTGTTGTATCAGGTGCACTAGTCCGAGTGTGGCAACAGGTTGTCTGAATGTTTTATGTGCAGACTGTTCTTTCTCAGCTCATTTGTCGTTAGGTTCCATAATCAATGGCATTTGCAGTCTGATGGCTGGTATACTAATGGTACATCTATAGCTATAACATTGAACTGGTGTGGTATAAGATTTGGTGTACGAAGTCATACATTTACTGCTTACGGTATAACACGTTCTATGTGTGAGTAATATCTAATTTGTCCTCCACATGGTTTTAGAATATTATAAGGGTATTATCATTTGCAGAAGCCCATGATTTTTCATTAACTGCCCAACGGCTCCTGCAAATGATAATGCCCTGAAAAATAAGCATTACCATTATTATAGCTAAAATGGATAGAATTTTAATAAAACAAGAATAAAAACAACGGTATCAGTTTAGATGCATTTACTGCCAACAACAAACGACGGAGGTCACTGACACACATTTTACAAATATAGACATGTCATAGAAAAACACGAGTGACGACATTCGACCTTGAGCTTTGCCCATACTACCAGCTGCCATTGTTTTCAGTGATAACCAACGTTAGACTTCAAGTCGATATTTTCATTGATATATGTTGTCAGTTATGGTACAATTGTTATGGTTGGCACAGGCAGGAAAGTGCATAATGGCACAGGCACATGTGACGAATGTGAGCTTTAGGTGATTGAACTTCAACAGCTGAGCTACTTATGATGTCACCCAACAACGGGCTTGATAATGGTCCGTCGTCAAGCATTTTGCGGGTATTATCAAGTTGCTGTGGCCCGCTCATTTCTGATAATGTGCAGTCGTTTTAATGATAATTCTAATCATTTTAGCTACAAGAAACTATAACCATTGCATAAGAAGGTCCACTAAGAAAATACATTGTAAGCATGTGTAAAATTTGCCAGTCTTATCCATGTGAGCATGCCTGATACATCTACATGTTAGGTATTTCAAAAAAGAATTTCAGAATTCCTGAAGCCTGGCCTCGATTTCTCAAAACAAGCTTAAGCTTTTACTCAAATCTCAAACCGAGTATGACAATTTGGAGCAGATGAATTTTTAACTCAACATTTGTTCTAAGATAAAAATGTCCAGACAACTTAAGGATACATCCATCAAACTCAGATTGACTACTATACTTTAGTTTGATATCACTTTCAGTGTATTCTGAGAAATGTATTTTCTTGTGTTTTTTCAGATTTTAGTAAAAACTCTGACTTAAGGTTGTCTTGAGAAATCAGGGCCTAGTCAATTTTGTGACAACATAGATAATTTTGTTGTCGTAAATATTACATCTCTCATTTGAACGTTCTTGTATGGAAAAGTATGAAGAATATTTGGAGCGATACTTGGCAGAGTATTAGGCGCTGGGACGTGTAAATGTGCGACAGTGTTTGAATCAAGGGATTATGGGATGACATGTATTGAAACAGTACAATAATTATATAAGCTGTATCTCTTGGGGGTAATACAGTATGATGTATGCCTCTTTGCAACCATGTTACCCAAGCCACCATGTTAAATATATGACATGAAACAAAAACTGCGTCTGCCTCTCGACAGGATTTTTTAAATAAGTGAAACATATTCTGACAAGCCTAAAACTGCCATGAAAATGGTTAATTATGTTTAAGTTGAACATTCAAACAATTCAAAGTGTACATATTTTCAATAAAGGACCGAAAGTCAGTGAAATATATCGCGACATAGTGAACTCAAAAACAACTAATCAAACGATTTTTTTAACTCCTGAAACTACACAAGTCATATTACGATGTCATATGATTGTTAGCTATACAGCTTCTGTGCGGAGTGTTTGACGGTTACCATGGCAGCGGGTAATGTATTTTCCAGTTTTTACCCCCCTAGGAGGAGTGACACCGAAACTTGTCAAAGCATCATTGTCCAATAAAATTAAATTACTTCACATGAAGGTAACATAATGTGAAATAAATATGTTTCCCTGTTTTTTTTGCACAATATCAGTTTTCAAGAACAGTGCTCTAGATATGATGACAGTGGTATGACAGATCCAGGTCTGTTTTCTTACAGAGTATCTCGTGCATGTAACACAGTCAAACTGTCAGTTGGGAGAATTCCAGCAGACACCCTGGCAGGATTCAGCTTCACAGGGCAGTGAGTATCTTCACTATTAGAAATGTAGACTCTTCAGAACCAGCATCACATGGTTCATAATGCATCCTGTTTCATGCTTGCTTAAATAGACAGGAATGTTTAAATTACCATTGACAGATGTTGCAAACATTGTGTCTCCAAACCATTTTGTTATCCAAATTTAAAGACGGCAGCAGTCATGATCATAATCATTGTGATTTTGTTCATTTTAGGCGCAGCGATGAATTTAAGTTTCCAAGCAAGATACCCAATATGCCTTCCACAGGAACAGAGGTATGCTACCTACAAGCATCCATTGTGGATGAGGATGAAATATTAAGAATAGATGCTTTATCCTAACCTCACACATGAACCTTATAGTATCTGAATGATGTGTTTAGTCCAGAGAAGGCCTACACACACTATTTACATACTATCCAGATAATGTGTGAGATGTGTCTTTCCCTGGACTAAGCACACCATTTACTCACAATCAGGTTCATGTGTGAGTGGTGATCTTCCAAGACTAAACACACTATTTACACACACAGTCATCCAGGCGACACAATCAGGTTCATGTGTGAGTGGTGATCTTCCAAGACTAAACACACCATTTACACACACAGTCATCTATGCGACACAGTCAGGTTCATGTGTGAGTGGTGATCTTCCAAGACTAAACACACCATTTACACACACAGTCATCTATGCGACACAGTCAGGTTCATGTGTGAGTGGTGATCTTCCAAGACTAAACACACCATTTACACACACAGTCATCTGTGCGACACAGTCAGGTTCATGCATGAGCAGAGATATTTCTTAGACTATACACACCAGAGGAGGTCACCTCTCACAAAAGAGACTGTAGAGAACACAGAGATGGGCTTTAGACATTCTGCTTGTATTGGGAATTGAATCCAGGAAAATGCAAATGCTTTAACCACTAGCCTACCCCTTTGAAGTATTTTTTTCTATACTATGCAAATGCACACTGTTGTGTACTGCAGCCCTGACTAGATGTTGAATGTATATTGATTTTTAACTTCTGGCTGGTTTTCCACATCTGTTTTACACTCAGGATTATTCATGAATGTGGAAAGGGGAAATCACTGCTGTCAAAACGAATTATACTTAGTGAAAAATCCATACAAAACACCAATGCATTTACCTGTATGTCTGTCTATTTCCAGTGTAAGGATGTCCACTTCATAGAATATAACAGCGACCTCTGGTTCCAGTCAGAAACCCCAACAGCATTACTGAACAGCAAGGTAAGGGGACACAACTTGTCACACAGAGGACCTCAAATCCCTATGTTTTTGTAAAGAGGAATGTAAATGGGTATTGCAGTTGTGTGGTGGTAGGAGAAAGTATGGTGAGGGCTCTGTTTTAGTTCACAGGATCTTCATCAAATAAGAATAAGCAAAATGTTCAGAAATGAAAGAAACCTGAACAGTGTTCATTTCAACGAATGTTTATGTTGAGTGGTAAGCTGATTTTGTCTGTGTACGGAAACAGTATCCACATTGGCAAAGATTTCATCTTGGAAATTGGGCTTGTTCGTTCTTTGATTTTCTCTTGAATATGGAAAAAACATCCTTGTTGTTGCGTTGACAATGCCAATGTACTTGAACATATCAGAAGAAAGAAAACTGGCACGTGCTCATTTGAACATGTCACATTGTTATTACTAGGTTTTCTACAAATGTCAAACAGGACATTTTGAGTGGCCTTATCCTACCTCAACCATTTATGCTAAAAACTACCAGGACAATGGATTGCCTGATTAGGCTATAATTATGAAGCTGTTCAAGTATTAACTCCTTGCTCTCCTTTCAAAGATCATATCGGTCGGCATCAAGGGTCAGCCATCAGAGCATTCAGAAGATCCTGTCACATTCAAGATCCACAGTCCAGACCGGCGGGTGTCCACATCCACAGCAGAGTAAGTCAGTCACTTAGCAAGCTGTTCTTTTGTTTGATTGGTTGAGTTGCTCCATTTCCGCATGTGAAGACTCTGGAATAGTAACACTTTTGCTGCAGAATTATCCAGTGTAGTTATGCTATTGCTGCTGATTCATGCCGTGGTAGGGTTGCACTTTTGTACAGAGAGATGATCTATTAGTAACACCTATGTTTCACCTTGGCTTGCTACAGGTGTGTGTATTTTGATGAGACTGAACGCAGGTGGACAAATCCTGCAGATGTATGTAAGGTGACAAATCCCGTGACTCTGGGAGACGAAGACTTTGTGGGATGTTCATGTAACCACATGACAAGCTACTCTGTGATTGCCCAGACAAGGGACCCTGGTTTGGTGTACTATGAGCTGTGGTTCTACATCTGTTGTGCTATTTGTATGGTAGGTACACATTCTATAGGTCAGATGGCCATTTAGTGAAATCCTTCTGCATTCTGTGAATGAAATAAATGCCATGAAATTGTTATCATTAATTTGCTATAGGTTGTTAACAATGTATGGCAAGTTGACCAAAGTAGGGGACCGTTCATAATTTATGGCTATCGGGCTGTAATAATGATTTTAAGGGGGGTCACCCTGGGGAGGTAGGGGGGTCATCAATCTTTGTACATGTTCTGGAGGGTGGGGGTCACTGATTTTGTACATGACTTCTGTATATGACAGTATGTATGTTGATATGACTTTGTCTGTTAATGTGACTGTACATAAGATTATTGCATGCACACATGTATGTTAGAGTATGTGACTATAGGTGCCTTACTTTGTCCTCCAGGCTTGTCTTCTGAGTGTGATAATCCTCCATCACGTCTGCTTCCAACAGCCCATGATATCTGCCAGCCTGTTCATGCATCTTCTCTTTGCTGCCTTGGCCACACTGGTAAGGATGGACACCATTAGCCAATCAAGAAGGATACAGTCATTGTCATGCTCCAGTCCTGGGTTTGATTCTTTTGTTAAATTCAAGAAAATGAAAAGAATATTTCTGATAGTGGCACTGAGGTCAGTTTGCTATTTAGTTCATAATGGACACATCCAGGCCCCAAAACTGGGTAGAAGTCAGCATCATGATTCTCTTTGCACAGTCCCTTGGCCTTGTCAGGATATGTTGCAATAAGTTCAAATCACAGTTTGCTGTGATTGATTATGAATTGTTAAGTACATGTACATTAGCCTGTTCTATTTCTTCTCCAGCTGTGCATGGTGCTGTCAGCCTACCTGAGTAAAAGTCAGCTCCTCCTTGTGTACTCAACCACTGACAACAACTACAGGTGCATCATAATGGGGCTGTTCCTGCATTACTTCTTTGTTGCTCAGTTCACCTGGATCATGACACTGGTAAGAATCTCATTACCTACAGGTGAGATGTTCTTGCATTATTGTCTCAGCTCATCTGGAGAAACTGGTAAGAACTGTCAGTTCAAATCAGATTTACTGTATTGTAATATAACTGATTGTTTAAATGTACTACTAGTAATATATAGGACTACCCCACTTTCTCTTACAGGCTGTGAACCTGTGGAATCTTCTCGTAATGAATGATGAACATACAGAGAGGAAATATGTTCTCTTCTTCTTCCTCGGATGGGGTGAGTTGAACACTAGCTATGTCGGCAGTACTGTTATATACACACTTAAGGCATAGCTGAACAAAGGTCAGTCAACAAGAGCACATGTCTGACTGAAGTTCATTTCCTGCTTGAGCAACTGCTTGAATTTACATAGTTGATCACGCGAGATAATATATATGATAGATAATATCCTGCATTAGGAATAAACAGCTAAATGGCGAGTTAAATACATAGTGTTTAATCCTAATGCAGGATATTAAAGGTCACATGCAACCAAAAAATCAAATATAATTAAAACACAATTATGACTTATTCATGACACATAATATACATTGCTGCTTGTTAAAAAACAAATAAACAAAATTATAAGCATACAGTCGTGATTCAAAAGTGCAATATTTTGGACTTACTTCCCTCGGAACGAAGTCCTCGGGAGACCAAACCCAGTCGTAGTGGGTGGATGTGCACTTAAGTGTAACGATGGCTTGAGATTGGCTGGTTCATTTGCTTTTATGCTGAGGGCTCAATGTGTGTACAGAAAGATGATTTTAGAAGTATGGCGAGTCACAAGAAAGTAAGATTTTTTATGGATAACAACTTCTTTTATTGTACTTGATGCGTCATTTCAGTATGGATTTATATACCATTGTCAAACAAATTCATATACACTAGAAAAAGTTGTCATCCATAAAGAATGTATATATAGAGATGTTGGGCTTTGTAAATACATTGTTCTCTAAATTTGCGTTTGATCCAATAAAAAATCATCTCTGTAGAGATGGTGAAGTACCGCGTTGCTGGAAACTGTCATTCATTAAAAAGTACAAAGAAGGACTTGCAATTGACAAGAGTTTGCACCAGTTTCTGTCATGTCCAGTTATACGAGAAAGAACGAATGTAATTTATTTGCAACCCAGAGACATAAAAACATGTCATGAGTACAAGTATCACACCAGCCTAATTACACAATGTGGCAGAGAAAGGACTCGGGTGCACGAGTCATAAATCAGTTTATTTTGTTTATGGCGTATAGCCTCTGTTAAGTTTAAATTGCATGTGGTCAATGATTGAATTTGTGTATTGTGTATTGCCTTTAGCAGACAGGCAGGCAGACATGTAGGTGTCAATAAACCAGACCTTGAGCTTTCTCTGTGACAGAGGCTGCTTACCACAATCAAAAATTTTTTTTATGTAACGAATAGATTATTTACTTGTGACACAACCAAGATTGGACTACTGCTCATGACCTCATACTCAGGCATACTGTTTCAAGCTCAACAAATCTATTCACTGTGCATGCATTAGCATGTGTTATATGCAGCACAACTGTTGAAACCGCTTTTTCCCCAAGCGCTGGGGGAAATTTAGTGAATTGTTTGATTTTGCAGACTTATTTTTCATTGCGTTGTTTTTTTTCAACTTTATAGGCTGAATTAGCATTTTTGATGATTTGTTTTGGTAAGTGCATACTGAAAGGTACCAGAATCTGTAAAGTTGTAGTTTATCTTGCATGTGACCTTTGTCCATCCCAAAACACAAGTGTGTTATAACCTATTTATCATAGCGATATCATTTGTCACAGATCATGAACGATCACTTTGAAAGTAGCACCTAACATTTGCATATGACCTCTCTAATTTGCATCAATATCCATATATGACTCCAATGGATACTGAAAATATCCATTGGTTTTATCCTGCCAAGAACACTATCCACTGTATAATAAAAACTGTTATTGTTTCAGGGCTACCATTGTTGATGGTTGGAATTTTCTATGCAATAGTGTACAGCTTGTATAAGTATGTGTACACATTGCCTGTAGACTTCATATATGGAGATGTCAACAACAATAGTGAAATGTGAGTATCTGTCTACATAATAAGTTGAAAGCATTTCTTTAGTAGTAAACTATGTATAACTATATATACTTGTAGCAAGACTATGTATATCTATATACTAGTAGTAAGACTAGGTTTGTCTGTCCAATCAACCATATGAATGATTTTACAGGTGCTTCATAACCAACCCGTATGCTGCCCTGGGTGGTGTCATTGTCCCAGTGTTGATCATCCTTGTCATGGTGTGTGTGGTCTTCATCAAAGCCTTCCAGATGTCTGGGCAGTGGGAATCCTACGATGACATCTACAGGGGCAGATACAACAGGATGGGTGAGTCCTAGAGGGGATTACAACAGAGTGTGTCCTAGAGGGTATAGAAAAGATGGGTTTAGGATGTGACACAGCTTGTGGGTGTGCCCTAGACTGGATTACAACAGAGCCCTAGACTGCATTTCAACAGAATGTGTCCTAGAGGGTCTTGGGAGTGGACACAAATGGTGGGTGAACCCTAGCTTGGATTACAACAGTGTGCCCTTCAGGGTATAGAAAGGTTGGGTCCTAGAGGATACACAGTGGGTGGGTGCGTCCTTGAGGGGATTACAAGATTGTTGGTTGTAGAGGTGATAGAAAGGGTCAGACCTAGAGGGTTATATGACAGGTCTAAGAGGGGATACACCATCCGGTCATTGAAAGGGATAAATCAGGGTACATAACAAATATTCTGTATCAACAAAACTTGATGTGATGAACAATAGGGACATTCCTTTTAAAGGGTTGAATTCTAAGATAAATGTGTGTTGCGAAACATGTGCCTGCTAAATCCCAGCATGAGTCCAGTAATGTCGATACGTATCATGAACGTGAAGAAATTGTCTTATATGCAAACTGGCAAAGGTGAGGGAACATTTGGCTTGTGTGAAAGATACCCATGGATCAGGCCTGAAGTTTATATCACTGTTTACAGTAATTTGAATGCTGCACTTACATGTATATCCCTGTGGTTTTGGGGAACTGTTTAACCTTGTGAGACTTCTTGTACATGTACACAGTGTATGCTCTAGTATAGGGACTAAATGTTGGGTGTTGGTTCCAGAGATCAAGCTGATGTTGCTCGTGTGGGGGTTGCTGGCGCTTACCTGGTTGTGGGCTGGGCTACACATGGTGTACGGCCAGCTGTGGTTGATCGTCCTCTTCTGTGTGTTTATTCTTATACTGGTAAGGCAGTGTATTAATTTCAAACTGATTTTTCAAATACGCTGATACTAACATTTTGATGCAATCTTAATGTGCATTCACAACGATGAACAGAATGTGCTTCACAATCATGGCACATATATGACAATACAGTGTCCAAAATATTTGACTTTATTTAAATCAAATACACTGACTACTTGAAAGCAAGTAAATATAAACTGTTACATGGGATCAAATCCTGGTTTCCCATGTATCATATCTAGGTTTGTCAATATCCTACCTGCTTGTGGGTTCTAACAAAATGATAAATGGGAAACTACTTTCATCCAGCATCAATCTCACTTGATTTAAAGTATCTACTGTTGAATTCAACTCACTCATACACAACGATTCCTCTTGCTCTAGGGCTTGTTCACCTTCATCGTCTATGGAATCCTTCGCAACCCGTGCATGCCATACTACAGCACACACAAAGCAAGCTATGCCGTCAGCATCAATGACTTTGACTCCATCCACCCATCGGCAGTACCACACTACCACTATCAGCCGTCACCTGGGCCTGCCAGCTTAAAGGGCTCGAGGGCCTCCCTTCTACATGAGGTACGTACTAATAGGTGTATCTCCCTTCTACATGAGGTACTTACAAATACGTTATCTCCCTTCTACACGAGGTACACACTGATAGGTTTATCTCCCTTCTACATGAGGTACTTACTAGTAGGTTTATCTCCCTTCTACATGAAGTAGGTACTACTAATAGGTTATTTCCCTGTTAGGTACGTAGGTAGATAAGTTTGTAGGGCGACCTTGGGCCTTAAAAGGCTTATATGTGCCCAACGCTAAACAAACAGTTAACTTTTTGTCCAGTTAAATTACATCATACTTATCTGTTTTAACGAGGACATCTCTTTTATACTAGTAATAGAGTTACCTCCCTTCTGTATCAGTAGTAATAGGGTTACCTCTTTTCTACATGTGGTTTGTACTAATAGGGTCATCTCCCTCATACATCAACAATAACAGGGTTACCTTCCTTCTGTATCAATAGTAATAGGGTTTATATCCTTCTACATCAGTACTAGTAGGGTTATCTCCCCTCTATATCAGTACAAGTAGGGTTATCTCCGTTCTTCAATAGGTAGGTGCCAGTAGGGTTATCTCTTTCTTACATTAATAAGAGAGGATATTACAGGAAAGCCCATGTCATACTACGAGTGGCTAAATGTAGGTATTGCCCGAGAGAGAGTGATGGATATGTTATGTTTGCCCCCCCCCCTGTAGGTAATAAATAGGGTTGTCTCACTTTTGCAAGCAGTACTAAGAGGGTAATCTCCCTTCTACATCAGTTACACTTCCCTTACATATGTGAAGCAGGCCAAGCTCCTAACAGCAATTGCCTGTTTGTGGAGTTCTTTATACCATCACTGCCTCCAGACACAATAAACCTGTGAATTTCTTGAGTCCTATAACAATCCCATTAGATGTTAGCATGTCATTACTGCATGCTTTGGCTCTCTGTTTTCCCATCAGTATAAACATAGCAACACAGTATCTTACAGGGCTGGAACAGGTCTAAATTTTCTAGGTACCCCACCCCTTATTACCCTACCCCACCAGGAGACCTGATTTGTTAATTAATGACATCAAATTTGTAAGAAATGGCAATGTATTCTTCAGCTTGGAGGCTAAACGTTTCTCAGTATCTTAATCATGCAATGCATTCAAAACAGGTTAAAGTAAATTATGTCTAAATCTTCAAAGATAGTGCAACTTTTGAACCAAGAAAGAATTTTTACTTGTTTATTAGTCCCATTGATCATGACGGTCCTGGATATTGAGACAGATACCCAGTCCAACTCATTACCCACCCTTCCCAGCCATAGTATCTTGTTTAATGATGGGAAATAACTGGAAAAGGAAGAATTAATGTGGTTGAACTAAACTCATTCCATAATGTATCACACATTTTTTTCAGGCATGGGAGCGTGATTCCATTGGTCCACGAAGTCAGATGACTGTGAAAAGAGCTCTTCCATCCCAAGTTTACATCAACCCTCCTGTATCTATCATCAGCGGGCCATCACACAGCGATATGGAAGATCGGGACTTTGACGAGTTGTTATATGCTTTAAAAGCAGGGGGAAGTTTCGCCCCTAGCGAGGTGTCACATGGTGCCGATAATTTGTCCGTTCAGTCCGACAGACTTGAGAGATATGAAACGAAAAGAATAGATATCGCAGACACCCATTTATAAATGTTGTTAATGTGCATTTTGTACTTACAAACACATCAGGACCACATTTTCTGGATTAAACAGGTCAGTCCCTGTATACACAAGGAAAATACCTAGTCTGAAGGCACTGATTTTCTTCTTTGGTTTAACTGAAATTTTGACACCCTTTCATGAAATGAAAAAAAATCTTCCTGCTGTTAACTTGATAAAAAAACAAATATTTGTGAACCTGCTGTTAATGAAAAAGGCCTCAATTTGAAATGTGTTTGCATATCATGTATTTTTTATGTTATATAATTTTGAAATGTCAGAAATATACCTTTCTGTACACTTTCATGGCATGTATAAGATTCTGGGCCCCTTGCCCAAAGCGATGTCAGCGCCAGAACTATCTTAAGCCTGTTGGAGAATGGGAGGTACAATCATTGTAGTGCTGAGCTCGCTTTGTGCCAGTGTGCACAGGTCAGTCAAGTGGAATATCTCACCAAATGTTTTAAAATCCCTTTAACTGGTGAACGTGTAACCTGGTGTACTGGTGGGTCATGCTGACACATTTGTTGATGTACTGTCTTGTTACCTGGTGCAACAATGTGGGTTTGTACCCTTGTTTAACGACATCATGTTATCCTTTTTTATGCATTGTTATCATGTTACCTTCGTGTGGTTGATCTCACATGGCTCAGTAATGTTTGTTTGTTGCTATAGTTATGGATATAGCCATGTGTCATTCTGTAAATACCAACATGCGCTGTAGCTACCTGTGTAGATTCTTTGTTCTATTACCCCAACTAGATATTAGTGGCGTTTAACCATTAAGTGGCCTGCCAACCCATCATCGATAACCATTACCTTAAAACACTTTAGCAGACATATGCAACCTGTGAGGACAGTGGGTCCCAAGTACCCAGTACTTAAACAGCCAACTTAAATGATTAAATGGTTACAGTACTGACCAAAATAATGTCTCATCATCATGATAATTACTGATTACTCTGATCCAGACGCCATTGAGTGCATCCCTGACTTCACAGGCTCATTGTGGCGTAAAACAACATTCACTTACTCAGCTATATGTATTGTGTTATATCTATACATGGAGCGTTTATGCTCACACTTGATTGGCCATTGGCCAACTGGCCAGGGCAGCCATATGTAAGAATGCTCATCAATGTAATCTCATTATTGGAAGGTCACTTGGGCATACATAGGGTTTCTCACATAAACATATATAACAAATGTCAATTGGCTTGAGCATGTTGACAATGAAGAAAACTTTGTAAAACTTTGTGCCTGTAACTGACTGAATACTTTTTTTTTTAGCTTGAAAAATTGACAACTACCAAGAAACACTAAAATCCGCTATCATATACCCATTTGGGTTTTAAGAAACATAAAAATGCCCCTGAAAGACTTTATGCAAAACTCATTCCTGAACATGACCAGTGGATTAGCCTGTAAAGTAAATGATAGTATTAAATGGCTCATCAACATGGCAACATCGATCTCTTGGAAGTTGAAAATGTAATTTCTTGTTTGTTACTTGTGTGACCGACCCCTTCAGGAATGAAGCCAAGGATTAAATCTATGTATGTGCTTTAGCCTGAAGCAGGTTTTTTAACCTTTCTGGAGTGAACATCTCTGAATTGGAGCTTAGCTCAAATTTGCATTGTCATCAATGTACCTCACACCATTGCCATTTTTTTTCAATATCAATAAACCTCAGTACGTCAAACTCAGTGTTATTGCCATTGTTTAAGAACATTACGGGACAGCAAATTTCTTCCATTACTGCTGATATTTTCTACTGCATGTCAGTCTTTAAAGGACATCATGAGATTCTAACCATCACCTCTGACATAGCAATACTATGCTGATAATTTGTTTTAACATAATAAGAATATCTGAAGGCTACCACATATTAGGAGACAAAGTTACTTCACCTTTTGTAGAACAATTTATCTTGTACAATAAACCTGCAGTCTGTTTACTCTGTACCTTAGAAGCATGTTAAAGGTCACATGCAACGTAAAACACAACTTTGCAGATTCTGGTACCTTTCGGTATGCACTTACCGAAACAAATCATCAAAAATGCCAATTCAGCCTATAAAGTTGAAAAAAACGTGATGAAAAAAAGCCCGCGAAATCAGGGTTCAAACGTTTTACTAAATTCCCCCCAGCGCTGGGGGGAAAAACTGGTTTCAGCAGCTGTGCTGCACTGCGTCCATGACGCATGCGCAGTGAATAGGTTCATGGAGCTTGAAACAGTATGCATGCCCAGCGTCTGAGGTCGTGAGCAGGAGTCTAATCTTGGTTGTGTACACAAACAAGTAAATAATTTACTCGTTACGTAAAACAACTTGTTGATTGTGGTAAGCAGTCTCTGTCACAGAGAAAGCTCAGTGTCTGGTTTATTTACACCTATATGTCTGTCTGCCTGTCTGCTAAAGACAACATGCAGTACACAGCTTCAATCATTGACCACATGCAATTTGAACTTAACACCTATCAGACAATACGACATAAAGAAAATAAGTTGATTTATGACTCGTGCACCCGAGTCCCGTGTCTGCCACATTATGTAATTAGGCACGTGTGATACACATGACATGTTTTTATGTCTGTGGGTTGCAAACAAACTACATTCATTTTTTCGGATGACTGGATCTGACGGAAACTGGTGCAAACTCTTGTCAGTTTCAAGTCCTGCTTTGTACTTGGACGAATGACAGATTCCAGCCACGCAGGATTTTTATTGGATCGAGCGCAAATTCAGAGAAAATGTATTTTCCAAACCCAACATCCCTATATACATTCTTCATGGATAACGACTTCTTTTCGTGTATATGATTTTGTTTGATAACAGTATATGAATCAATACTGAAACGACGCATCAAGTACACAAAAAGAAGTTGTTATCCATAAAGAATCTTACTTTCTTGTGACTGGCTATACTTCTAAAATGCCCATCAAAAAGATCATCTTTCTGTACACACAATGAACCCTCAGCATATCAACAAATGAAACAGCCAATCGGAAGCCGTCGTTACACTTGAGTGCATATCCACCCGCTATGACTGGGTTTGGTCTCCCGAGGGCTTCGTTTCGGGGGAAGTAAGCCCAAGTACAAAATATTGCACTTTTGAATCGCGATTATACGCTTATAATTGTGTTTATTTGCTTTTTTAGAAGCAGCAATGTATATTATATGTCATGAATAAGTGATAAATGTGTTTTAATTATGTTTCATTTTATGGTTGCATGTGACCTTTAACAAAATACATGCAACTCACAGAACCCTAGTACCCTTATCATAAAATTGACAGTTCACTATGACTATGCAACGTAAGTGTATATAGTTTTGTTTTTTGCATACTTCATGCTCAATAAAATCACCTCTGCATTTTTTGTCATAAATAAAGCAAATTTCTCTGTACATTGTGAGACTCAGTCATAATTTGTGCAATCTGGCAGATTGTCTTCAACAATTGACCTGACTGCCCACTTCAGGACTTACACCGCTTTCAGCAATATTCCAGCAATATCACTGCAGGGGACACCAGAAATGGGCTTCATGACTTCATGATGAAGTTTGAATACTAACAGTATTATCAGTATAATAGCAGTAATAGCAGTATGTATCAGCAATGACAAACACATAATACCTTCAACTGCCAGCATGACAGGTATTTGAGACTGACAACAAAACACAGATTATTTTACCTATGATTTTATTAACATCTGGTGTAGTTGCACTCCACTTTTAATCATGATGGTTCTATATAGGACTCTAGTATGAAAAGAGGAGAAAGTAAATGCAAATGGTTTGATATGACCTTGATAAATGACAACAGGTGTGCACAGAAGACTGAAATCACGGACGATCGTAGAGGATCAACTAAAGACACAAATAATGTCATCTTTACAAGAGTATCACATGTGATGCGCTTTGTTCATTTGCTTCATGCGCTTTTCATTCTAAAAATAAGATTTCATGGATAATTGTATGTGCCTTTGCTAGAACAAAACTGAAAGCATTTGGCAAAAATAAATGGTTTAGCTGCTTCTGAACACAATTTGGTAAAAGTTTAAAATGATAATTGTATGTATATAATGTACAATACATATATATCTACAAAATGTAATGTACAATACATATTTATCTACAAAACAACCAATGGTATGACAGGATGTGAATGTGAAATATACACACATCCTCCAGGGATGAATGGGTTATGTAAGTACAGGTCAAGTAGAAAGTCAAACTGGCTGACCCACCATCCGATAAGTCAGGTCCCCTCCTTGTCAGGAAAATACTGCAGGGATAGTTTTATATTTACACAAAATATAGCTACACATATACAGCTGAGTATTTGATACTCTATCATGACCACCAATGACTTATCCATTTTGAATTTGATTCTTTACCCTCCAGGAACTTAAATAAGCTGCAGCATATTTTACTGCGGCGGCATATGTACAAAGCTTGCACAAGCGTCATCAGTATGTTCTCAGCACAACTGCTTTCTTCAGCAAGTGAAGTCACAACAATATTAGAATAAATCCATATATATACAACAAAGAGGGATGCATGTTTTCGAACACTTCCCATTGCATAGAATAAGATTATTGCTCTCACTCTCGCTTACACCCATTACACTTGCACTCAGTCACTCCACTGTACAATAACTTTGTCACATTATCACGCTGAACACAACAAACAAGTTTAAGACCATGTAACCAATTGAAATTGTTGCCATTAAAAATCTATCATAAATTACATAATGTGACCTTAATTCATAAGGAATCCAAGAAAAGTGAAGGCAAATTCTGGTATCATTTACACATTAAAATGTTTTGCCTTAACGACATTACCTCTTAACTCATTTGATTTCATGGTCTATAAATACTGCAGGACATGATTGTTTTGGCCAATTGTTGGCGAGGGATTTGCCTTCCCAGTTTGTCCCAGCAGTGCATGCAGAATATACATAACAAGACAATTACTACAGAGAAATGGACTTCATAGGCAGCACAGATCTCTTCTACTCAATCACTAGATGCTGCCCCTCCCTTACAGGTGAAAACTGATATCAGCTGTCCATCAAACTTAATACACAGGTGCTGTTACAGGAAATATACAAATTGTTCAGTTTAATAGATAATTGACAGGTCCAGCATGAAAATATATGTAAATGAAAATGAATACCTAGCAGGAAGGGGCATGATCAATACATCAAATAACTGCAGATTTCATCTGTTCGTGTTATCAATGTCACACTTGCAGAAGTATCGTCACTTGCAAAATAATCTTGCTGCCCTATTTACTTCATTTTTGACGAAAGGTTTGCTTGACTAGCTTTTATGCAGCCATATTAGCAGGTCTCGCAGTTTCACATGTAACACATCCACCATATTATGTCTGGTAAGATCGGAGCCAGTGAACAGTTCAAGTTTGCCAGCACCATAAGACAATCCTACATTGTCCCTTCTCTCAGCTTAGACTTCCTCCTAAATACTGTAACACTTAACTGGAAGCACCAAGCTATTTGATTACTTTATCGGCAGTTTATTTCTGGATTTCCACGTTACCACACTACAGTAATGTTAAGTATTAGTGCACATGAACATTGAACACATCGACCACTCTCTTTCCACTGTAACAATAAAGGTGGGAATAGCTCTATTTACTACTCAGTAAGAAAAGCCATCACAATTTATCTTTGATACGTACGTTTTAAAAGGCTCTTGTGTTGTCGGCTAAATTGGCACCAAAATGCCAGTGAGAAAGATCTAAACACAGAGTATCTTACATTCACAGTGTAACAAAGGACTGATACATAATATCAAACAAATATGCAATACAGTCAAAATATTTTTGCTCCATTAAAGTACATTTATCAGTTAGGTAAGGCAAAAGTAACAGTATCAGATTTTATCCTCACAAAAACCATGACTGCATCAAAGGTTGCATCTTAAACTTAACAACTGTTCCACCTTGTTAGTTTCTTGAACAAAAAATAGAAAAGTCAACTTGTAGATCTTGTAAAGGGAAGCAATTTGTTCCATATTTCTGGAGATTACATAGCAATTTCATTGACTGTTCTCTACAACAATTCCTCTAAACATTAACAACTTATTTAAAACTACTTCTAGAGCCTGTGGGCTCATCAAGATAAAATCATGGCACTTAAGTAGGGTTTCATGTCCACAGAATATAACAGGTAACAAATCTCATTTTGTCCATCAACAAATAAATAGCTACATCCTCACTAAAACTGAAATGCCCATATTCAGTTTCAAATCAAATGAGGCACAATAACTACCACATGTGATCAAACAAAACATGGAGTTTTCTGAACAAATTGGTAACCATAGCCAGACACCTGACCCTGACACAAGTTTGGTGGGTGACAGTCTGAATGAATGGCGACTAAAAAACAGATATGAAAGCAATTTCTGTAACATCATGCTTTTTCACAATGTAAACCATTCATAAGTCACACTTTCACTTCCAAAGACACACCCACAAAACTATTTGGGTTACTTGTTTCTTAAAATAAGTATATTATGCATTCATTGAGTACCTTCCATTGAAAATAGTTCCTGTTGCCTTGAATGTATCTTTTTTAATGAACATACCAGCTTTCCAAACTAGATTAAAAGAGATGAGTATCAAATTTCCATGGACTGATGAAATCTTCCTCTAAAACAGCACACCATGCAATGGAATTGAAGCCTAATGAAAATGGTTCCAGGTGAATGCATGTCTTCAACCAGGTTTTGTCTAACTTGATAGCTGCCATATTTTAACTTGAAATATTGTTACTGATGTTCAGTCTCAACTAACATGATCAAACTGTCTACTCTAGGTTGGTGTCTGGCCTTACAAGCATGTTCTCACTTGGAAAGGATCTCCATATTTCGCTTGTCTGATTACAAAGACTTTGGTAATAGTTGCAAATGGTGAACACTTGCTTCTGTTTGGTATAAAAGATGGCCCTATTGACACTTCACAAACATTCTGAACACAGTGAACTCTTGTCGCATTTTATGCACAAGGTGAATGAACACTGATACTATCACTGTCAATAAATAAGAACACATACTGAAATTATAGAAATCAGTCACAAACTCTTGAAGCCTCGATTTCAAATGTAAGAGTATGAAAAAAACACAAGGAGTAAATTTTTCATATTGGTACAAGTCAAACCTGGCATATGCCACTTCTTCACTGTATTTTTTTTCGTTTTGGGTGTTATTTTTAAAAGTGTGTCTGTGGTTTTTTTCTTGGTCTCTTCCCAGACCCTTCCTCCAACAAGTAAGTCACGTCAATCTTTTGTTTCCCAGGAATGTTGCCCAGCATCTTTATCAAGATTTTGTTCAGGCGCTCCTTCTTCTCCTTTTTCTAGAAACAAAGTGACAGGTGTTTTCTCAGCAACAGAGGTAATATTGTGTATCATTCAAACAAGTCAGCTATCACAACCTAATTATCTTTAATGAAAAGACTGAAAGCTTACACAAATCATATCAGAAGTGCAATGCCAATGTTTCCATACTGCATATATTAATGCAGGTTGTGACAGTAAAGCCAAATGAAACAAATTGTCTACATATACACTACAATTGGCATGCTGCGCCACCCCCTGCAGTTCGGATGATTCAGTGAAGCTTAGTTTCTATTTGACTATAGTAAAAACAATGTAGCAGACGGTGTTAGCTTCACTGATGATCTATGAAAACTTAGAACTTGCTAATTTAGTTAATGAAGGAAATTATTTTAACTATTTTTTTGCACTTAACTTGCAAATATGTAACAAGTATGAAATATTCTGTAGCAAAGAACACTGATTGGAATTTATCATTTACAGTTACATGTAATGAATAAAGGTTAAAACATTTACCTTTAATTCCTTGACCCTTGCCAGTGGTAGGTCCTCCTCAGACTCAGCATCAGAATCACGATCCTTTTGCTTCTTCTGCTTCTCCTGATTGTCTCCCTTGTCCCCACCTTCATTCTTGCTGGGACGCCCCCTCTCTCCTTCACCCTTCTTCCCTTGCCCTGATCCCGAGTCTGACTTGATGGAGCTTGTCCCACTCCCATGTTGTCTCTCCCCAGGCCCCCGGCGCTTGTACTGTTCTGGCACTTCATGTGGCTGCAATAACACGGTCATATATTGCTATGAGCAGAATTATAAGACATGAAATAGATTTCAGTGACTGGGGACCTACAACCTGTCACTTATTTCACACAAATTAACTTCTGATATAGTCATATATAGACAAGCTTTATTTTATGGATGAACAACTTCCTTGTTCAGATGAAGAGACATTTCAACAGATTCTTAAGGAGATTAATTGGGATGCACAATGACAAGGTATGACAAGAATCTGTATCGAAACGATGCTTCATCTGAATAAAAAAGTTGTTAATCCATAAAGCTTGTTCATATCTTATTCTTCAACTTCAAAAATATGCCACTCCAATAAGTTACAAAATGCATGCAACCTAGATACCAATCAAGATACGAATATAAGCTTTATTTCAATATTTCATCAACAGTAACCATTTTGAATTGATGAAGGCATTATGCAGAATACATTTGCCGAAAATATCTGGACAGACATATAAATGACAATGGATCTCTATGACATATTACAACTACATTTATGTTGAGCACACCATACATTACACTTGAATAAGAAACAAAATGATAATGTAAGCAACTTACCGAATAGGTTCTCTTTGGCACCAACTTCTGTGGGTATCTGTCAAAGCAGTAGGATTTGGTATTGATACCAAACCTGAAACAAACATTTGTATCTATCAGCACAGGTTAAATCACATGTACTTATTTCACACTAAATGAAATACACATAGAGTCCTGAAAACTAGAACTCAATTAGCTCAAGGTATAATTTAATGGAATGTATGCTTAGTTTCACTAAAGGTATTTCCAGTTTAGTCTCCTACTACCACTCTGCAGACCACTAATCAATCTTGGTTCAGCGTAACTTTGACAGTCAGAACAGCTGACATGAAGTGAAATGGGTGTCAACATTGTGTTCAAAGATATTGTCTTATGTAGTGCAATGCGAACACTTTAACAGATCACAACAGCTACACTGGCAAATTAAAATTTGCTGTACTTAATGATTTGTTAAAGAATGAAAGTTATGACGACATGTGAAACGTATGGAGACACATGAAAGGTATGATGACGCATGAAAAGGTATGGTGATGCATCAATGGTATCACACATGGAAGGTACAATGACACATGAAAGTGTGATTAGACTGTTATACCTTGGTTTGGACAGCTTATGGAAGAGATGAGCTGTCTTGTCCACTCTGTATTCACACACATATATGTCCTGGGAGCGGTATCCTTTGGGGCGGCCTTTACAGTAAGTGTTCAGGTCCATCACACAGCAGAGTCCTGCTATAGCCTCCAAAGGCACTATTTCCAATGTAGGGTATTTGAACACCTGCGAGACAAAGAACATTGTGAACTACATTTCATGGCAAGTCTCACATTCCAAAGAGTTAACAACCAATAGTGACAGTACCTATTATTAGCAAAAGCATCAACCTCTGTACTGACCTCGTTGTGGAAGAATTTCCTTGTAGGTTCATGATAGGTTTCATTTGGTCTCAGGTAAGCATGGCCAAGGATGTATCTCTCACCACTATAATGAAAACAGATAAATAACATTACTTGTCATTATCTTGCCATAATATCTCACGATACTTGAGTTCATTCATATGAGAAGAGGGCAAAATACATGCTAACATTATTTAAAAAAAACAAAAAAAAACAAAAAAAAACAAAAAAAAAAACAAGAAGACACAGTCATCAATATCCCCTGCATTACCTCCAATTTCAGCCAAAGTCAAACTTGTTGCCATGGAAACTAAAATAGTTTATTCAGAATTCCAAAACTGTCAAAAGGCACTAGTACACCACTAGACCAATCTATGTGTCAAGTTTCGTGAAGAAATATTGAACAGTTTAGAGTTCTCCTCCAAAACAAATAAATCAGCAAGGACGGACAGGGTGCATTTTAATATCCCATGCAAAATGCGTTGAGGAGGATAAAAAGATTCTGGTATCAGTTTTACGTTTCAACCACAAGCAGATCTTACTTTTCATCGATCCACAGCTGTTCTATTCTGAAGATCTCTAGTTTGTCAGGACTGATGTTTGACAGTAGTCTGGATGATGATCTGACTGGGGCTCCTTCTCCTCGCTTGTAGTCTCTGTTCAGGTACACACACTCCCCAATAGCTATCTGCATGTCATCCTTCATTAGAGTCATGTAGTACATGCAACCAGGGGTGGCATCTGGGGGCTGAGGCACAAGCTTTATTTCCTGCAAAGGTCAATACAGTTAAAAACAAACCCTTTGCAATACCAAACTAAAGTTAAATACCACACTGTGTTGTTTCTAGAAAACTGTAAGGATTTACCTTTACAGATTTAAATACAGTGAAACATCATCAATGAGCAAGCTCTCACCAGGAGAACCTTTCTACACAAACAGTATTTGTGTCAGTCGCTTGCCTATGTTTAACATGATTTGTAAAAACTAAGTCAGAAAGAACTTGGTCCAAAAAATCTTGGAATTGATCTAATTTGCAATAACATGTCTTCGAACAGGTGGGAGAAATGCTGGGGACGTTTATCTTCACTGGGCAGAGAAACTTTTGGTCTGATGAGCTATCAATAACATGTGAAGATAACAGCAGATGCTTCGCCTATCTTACCTTATCATATGGCCTGGGGTCACAAATTTCACAGGTGTAGTGCTCCACATCTCCAGATATTCCCACACAGTCGCAGTGCTGCCAAATCTGCAATATCAAGAGTTACATCCCTTCAACAAAGTACTTAGAAAAAATGATGTGATCATAATTAATGATGTACAATTTTCTGTTTATAGATGAAATACTTGTGACTGAGAAAAGAGACGAATGAATGACTTAAGACAAGCATGGGGTGAATAAATGTGCTTCAATGAAGCAGAAGCTAACACTTACATTACAAGTTTCACACATAATCATGAGGCCTTCATCTCTGTAGATACCGCAAATACATCTGATCACCTCTTCTTCTTCTTCATCCTCTGGTGGTTCTATCAACAGGCAATGATAGTCTTAATAAGTCACCACATAATCAGAATAAGCATGGATTTAAGTTCGTCTTCAATCGAAACATTAACCTGAACCTTAAAATGACATTACATCTCCTTATCACTGAATCATTTGGTTTTCCAATATCTGTTGTGTGCTGAATGTCTCTACAAACAGAAACGACAACACTTGAAAGGATCTCTCGATGACAGTAGTTACCTAACAAATAATGCCTAATGTATTAAATGATGATGGTAGAATGGTCAGTTAGTTCAATATGATCGAAATAAAACAATATTAGGTCACTTCAACTCTATGACATGTGACCTTTCATATGGTTCTTATTTGGTTGATTTGTATCATTATCACATTTCAATACAGTTTACTTTGTCAGTGTCAACAAATTGTGATGCTATCCTCAGTTTATCACTACACCAGCATGCTTACTTGTTGTGGTTGAGGGAGTAGCACTGGTCTTGTCTCCAGGTGTTTCAACAACTTCAGCCTCAAGTACTGGTGGCGTAGCACTGCCTTCACCTAAGATGATCTCCAGTTGGGAGGTTTCTTCAGCCTTAGCTTGTGAAAATACTTTCCTCAGCTTCACAACAATTTTACCCATTTCTGACTTGCGACCACAGTAGTTCTGTTAAATAAAGTGGGGACTAGTTCAATAATATGCATCTACAATACACATCATGAAGGGACACTCTTTGTAAACAGTATCAACTGCCCAAAATTGGTGTGGAAAGAATATCAACCAATACATCTTAAATCCTAACAAGGTTTAGTTGGCAACAAATGACATGTGGTTATTTTTCTGCCAAACATTGCAATAATCTAACTCTTCAAAATTATCTGATATCAGCAGTAACTAAAATATTGAATCCAAAATAGTTTTGTGAACTGGTTAAAGTCTCATGATTGGTTCATTACAACCAATCAATCATCAAAGTATCCAACACTGGTCGTAGTGACTGAACGACCCCTAAATCAAATTTCTCATAACCGAACAGAAACAATTTGTGCTTGTCAGCATTAACAGTACTTTTCACAAGGCTGGTTTTATCTGTTAAATTTCTTGCACATTACAATCCTGTTCTAAGTCAGAACTGAATTTATCTTTAAGATAGAAATTTATGTTTCTACCATACTTGGCATCCTTTAAACATGTAAAACTTGCAAACTAAAGGAAGTATATACATATTTTTGCTTTTAAATCAGGAAATTTTCTTAAATGACACAAACATATTTATTTCAATTAACTGGACCACCACTTATCTAACACAAAAAACCCATCTCAACCTATTGGTTCTTACTTGCTATGCTACAATGTGGTAGAGGTAGATTAAGGCTTGAATTACTATTAAGTGGTAAACAAACAAAGAAACAAAAAATAAAATTATAGGAAGTAAATAATAATTAGTGACAGGTATTAAAAAACAACAACATATGAACATTCATTATACAAGTGTGGTGTCAATAGTGTTACATTCCATGGAATTTCAGTAAACATGTTTCTGATATCAGGAAATTGGCTTATCAAGAACAGAATGTGAAAACATGCAAGTGTTTGGATAAGCAAAATTAGATGGAATATGTATATAATTGCACACTGTCACTATACCTTACCTCAACATTACGGAAAAGCTTGTTCATGTCATTCTCCAAATATTCCATATCAGAATAGTGCCCCTTGCTGATGTTTTTCCCAATCAGCTGCAGGTCAATAGGGTCATCTATAAGTTTGTAGTAGTCAGGGCTTTTCTTCCGAGAAGGCAAGTTCATTAGAGGGGTTGCTATCAGGTTGCCATCCTCATCTGCAGAATAGAAATAGACCATAAATACAAGTTTTGAAGAACACTTACAAAGTGCAGTTTACAACCAGAACAGATTGCTGGGACCATGGGTACATAAATATGTAATACCTTTGAATGATGCAATGACATCAAATATCCTTGTGAAGACTTTGACTAGTTTGTATCTCTTCTGCAGCTCTGGATTCTCCTCTGCCATTGCCACTAGTCTGTAAAAACAATAACAATGAATGATTACAAAAGCTCTGTGTCAGAAAAACCTGTGTCAACCTTAAAACTCATTTTCCTTTAACGTGAGATTTCAGGAGTAGCATATATTATCCAACAAATATTTCACATGTCAAAAGAGAGAGAGTTGATTCTGTGCATCCCTTAAGAAACACAAAGACACTCACCTGGTTTTGACAGATCGGTCATTAAGCTGGGTCAGGAAGAGATCTGTTGAAGAAAATAGCATAAAGTCTGAAAAGTACTTGGGGAAAATTCTTCAGGAATCAAATAAAACTTCTTACCTGACCAACAATTATTATGAACATTATTATGTTTTACAGCAAAAGATGACACATGCAGCAGAGAGGGATTATTATCATAACTATAATTATCAAAATAATAAAACCATCCTGCCAGGTAAGAACTCACATATAAGAAATGGTTCGCACTCATACTCAAAGAATGTTCTTTAAAACTAATGATGAATGGTGAATCTTGCATAATGCAATTTACTTACACTAATTGTTTGAAAATACTGCAAATAGGAGAGTACCATGAAAATAGGTCACGCCTATTCAAGCCAGTATAGAAGGAGGGGAAAGATTTCCATGTGGTATTCACCTGAATTCACGACTCCTGAGTCCCTTGCTCCTTCCCTCTCTGAATCTTTCTCTCTCTCAGGCTGCTGCATTTTCTGTTTGATTTGTCGAACTTTATCAATGTTCCTAACCAAGAAAATACTTTTCTTTCGAGCAAAGCACCTTTCTCGGTTGGACATTGGTTTTATCACAGTCTGGCTTATGATTCTATTAGCACTACTTGGGTCAGGATTCGGTTTCAGCTATAAGAGAAAAGAGGGCAAGTTCAGCATGTGTTTGATACATATGCAAGGTTTTATAAGAAAATACAGAGGCAGCTGTATAAACTAGTACTCATCTTAACTGAGGAAATAATCCAGTATGGAGTTCTTGATTGTAGAGGTGCCAAAGTCACTTTCGACTGTATGTGAACCAGTTTTGTCTCTCTCATATACATTGTATCACAGTAAAACATGTCAACTCACTAGTTACATGTACAAGTATACCCATGCTGAACTAAGATTAAATTGTCTTTGTCAGCAACCATATAGATTTAACACAGGATTAATTGGTGACAATACACATCTGTCAGACTCCTCACCAAACATGGATTAGAGAGTGCTGGTTACTATATGAACACATGCTAAGGCAGTTCATTTCATACTGAGATCTGGAATTGGAAGCTGCTGAACTGCTGAGCTTCTACATGATGACAAATGCACAAGTCACTGACAGGACTGAGATATTATGACGATGCTGACTGGATTGGACAGCTGCCGCTTAGGACGCTTCCACTGTATGCATTGAGATATATTCAAGAAATGAATGCTGAATGTACTTTCTAAGGAATCAGTAGATATATACATAATTTAGATATATAAAAACATTGAGTGAAACTGTTTCCAAATTTTGCTGGCTTGTTGGGATAGCTATGCATGAACGTTACTAGCCCACAAAATAGTTCACTAGCCCTAAATATGAATGTAGAAACGTAAGCAAAATACTACAAAAGTAGATGGGAACATAATATTGTTGGCACAATACAGGTTCCACCATCACGCTGCTAATATGATGGACATTTTTATAAGGCCATAATCTTGTATGATTTAAATGTGCATTATAACTTAACAAGTCAGAGCAATATATTTACAAAATGACCCTAGTCGGGCTTGTGGGCCAGTGGCTATTTGGCATAACGGAATAACAAGATAAAAAAATGCAAAAGTTCAGCACCTCATTCATACATATGCATACAGACACGACACATCTCAATCTTAAAGGTCACATGCAACCAAAAAATCAAACATAATTAAAACACATTTATCACTTATTCATGACATATAATTTACATTGCTGCTTTTAAAAAAGCAAATAAACACAATTATAAGCGTACAATCGCGATTCAAAAGTGCAATATTTTGTACTTGGGCTTACTTCCCCCGAAACGAAGCCCTCGCGAGACCGAACCCAGTCATAGCGGGTGGATATGCACTCAAGTGTAACGACGGCTTCCGATTGGCTGTTTCATTTGCTGATATGCTGAGTGTTCATTGTGTGTCCATCTGTTTGATGGGCATTTTAGAAGTATAGCCAGTCACAAGAAAGTAAGATTCTTTATGGATAACAACTTCTTTTTGTGTACTTGATGCGTCGTTTCAGTATGCATTCATATACTGTTGTCAAACAAAATCATATACACTAAAAGAAGTCGTTATCCAGGAAAAATGTATATAGAGATGTTGGGTTTGGAAAATACATGTTCTCTGAATTTGCGCTCGATCCAATCAAAACTCATGTCAGTAGAGATGGTAAACTACTGCGTGGCTGGAATCTGTCATTCGTCCAAGTACAAAGCAGTACTTAAAACTGACAAGATTTTGCACCAGTTTCCGTCAGATCCAGTCATCCGAAAAAAATGAATGTAGTTTGTTTGCAACCCACAGACATAAAACATGTCATGTGTATCACACGTGCCTAATTACATAATGTGGCAGACACGGGACTCGGGTGCACGAGTCATAAATCAACTTATTTTCTTTATGTCATATAGTCTGATAGGTGTAAGTTCAAATTGCACGTGGTCAATGATTGAAGCTGTGTACTGCATGTTGTCTATAGCAGACAGGCAACAGGCAGACAGGCAGACAGACATGTAGGTGTGAATAAACCAGACACTGAGCTTTCTCTGTGACAGAGACTGCTTACTACAATCAACAAGTTTTTTTACGTAACGAGTAGATTATTTACTAGTCTTGTTTGTGTACACAACCAAGATTAGACTACTGCTCACGACCTCAGACGCTGGGCATGCATACTGTTTCAAGCTCCGCGAACCTATTCACTGCGCATGCGTTATGGACGCAGCGCAGCACAGCTGTTGAAACCAGTTTTCCCCCCAGCGCTGGGGGGAATTTACTGAAACGTTTGAACTCCGATTTCGCGGGCTTTTTTATCATCGCGTTTTTTTCAACTTTATAGGTTGAATTGGCATTTTTTATGACTTGTTTCGGTAAGTGCATACCGAAAGGTACCAGAATCTGCAAAGTTGTGTTTTACGTTGCATGTGACCTTTAATACGGAAAACTTTCTTTTAAAGTATTATCCTGCACATACCTTGTCTTTTAACTTTTTCAGCCTATTTTTCGATTTTCTCTTGTCTTTTGGTGGTCTGCCAACTGGCCTGGATGGAGTGGGTTTATCCTTGTACTGCCCATTTCGCTGGGTTTTCCCTCCTATGACACCTCGACAGGTTTTTGCACCACATTTGCAAGTTTGCTGAAAATTTGAACATGACTTATCTGACTTTGGTTATGTTTAAACAATAAATGCATGCCATGGCATATCCAGTCATCATATGAAACAATATTCCATAAAAAAATTCGTAAGACTACAAGATTGATAATGCATCTGAATATCGTCACTCAAGTGAAATGAGTTGATCAAATAAAATTTAACAGGACTTCATATGTAAACATATCCTGTGAATCAAGTTTGTATTTCATATTTATCATGAAGGCTGTAATGGTGAATCTCCTTACCAATACCTTGCCGATACTAAAAGAGTATATCCAATCAATTCTAGTACTTAATGTTTGTGTGTTTTTAGTGAGCAAGTGTTGGCTCAATGTCCCTTGGAACAGTATTCAGTTGTATAATCACACGTCCAGTTAATGTGAGGCAAAAATACATTTCTAATCATGTTGAGAATGAAACACTGAAATTTAGCACATCCTCAACTTGTGCATCATATCTCCAGGGTGTAGTGGAGACTTATCTACAGCTAAATTATTACCTCCCTTGGCTGGCTTTTTTTATCCAATCAGGTGAATACGCTGAGAAATTGAAATTGAATAGATGCATCCAGGGTATTGTGGAGATTCATTGGAACATACACCTTGGAGATATCGAGGATGCAACTTGTGTTGCTATTGTTGTAAAGAAAAAAACATGTTGTTTGTCAAATATTACTACTCATCTCAGCAGTACATTTAACTGATAGATGCTATATGAAAAGGTGCACCACATAAAAAGGCCTATGTACATTCATCACCTACCTGGGTTTCAGCATTGAAGGAGTGAAAGTTGTAGTCATAGCCCAGCTCTTCTCCCTCTTCAATATCACGTAGGGCAAACAAAGCCATTCTATACAGACCATTCACGTTCCTGCATTATGGAGAAAGATATTGTTTGTGGTTTCCATTATTTTTGTAACACTATCATTTAACTTCAATCAAAAGAATACATCTCTGTATGTTTTCCTAGAATGTCTAAAAAGAAAACCCTAAACTACAAATTTTCAAATCATCTCTACAATAGACAGAAAACATACCACTTCTGCATTTCACAGTTGGGTTCACAGCTATGATTGACGTATCTTCCAATGTTGCCCATCCTGTAGCCATCAATAACTGCACCGCTGTCAAGGTTGAGACAGTAGTGATGACGCTCTTGAGAGTACTCTGTCATCATCCTGCGACGGAACTCCTGCTCACTGACCACCTCTCCCAAATATTCCAAAATGAAGCTTCCTGAAAAGCAAAATTGAGATATTCCTGTCATTTGTTGGTTGTTGTTTTTAGCAATGCTAAGACCAGCTCATCAGGTTTGTATAACTCTCAGACAAAAATAAACAAATATTATTACTCGGGATTTGGAAATACAAGCTATTTCCTGATTTTTGGTACTCTTCATACATTCATACATAATCCAACCAAATGATTCAACAGTACAGACTTGTCTAATTGAATTTTTTAAATCATAAGAAAAAGGACAATTAATGCACATTATTTTTAATATGAAGCAAAAGCTAAAGCTATCATACATTCAGAACACTTTCAAAAACTGAAAAGAAGGTCACTGCTTGTAATTACTCCTATAAGTTCATGACCCTAATGTTTGTGATTTCTCCATGGTAACATACCTGCTGGTATTGCCTGTGTTGTGCAGACACCATATCCCCTATCCTCAGTAACAAACTTCTCCAACCCTGGTATCCACTCATGTCTCTGAAGTCTCTGGTTTGAACAGTTTTCCCCACCAGGGCAGCTGTTTGGGCTACACTCTGTAAACACCATTCTGTCAAACAGATAACAAGTTTATCAGATCAAGACAGATGATATAAAAGACACCAAGTTGCCTAAATTGATAGTAAGATCATAAGCACTTGACAAACTGTAACAAGACATTGAAAAAGAATCGCACTGATTCAGACATTTGATCTTGCAAACATTTATCAGTTCATCAATACTCCGAGATTCCTTTCTCTCTCTATATGGGAGCAACCTTATAAATGCAATCATGTGACAACATGTCCTGAAATGTACCTATTCAAGCAATCATCTCCACACCCCTTTTCATTCGGGTCAGATGGTCGCTTGCACTGGCAATAATGTGGCTCTGGTTTCCTTCCTGCATTTGGTTTGAGATCAACATAAACATCTGAAACAGATATGATAATGTTCACACTGAATTGTTCGTTTCTGTTGTAGTTGAATCATATTTCTATAACTTCTGAAAATATTTCGCTACAGTCCAGTCAAAATGTGACAAAACCTACAAAAAATTGGAACAGAAATAATTTGAATGTGTAAAAAATAACTAATGAGCACTATAACGTCCTCCCTTGAAATCAAATGCTAAGTCCTACTGAATAATTTTGAAAATCTCATTTTGAGACATAAATTTACCTTTTAATGTATATTTTCAAAGAGAACACTAGGTACTACCAATAAATGGGTTAGAAAAGTAAAAAAAACGTTATGCAAATCCTATTTTGGGGTAAAACAATGAAAAGTTGAAATTATCACAAAATAATTTTTTAAATCTTATTAGACAAAAATGTACTTTGTATGTATATTTTTACAAACATGAGGTACTACTAATAATTGTTGTGGTAAAATTCAATAATGTGTGTTGTGTTAATGTGTGGTAGATAAACAATAATGTGTGGTAGATAAACAAGCATGCACCACCTACTATTAAAGTATTCAAAAGGCTCAAAGTTTTTGTCCTTAAAAATATACACATTTTTTTTTAAATGGCAGTAAAAAGAACACAACTGGTTATACTCGGTGAGGTCATTTGCATCCCATTTGCATGGATCTATCTCATGCTGTTGATCACCGGATTATTACAACTTGATTATCGACAGAACGCTGCCATGTAGTAGAGTTTAACTTAACCCCCTGGATGCCACAGGGACATATATGTCCCTCCTCTTCACCCCTCACTTTGAAGTCAAATAAAATTCTAAATATACCACACACATATATATACTTCACAGTTTTGAATTCTGCAGACAATTCCCTTTTTCGTGATACCATCCACTATTATCTCAGACCAAGCTAAAGTGCTTAAAATTGCCTTTCAAAATAGGATTCATTGTAAATGTCGCCATTTTTCACACTATACAAAATCGCGATTCAAAGCGTTATTTGCTGTATGTTTTGAAATGTGAAAATCAGACAATTGCTGGGAGTATTGAATTTCAAAAATACTATAGTAATGATCACTGATATCAAGTTTTCATGTAACCAGTAATGATAATTCTGAAACGTCGCTGATGAACCCAGAATCGGTTGGGATGTTTACGAAAATACACTTACACGAACGCTGAAGTGCGTTTTCCGCCATATTGAATAGTGTTTACAAAATCACGTTTCGAGAAGGCCGGTATTGAAACGCCAGTTACGTCACGTATGTTTCATATTCGGCAGTGACAAATGCATCATTGCATTCCCCACACATCTTAGAATCAAATTACAAATGGTCTTTGTCACCAATACCAACTGTCTTGATAAAACGAAACGAAAGATACATGGTATGAAAACGAACGCTGTGCTCGAAACACAGCTCTTGTTGGAAATGTAAAAAAAAAAAATCCAATTTTACACTGCGTAGCATTTTAGGAAAATTTCCAACACCCAGCCGTGTAATGATTGCTTACAATGGCTCAATACGCTTAGAATACTCAAGGGAACAGCATCGTAGCAAGAAATAGCAAATTAAATAGAGATACAATGCAATCATTTGATAATTCATAAGAAACTGTCAAACTTTTAGTGCAGCGTGACGCCATGACAGACGCAAAATCACTCAGAACGACAACGGTACTTATCCTCATTTCTGGCTTCTTCCGTCATTTACAATGTAAACGATAAAAACATATAACAATACACAGATAGACAGAATAATTCTGATTACTTACATCTCACATTTATGTACAAAACATCCTTGAATAAAGGAAAAAGTCCTCGCAAAATCCTGTGTACCCTTGTCAGCGAAGCCGCCATTTTGAAAGAAATCGGTCATCGGTAGTAATGTCACACGTCAACATTGTTGCATATATTAGGCAATTTCTTTGGGGCGAAGGTCGGTTGAACAAGAGTAAACACAATGCCCATACCATTCCGATTTCACTTTCAGTATTGTCATGTATATTGTGCGTATCATTCAGATATTTTTTCATGAAACTGATTTCAGTATCTACATATATCCATGTTCAACAACATATCATATGTGGATATAAGGTATGCGTTTTTATTCTTTGAAAGTTTCTGATTGTTTGAATAATATTTACATGGGAAATTGACTCAGTAAGTGTACTATACCATATTTAAAGCCTCTACACAAGTGTTGGAAGATCACATGTAGCCATTACTGCAACATGTACTTTAGTTCCAGTGATATACAATATTCAATCGTTGGGACAAATATTGGAGTTTCATATGAACAGGTTAATAAACAGCCATTTAATTCCAACTTATATGTAAAACTGATAATATTAATGAAAATGATTTGTACATTTCATGAAATATAGAGGCACACATATTTAAAGGAATTGTCTTGTTCACTGTATTGGTTTGTGTCGTTTTTATAGACAAAACAATTATTAATATTGATTGACCAGGTGAGAGTTTGTCAAAAACGTTTTATGATTCATTATGATTTTTTTCGATAATAAAGTCAATTCTAATTCGATTAAAATATATCTGATGGCAGAACATCTAACTCGAACAATATTTATACGCAAATTGTTAAAAATGTATAAACCAGGTCGTGTCTTAATTTGGACAAGCCTTACGTCCATATTCTAATACTTCTGTACTGAAAAAGCGATCTCTTCGTACCTATCTTTGCATACTTATGAAGTGAAATAATTTCATAATCATAAGAAGATAAGTATATTTTCCAAATGAACATTCAGTGAATATTCAGGTGTTGTGAAATTTTCATTTATGCTAAATTGATGCTAGACAGGTGCGCGTGTTGCTCACAATAAGATATGTAGTAAAACCGTGTAATTGTTGATATATTCATGACACTATTTCAGTGGTAAAACCACTCATTTTATATTTTTTTCGCTAAAAAGTGTTGAATTCTGACACAGAAGCCAAGATCTTTTACACATTGAGTGGAAATTAGGTTGGATATATATACTAATCAGCCTCTTTTTCCGACGTCACAAAGTGCACAAAACATGCCGTGACGTCAACTAAAATGTCGTATTATTCTCGGTTATTTCATTACATTTGAAAATGTGGCTGCTACTCCGTTAATAATGATGCAAAAAATTAATAAAAATACATCCACACAAAGAGGAGAATATGGGAATCTAAGAACTAAATTCTGTGTCGGATAGGGACATCCAAATCGCTATTGCCTGCTTTTTGATGTAGTACATTGGCATCTTTTCTTACAACTTTTGAAATTACCAAAAGGTATCCTCTCACATTGGGGAACTTTGTATTGGAATCGTTTGGATCAATGAGAACAAAAAATCACGAAAATATACTGTCCGTATCCACGGCAAATTCTCTCCATGTGATCTGAGTTGTATTTACCTAATCTAAACCATAGCGGAGTTATGCCCCCTTATCTTTATACGTGCATGACCTCTCTGTCGACGTTTGACGTCATAGAAGAAAATCGATTTTTGACATTTATTGCGGGTCATTTTTTATTTTGTGCATATGACGTTATGCATTAGCACATACATCCATTTCATATACACTTATGTCGTTCAGATATCAAGCTGTATTTTTTTCGCTCACACTTTCCATAAAGATGCCAAATTAAAAAAATCGTAACAGAGTGCTTTTATTGGTGCACGATAAAAAACTGAGAAATTTACTGTTTTTGAACACACACAAAAGTTTTGGACAACTTTTAGCAGTGTCTATTTCTCAAACCCCTGAGGCAGCCGCAGTTATATTTATACCAAGGGATAGGAAATTAAATATTCTACATTTCTGTGCAATTTTATAGCCGTACGCAGATCCAGGACCACGCGAGAGCAAATCTCGCACAACATTCACTTTTCAAACCTTACGAAAATGTGCGCCTGAAAAACAACCTCGGCATCCAGGGGGTTAATGATTTTTCCATTTAAATTGAAAGTATTGCTATATGTCCAGTTTACATGAATCAATATAAAGTTTTATTCAAATAAATTTCAGCCTGCTGTATAAAAGTTGTTGAGATTTCAAATCAGACAAAAGAATTCCAGCTGTACTAAAAATAGTTGCTAGGGTTCACTGAATTCTGCTCACATAATATAAAGGTGCCAGTTCAAGATAATAGAGAACAAGCTTATTCTTCAATCACTTTCTGAAACTGTTTTTAAATTGACAGCATAGAAAATATAAATGCTAACATATTTTCCTGATCTTTTGTTCTGGTATATGTCTTCAAGTTCTATGTATCTTGATACAGAATATCCCATTGATCTTAACTTACACTACCGCAGTGCATAGCTCTGCTGAGTATAGGAGTTGAATCACCTCAGTCCTCCTCACCATCTCTTTTAATTGTACCTGTTTTCTTAATTCTTTATCCACTAAGCTAATGACAGCATCTTCTAGTTAAGAGTATGATAAAAGATAGACACATTTCCTCCCATTCTGCTACTTCGATCTATTGTAAACAAAGGGGAGATAACACACTTTTTTGTTTTCTGTATGCTGGAGTGACAGAGAACCAAGCTAAAACATCAGGTAAATTTTTTGTTTCCATTTCAATTATTTACTGTTTTATACACTTTTGTTGTCTCTTTTTGAACATTTTGTATACTTTTCTGGACTTATTTGAGATGGCAAAAGAAAGTTGAAAAATGCCACTTTTCATAGTTTCTGCCCCCAAAAGCCACTTAAAATCAACATCCAAGGAAGGACTTTTTATGTATTGTTTACATAACTATCATAATTGATATTCTCCCTCTTCTGCCATTTCCCTCCAACAGATCAAATCAGTTTCTGAATATTCCATTTATAGCAAGAACATTAACATTGTTCCAATACTTACTGTTCCGTATCTTTTTATACTTTGGCGTTGGCTCTTCTCTCTTTGGCAACTGAAATTTTATTACAGGAAAACAAATGACAATAGTTTTCCATAACAATAATGTGCTACATATTTCAATAAATCTTATTTAGCTTACATCAATACATACGATACACATATGTAGTACATCCTCAATAGTTTTAGAGTCTCTTTCAGCAAAATAAAAGTTCAACAACAACACATCTTTAATTATAGACTGAGGCATTTCAAAGGTGTCAATACATCATTCGATAGAATACTTTAACCATCTGTTTCAAAAGTTACTGTTTTATTTCACTAACACAACTTACCATATTATGGACATACATCCACCATATATCATATGGAAGCGTGAAGTCAGCAGGCCTTTCTCGGAGATATTTCCCTACATGAAGAGGAGGAGGCAGTAAACCATGGCTATGTTCTTCTCGAACATAAACTAGTTTATCTTTGGACTTCAGCAAATTGTCAGATCTTTTCTTTGGTCTGAAAAATAAACATAAGCAAAGTGTTGATGCCACTGATAATGCACACGGCTATAATTATGGATCCCATGGCTGAATTATCCCAAATGGTACAAACTTGGTTTGACTCTGCACTGAAAGCTTTAGAATGACTGTCCCAGCTGTTATATAATCAACCATTGAGAATTTTGAGGCACATCAGATAATCATGCAAATAAATTAACATTTTGGCAAGATTAAGTTAGTCATTAATTTAACAACATAAAAAGGGAATAATACGTTTTGCAACTGTCTAGAGACAGCATCTTTTGTGCTCAAAATTTGATTACTTTAATGATTCAGAGCAATTTTTTCTTAACTCCAATGAGTGCAAAATGATGATTCGTAAAATTTCAAACCGTTAAAAAACTTGACATCAACATATGACTCATGGCAAAAAGAGTGGACGTCATGAATCATAGACAGCTTGTTTCATCTAAGACTTGAGAAGGCTTTGTTCAAGTTGCTAAAAGTCTTTGTGATCATTGTGGCATAGCAAATGGTTATTTCAAATCATGTTCATTTATGTCAACTTTCAAGCAGTATTATGAATCAGTGATCAACTGACTTGTCATCAGTGGTAAAAAAAAACAACTTTCAGCATACAAACTAATTCTACTCGGTTACTAATAACCAATATCTCCTACAAGGAGTGTCTGGAATTGATCAAGAGATTACAGACGATTTTAACTGGCTTGATCCTCATGAATGGTCATAGTCGCTAACAAGTATTTTGAGTAATTTTCACTTTCAAGGTTCACTTTCAAGGATAGTGACAAAGGTAAGCATTCATAAGAGTGAAATGCCTTATTCTAAAAGTATCTTAAACATTAACTGTTGATCAAGACTAAACTAAGGGTCTAACAAATTGTTGAATTATCAATGCACTGCAATTAACCATGGTCCATGGATATTAAGAAAACTGAACTTCCAATTCTAAACAAAGCCAACAGTTCAATGAGTGTTTTTACTACTTTGAGTATTTTCCAAACATAATACCTGAATTTATCATAATGAATAAGACCTTAGATAAGCTGATCTCATCTGATAGTTACGTCAAGGTCCTAACTTGACCCTTAAAATCTGTATCAGAATGGTACAGACCTTTCCCAAAAGTATTTGTCAATTGACATTTCCACAGACTCATGTTCTTTCAGTGTAGAATAAATAATTTTCATGAAGTGAATTTAGGATGGATCTTTGTCAAAATTTACAAGCAAATCTGAAATCATCTCTGCTTTGAGCACACAATTTCAGTTCAATTCAGTGACCAATTTTTAATTAATGATATCACACTTATCAACTATAGTGTTCCACGATGCACAATCTCATAGGCTGCCATGTTAAAGGAGTTCACGGCACGGTACACTTGGTGAATAAATTGTTGCCATTCAATAAATAAGCAACGAAAAATTAAACAGTAATTGTGTAAGTGTGGATAAGAGATTCTTCACAAATGAGTAAAAATTTGTTTTGGATCTTACAATCAAGATCAGAAGATGGCATAAGTTTTGCAGAAATATATCTAGAATTTTTTGAGTTGTGCTCTGGAAACAAAGCCCATCCCCCCATTTTGAGACTAAGTCAAAACGTTTCAATGGAAACCCAGAAAATTATAAATCACAAAAACCTGTAAATAGCAAAAGGCACCAAGTTGGGGTCTGCCACATATATCTACCAAGTCTTGCTGACAGATATTAGGAACCTTTTGAGATGTGCTCTGGAAACGAAACACACATCTCACTTTTGAGACTAAGTCCGAATCATTTCCATATAAACCGAAAAAATAAGAAATCATAAAAACTTGCAAGTAGCAAAAGGCTCCACTTTAGGTTCTGATTTATATATCTACCAAGTTTTGCAGAAAAATATCGAACTTTTTTTGAGCTCTGCTCCAGAAACGAAGCCCACCCAAACAAATTCACATTGGATTACTCAAGTAAATCCTGTTCTTATACTGGATTAAAATCAAATCTTATCTCTTACTTTAACTCATGAGGCCATTTAAGAGTGTTTATAGTAATTCATATAAAATCATGTGTCCTTCCGTTACTAATCAATCCGCATTATTTACAGCTCTATCATGCATGAGACAAATACACACAGTAATTTTGGTCCCTGCATGTAGTGCAATGATTCGCATAAAAGTGCAAAGGTATATAATTTTGACAATAGCCTGTTTGATGTGTAAACGTAACGATGAATTTCACTTTAAACAAAATAGTTTATCAAATAAAGTGGAATTAAGGTTATGAAGCATCATAATTTAATAAACAAGAGTCATCAGAAGATGACATATCCCCTAGACCCCCACATGTTTGAAAGGACAAATAATCTGAGAGTTACTCATTGTTTTTTTCAGACTAAGTTTGAATTGTTTCCAAGGAATTCATGGAAATTATAAATGCCTTATATCTGTAATCAGCAAAGTCACAATTTCAAGATCTGTCTCGTATATCTGCCAAGATCTGTTGAAATATATGAAATGGTTTTCAAGTTGTGGTCTGGGAACATGCCCATCCCTCCATTTTGAGACTAAGTCCGAAACGTTTCCATGGAAACCAAGAAAATAATAAATCACAAAAACCTTTACAAACCAAAAGGCACCACTTTGGGGTCTGTCACACGTATCTAGAAAGTTTTACCAACAGATATTAAGAAGTTTTTGAGTTCTGCTCTGGAAATGAAACACACCTCTCACTCTTCAGACTAGGTCCAAAACGTTTCCATGGAAACCGAGAAAATAATAAATTGCAAGATGCTGTACATACCAAAAGGCAGCAAAATAGGTTCAGATTGATATACCTACCAAGTTTTGCAGAAAAACATTGGTTGTTTTTTGAGTTCTGCTCCAGAAAAGCTCTCCATTTTGAGACTAAGTCGAAACATTTCCATGGAAACCAAGAAAATAATAAATCACAAAAACCTGTCGAGAGCAAAAGGCACCACTTTATGTTCTGATTGATTTATCCACCAAATTTTGAAGAAAAATATTGAACGGTTTTTGAGTTTTTCTCTGGAAACAAAGCCCTCCCCACCCTAAGACTAACACACCAAAATGTTCCATGGAAAAACAAAAAAAATATAATTGGCAAAAATCTGTAAGTAGCAAAAGGCACAACCACAGGCTGAGATTCCTGTATCTATCAAGTTTGGTCTAAAAATATTGAACGATTTCAGTTATGCTCCGGAAACAAAATGATTACGGACAGACGGACGGTCAGACGAGGCGTCGACTGTATCCCCCCAGTTTACATGCCGTGGGGTTAAAAATGTTTTAGCATATGCAATCACATATTATGGGGTCATTTCAGTTACACATGCCTTGCTGGATGTAACCTCCATTAGCATCGTACTTTCTTAAATACAAAACATCTGATTTCATTAAAATTCAAACGACAAAAGAAAGTAATCTTTTCCTCAACAATGATTAATTCAAGTTTATTTATTACTAACAGCAGGTTCACGGCAGGATGAACATTTTCAGCCTAACACACTTAACATCTGTACATTTCTAAGTCAGGGGAGCTGTTGAAATACACTTCCACACTACAATAACATGCCAAGAATCATTAGTGTAATTGTCTAATTACATTGACAATGAAGGAGCTACAAGCCGGAGATCAAGATTGATCCTTTCAAAAGACACACTGAAGCAATGTAATTATGTGAACACGATTGCCATACGCTCAACCGAACGCCCTTGTCAATTACTGAGAAAAAGCACCAGTTCACAAGGCTCAATAAGGAGCTGTACAGCCCATCTCACCAGTGGGGAATCTAGCACAATGCTACTGTTTGCTGGTGAAAGACACGACTAGGGTCTCTAGTCAATTAAGCGTCTCAATAGCCATTGGCACAAAGCTGTCTTACAGCAACAGTGGCTAAACCAAATACAAGTACTGTCACAGCCTCTTCTCAAATCAACTGATTTATCACTGACATCAAATACGACTTCCAACAACCAAAAAATCTTCAGAATTGAGGATCCTGACTTTCTTTCAACCTACTTCCATCCTAATTCTTTTGTCAGTGATTTTTATTTAATATTTCTGATCCTCAGTTACACATTACGACCACCTGTTCTTTGTACTCTTTTACGCATTTTCAAATCACACCAAAATATGAATGGCAACTATTGGGCACAATATATGCTTGGCTACTGACAAACACATAAGCGTCTATTATTTCATTTGATTATCAAATTACAGTGTTTGAATATCCCTCATATAATCTTTTCCACCGCATAATACAAAACATGGCATGTCTGATAATTGAATACATCCTTAAGAATTTACTGACGAATGCATTAAATGTACTGGGTGTATAAAAGGCACTTAACTTGTGATAATACAGCGTGGTTTACAGCACACTAAGTGGTTGAATATTATCCCCACACATATCATGTCCCCTGTGGAGCTCTGACAATGGCCTTCCCCGAGAGATTGTCATGCCCCACAGGACACAAATAAAGCACACATGACAGGTTGTGAACAATAAGCACATCTCTGAAACCAACTGCTCAACAAAAGACTTCCCAAGCTCGTAGCTCTGCCTGTGACTATTTATTGCCTTTTCCTATTAAACTTGCTCCAGCAGTACAAACTTTTGCAATTTGTTTTGAACACGAGTTACTTACTCATCATCTTTGTAGAAGTCCGAGAAGAGTCCCACACGTTGATATCTTTTTCTGGGAGGTTGAGATGGGTCAGTACGTCTTATCACAGGAGTTGAAGCTGGTTCACTTTCTTCTTCTGTTGAATGTCTGAGAAAAAACCCCAAGACCTTCTAGCAATCTGGTTTACTCGCAACATTATGTTTTTATCATTTCATCACCATCACATCGACTGTTAAATAATGAAATGGCTTTGGTTTCAACATGACCGCTTCTCAACACGAACTAAAGCCATCACATTAACAAATGCGTAAATTCAATAGTGCCAAAGAAACACAACCTAAAATTGTAAATGCTATTAGGTCATGAAGATGTGTTGTAAAAGGACATTCATCAAACTTGACAGACCATGAACTTAACTTGAACATTTAATTACATAGCAGGAAAAGAAAAAAAATAAAATAAAACAACCTAAGTAACTATGTGTCAAACAACCCTCCTACAATGATCAAATCATCTACATTTCCCCCATCCAGCTTGATTTCATTACACCTGATAGCACTTTGTCATCTTGCCTTCCTTGAAAACAAACTCAGCGGGCTCTTCCAAGATAGTAGTAGTAGTAGTAGTAGTAGTAGTAGTAGTAGTAGTAGTAGTAGTAGTAGTAGTAGTAGTAGTAGTAGTAGTAGTAGTAGTAGTAGTAGTAGTAGTAGTAGTAGTAGTAGTAGTAGTAGACCTCATTTATTAAAAAATAGGTAACTAATTCTCCTGAATATTAAAAGAAAATTTGTCAGCTAATACCAAAAGTTACTTTGTAAAACACTAAACATGTCCTACAACAAAGTGCTTTAGATAACTGGGATTTGCTGTAACTCAGAGTAAAAAAAGCTCTGAACATAGCTGAGATTTTAAAGATCAATCCTGATACGGCATATACGGAGGTGGTGAATACAGTGGATGTTGTGCTAGCTACATCCCATTATGAATAACCAGTGTTGAATCGGAAAAGCTACCATGACTGTAATGTTGAAATTTTTCACATGTCCCTCCACCAAACCCTTGCGGTGTTCAAAACAATTACACATTCTTCACTGACAAGAGCTATCGGTAGACAATTCACTTTTTTTTTTTTTTCTGGTGTGATAATCACGTGCAGCATGTTAAGTGTTACCCATTCTTTATAGGATACTGGTACATGAATTTGGAAGTCATTGATCTTACTACCTTTATTACTCTCAGAAAAGATTTCTTACAGCAGAGACTGCAAAGCCATCTTGTGTAACAATAAACTGGAGCGGCTTCCCTGTTTGCAACAGTTGCTAAAGTCATACAATTCCAACTTCAATTAACCTGAAGACTTACCCACATAAAATTCTACTAAAGCATAGAATTACCCTCTTCAAGCACTAACTACAACAGCAGGTAATTTGGCTCCCACAAAATCGCCTGATAAGCTAAGTAACTTCAATGCTAGTGTGTGCTTGAGCTTCAGTTATACTGTGTGGTTTTCTTTCACATGTTTGTGATGCTTTGTCAAAAAATATGCATGTCACTGAAAGGCTACAAGTTAATCCAGCATGGCAATAATCATTTTTATTTCTTTCACCTACACTTAATATTCATAATCAAACAGTTCTAATCTAAATATTTAAAGACAGAAATATCTTAGCTTTAACTGTCTTAAAATACTGAAAATGTATCTGAGAAATAAGCACTGGCCTTGTCCTGATCAATCATTTATCTACCCAGGATAGACAAGGGTACATAACCTTCCATTATTTCAGAAACAGAATTGTTGAAAATTACAGACATTAACAGATCAACACCAGTATATGACTACTGGAAATCATTCAACATTTAATACTAGGTATTTATTAACAAGGCAAATATTTCAAGTTGAAACTTACTTAAAAACCAAACATAGACATCGTAGCTCACCTGTCATCCATGTCAAGCTGACGTCTGACTTTCTTCCTCTTTCCTGTCCCATCTTTATCGAAGGATAACTTTTTCCTCTTGTGGCGTGGAGTAGGCAAAGGCTCATATTCCGAACACACAGTTCGTATCACAGACTCTATAGTATCATCAACACTATCCGCAGAGGTATTGCACAATTCATCACTATCAGAAATCACAGCACTAACAGTATGACTGTCACACACATTCTCAGAAGACACACTTTCGGACACTTTCTGAGATTTTGACTTTGAAGATTTATCTTCATTTGCACTACTCAAAGACTTCTTACTTGATTTTCCTAAGCTGAGTTTTTCTTTTTTCACAAATTGTTTTTTCACTTTTTCGGGTGTGATGGACTGAGATCTTGAGCTACAGTCAGACAAAGAGTTGTGTTTTGCTGCCTTTGTACTTGTCGGTGACTGTAGGGACGAAGTATCTGAAGCACCACCATCACCACCCATGAAGGAGGAGATGTCAAGGATTGGGGGTGACTTGGAGGTGTTGCTCAAGCTGCCCAGCACTGAAGGCTGAGTCTGGATGGACAGTTCAGGAGGTTGAGAACATGCTGAGATTGCATCTCCAAGCAGAGTCTTTGAGAACACTTGTGTGAACACATTTCTATCAGCACCTAAAGTTACAAATTTACAAAATTATATGAAAAATAATATTGAACAAATGTTTGGTAGCATATTATAATCATTTATATTTTGATACACACATTAAAAAATAAAGACAATACAACAACATTGGACATGAACTGGTTCTTAAACATTGCTGCAAAGGTGGCTATATATCATCACTTGTGTGGAACAATACAAAATTTTGATGTCAACAAGGCTGGAACAAGCATATCCCACCTACACAACTATAGAATCTTCTTCTTTGAAAAAAACTTTGCATACTGCCATATTCTTTTCTGTATGGTTACTGTTGCCATTACACTATTTGTAAAGTCAGATTGGAACATCTTGAACAAATTACCGTGTAATCATTGGTGGGACCAAACAAGTGAACTTAATAGATCCACTGTTTTCTGGAACGTGCATAATGCATGTCAGACCAGGCCACACTATTAGCTCACTGGTTTCTCAGCCAGACCCGTGAAGGTCTGGGGTAGAATAGGCCTTCAGCAACCCATGCTTGACACAAAAGGCAACTATGCTTGTCGCAAGAGGTGACTACTGGGATCGGGTGGTAAGTCCCGTTGTCAGTTCCCAACTGCGCAGATTGATGTTCATGCTGTTGATCACTGGATTGTCTGGTCCAGACTCGATTGTTTACAGATTGCTGCCATATAGCTGCAATATTGCTGAGTGCGGCGTAAAACTAAACTAATTCACTCTTAGCCAGGTGAGTGAAAGAGTCTGTGGCAAACAAATGTTAAAAACAGACATTTTCTTTTAAGTCAACTATGATCACAATGAAATATCTGCCTGCTTGTAGTTGAGCTTTGAGGTGATGCACACCTAACACATGGAGAAAAGAAATCAAGAGCCAGGTCATGGTATGACCTGGCATGTTACCCTTTTGACTTTCATAATACCAATAACATACTGGCAACATCAGATACTGTCAATGACTAATGCTCGAGGAACTGGACATTTAAAAATTCATCAAATAACCTGCATATACATATACACCCCGTCATGAAAAGCATGGAGAGTCAGCCAGATAATAGTTAAAATGACTTCACAAGAAGCAATGACATTTATCTCCCATCATCATCAAAACATAATTTCTACTTAATACACGTTCAGTTAATCTGCTAAATTCAAAATTGGCAAATAAACTGAAGAAGTAAACTGCCCCAAAACGGTCACCAGGCTGAGGAAGTGTGATGGCTACTTGATATTTTTTTTGTCAATTGACACTGAATTCAAAAAAAAAAATTAAAAAAAATGCAAACCCTTTTATGTACAACAATAAATATGCTGCATGTGGCTGCACAAAGAGTTTGGCATTTCAGCCATTCATTTCTCACCCCGATGAAATATCTGTTCAATCCTCTTACTTTTAGTTTCACATCAGTAATTGTTTCTGCACCTATTGTTTGTCATGAGGTCAAAAAATCAACTCCACTGAAGAATTTATACTTACCTATTAAAGCTTTTAACATTTAACAAATTATCCATGCAAAGCAAGGGAAACAGCTGGAAAGAATTCAATATTAACTACTCAACATAAATGTGTGAACATGCATCAACATTATAAGGTTAAACTTGATTCTGCACTGCTGGGGTATCATTAAATAGATCAAATTTCATACAAATTATCCCTCATTTATAATTGGGGCCATGTGACAAGCGAAGAATGCCGTCATTGAATGGGTCAAAAGAATCAACTTGCTGTGTTGAGGCTGTTGAAAGCATGATCAATCAATACACACATATCAAACACACTTGTCCTGAGACCATTTCTCTCTATATTCGCCACTTTATTGATCGGTTTTGTGACGAGTGGAGTCATTATCCACACAAGAATCAATATCAAAATGCCAGCATGGCTTCCTGGGTCTTCACTATTCCTAGACTCATGTGATATTCTTATCTAAATCACCATCAGTCACTGAACAGCACTGCCAGCTAACAAGCAAAGGGCAGGATTGTCCTTCAGGAAAAGTGGGTCACCAGCAGTAGCATCACAACAAAACGCATTAAATACTGATGCACAGGGAAATATCTTCAGTGGATTGAGCTTCAATTACAGCATTAGGATTGTTGCATTAATAATGTTTTGTTGAGTTAATCATGACATGAATGTGACTATCATTGAGGGTTTGGCGATATCAATACTTTGAGAAAAATGGTAATATGACAGAATAGGATTGGGCTGGATGGTTGCATCAGTTACACTGGAGAAATGTTTACGAACTTAAGGAAGTATTACTGATTTACAGATGCACTGTAATACCTTTCCACTTGTGCACCAGTCAGCAATGTGCACTGTAATACTGCTTAAAGTAGTGGAGTTTAGATGGCTTACATCACACATAAAAGTCGTTTTCTGATTGAAGCCAAAGTACCCCATTTACAAGTGAGGAAAATTTCAATGTACCCCACTGCCAATGGCAAGTCATTCTGTACTTCAAGTTTAAGTACTGTCAAAAATAGGTAAAACATTTTTTTCACACTTATCTCCACAATTTGTGTAGTTGATGGGTGAATGTGTGAAATATCTGTTAAACTGAGTTCTGCCTAACTACAGTTCCAATGGTAGGGGGATAGGAAACGTGACAAAAGGACTTTCCAAATAAGAGATTAGTGCAGAAATGAGCAAAGCAGATTATTTCAAGTCCACAGTCACTTATTTGGAACAGACCATGGCTTTATGTAAATTAGTGTGCGATGATATTGTATAGCAAAGGACACTTTATAAATGCCCATTAGACTCAGCTTCTTTATTAATGATAGCTGTTGTAAACAATGCCTTTCATGCTGGAAGCATTGATTAAACTTTAAGGTAATAAATGGCAAATACATCTCTTGACTACACAACATTCCAAAGACGAATTAACCTTTGGAGCTTTAAGGACTTTTAAAAAAGAAAGGGGAAGGTAAAGAAGCAGATGGTGAATAATGCACAAGGAACTAGAAATCTATATAATTAAGGACCAGGGTCCACATCAAAAAGGTAAAAAAGGTGTAGCCCTAACCATATTTAGAACAGAAGACATTTGATGAAACCTGAGTACAGACCAATATGTTATAAATAGAGGTATAACACTTACAGAATACTAGTGCTGGGAATTGGACACCAAATCCACTATCAAATATCAGAGGACTTGTGAATGATGATCGATAATAATCCAAATATATACATTTTTGAAGTACAGTCGAACCCTGTTTACACGGACCCCACATATCCGGAAACCCCGCCTTCCAGACGATTTTTGTGTGAAATGAAACTTACATTCATTAATTGTACTCACTTAACCGGACCCCACGCTTCCAGACCTGGACGGCAAATTTCCAAACCATTCCTATAGATTTCCACTGAAAAATGATCCAGTTATCCGGACGGGGACATACGTGCATCGTGCGCATGTATGTGTCACATCACTATCGTTTACCGCATGACTAGGTGATTTCACTCTTAATCTATCGAAAGGCATTTAAATTGATTAGTTAGCCACCAAACACTAGGGACGGGTCTCACTCGTGTTATTCATTAGGATTTGGCAGGTGTGGGAATATCTCATCAGTAACGAATTAGGATTAAGGTAAACTACACTGTAATTGTACTGTATATAACACTCATAAATCGACCCCTACTATCTGTTGCGATGCAAGTTAAAAATAGCCTGCCACATAATCCAAGTCATGTGATCCCGTCCGGAAGGTTAAATTCTGCAGACAGCATAATTTCGATGCAATGCCATATGTTTTTAGGGAATTTAAAATTTAAAAAAATGAATATGCACTTGGCAAAATAGAGACTTTTTCTCATCAACTTACGTTTTTCATCTAACTTATCATCTGAAGCTCCACTCGCTACATGATTACGTATGAAACAACCTGGCAAATGGTAACCTGCGTTCCGCCTTCCATGTACTATCGGTGCACTTATATGTTATGATGATTTGTTGTTATTACTTTTGACTGTTGATTTATTGATATATGTACATGAAAATGTTTTGCTTTCATTTAATATTCACATTTTGCTTGTTTGATCCAGTTAACCGGACGTCTCGCTATCCGAGTGAAACCAAAACGTCTGGATAAACGGGATTCGACTGTAATCAATAATATTTTAAGAGTTTCCCCACGATTTTTTTCTATTTAATGTTGTTGGTTTTTTAAGATATCACTAATACTGTCATGCCATGAATGACACATGAATTGTAATTAAACAACAAAAGTGGTTAAAATTTTACAATGCCCATAGCTTTATATTTTTGAGTGTATGTTTGTGAATATTCATCAAATTTACTGGTAATAACAATCATTCAAGTGTGTTATACTAAAACTCTGATGAATCAGAAATATGTGTTTTTCACAACGTATCATTATTTTTAATCCTTTCGATCGATTTTCAATTATTTTCAATCATTGGAACACCACTACAGAATACCACTGGGTTTTTGTAAAGTGCATAATCACTCACACTTTCACCATATCTATTTACTGTTAAAAGAAGAATTCATTCAGATAATCAGATAAAGTATCACTGTTATAGTTCTTCACCTGTGATGTTTAAGAATACAAAACGAACTCAACAGAAAAATGAAATAAATATGACTCTCATATCTACAGCAGCTATTTTTGTTATGACAAGTGAGCAACAAGTAAATGAGATTGTAAAATGAAAGCTAAAAGCTGACTAACATAAGGGAGATGACTTACATTTCCAGATATGATCATTTCAGCCAATGAAAATGTGTCGCATTGCAATGGTCAATTTATTCTGAGTTTATTGCTAAACCTATTGATTCTGATGATAACTACTTCTGTGGTTACAATAAATGATTAATGTATTCCAATTGTTACACGTAATTACTTCACCTTTGGATCAATGAAATGCGATGTTAATCGAAAGCAAGATAACCAGCATTGTCTCTAAAATGGCATAATCCCTGCCACAAATTATCAAATCAAACTTAAATAGGAACGAAAGTGAAGGTCATACTTTAAGATGATGTTAAATGTCAACAGCTCTTGACATCTTGCTCTGTAGTTCAAATGCACAAATATTTTCAAGACTCACTTTGACTCTGACATGAATGTCATAGTGTACGAAATATGCAAAAATCTTAAAATGCAGTTTAACATGCTGAAATCTTCAAAGTGTTGCTGTGACCTAGAAAATTATGTGAAGGTCACCAAAATTGACTTGACCTTCCCTAGATAAGGCTTGCTGTCATACAAGAAGAAGTCCAATTAGCGGTTCTTGAGATATCTAACTGACAAGGGTAAAACATCGAAGTCCCCTCGTGACTTTGAAATGAAGGTCAAGGTCACCTAACCGTTCTATACTGTTATGAACCTAGGTACCAAATATGAAAAGAATGTTGTCAACGGTTCTAAAGACATTCAAATTCATACATACATATGTACAGACGGACATACAGAGCCTAAAAATCAACACTGTGGTACCACACAAAAATACTCTCTACCAGTTACTCTTCCTATTAACAGTGGTCATAAGTCTATTTACAGTCTGCATATCACCACAAACAAAACCCCATGACTGTGTAAAAAGCAAAACACTGCAATACACAGCATATTATGCGCAACAAAGCTTTGCAAAATAGTGCAAGTAATTGCAAGCAGATTCAAAGAAAAAATAGATATAGTAAAAAGTTCTCAACCTAGCAAGGTCAACCAACAGCCTCAAGAAACACGACGCCATGGTTGCACAGGTATCATTGAAATATATGAGGAAAACGGATTCAATATTTGACCTTGCATCATTCATATCTTTAGCAGGATTGTCAGCTTTCAGCAATTCAATAGGTTGGGTTACAAATACAAATATTTTTACAATTAATTTTGTCACTCTCTCTGTCAAAACATCAATGGAGCTTCACCTTTAGCCACAAGAATAGTCAAAATTCAGCTGCATGCAGCAAAGGCTTCTCAATTTCGCAAGTGGTAAAGCAAACAAACCTTTTCTAAAATGTTTAATATGGATGCCAATCCTGACATACATTTTTTTTGTCCTACTACACTTCATGCCTTGGCTCTACAAAAAAACAATTTAAGATCCAAAAATCACGAAGCCTCAGGACTGCATCAGCAAAGAGTAGAAGTGCAAGAGTAATGACTCGCAATGGGCAATGACCTCAACTTCAAAGACTACTTGACATTTGAAGGACAAAGCCCCAACATTAGATGTTAGGATGTTTGTGTTGTTTATGCTGCTTTCAACAATCCACACTGGGGTGTGATGACATGCTATCAAGCATGTCTGAGCATGACCTCTCAAACCTTGATCCAAGATCCATGCCTCTAAGGACCAGCATAGGCTACTGGGAACCGGAATATTCTTAAAGGGACATGAAAATTTAAAGTTTCATGAGTTTGAAGAGTTAACCATGCCATGTGAAACAATCATACAAGACAAAGAGGCCAATCCGTCATAAATGTCTTTTTTTCTTCTATCACCTGATCTTCAGCATAGTCGTCATTGTATGTGGAAGAAATCTTATGTAGCAAATACTCTAATATCCTATAAAAATTTGAACAGAAAGCACAAATGAAGTTCTTTTAACCTGTCAGGTGACCCTGACCTTTGATATCAGATTTAAAAAACCTCAGAAACAAACCATGTTTGACATATGACAAATCATGCCATATGACTAATCATGATAAAGACCTTTTCATACTCAGACCCCATTGCAAAGTGTTTATACCCGGTTTAATGTTTATTGCATCTTTGGTCTCCTTACACCAAAGGAATCCACCACCCCCTCCTCCGAACAGGCAATTAAGGCCTGTAAGTCTCACAAATTTGTATATTCAGTACTAAGCTAGTTTCCGGTTCCCTTCGCTCTTGCCAATTTGCAACATGTGAGACCCTGCTTGATTCCAGTACTAGATTTCCATGACAAGTGTACATTCAAGAACCAGTTCTGGTTCCAAATTGCATGACCGCCGACTTTACTGGATCAAGTGTACAAACCAGGCTTGACTGTCCCAGCTATTGACAATCAAAACATTTGGCTAATTTGGGAACGTTACATTGGAAATTTATTTGGTATTCCTGCAAGGATTATCCGTTCCTTAGAGTCAATTGACAACCATGAGACCATACAAAAAAAAAAAAAGGGATGAAACATTGTTCATCTCTGAAAGTACTAAATAAAAAAAAGGTCCCGCGAGGCGCTGTGACCTACTTACTGGCCCTATATGCACCCAAGTAATATTTCATGTCATATCAGGTTGCTCAGCAATCTTTATTATTACATAACATGAAAACCATTCATTCAACCCAGTACATTTACAACATACTCCAACTTACATTTAGGTACATATTCACATATTCTGCACCTATAAAGATGTGTAAATTAGCAGAGAAACAAACACATGCTCATCGGACTGGTAAGTCTTCACTGGAAGCTGGCTGCTAGCAGTTAACATACACCTATTAACTGTACCATTGACTTTTAAAGAAGAAACTACTGTATAATTATTTGAGCCAGTGTCTCCATATTGACTTCAATGTCTGCACAAAACTGGTGCACTTCTAGCATTAACTATGCAAAAACAGATGAAACTCACTCACATATGAAGTCAACACTTCAAGACATGTCAAGAAAGACACACTTCTACATATGCTTTGATATTAAAAAGACATTTTACCTGCATCTCTAAACTGCAGGCTATATGGCAGTGCAGGCTAAAATCCAGAGCAGGTGATGTGTGGATTTTACATGGCGAAAACAAAAGTTTTTTAAAGGAAGTGTTACTAAATAACCTAAGAATTATAGTCGTCAAATTTGATCAAAGTGAGTCAATATAGTTTGCTTTGAACCTTTGGCGAAAAAACAATTTGAAGATTTACATGTATCATGAACTTTAATTTCTAGCTAATTCAGACTGTAAAATACACTATTTCAAACTGTTTAGTAACTTGAACACGAGCAGTCTAATCCATGCTCATGCACAATTATATAATTGATTATAATCGAAAATTGATTGGTTACCCTTTACCAATATGAGAACTGATTGTTTAATTTTATAAGTGATTGTCGATAATGATTTTTCCAAAAACAGCGCTGCACAGTGTATACCCAAGTCAGACCTCAAGACAAGTGGCAACTGTACCAAAAATAATAACTTCTATCGGATCCATATCATTCACAGAAATCACAATTACAGTCAGGCCGCCTTAATCCGAACACGTCCGTTTTTCATCAAAAACGTTCGGATAGTGAAACGTACGGACTACTGAAACAAACTGTTATGAACACAACCATAGTAGGGTTACTTCCCTTTGACATGGCAATACAAAAACATACGAACGTATACAAGTTGGCTGAATGTGCGATGTGGTGTTTGGGGGCAAGAAACCAACTTTCACGTTGGTCAGTTTGACATTGGCATACTTGTGACTAGCAGCATTGTTACGAAGTGAGATCACATGTCAACCACGTGATTGCATCTGTCTGTCAAATGATTATACCAATCACAAAACATATCCGATGTCCGAAATTGTGCTCTTGCCGATAGACTGTCCGAATTCTTGACCAAAATGTTTACACATAAGATCAAAGTTGGCTTTAGGGTTTTCTCTTTTTTTCTTTGTGAGGCAGTAATTTCACATCTTTTACGCCTAGGGGCGGGACTTTTCCATTATGACTGACAAGCGTCAGGTGATCTCATTTTGACACGATCAGTGTTTTATACAGGAAGTAAGCATGACAGGTATTACTCCAACTAACCAAAAGTGAGACCTACTAATTGATCAAAATCACAAACTAACGACATCTTCAACTCGCAAGTGTCACTTAACAATTACCACTGAATGGGGCTCATGGTGTGAAGGGATTATCCCAACCTTTTTGATGTACCGCCGGATTAATGAAGCAAAACTATGTGTAATTAGCTTATCTGTTACCGCTGATTAACGTTCGGATACGGAGAATGAAGCACCGGATTACTGAATCAACAGGTAATGAGTTTACATAGTAAACAAGATTGGTTACAGTTAGCTATCGTTCGGATATAGCGGGAATTGGATTGTCGGGGTCCGGACTAACGCGGCCTGACTGAATATTGTGTCTACTCGTACCTCAAAGGGGAGTGTAGTTGACAGAAAACTTTTACACATAATAAATTGTTTTGCTGAATGCCATATTTATTGTAGCTGGCGATTACAACAAACTGACGTGTGCTTCACCTGATTCCATGCGTGTAAAACTGCTTACCATATTCATGAGGGTATGTTTTTCACTCCAACCGCAACAGCACCAATTTCACATTATTCTCAACGATCGTGATTATCGCCTCGTCATCAATAGTTTAAGGTCTACTTTACATAAACATTTGTGAAAACGTGTCAAATGGCATTTCTATTTCACCTTATGCCATGTGCATTCAACTTCCACTTACCATTTTCACTTACCATTTTCACAATCGTCTGTGTTGTTACATATACTAGGCACATAAAGAAACTGTGCATACAACTTTAAAATCTAAATTTATCAAACCTGTGTAGGCACACCTGTGTAGGATTTAAAATAGAGATTAGTGACATGTATCCAACATGGATGCACATGCCACGTTTCATGACGTCAGTGGTTTTGTCTTTGAGTCATGCAAAACGTTGCACGTGCATTTCGGGAAAGGGAAACGGAGCAAATGAATGCCACACAATACTGTCACTTAGGAAAGCCCTTGCAATCATTTAAAAAACTAAATGGAAATTGAAACGCATGGCATACCAAGGCCAACATCTGCACAAGGTCATGAGGCCATTGGGATGGTCCATGGGGGAATGTTTTAACAAGTGGCTGTACATTTCCACTGCAACCAGAACACCATTTCTGTACTGGTGAGATGATACCAGAACATAAATGACATCATTGATTGGCCATATTCTGGACGTCCACGTGTAACGCCAAGACAGGACAGATGGATAAGGGTGACCCATCTTGACCACAGGTTTCACACTCCAGTGATGACTGCCTGGACCATCCCAACACAGTTTGACAGCATTTATGTCCTCACAGGATCAGACCATGACATCCTGCCATACGACTTATCCGACACAACATCATCAACAAGCTCGACAAATGTGGACACCATGAACTTGTCAGCGACATGTGGTTGGGCTTGGCAGGTATTTACATTGATGTTTTTTTGTAATTTAGTCTCGTTAATGATTATTTGCCTAACGTTCTAAATATCACGACAATAAAACATCATTTCATCAAGTAATTACTTCATGATTGCCAGTTCTTCAAACATGCCAATGCAGTAACACTAATGATCACAACACAGTCAGTAATTTACAGCAATCCATGAAAGATGGGCAAGAACAACAGAAAAACTATACAGCTGCCTTCAGATTTGAGGTGTTAAGTTTGCTGAAGAAAACAGGAATGGTCAGTCAGCTCAGAAATTTGGTTTCTCAGTGAAACGATCTAGAGGCTTTTTCCATCTACAGAAGGCTGGTCTTATTATGGATTCCATGAGGACACTCATTGCAGATGGTGTTAAGGAAAAATAAAAAAAGTGAACACTATCCCTCTTGTCATTCCTAGTGGAATGACCAAGCTGCTCCACCCACATAATATAAGTGTGAACAGAAGCTTTAGGACACATTGACTTCTTGGGAGAGATGGATGTGCAATGGACAGCATACCTTCATCAAGACAGACAACATCGAGCAACTTATGCTGAAATTTGCAATTGGATTGAAGAGGCATGGGGCAAGATCAGTGTGTCAACAATCGTCAATGGATTCAGAAGAGCTGAGATCGTTCAGAATGACACCAACGTACTCGAGTACAAAATCGAGTACTCAGAAGATGCAGATATGGACTCTCCAGATTCCATACCTCAAGAAATTGCCCAGATCTTCCACTCAGACACGGAAGACGAGGACTTTGATGGGTTTGAAAGCGACAACCTACTGGGACGAGTAAGCTGATATAAATGTGAAATTGTGCAGAATCGCAAGCCTGATTCTGAGAAGTCTGAACATAGGTTTGAAGCCTAAGGGTTGATGCGCTACATCCCAATAACAATTTTCAAGATTAGACTCATGGTGACGAAAACCATTACTGACCTAAGCCTGTTTGTCTCCCCTCACCGCCATCTTTGATATTTATGCCGTTTGCGATGCTATGGTTGCTGTTTTTGGATGCTGTGACTGCTGTTTAGTGCACTCGGCGACCATTCTTGGGCACTGTTGTAGCTGATACGCGAGTTTTGTTTCCATTTCAAACGATTGGTTTTCTGTTACAGAGGGTTTGTTTCGGTTTAAGAGGATATTGTTGCAATTTTGGTGATTTTTGTTCTGTTTTAGTGGATATGAGTTCAGTTTTGATGATTTGTTCACTGTTTGTGCGGTAGGCCTGATGTTTATGAATATTTTCTCAGTGAAACTACACAATTTTAACTCTTTCCACACCAGTCAAGCAGGGGCATTTACTGCCATGATACCGAGTTCCTAGAGACTCTGAGGTCATAGATGAAGCCTATGTTTATCAAGGAAAACATCAGTTCATAAATCATTATTACTACTACATGTCAAACATCATATGAAAGGTATAACCCTGGAATGTATTTTTATTATATTATTCAAATAATACAACTACAATAAATATTTAATGAAAATTCAAGCTAACATATTTATAATGGCCAGAAAAACCATGAAGGGAGCAAAAATGCACAGATTTTTTTCCATTAGTAACATGTCGCTTTTTTCAGTACAGTCTGCCATCAGGATCATGACTGTCCAAAATCATGCATGTGACCTAAAGCAGCCAATCATATTACAACAATAGATACTGTCCTCGTAAACAAAAACTTAAGATTTAGATGAAAGTTTTTGGTAACATCATGGTATTATGAATGTGTTAAGTAAACAATCACCACCTTTTTGCAAATCATGGAAGTAAGAGGATGTATCGAGGTATGTTATGACCTGAGACAATAATGCTTCATGCAAATATTTTAGCATTAAACATAGTTAGCATGAAGACCAATGTGCCAAAAGCCAAGATGTCAATTGACTTTCATGACATATACAAAAAATGCTGGAAATAGCAGAGCTCCAGATAAGCTGCATATTAGCGTGAAATATGCAATGGAAAGGTTGAAATATGCAAGAAATATAAATACCAGTGTATAGAAAAAAAAGAACGAGTAAATATTTACGTTAACGCTATGTCAAAATAACAATTCATATCTACCCAATATATGAAGATCATGTTGCATGATCGTATCAGTTCCAGCCTATCAAACGTTTAGTTTTTCCATCTCTAAATGTTCACGTTTTAAAAAGCTTCTAAATGCAAATAAAACGCAGAACAGATACAGAATACCAATCGTGGTTTGCGAAGCCTTAAACTTTGGAACTTCTTTAAATAGCTACCAATCAAATAGCTGTTTTCTTTTTGTAAACAAATTGATAATTGCGATCAAGTGTGGTAGAAAGCTTCCACATGCTCAAAGTAAAATATCTAGTTTTTAACGCTTTACAAACAGAAAAATACTTCATTACCGGACTACTAGATGAATTAATCAGCAAGTACTGTATTTCACTATCAGAATCAATTGCCGTTGATATTTTATATGAACTTGCAACATTATTTATTCGCTGCATGGAAGTGAACAACATGATGGGTACAACTTATTTTTAAAAAAAATACAAAACAAAAAAATTATTAGAGTAAAGACATGACTGTCATATCAATTAACCATCTTGGTATGTTGTTTTACTTGCAAACTAAGGCACATATTATTTCTTACAACACAAGTGCATAAGTTGTATTAGCTATTAGGTATAATACAGCATTGTTTGGGGATTTCCTTTAGTAAAAATTGCATGAACAATGTTACAAGTATTTGAAATGAATATACAGATTTTAAAAACATGTAAACAAAAATAACAGTGTTCCCTGTGGTTTTGAAAATTGCTGGTGGCTTTTGCCGACAGGGTCTGAAAATTCCAGCTGAACCAGTTTTTATCTGGATAGAAAGTAATCAGTAATTATAATGAAATACTGTCAATAAATGTGTTGCATGGTGTGCTGTGTGTTGCTTGTTGTTTGAGAGTATGTTCATTAGACCTACATTAAATACAATAATCGATTCAATGCCATGCTCAGGAAATCAGAAAATGATTTCAAGCGGTCTCACTACATTCAGTAAATGTGTTCAGAATGTCATTAAATAAATAGATGAATCAAACCAACAGCATTCATAAAAGTTGTCAAGCGTACATATAAATTACTCTGTCCATCCTTTTGTGCGATCGTGTAATGTAAGTCTAGTCACCGACACGTGACATCTCGGCTTTCGCCACCTCAGTCTTTATGCTCAGACTTGATGTTTAATGAAGAAAATGTGCATGAAGTATATTTGTCACAGGTCATAATGCAGCACGATACATCCAGTAGGTTCTATAATTTACATATTGATAGCGATTTCTTGCTTAATGTGTTCAAAATACCCAAAACTTTCGTCTAAATCTAAAAGTTTTCGTTTACCAGGACATTACTGTAATATGATTGGCTGCCTTGGGTCACGTGCCTGATTTAGGCAAATCACAATACCTGTTGCAGACTCTGTCGAAAACACTTCATTAGAACCCAATTTTTATCCAATAAAATCGCTTCTTCCAACTGTGAAAATACTCTCGCCAAGGGTACAGTCATATAGTTGTTTATCACAGTTTTCAAACGATACCCGCCATCAAGTGAATCATCTCGCATGTTCTTCATACGAAGCTTATAAAACGGAGGTATTTTCCACTGTTGTGTCATGTTAGTGAGTATATACTATTTAATATACTATATCTTTTTATGATAACTTTCTGATTACGTAAATATGACAAAGTAAATATGACAAAGTAAAAGAAAAGGCAAAAATTGGAAAAGAAAACATTGCCATATTTTTCTGTATCCTTAACCACTGGATTAGAGATATTTAACTTTTATTTTGCACCTTATTTGTTCCCAAAAAGAACCCTGTCGCTGTTCCTTTTAACCACTGGAAGAAATTTTTGTTCACTACGCATGCAATTATTACTATGAGCTATGGCTATAAATAGGTAATGGGGCTTGGCAGTGTGCGACTGTACCAGCCAATCATATGGCATAGCTTGATCTGCATGTGCGCAATGTGCTTAAGTCAATATCTAGATGTGCCAAGACGTTTTTACCTGCAATTATATTAAATTTACCGATAAAAGGCAACTCAATGCAATGAACAATTTACCGGCAGCAGTTGAAAATACCAGATCATCCCAATTTTTACTGGTCAAAAAAAAACCCCCCAGTAATTACCAGAGAACGGGAACACTGCAGAAATACTCATTTAGTTTGAAAATATGGGTATCATACCCACATGGCCATAAGCTTATCTGGAGCTCTGAAATAGTAACTTATAATGTACATTTTGACAACTTCTGTGAGTACAGTTGTTGATTCTATTCATTAGTTCATTCAATTTGTTTAATTATAATCTCAAAACACTGTTTTAATACTTTGCTCACTGACATCTTAGACCTGAACCCATGACATGCCCAAAACATTTTGCTTACTTGAGTTCCCCCCCTCCACTATATATTTTCATATCTCAAGTCAAAGCGATCCCACAAAATTAAAACTGAAATGAGCAATTGCATCAGAACATTTTCCTTTATATCACTAGGCATATCTCAACAAAATCAATCACATTCCAGGGAAATCTGATATCATAAGTTATTGAAATCCCTTCACATTCAACTGACAAGCAAAACAAATATAGAAGTGCAAAAAATTAATGACGTTAATTTGAAAATCTGATGTCTTCTATCAAGCATTGTACTCGTCTGATAAGGTATGCAATCTAAGAACCTCTAAGATTTGTTGTACCTTCTGTTTCAACTTGAAAATTATTTTCTATTTAATTCTATGCGATTTCATCCCATCAATTTCCATTTTTATGTTGAAATTATCACCCACACACAACAGCTTGGAAAAATAAATACAAAACACAAAAACATGTTCATCTATATAGCATCTTTGAGAGCAGCCTTATAAGAACCTCAACGAGTAGTTGACATCGTGAAAAACATGATTGCCAAATGTCCCAGATGCTGACTGCTTTACCAGGCTGATGAAACAGTTGGGAGAAAGCAGGTGTGTCTTGAATAATCTAATTAAATATCATCTAGCAAACCTAGTTCACTATCTAAGCAAAATAAAAAACATGAAAATAGAAAGAGCGTGAATGAAACACAGAAAAAATCACAAAAAAAATATAAAACAAGAATTGCTGGAAAGCTCCAGATAACATTCAGCCCAAATGGGTACTGTACACCCTGTATTTTTTTTAAAGGTGGGAATTATGAATGTTGAATGGGTATTCCATTACCCACTCCTTTCAAATATGTGAACACTTCAGTCATTTTACTAACCTAACTATGTCACTACGTTTACTGACATACTGACCTTATCAAAATCAATCTAAATATAATGAAATTACACTAGTCCTATACTAACAGTACAACTTCATGTCTTTTTCATTACGCAAGCGATTCTGATATATATATTCTGTACGTTTTACATCTTGAGTGTATTTAACATTTTCAATGCGTTATTGGTATATAAGAATTAAAGCGTAAATTGGAAATTTTCTACACATATTTTACCCAAATATGTAGTTTATCTGGGCCCAGTGATTGAAATAACTGCCTGTCCGACTGCCCGTGGCCGGTAAATTTTGAGTCGGGCTGCCTGGAAATTCTCTCCACCAACCCGCTTGTCTGGCTGAAATTTTTAAGGTTGACCTACTTTCAGTTCGCTCTCAGGTCGATCATTCCATTTTATGTCAGATTTTCATTTAAGAAAGATAAATGAAAGCTACGAGTATATTCCATAATTATACATGAAAAACTCTTCAACCAGTGAAGATAGCAATACGACACTAAAACTGGCTGGCTTAGTAAGCTACGCTATGATTGGATATCTTAGTCACATGGTTCAATAACATCCAATCAAAGACAGGGTTACTTACTCGTTTGTACTTGTTACAAAATGGCGGGGCTTTTGTAAGTTATTGCAAAAAAGTAAGCTAAAAAGGTGGGCAGGCAACTTTCAAGATGGGCAGGCAATATTTATGGGCCACCAGCCCGGCTGTCAGGTTGAGTTGAAAAATAATTTCAATCACTGTCTGGGCCTCTGTTGCTGTTCTAACACTCTGGCCTTCAGCTTTGCTCAGGAGTGCAAAACAGAAGTCTATGTGCAAATTGTCCAAAAGCATTAACATTGATTGCTGAAGAATCATAATAAAAAACTCTTTGCTCCAAGAAATGCAACTCTGCTGTGTTTTCAAAATGATACCACTGTGCTTGATGGGGTCACAGAGCACCAGCGGCTAGGACTATTTCTACTTTCAGTGCGGGCAAACACAATGACGACATGCAGTTGGCTTGGTGCGACAATAAATATCAACCAACTCAACGCTTCTGTAGTGCATACTGTAAATAGTCAAGTCTGGATCAGATAAACTAGTCATTGATATTTTCAGCAATTTCTTAGCGACTAGGATATACTGTAATAGTGTCTATGAGATCACCATAAGCAAGCCTGACCACCAGATTCATTTGGGCGCAATGTACAAGACAAGGTTGCTGAGGTTCCTCACAGACCAGGTCACACTGAACACTACTGCAAACATTCCCATAAAGAAATGACAACTGACTCAGTCCTTTTCATTTTATAACAGAGATGACAAAACATTATTGCTTACCAGTGTTAGATACAGATGGCTTGGGTGTTGGAGGAGGGTGTTTCCGTGGTCTTCCAACTTTTCTCTTTTCAGGCACTGGCAATGGCGGACTCTGTTCACTACTGCCAATGGGTTCTAATGTGGGTGCAGTCTGACTTGAGAACAAGTTCATCAACTTGTGTCTTTTCTTTGGAGGCAAACACTGCTGGCTGGGAACTTGGCACTCCAACACAGGCGGACCAGAATCTTCTGATATACTCCTTTTTCGAGACATTTTCATTTTTTCCTTTAAGACAGGAATACTATGTTCTTTCAATGTTTGATCTTTCTTCGATTTGAGTTTTTTGACGGTTTTCTCCAATATTAACTTGTCTTTCTTCTTCTTTTTCACATTTATTTTTGTTAATCTAAATATGCTTGGTAACAAGACTTCTCCAGGTCTTACTCGAATAAATGTATCACCCCTTTGTTCTGAAATAGCCATGTTTTCTAACTCATTGATCAAACAATCCATATTTGCAAGAAAAACAGGATCTACAATGTTTCTATGCTTTGACTTAAAATATAACAATTTCTTTTTCCTTTTTCTGTTTTTATCACCAGATCTGCCCAATTCATCATTTTCGTCATGTGTCCTGAATGAACTCACAGACAAAAGTCCAATGCCTGATGTTGCCTTTGGTATTTTAGTGTGAAATCCCCTGAAAAGGTACTCCCCTTTGAAAGATGAACTGTTTGATGATGAAATACTAGATGAAACACTTGCCTGCTGGAACTTTGACACAAATGTACTACTTGAACTTCTCAAGAAAGAAGGTGTAAACGATTTCTTTACAATATTAGCTTTCACCTTTTTACGTCTACCCCTTGTACTTTTCCTCATCATAACATGAAGTTTAGGCTTTCTGATTTTGGGGACTACTTTTTGTGGTTTGGGCTCTTGAAAGTCACTGTTGGTGGTAAGTGTGGGCTCAATGTCATTGAGATTGTCTTCAACATTGAAGTCAGTTATTTCTTCATGATCACTTTCAACCCCAGGAAACTGGGAGTTGATAGAATCTTGAACACTCTGTATGAGTGATGTAAACTCATTTTCAACCGGTGATCGTTGAACATGATCCTTATCTTTTGTTAATTGGCTTGTCAAGGCAGCTAGTGCTTTTTCAATAGTAGCAGCACTGGGTCCACTTTGAATTGGTAGAGGGTACTTTCGAGGTCTACCCCTCTTACGTTTAGGCTGACCATCTTTGCCAAGTACTGGTTTACTGAAAACTTTTGGACTTTGAAGAACTGACTTCTTCGGGCCAGGCCGTCTCCCCCTCCTACCAGGAACACCTAGCTGTTTCACAACCTGTTTATTTTGTTTCAGAGCAGATTTTTTTCCAGAACCTTTCGGCCTACCAGGTCCTCTTTTCACTGGCACTTGGACCTGGGATTCCTGCAAACTTGATGGCAGTGTGTGGTTCATAAAGAGTGGAGCACCCATGTTTTCAAATGACTGCTCAAACAGCGATTGTTTTCCACTTGCCTTTGCAAGTTTCTGAAGAGCCCTTTTCTTCTTCAAAGTTGAAGAAGTATCATCATCTCTAATTTTCTTTTTTCTCCCGACCTTTTTCTGCACTTTATTTTCAACAGGAATTTCACTTTTTGGTACCTTATACTTCCTCTTTGTGTAAGGTCTTTTACCTCTTGCCTCAACAGCTGGTTGCACTGGCATTTTGTCAAATATATTCCTGTCCAACGATTCATTCTTCTTTCCAAATTTGCTCACTGAATGCGATATTTCTAACTCATCCAGAGTCATAGACTGATTCTGGTTTTGTTCGATGGCTGTACTACTGTCTGGGATATTGTCATAAAGTTTACTCTTTCTGTGAAGCATATTGGCATATTTCTTTTTGGGTGGCCTGCCTCGTTTCTTTTTTCCTGTAGAAAATGAAGGCATGAAGAACATATCTGAATAGCTTTTCTTTGGGTGCACACTCAAACTTTCTTCTTCCTTACTGTCATGCTGTTTGCTTGTCTCCGTCATGGGCAACTCTCTTGCAGTGCTTGGTTGTGGTGGAGGAGGAGGAGGGGGTGGTGGTGGCAGAAGTTCCTGGGAATTATCCACCTTGTGTTGTTCCTGCACATGGGAATCAATAGCATGGGTTTCCCCAAGAATAACGGAATTGGGGGAATCATTTCCCGATGGAGAACCAGCAATAGACTGAATACCACTATCTGGTGACACATTAGACATGGTGTCTAATTTAAGCAGTTGTTCGTGGTGTTCAGCAACAGTTCTCACCCGTTTTGCTTTCTTTTGATGTTTGTCATCAGCATCTTCATCAGTTGATATGTAGCTGGGGTGAGAGCTGCTTTGAATGCTGGCTGAATCATTATGTCTTGACTCAGTGTCTGTGGTATCTCCAGAAAATTCCTTCTCAGAATCAGAATAAAACTTACTGGGATCAGTGGCTGGTTCAACGGTGCTTTGTGGTTTTGAGCCTGTGGAAGCAAGCTGTGTAGTCTTTGGTTTATCAGCTTTCTTAACAGGTGATTTACATACTGCACTGTTGACACACTTTGATTGAACAGTTCTGCTCTTTTCTGATGAGGTATAGTTCTCCAATGATGTAGTGGGACTCTCGTCTGAAGTGGATTTCATCAAGGATGTATCTGTGGATGCCTTTGCAGTTGGTAGTGATGTGGCTATGCTAGAACTCTGCAGCAAAGGGGAACATATATATACAACCAAGATTTAGATTTGCATCCACCAATAACCAAACCCTTCACAAATAAATAGACATGAATTAAAAAATAAGGTATTCAAATAAGTTGACTCACATTCTTGTTTAACAGTGATACTACAGTAATAAATTCTATTCAGACAAAAATTATTCTAATAAATTAGGTAACATGATCACCTGAGTTGGTTCTTGTCGGTCACTTTTCTCTGTCAAAAGTGCCGACTCATTATCTTTGTTCCTAACAGTTTGGTGTAATTCTTCTTCATCTTCTTCATCACCATCTATATCCAAGGGAGACGATGGGTTTAGCGAAGAGGTGGAGCTCTTCTTGCGTCCAGTACAGGTTATTTTCAGCTTCAGTTGGCCTTGATCAAAGTTAGTCTCTTGAATTGAGAACTGTTTGTCATGGCTTTCACTGGCATCAGTTTCAGATCCTGATTCGCCGCTGGAGGAGCTATCAGTACTGTCTTCTTCTGCATACCCTTCCTTATCAACTTCACTCATTCTCCCCCAGCTCTAGCCCCGTGCCCCGTGGCTTCCCGTCCAGGATTACAGTCACTTTTCACTAGCCAATCAAACTGAAACAATAAGCATATAATTTGAAAACATAACTTGTAACACACTGTTTGCTTTACTAACTTTCAAACTCAAAAACTTTACGGTCAACACAACCACAGGACATAGGGCTGCAAAGTTGTTCTGCACACCTACTAGAGACAATGTCATTCTGACTGTATTATGGGAGAGGGTGTTTACTGAATAAATACTGTCTGTCATTAGCTGGGGATACACATAGCAATAGTTTCATATTTTAGCAAAAAGCTAGAGACTGTCTTGCCTTCAAAAATCTACTTATTTCAGACGAACCACTGTTCTGATAGGCAAAAAAAATGTATGACAAAAAGTGTCTATTCCTGTAATGTCAACTGGCATTTGTTTCGACATAGAGTACCAACATATTTGCTAAACCCCACACTACATGCAAACAATATGATGGTCACATTTATAATGTTCTGAGACCATCGCAGTTTATTCTTGTCAAGACAAAAAGAGGTCTTGACACCCCCTGGTGTCGTCTAGAAGCAATTACAACTGTACAACAAATATAACTGGCTTGGCTCAGATTTTTCTGGATTAAGTGAAGCAGCCTTTTTGTCACCTTACATCTGATGAATATCCACAAAGGTCATGCTAGATGACTAGTTTAGGCTTCTGAACTGTTTTCAGTGATAGGTGTCCCCACTGACTTGATGCATTTGAGGGCCTTACATCAGTCAAAATATAGGTTTACACGAGTCCTTTACATTAGTTTCAAAAGAAAATACTACCATTTTCACAGGATGGCTGAATGAGATTTTGTGTCAGTTTAAAAACAAAACAAAAATGATTTTCAATCATGCAACACAAATACTTACAAACACACTCATATGAACATCGAATTGGAGTACAATAGACTCAATTTCCTATTCCATACAAATTGATCCTTACAAATTTGTACTTTAACTTAGTTATATTTTGGGGATCAAAAGACAGGGAACTGACATGATAAAAGAAAATGTTCACGTACCTATGCATAATAACCTTGGTAATTGCCAAAGTCTTAAAAGATAGCTTGTTTTGCAATGTAACAAACACCACACCACATTACTCTGCAAGAGATTCAATATATTTTGGGATGCAGATATGTTTCACATGCCAGACCTGCCACTTAACATTCAGTGCTGACATGTCTGTAAACAAAGCATGGGTTCAACATTCTCTGAGTTTCTCATCAATGTATTTATCTTTCCTTCTCAATATATGGATTATCATAAGACCACCTTGGATGATTAAAGGTCTCAGTAGAACACAGATCATTGACTGTTTTGCCATCAACAAAGTATGAACCCTACATTATGTACTTGCGGGCAAAGAATGGAAATGCAGTAGGTCTCAGTAGAACACAGATCATTGACTATTTTGCCATCCACAAAGTATGAACCCTACATTATGTACTTGCGGGCAAAGAATAGAAATGCAGAGGCAAGTTCAAACCCTTTTGATAATTTTTCATAAACAATGCTCCATGCGTTTGACTGTCAATGCTTGAATATTCAAGATATGTATCTCCTCCTTTTCAAGATGATCAACCTTTACACTCAACAGACCCCTGACACCAAAGTCAGTGTGACACCTAGATAAACATGTTTACATGCAGTCCTTTTTGTACAAAAGTGTTGACATATATACTGGAACAAAAACAAATAACTATGTTTCTGAATCTTTAATTCCAATAACCCCCATGTGGTATGTGTGTAATCCACAAGTAACACAAATATATGAAATCTGCAGCAGAAATCATCATCAGAATGTATAGAATGGTTCAGACTGTCACTGTAAGTTTACTGAACAGAAAGACCAGATATCACATTGACAGTAAGGCACGTTTCCCCATGCTGTCAAAGACACAGTAGTCATGCTACACTCATAAATGTGTAATGTCAGAGATACATTTAATGAAAATTATCACTGACCAATGCAAATGGTTGTTTGGTGATCAATGTTAGACAAACTGAACCGTTAGGCAAAGTGGATATAGGTGAAGCCTAAAATTTCAAACGATGTGCTTATGAATCCAATCACAATTAATTTCAAAATATGATTTAACAACTAACATAACATTTTTAACCATAAGCAAAATGACGCCAAGCCCACATACATCACATGAAAGATGCAACAGTATTGAGTACAAACGCTGCAAGGCTCTTCTAACCCGAGTCACAACAAACGAAAAAAAGAAGAGTTCTTCCGCTTTCTGAGGCATGGTTCGCGCGAGAGTGAGATGAAGTTGTGATGTCTGCATACTCTACTCTGTTTGTTAAGAATGGTAAACAGTCGTAAGACATGTGCGTTGGAAAGATGCACTGACTAATATAGCACTCGGCAGCTTGAACATATCTGCTTAAAAGCTGAGACATCGCTACTTCTCCAGTTGTAATTTGCAACAAGGTACGCGCCAAAATCACACATAAATAATGCGATTATCCATGCAATATGTGACGTACTAACGAGATAATATGGTCAAAACAATCAAATGCATAGCTTACCTGTAGAATTTATCAAAGTAAGTATCATCGATAACAAAATATTCAGATAATCGTATTTCTAATACACATCTCTTCTACGCCATAGTTCACACAGAAAATATGGCGTCTGAGGTTTGGAGGTTCGAAGGGAGAACAACAAGTGTTGAAAATAAAAGTAAGAAGTTTACTAAAATAACATGTCACATCGTTTTTCTAACCAATTTGTAATCTTTCCTGTACAAATTGCTTCCGTGAATAAACTATACCTGTATCCTGCGATTCTTTTACTCCTTGGGCTGCCTTGATAGTAGACCCACATCCGAATTTCCTGTCGGGTCTCTTAAAGGTTGTTTTGGTGTTCATATGCAAATCTTGCGATATTTACGAATACAAAAAAGCGATGTATTTGTAATCACTGTACGTAGCATTTAAAAAAGAAATTATGTCAAAATGTGGTTATACGGCTTGGACAAAAGCAATAAAATCTGTCGGGTAACTCCCACAATGCACTATTAAACATGGATGCCTCCAGGCAGATGCTTGTTAAAGTGTGGAAAGGTCAGGCATCGCTAATTGCTGTGATGATGGCATGTTTTCAAGTGAATTAAACCACGCCGTGCGATTTTCCCACAAGCTTCACCTCAGTGGAAGTCAACAGTCAAGTTAGGCTATTTCACGTTGAGGAGTATGAAACGCATCATACTGCTTGTTTGTTCAGTTTTCGACCACCATGAATCATTTCGAAATCTCGGTTCGAAATTGAAGTCATTGATCACTTGATTACAAAGCCAGGTCCAAAGCCTACGCACACATGAACCAATGCCAAAACACATTCGGAAAATAACGTTTCCAACGCTTATTATAACGCAAGCTATCAACAACGATTTATGGTTTTATAGGATTGCCCAACTTATTTCTGGTTGTTAATTTTCTTAGTTCACGTGAAAGCATGTTTATTCAATACGCGACCCCCTATCTACTTCTGAGCATGTTTTGGACAATGAACGACATTATTAGATTCATCTTTGTTACCACGTAGCATACACTCTTGGGGAGTTTGTAAGTCATGCGTTAAGGAAACCAAAATGTTTACAACTGCTTTGGAATTGTAGTCCTCATATGCTACTCACTAATGACAACAAAGGAGAGTACTGCACTTTACCTGGTGCACTGGTTCACCTTAATTAGCGCTCCCTAAAGATAGGAAAGGGAAAAATCTACCTTTAGAATACAGCTCCACAAACTTTAAAAACATGTCATAATACTATTTTACATAATTGCAAGTGATTTTGTTCAAAAGCACGTTCTTGAAACAATGCCTTATGACGCTGGCATAGCAACAAGGTCGTCTAGCTCAGCGAGTGCACATAAGCTCCGCTCACTGATGTTTTATCTCTACCAGCCATGTCATGCGCAATTTTTCACAAGCACCAGTTTTAATTATTTTTTCTTTTTTGACTAATATGCTCATATTTCTTTGTATTAAGAGGTGCTGATGTGTTATATTTTGTGTATTTATATATTTTGTATTTTTAAATTTTAGTAAGAATGACTTACATAGGTCACATTGTGCCATGTTTTATAATTCGCAGTTTTGGTCAATTAAAATAATCTAAATATATTACATATTTCGGTTTCAAACGTAACTATTTGGATCAAAGGAATTATAACTGTAAACTAATATACATACATATTTTTGTCATTCAGTAATTTGCATCATTACAAGGAAATATTTATTTTTCAAGGTGGTAAGAATTCATTACACTGAATACGTCAGCCATTTTTGTGCCGGTTCAGTGAGCATATTCTATTTATTAAAATTATTCCAAAGGTTAGGGTTTAGGGTTATGGTAAGGGACTTAATCCAATATAATAGGTAAATGCATTAGTACCAGTTGTTTTCCTTTTACATTTTTAATACTTTGTTCACAAAGAAAAACGGGAGACCAAAAACATCAAAAGTTAAATAAACGATGAAGTGGTTTAATGTCGAAATTTAGGGGTGATGGAAATCAGCCTCCAGCAACTTTCACCTCTTGATCTACATATTTTCAATAATGATTCGAAGTCTAACTCACCCTCGTGCCATCACCAAATATGCCCATGTCTCACACATTCCTTAGCGCGATCCACATTATCCTTACTGGGTTCTCTACAACTTTTTTCTGTCACGAAAGCACACAATGATTTTTATACAAGCACGTCATTCATGCATGCACCATGAAATCAACGTCTGACGCCTGATGTCAACAACCGTTTTCAGTTCGAACCATATGGGCTCATTCAACACAACATGGTATCTTGTAGATTACGGAATAGGACGATCGTGCCAAATGATATCGGGACCATTCAGCAACCATCAGTAGATTGAAAGCACGAGGCACCCGTAACCTTCGTAATTGTCCGCAACCTTTTCGACTCTTTCTGTTCATTTCCATGACATCACAGGAATGACTAGCTAAATTTGCACATTGTGCAACAATGTGGACGTAGTTCAGTCGGTTAGCTGTCAGCCTAACAATCCGAAGGTCGCGGGTTCACGTCCGACAGGTTGTCTCAAACTGGTTGCCTGTCTCACTGACATGTGACCTTCGGCTGGGAACGTCCTCACGAGAAATTGTGGTGCTGAATTCTAAAGGTGCTCCCCAGGCCCTAACCCCAAGCCCTAGCCTCAACCCTAAAAATCGTAAAGTGTCCATAACCGTAACCCTGAGGATCGTAAAGGGTGGTGGATGGCTGGTGCTGTATCCTATAAACTGCATTCTAGCCCAACAAAAGGAGGTGGGGTAGTCTACTGGTTAAAGCATCTGCTTGTCATGCCAAAGAACCAGTTGGATTCCCAACAATGTGTGAAGCCCACTTCAGGTGTCTCCGTCCCCTGCCCTCATCATGCTCATATGGCAGGAATATTGCTAAGAGTGACGTAAAATTAGACAATTATCACTTAGTACAATTTTCAATGGATTCTTATTTGTCTGAGCCAAATATAGTATTCATGAAAGTGTGTATTTCAAACTCTCTATCCTTCTGTGTTCCAGGGGCTCTGACAGGTTCTAGGTGCATGTGTCGCCCAACATCCAGGAAAACATTGCAGTCAGCATTGCGACAGCTATCTTTAAGGCCTACATATGATGGTCAAGCACACCTTTTTTCCAGCCTTGTTGATCAAGCTGAAGTTCCACTCAATGATAACCATAAGAGGATCAAGCCAATGTGTCGAACCTCTGAGAACAACCCAGTATGTACATTATGTGAACTGTCTCTGATCCTATTTAGTTCTTTCAATATGTAATAGAGCTGTGTTTACTTTGTGCAACCATGGTCGTCACAAAATACATACCAATTCCAGGAATCAATCTACCACCATGTCCTGCATCTCTGATGCATTAAATCCTGGCTGGACTCATACTTTTTAGCATGTGCATCCAAGATGAAACACTTATGTATTGTTTTTGTGGAGAGGCATTATCACTGATACGAAATAAGGATTGCTAATAATGTGTACACAATCAAAGAAATCTCGTCAGTCCATCTACATACTCATGCATAAAGACGTATCTAAAAAGAACCGACCCGTGAAGGTCCCGGGATAGAATAGGCCTTCAGCAACCCATACTTGTCGTAAAAGGCGACTAATGGGATCGGGTGGTCAGACTCGCTGACTTGTCATCTGTTCCCAGTTGTGCAGATCGATGCTCCTGCTGCTGATCACTGGATTGTCTGGTCCAGACTCGATTATGTACAGACCGCCGCCATATAGCTGGAATATTGCTGAGTGTGGCGTAAAACTAAACTCACTCACTCTAAAAAGAACCATTTTCTTCAAAACGCGACAGCTGATTGACTGACAGTAAATAAGCAGCCAGTCAGAAGCAAGTTTTCATGTGACCTAGGTTTCTGTCATGTTATTGTAATACAGCAGTCGACATGCCACCGGGAAAGATGCTAATGTTGTCATGTTCGCAACCAACATTAACGTCTATGTTTCGTCAAGGTGACACAATGAAAGACACAACTAAGTGAATGCTCTGCCCAGGAAGTGGGCAGTACTGTAAGAAAACACAAAGTTAAGACATTTCACTCAAATTGGCAGAATTCTCATTGATCATGCAGGGATTTACCTTGAGTCCTGCAACTGAGGTTCCCTGGGACTAATGCTCTCAATTTTCAGGGGTCCTGGACTACAAAACTGGAGTCCAAGACACTCAGACTGTCAATTTTCAGGGGTCCTGGACTGCAAAGTTGGGGTCCCAGACACTTAAATATTATCATTCATACCATCATTGTGTGTATCATGATCATCACAGAAATTAAACTGCAATTAATATCATGACCCGGCAGACTCTATGATAACTTGATCAACATTTTATAAAAAGTAGTTGGACTTTTTCTGCGTCCTTGTGGACATGCTAATCTATGTCTTTGCGTCTGTTGTCAATTTTTGTGTGTATAGGATACACAAAGTTGTGTCTTGTAAATCCCTTGTCATGGCTGACTTTTATTTCAAAAGTGTTGAGCCAAATCACAGGTAAGAAAACTCATGTAAATAGTAAGCGGTTAATAAGTTAATGGAACAGTGTCTCCAACAATGAACATTCCTCACCAATCCTGTCCTCTTGTTTTTGTCCCTAAAATAACAAACAGGTACAACATGTTATATGATTATGAGGAACAAAATACATTTTTCTTCGATTATATGATTTTTGAAATCCTTTTATAAATTGTACTGTCTTGCTTCCATTCTTATGTGTTGAATGCAGAGAGAATGTGGTGACTTGAATTGTACTGAAAAAAATGGCCAGTTGAAAGGAGAATGTTTTAATATTTAACTTCACACTGGGCATGGACAGTGAGGTAGATTAATGTACTGTTGGAAAAAGATGAAAGATGTTTGGGTTTTTTTACATTTATATGTACAATTTATGTAGTTCATATGTGAAAGTGTGAAACATTTGTTAAACCAAGTACAGTCTTGGTTACAGGGAAATAGGAAACTTTGTAAAACGACTTCAGTGAGGAGAGATAAGTGCAGAAATGAGTGTTTTTTCCTCAAGTCTTTTGGAACACACCATGGCTTTATGCAAATTAGTGTGAGATGATATTGTATGGCAAAGGACCTTTTTTAAATGTCCATTCTGAAATTAGTCTTAGCTTCATTGTAAATGATAGATGATATAGAAATGAATAACTTTAGTGCTGAAACTATTAAGGATGTTGCTTCCATGGAGTCTCAGTATAACTATAAAAACAAACAGCTAGGAGGGGCCATCTCAAAAACAAAACCAGGTCAGGTGTTGCAGACGATGGTTTGGGTTGAGCAGGGGGGATAGAGAAATCAGCTAAGATATGATAATGCCATAGGGGAAATTAAGTATGGAAGTGCACGGCATGTTCTAACAAATATAACAACATCCAGTCTGGTTGATCTTCGGGTGGTCATGCCACCTATATATTTTGAGACATTTAATATGATGCTTCTCTATGGGTATCAGGTATCATATTCTTTTACATATCTTAACATAAACTTCATGAAAGAAAGACATGTAATATCTTAATCAATAGATGAGACATATTCAATACACATGAAAAAGCACAAAATATCTTTGAGATGGCCCTGATGTGCCAGTAGGCACCGCATGCATTTCAAGCCAGGTGAGTTGACTTTCTGTCATCATACCTGGCTGAGTGACCTTATTGCCATCTATAGACTGATCTATTGTTTTCAGCAGCTATTTGTCTGTTTTTGTTTGTCTGATTTTACAATTACACATGCTTTTTTTATATCCACATGCGCATCCCACTGAAAGCTCAGTCAGATGCAAGTGAGGTATTTCGACATATCCAATTTGCATCAACGTAAATTTGAGGGATACAGAGTAACAGCCTAGAAACAGTGTTTTTTTGCTATTTCCAACAGTACTTTAGATATTAAAACAAAATGGCTAAGGTTCATATGAAAAACATGTGCATCTACTATTTAAGCACACAGGGCTTGTTTACCTATATGCAAGGTATGAAGGTAGAATTGGATTTTCTTATCCCTACCAGAAATGTTGCCATTAGCTAAGATAAGATAATACTACAAGGGAAGTAAGCGGCATGTCATAACTGGTTACAAATAATGTCCAGTCTTGGGTGGTCATTCCATCTAAATATTTTGAGACAATTAATGGGTCATTCTCAAAATTTTCCCAACGTTTGGTCATTAGCAGTGCTATGAAAATATTATGTCATTTTTTAATTTTTTTTGTTCAAAAATCATATCCAAGAAAAAAGTATTTTGTTCCTCATTATGATTTAAAATGTTGTACCTGTTTGTTATTTTTGGGACAAATTGAGGTTTTTGACATCATTTTGGAGGAAAAACCTTTGTCAGCGACATTACTGTGGTAGGACAACAAGATTACATTCCAGGCCATTTATATATACTTTTTAAAGATATAAATTGAAATACCAATATTAAAAAGACATTCCTGCCTGAAATATTGAAAAAAAAATTTAAATCTCATAATTACAATGGACACAATGAATGTCCAAAATGTCACAGTCAGTCTTGTAACGAAGATAAACTTGTGACATTAGTAATTATCTCCCTTGAGTAAAATATGAAATACCAACTGGACTTGTCGCTTATGACTTCCTCCTCCTGGCAGAAGTTTTTGTGGAGGCTGAAATTTATTTTGGTGTTGAGATTTGATGTTGTTGGTGAGTCTGCTTTGTATCATAACTTTTTATCGGGCCAGATGTGTAACACTGATTACTTATTCATATGTAGTTTTTCATGACATTGTTTATTTAAAGTAAATCAAAGTTAATGAAATATCAACATTTATGCCATCTGGTGAGTGGTTAGGGAGCATTAATTGTTATAAAGGTCACAAGAGTGGGAATAGGTCAGTGATGTAACTGTCAGTGGTATGACATGGGAAAACCGTTACAGTTTGTTACACCACTGACAAAATGTTCATTTAAGTCACTTGCTCTCATATTTTGTGTTTCCAACAGTCCTTTAGTGGTTGCAGTATTTTTAGTGTTTCTGACATTTGTTTAGTGGTTACAGAATTTTTGTGTTTTTGACAGTACTTTAGGGTTACAGTATTTTTTGTGTTTCTGACAGTTCTTTAGTGGTTACAGCATTTTTTTGTGTTTCTGACAGTACTTTAGTGGTTACAGTATATTTTGTGTTTCTGACAGTACTTTAATGGTTACAGCATTTACTTCCCATACCGTATACAATGTGTGAAGCCTCTTTCTGGTGTCCCTAGCTCTGATAGTCCTGGAATATAGCTAAAAGTTTCATAAAACATTTCTCACTCACATTGTGCACTTCATGAAAACAGCTGACCAACAGTTGTAGCCTCTGTGTGAAAAAAGTCATGCTTTTCTCCCAAATTGCTTGTGACAGTTGTTTGATTTGGTTCAACTTGGTGCCTGTTACTTCTCCTAAGAAAACAGGCATTTTTCAAAGTTTATCAAACTGGGCAAATCTGAAACTGGTCCAGCTATAACCAACAATGATAAATTTGTGTTGGAATTCACTTATATACATAGCGATATCAATGAGAATGATGGAGTAGATAAAAACTGTGAATACTAGACCAAGTACATCTAGGTTATTTTAAATATTATGGTCAATCATCATACTACTTTTTTCTCTCACCTGTTCACTTTCCCATTCACTCATCAACATTGTAACTCAATCATGGACTCGTCCATACTGTAACTCAATCATGGACTCGTCAATACTGTAACTCAATCATGGACTCGTCAATACTTTAACTCAATCATGGACTCGTCCATACTGTAACTCAATCATGGACCCGTCCATACTGTAACTCAATCATGGACTCGTCCATACTGTAACTCAATCATGGACTCGTCCATACTGTAACTCAATCATGGACTTACCCATACAGAAACCCATTCATTCATCCGCACAGTAACTTAATCATAGACTCATCCACACAGTAACTCAATCATGAACTCACCCATACTGTAACTCAATCATGAACTCATCCATACAGTAACTCAATCATGGACTCATACATTAACTAACTCAATAATTGATTCATTTATACAGTCACTCAATTATTTACTGATCATGCACCAACACATTTGCTCATCCATTCAGTAACTCAATCATCGACATCCATATAGCAACCCATTCACTCATCCAAACAGTAACTCAATCATTGACTCATAGGTACAGTAACTTAATCATCCGCACACCCACCCATTCTCACACTCGTTCATTCCTTACCAGTAGCACATCCGCAACTCACCTGTTCCCTTTCCTCCTCAGCTGAAACACAATGGAAGTCACCAGGGCCAGCATTACACAGTGCCACAAGGGGTGTACAAGGATTTGATGCAGAGGGCACTGCCTTTTGAGTTCAAGAAGCAGGTACCAGTAATAAAAATTTCACCTGATATGTAGAGACTACTGCCTATCCTGAGACTAACCTGAAGAGGCTAATTGGAAAATGTTTCAGTCCTCCAGCCGTTGATTGACATTCCAGAACCTGATAGGGTATACTGAACAGTATAAGAAACACAAGTTTTGAAAAAATGAAATATCATAAAAGTCAAGCATTCATGTTTATTCTTCTATTTAAAAACAAAAAAAGCAGTTGTGTGTCTTTTGCTGTCTAGTATATTATAAGGTAATCACAAAGAATCTCATTAATGACTTTCATTGTTTCTTTGTGTTTACTTATGTTTGTTCATCTGTGTCATGGTGCATTTTTGTTTTAATAAACACATTATGATGTACATACCGTTTTCAGGTGAAGACATTTGGAGAGGCATGTATGATGGTTCGTGAGCCTGCACTGGAGGTGATGAACTACATCCGTAACCTCAACCTAGACCTCCCAGCATCCCGAATTGTACTTTGTATCCTTCCTGATCACAACGAATAACTGCTAAAGAGATACTAAATTCAGTCATGTATAGCCACATATGATATCCAACATGCATGTCTTGTACAGTGTGTACAGTTGTGTAACACTTTGTACATGAGATTCTTGAGAGGCATTTAGAAGTTGGTGAATATAATATACCTGAAGAAGGGGCAAGAAGTAGCCCAGAAACGTGTTTGACAGTAAGAAAGAAGTTGTCATCCATATACTGATCGTATTACTTCATACATGTGTCATACAGGATGGAGGGACAGCTTATTTAAATCTCATAGCTGCATGATTTACATTTTGCTGTGTCATGTCCCCATGGTGTTTGTTTGGAGATGTATTCCTTATTATGGTGAGATGGGCGGCGTGGAAGCGGCAGAACCATGTCCTTGGCTCACATCATGCACTACTGCACAGAGGACCAGTGGGTTATTCTACATGCACCATGGCGTGAGTGCTTCTACTGAATCCTCAGCTTGTTGAAGATCATACAATTAGGCATCCATGTTCTTGTATTATAACATTTGTGGAGACAAATCAAAGTGTTTGCAACTTTTTCCACTGATTTCATGCAAGGTAGAAAAGGGGAAAAAAGTCATCTACACAAAGTCGCAGCATCTAACACTCTTTTAATCATATCTCTTGATATGGAAGAAAATTTGTCTGTGAACACTTCTCCAACAGATTTTCAGAGATAAACATTGTCTTTGCTTACATTTGAAGGTCATTAGTTTTTCAGTTAGTTTTTGCTATGAACTGATAATATACAGAACATATCTGAATAGGAACTATTCTGGCAATCTTTTACTGATGGACTGCCTTGTTTTTACATTTAAACTATTGACACAATCTTGGGGAGATACTGTGTTTTGACACTCTTTTTTTAGAAAGATTTTGCATAAATCTTTTTAGAAAATTATTTTGAGTTAAACTCATCATTCAAATTTCTTTTAGTCAGCTGACCTTGTGTTGTTAGCTGTTGAATAGCAATTGCAAACATCCTGAAAACAATTTAAACTAAATAAAGCTGAAACATCATGTTTGTTCAACCCACTTCGTTGTAGACATCTTTATTTATTATTTGTATGGCCACCATAGAAGCCCCTATAAAATATTTGGTTGCAGCCATACCCTGCAGACCCATGAAGAACAGCAGTAGACTAGGCCTTGAACAAAGCATGCTTGCCCCAAAAGGCAACTATGTTTGTCGTAAGAGGCACCTAATGGGATCGGGTGATCAGGCTGGCTGACTTGTTTGACACACATCATCAGTTCCCAGTTGCTCAGATCAATACTCATGTAGTTGATCACTGGATTGTCTGGTCCAGACTTGTCTGTTATTATTCAGACTATTATTTCCAGACTGCTGCCATATAGCTGGAATACAGCTGAGTGCTGTGTAAAACTAAACTTACTCGTTGTCCTGCCTTTTAAATTCAAATGCAATGTAAATTGTGAAAGAGTAGTAAGTAGTTTTGAATCTTATTCCCCAAAACAAGTTTCATATCCTGAATGGTTATTCACAAAATATTTGAGCCTTACTGATGCAGCAACTTTCAATTGCTGGTTGTTTCTTTTGATGTATTATGCCGTTGACAGCATATCCAGGTGACTTAGGGTACTGTTGCACTTTCGGTTTTACTTTGTCCAATTTTGTCAGCTCATTGGTCTCGTTGTTTCCTTTGAAACAACTTGGCATGGCATAAGCTCACAATGTGTACAGAAATATGATCTTTTTGGAATTTTGTTCTCTAATAAATAAATAAATAAATAAATAAACAAACAAACAAACAAACAAACAAACATTTGTTTGAATGCTTCAGCCATTACTTGGAACCGAGAATACAAGGAAATCTCTCCGTCATCCCACAAATCTGGTCGTATTGATCACCCTGCCCATGCTGGGGAATGGCTGCTCAATTTCCAGTCACAAAACAAGCATCTCCTTAAGGACATCAAGGTGAGGGATTGGGTCGTCCCGTCTACATGGTATCATGTTTTCTGTTCGTTGTATTTATAGTGTCACATCCAGTTCATACATCCTGTATCTGAATGTTTTGAAATAATGATTCCCGCCATATAGCTGGAATTTTGCTGAGTGTGGCGTTAACAAACCAATCAACCAACTGATATAATGATTAATTTGGATCTGTTTTTGTTCTTTTCATATTTTATGAAATTTTGTCATATGTCTATTTTGACATGAGAATGAATGAGCGAATTTAGTTTTACTCCTCACTCAGCAGTAATCTAGGTATATGGCAGCGGATTGTAAATAATGAGGTCTGGACCAGACAACCAGCCAACCATTGTGATGTGCTGGACTATTGATGACTACTGAATGAAACTACATTCCTCAACCCATTCACATACACGTAACTTCCTGTTATATGACAATATTTAGACTACCAAGTTTATGTTAATAACAGATTCAGTCTTCCTATTACTGGACAAAACGTGAATCAGCAGAAGAGGGCACACCACTTCTAGACATTGTGGAATTTGTGAGTACCAAAGGGTCAGGATATTATTGCTTATTTGAAGTCAGGATCAACATATATTTTCCTTTTGCTGTAACTGAACTTTGTATCACGCACAGGAATAAGCCATGTTTGGTACAGATTTCTTTACTCTTTGAAAGTGTGTTATAGTGAAGTGTCACTACCACATTACTTTTTTAACAGGGTATGAACCGCATCAAGTTTGCAGCTGACTGTGTTGGAGTGATTCTCAAGGAGCTGAAACAACAGGCCAATCAGAAAAAGTAGGCAGTCATTCTATAGCAAGTGTTTCTTTAGAATCTTTAGTTTGTTTTTAAAATTTGTGCTTTGGTTGTTTTTTATCACATGCTATGAGTACCCAGTGTTTGTTTTAAGAGCTGACATTTGTGAAGATCCAATTTAGAATTGTTCTGGCAACACATGCTTGACCTTATACATTTCTGGTTATCCTGCGGGGGTTACATTAGAAATACAGTATGTGTTGGTTGTTGAGTTTACACATTTAAATGTTCTTGCATATAATATTTGTTATCAGCTAGTATCTCTGTCGTAATTACTTGTTATCAACATCTATAAGCATAATTTTCATGGTTTCTTTTTCAGGAGTAACTATGATATTTGGGTTTCATGTCCACAAGGAGTGGATAACCACTTAATATTTCTTTACTGTTGTCTTTCAGGGTTAAAGTAATGGTTGCAGTTGATGGAGTGAATTCATTTTGGGCTCCAGCTAGAATAAGAACAGAAGAAAAGGAAATAGTAAGAGACAAGATCCAATTTTGCTGAAGATTAGATGAATGCATTTATGATATGTGCAGCACTGATCTGAGTAGGGTTCTCTTTTCTTTACCTGCTGAGGTGCCTGCGGCTACCATCCGGTGTATCTGTGTCTGCCAGGACAGTACCATTGCTAGATATGTCATTGGTATCAGCACTGTATTGGCTTGGAAATGTTGTTTTTATGTGGTGTTATGGATATACAAGATTATTGAGATATTTTTCCTTAACCTGACTCATGCTTATTTGCTCATCTCCTCCCTGTATGCGAAGATTGTACTCTCTCCTCCATCACCGATGAGACGGTTGAAGTTAATTTGAGTCCCTATATTTCGGTCCTTTACACAAAAATTAGCGGTATACAGCTTTGATCTGTATTATTTATGTTGTTGAACATGTATTTCATCATGTGAGATTACGTTTTCACTGATGAAATCGTGTTCCTGGTGTAGGTTATGGCTGTCTGAGGCTGTTCTGTATTATTATGTACCACTTGCACAATTATTTGTTCTTCTAGTGTTCACTGTGAACTGGGTAAGAATTTTGTCGGTATTTGTTTACTATTCAAATACGTGCTAAAACTTTTTATGTAGGCTGTCTCAAGTCATGTCTGGCTGTTCGATTCTTATTGCATCTGGCAGCCATGTGCTAACTACTGCTGATATTCAGGCTTATAGTGAATCGCCAGATGTACCCTGGGGGTGCCATCAGGATAACATGGAGACTAGGTCCTAGTAAGAACTGATGTCATCTCAACCAAAGAAGTTGAAGTCATCTACGTCTTCCAAGACCAGTCTCCAACTACTAGATACTACTAGATTATCACTGAAACAATGAACCAGCTCTTCTGTGAAGTTGTTCAGTGATGATATCTTTCTGGACATCCACGACAAATGTCGACTCCTATGGACTTCAGGGAATCATCCCACCATTCAGCACTCAGATATTTACTCTACAACTGACTTGGCAACTGCACTCGAGCACTTTCAGCATTTCAGCAGTAAGGGTTTCCTGCATGCTTCGTCAGGACACTATGACTTGAGATACCGGTCGTCATCGCTGTTTAGCATGTATGCTTGTGTGAACACATTCGGGGAATGCGAACTATTCTGTTAGACCAACGCATGCGGAATCAGTATATCAACTTTTGCCGTTTGACGCTTCATGGACTACAGTCAAAAAGATAAAATGGATGATGATGATGCAGCAACTGACTTTCGTCACGCCTACTGGCCAGGGAGAGAATGTTTTCCAGTACTCATCGAGGAACAAGGACAACCATCACTGAGACTTCCAGAATGGAAGAACCTACTCGTCCATCTGCACACCATTTGTACTACCAAAGGTCATCGGTAACATAAATTGATGATGATGATGCTGCAACTGACTTTCGTCACGCCTACTGGCCAGGGAGAGAATGGTTTCCAGTTCTCATTGAAGGACTGGGACAACCATCACTGCGACTCCCAGAATGGGAGCACCTTCTCGTCCATCTGCACACCATTTGTACTACCAAAGGTCATCGGTAACATAAATTGATGATGATGATGCTGCAACTGACTTTCGTCACGCCTACTGGCCAGGGAGAGAATGTTTTCCAGTACTCATCGAGGAACAAGGACAACCATCACTGAGACTTCCAGAATGGAAGAACCTACTCGTCCATCTGCACACCATTTGTACTACCAAAGGTCATCGGTAACATAAATTGATGATGATGATGCTGCAACTGACTTTCGTCACGCCTACTGGCCAGGGAGAGAATGGTTTCCAGTTCTCATTGAAGGACTGGGACAACCATCACTGCGACTCCCAGAATGGGAGAACCTACTCATCCATACATGCATGGATCATATCAAAACCTGCCTGAAACATTGAGGATATGCCGCTAGAGCGTTGAAGGCAGTCACCTTAGCTCTATGTATATCTACTTGATCCTTATACAACGATAAATGGATCACCAGTTCTGGGGTCAAGCTGACAAAACTCACCATACTACGCTTGTTCAATCTGGAAAACCAACAATGCAGATTTAAGGCACAAGCCTGGGACTTGATTGTTGTACTTAAACAACCAGCGACGCTTACGGGCTTCTAGATCAGAAAAACTGTTGACACACGCAACGCCGTTTCTACTTGAGTGAGTTTAGTTTTACGCTGCACTCAGCAATATTCCAGCTATATGGCAGCGGTCTGTAAATAATCAAGTCTGGACCAGACAATCCAGTGATCAACAACATGAGCATCGACCTGCGCAATTGGGAACCGATGACATGTGTCAACCAAGTCAGCGAGTCTGACCACCCGATCCCGTTAGTCGCCTCTTACGACAAGCATAGTCGCCTTTTATGGCAAGCATGGGTTGCTGAAGGCCTATTCTACCCGGGGACCTTCACGGGTCCAGTTTCTACTTAACATAGCTACAGCAGAAGAGATGTCAGAAACATGCTCTGGGCTGCAGTTGGACATGATTCGACACGATCATCATGAGATTGTGCACCAAGAACCGCGATGGGATTTTATTGCACGAAATCAACTGCCTGGACATGTAATATGACAATTCCACATCCCGGCATTATTGACAGTCCTTGGTCTACATGATACACAGGATTTATCATATGACCAGTCAGAGCATATTGAAAATACATGTTCAGTGAACTAAGTGAAAGAGACAAAAGTCCAAGTGCCTATTCATCCCACTATCTACTGATACACCTATGGATGTATCCCGCAACACTATCTCAGTATGGATGAGAGCCATTATACACAGGGTCTACAAAGCAGCATGACTTGAACCTCTGAGAGTCTCCAATCCACATGACGTAAGAGCCTTGGGGTCAACACCTGCTCTATGTGGAAATAGCTCGCTGACAACGGTAATGGAGGGCTGCTTTTTGAGATCATCCATGGTGTTTGTCAACGACTACCTACGAAATATCACCATGGAGGATGTCGCTGGCATGCACCAGTTTAGGCTACTTGTAGTACCACAACAACTAATGGTTCTACAAAGGTATGAAGTTTCACTTACCCCTTTTTATCAAGAGTGATGATGACCCTGTACTTACAAAGAAGTTACTTGTACATGAAGAAGGGTTGCAACTGTATGATGAGAACATCATAAAGAAAGAGTTGCTAAGGTTGCTAGCTGGAGGAAGAAACTACTATATCTCAAATCTCACTCTTTATCACGTGACTTGTTGAGAGTCCATGCGCACATTTCAAACAGACTAGCATGAGTGACTATGAGCCGGTACTCGTAATGAAAGATACTTGTAGATGTGAAGGGTTGAAACTTGTCTTGATAGGAATCTTGACATATAGCTGATCCATATATCATCATGTTCCAGTCAGCAATTGCTTTACAAGAAGAGAAGTTCAACTGCATGTGATCCCCACCCGTTTGGATGAACTTTGGAAGAACAGGATCGAATTACCGCCGTTACAGTTCCCCAAAGTGGGGAAAGTACTGTACGTACTTATCGGGCATCCAACAGAATCTGTCGTGGTCTGACCCACCACTGATTTCATCGAATTCTGTAAGCAAATAAGCACGAGTCAGGATAAAGAAAAATATGTAATTTTTGAATAAAATTGATATTTTATACTTACCCAGACTCATGATGTCAAGCCCTTCCTACCACCCCACTCAGACATGTTGTATTCTCTACAATTTTGGGCTCTCCAGTATGTCAGGCTTATGGTATTATGGTATGACAGGACTGGTCATGTGACCAATGTGGCGGGAAATGGGCAGAAGGGAACTTCACCGGATTTCAAGTGTTCCACTATCTTCACATAGAGGGAGGAGATAAGCAAATACGCATGTGTCAGGATAAGTACAATATATCAGTTTTATTCAGAAAATTACATATTGCAGATGTCCACAGCAGACTAAGAAATAGTATTTAGAATACTCATGTTTCCTTCTCATGGAAACATTGGATAATCATGAGTTCATGTAATGCGTACCACTGGAAAAATTTCTATAAAGTCATGTGTAGTTGTGGGCTGAGAAATTTGAGATTCATTTTTAACTTAGATTTTTTGTTTTGAGTTACACAAGCATGCCATTCATAATTCAAATGAAACATAAATCCTACCTGTTAAATTGTTATTTTGAGTTTTATTTCGCTATCTATAACACAAGCCTTTTGGACATGTCTGTCATCAGCAGGCTAGAGACACAGTGTCTTGGTTCATTTCCATACGTGTTACAGAGCTGGTGAAGATGAAGAATGTTTTTTCATGTTTATAGTGATAATGCCATGAGATTTTTCAGTCTAGTTGTAATATGATTTTCTTTTTGCAGGTTCCAACTTCAAATATATCATTGGTACATAATTTCAAGAAGATTTTCAGAAGTGATTGGGTGAGTAACAAAGGCAAAATTTGAAGACTATGTTGTAGGGTTTCAGTCGAAAAGTATCTGAATGAATCTCAACCAAAGTAAAACAAAATTGCAGAAAACTGTCTGTTGAGACCACTATTGGATAAGGAAACCCTATTTATTCATTCACTCAAACACTCTTATTTACATATTGAATTTGTTGTAGACAAATGGAGTGATAGTATGTACAGTAGATCCCATGGCTAATGATGATCAGAGAGAACACTACACCCCGAAGTACCTGCTGGGAAAGGAGGTAAGCCCAAAATGTCTGTTTGACCTGCCAAGAAGCACTGCCTGTTGTAGCTTTGAAGTGAAGATCAGGCTTTACAGTGACTTACCTTGAGTGCTGTTCCACTGCCATAAATCCCTCGTAAGAATGGGTTGTAGATCATAATATGGATCTTTTTGGGTTTTTTTTAAAACAATTGATACTTACTGTTGGAATATTGAAACATTTACTTCCTCACATCCCAATTGAAACAAAGCATATGTAGGAGTTCTAAAGCATGCTTTTTCATGTGATTGTAGGGCTTTGAGTGCATGGATCCATTTATCCCTGTGCTAGTGCCGTATTACACTGAGAAGGAAGCTCACAGCTGTATTCAATACTTCATTGACATGAACTGGATCCAAACACCTGAAGGTGAGATTCTCACATCAATACTTTTCATTCAAGATTAAACAAAGGACAGTTAAAGATAGGAATGAAATAACTGTCTTAATGGTTTTGTCAAATATTATAGTTGAGTTCATATAAATTTTAAATGATGAAGTCTTTTATTGGTGGCACACTTCCTGTTTGATACTAACAGTACATTTTTATATAATTTTAAAGATAATTTTGAAAAAAATGTTGCAGATATTTGCTGTAATCATGTCTGACTCACAGCTTCATGAATGCTTTGTTTTGTGAATCCTGAAATGGTCTTAAAATGTCAGATTGATAGAAATAATAACTGAAATCTTAAATTGATAGAACTAATAACTGAAATCATATCTTGTCATGCTTTATTGATAAACCCGTCTTGTCATTTTGGCCTCTCAATTAATAGCCATATTAAATATTTATTGACGACAGAGACTCATTACTTTGTAATGCAGTGGCAAGTGTGCATCATACCTCAATTGAAATGATATACCTTTTCAAATATTTGAACTCACACATGAATACAAAATTAGGAATCCTTAATTAACCAGGACTTCTTCGATGCATTAATGACATTGGCAGCCTTCTTTTTCACTCATTACTGTCTTGGTTTATTGTGGAAAACACAATATTTTGCTGACACTCAAATGAGTAATACCTTTGAAGCTTATATTACCATACAAAAGTGATGTTATTCCTGTCCAGATTTGTTATCCACCATTTAAAGTTATTCAAATGGCTCCAATTAAGTCATCCGTTTGGTAGTGTAGCTTTAAATCCCAATAGTCATGACATTCTTGCTGATGTTGTTTACCTCTTTGCTCAGGTTGTCAGATCTTCAAACTTCTTCTCATCTTTTCATATCTAAGTACATGTAACATATTATGTATCATGTTTAGTGACCATGAGAGGACCTTTTATAGTTACTTGAAAAAAGTGGTCAATTACTCTGGTAAGGGCGCATTGGGAGTGAATGCAATTGTTATTCATATTGGACAAGCTCTATATGATATCCACAATAATAATACAGACAGAACAGGCTTAAAAAATTCACATTGTATAATGTATAGATTGGAAAAAAAGAGTGAAAAATATTATTCTTCACTATGTTGTCCTCTAGCGTGTGTTATTTAACTTGCTTTACATGACTTAAGCTGTAGCTAATATTCTCCAACCAAATTCTTTTTCAGGCAAAACAGAAGAAGGCAAAAAAGAATTAATTTTCCTGAGTGGTTTAAACCCATACTTATTAACAAGAATTTGCGCAAGTAGATAACTTTCTGTGTGTAGTATAGTTGCTCTAGTGTCTGAAAAGGTGTCAGTGAAGGTGCCAGAATATCACCTACATCAGAGATGGCCATTCAAGAAGTGTTCATTGAATGTAGAGTAGACAGAGGACAACCCATACTGTCAGATCATAAGTTTTCCAGAGCAGGCCATTATCAAAGACTTAGATCAAGCTAACTGTCAATCCCAATAATGAGCTCGTCAGAGGAATATTGCATGGGAATGAAACTACTGAATTTCCATTGTCACACTGAAAATGGAATGCTGAAAATAACTGGGAGGAATAAAGACCCACACTGTCACTGTCGGTGCGATGTTCCTTGAGTGGTGATTTGCATTAGATATTCAATATTATTTACCACAACAGAGGTGTGCATGTGACATGATTCTTGAAGAAATGTGTCATCAAATCAGAGTGTTTTCATTTTGATGAGGCAAGGAGCATTTATGTTTAAGGTTACTGTGTTTCTACCAGAAGACAATTACTATCATGGGTTTGCCAGACAGGAAGATCCCATCAACTTGGAGCAACAATCCATGATTAGAGGCTGAATAAAATGCTACTGACATCAGTATCTGCTTCCCTTTGGGCAACTTGTTAAGATGTTTCATTATCATTCGTTTAGTATCACATGTGATAGTGCTAATATAAACCTCCCTGTAAATAAAGAAATCATATATAAAAAAACAACAACAGTTATATAGCCTTTTGTTTTTATTCATCATTACACTTAAGAAAGCATGGAAGTAATGCTCTGATTCTGTTTTTCTGCTGATAATGTCAATTGGTCAACAATATACAAATGATATTGCAGAAAATCTTTGCTGTCAAGTTTTGCAAATATATTAAGTTATATCTGAGTTCAAGCTGAGGATGACGTTAGATCACTTTTAAGTTGCAACCAGGAATCATGTGAAGCATCAAGTTCATAGTGCTCAGATTAGTAATAGCTTCCTCTCAGTCCTCTGACTCCATCAATTGTCTTACTTACATAGAGGATTTGGGAATCATACACTCAAAATAAAGTAGTATTTGGAATCATTCTTCAGAAGGTTTTGATGTGATTTTGGTCTTCCACACCTTACGAAACCATCTTTCCTCTTCCTGCAACTGTTCCACAGATGCTGATCCCAGCAAGACCTTGCCAGTTGTATAGAGTGGCTGGAAAAGAGGCCATATCAAGGACAAACATTTTCAACACAGGTTTCTGTGACACAGGTATTCAGACTGAAATACATAAGACACCAATTACATTATAAAATAAAGGACTTTGTCCAGCAAGCACACTGGAGTCAACATTAGAGATACACATTGACCACAAACTAATGACTCAGATGAACTGTGTCTGTTTTTTGGGTTGTTTTTTCTTCTTTTTTTTTAGGCCCAAACTACTTGCTGTATATTTTAGTTCATTTTATTAATGTGCATAACAAACTAGAATTACTGGTTCCTTTGGGTAGATTTTAACCACAGATTACTGTTCATCAGTACTGGTAAGAATTATCTGCAGAACAAGAAAAGCAAACGGTATACACGAAGCTGTAGACAGGATAGCGCTAAATGGCAATGTTTCCTACCAGCCACAACCCTACCGAGATATCACATTTCAAACTGTAAACTTGAATGTCAAAGACAACAGTTCACAGATCACTTGGTTCCAAAGAACAACATATAAATATCTCCTAATGTGAATCTCAGTTGAGAAATGAAGCAATGTGCATGCATTCTCTTTACTCTAACAAGTCCCCCTATTGCTGAAGACATGTAAAAATTTCAGTTTCTGATGGAATTTGGAATAGGGATACGAAACACAAGTTCTAGAAAGGATACAAGTTTCTTGTGGAAGCTTGGTAGAGTGAGTTGTGGAAGATGTTCAGACACTGACATCCAACAGGGTGTTTCAGGTGTCAGCTCTTTCTGAAATAGAAAGTTTCATGTGTCTGCATGTAGCAATGACCAGCTTCCTTTCCACATCTTCAAAGTATTTATTCATTTTGACATTTTTCATAATGAAATCAAGAAAACAGGGTCATCACTATCTTCCACCTCAGGGCACAAAATTATGTCCATTGAAACAGTAAATAATATTATGATAGTAAATATAACTTTAACACACACACACTCCCCCCCCCCCCCCCCCCCAAAAGTCATATAAAGAAGACAAAGCTACTAGATGTGGTCTATGTCATCAGAAAAAAAAAATCATAAATATAAAATAAGTACACATAAAAGATGCCTACTTCAATTTATGTCTCCTGGAGTGAGTAACTTCACTAGTTTCTATGACCATCTACCCCAAATTAGAATACTTATCCCACACAGGACAAATATAAATAACACTGATCAAGGCCCATGACTGCGTATGCTCCAAATTAAGAACTATATATATAAAGTCAACAAAAATAAAAAACTTTACACTCGTTTCCAAGTCAATAATTTGAACATTTTGGAAAATGGGTTTGAAATAACGATTGTATTCTATTCTCTTGTCATTAAAGATGCTATAGCATACAGATCATGTTTGTCATGGAATCGGTTCCACCGGAAATGCAATTATGATCAAAAACTGTGAGTCATAACTTAATGCTTAATGAAATTATGTCAATGTCGGGTGTGTCCTGTGATACAACGTCTCCTCATGGATTGGATGATGCATCTGAACACAGTTTTGTACCAACATGGCACCATGCTCCTGCAAGTTCTGTGGAGGGTTCCTTACTTGACCGACCCGCCTTACACATCCTACACATGCTCTATGGGGTTGAGGTCAGGAGATCTTGAGGGCCACTTCATGATATTGATGCCAGCATTTCTGAGGAAATTCACTGTTAAATTGGCAGTATGAGGTCTGACGTTATCCTGTTGGAAAGTCAGACCTGGGCCATGAGCTGCCATGGATGGCAAAAGCTCTGGAACGAGCACCTAATCCAAGTGTGCTGCCGCATTAAGGTTTCCCTGGATGGCAATGAGTCGGGATTGAGCATGACCGTTGATAGCACTCCAAACCATAATGCTACCGTCCCAAAATCGATCCACTTCCTGTACGCAACACTGGGCATTGCATTCTCTTCATCTTCTCCAAACTCTAACCCTTCCATCAGCAAAGGTTAATGTGAACCAGGATTCATCACTAAACACAACCCTAATTCCATCAGAGAAGACGTTGGCGTCGATGGATACAGGTTAGAATTGGTCCATGATATGGTCGCCATGCATGAAGACCAGCAGAGCGCAGGCAATTTCACATGGTTTGGGCAGTCACTCGACCTCCAACAATACATTCCCAGTGGATGTGGCAGTGACAAACCGATTAAGCAAATGACATAAGACAATCTGTCGGCCTTGTGCATGTGACATCACACGTGGTCAACCAGGACGGGGGCGGTCAGCTGTGGTGCCAGTTTGATGGACATGTGTCTGGAGATTATGGATGGTCTGCCGACTGCATCCCATAACCCTCGCAACAGCAGTGACGGACGTTCCCATATTCAGCATGCCAATAGCACATTCACGCTGAATGTTTGACAGTCGTGGCATTGTAAATTAACAAATAATTAACCATAAAACCATGTTTTTCTGAGATGATGCTCTACTCTGCTACCGTGAGATGTGTATCAATAGGTCACGTGACTTGTGGCACGTGGAAACATGATTTTAGCGTGCAGTGCTCTCGTGCAGTGCTCTCGCACATGCTACGGAGACCCAACCAGTAGAATGAATGTGTGCCGTAATTCCCTTGACAATGGATTTAACCATAATCACAACAAGAACTCTTTCAAGAAAAGTTTCAAAACACTATTTGAAAAATAATGTGTCAAGTTTTTATTTTCGCTGAGTTTATATATAAATATAAAGAAATTAAACATGTCACAAAGGGTAGCTACTCTGAAAAAAAAAATAAACAAGATAATATTTATGGCACTACTTTTCAATTCAATCTTGACCACATTCTCTTAGATGAGTATTCAACAGTCTCTAAATGAGTTTGTCCCCCACTGTAGTTTGAAATGCCTTAATGAGTGTATGCAGTGAGAAACTTGACTGAATATGATGTACAATGTATTTCAAAGACAAAACACATTGCATGAAATGCAGCACTCGGCCAGGCATAACATAAAGCTTTGTGTGTAAATACTTTAACCTCAACATTCAAACTCACATCTGGCTCTTGGAACTTAGTTTCCTCTGTGTTTTCTAAGGGAAAAGATGCCTGTTGTTCTCTGAAATGATAAGAAAAATTTATGCCAAACCAAAAATTCTTTCAGATTTGTACTATACTGGATAATACTTGTTGTTACAATCATCTTGAGACATTGACTCCCTTTCCATTGATAGATTTGACTTGCTGTTAGTATCTTCCTTTGACATTGTAATGTCTTGCCTACCTATAAACTGAATTTGATTTAAAAATAATTATTTGAAAAACAAGGCATGTTTTGTCCGTTGAACTAGATATTTGCATATTTCCTCAGTTAATGAGCTTGACCTCCATCAACGAGATGCAGTATGAATTTATCAATATTTGATAAAGATATCCAGGAACCACAAAGCAGGACAGTAATGGACTTATGCCTTGTAGAAGTTCTACTTCACTTCTGTCGTCATTACACATATTAAGCATCACATTTACATTGTATGAAGCACCACCTGAATTAGAGGGTAGATGTATACATTTTGGTTCAAAGAGTTGATCATACCCTAGCATACTAGAATACACATGTAAAACATGTTTCACACAATATCAGTATCTCATAAGCTACAGGGTCACAAGTTCACTTGCTATGAAGACACCAAGCAGTGAGTGCAATACAGTATTCTGAAATGATTTATATAATGACAGTACTACAAAAATGACTTCTGACATGGCATGAAGTAGACTTTCTGACAATTATCCACTGGCTCCTCCAAGCACTGATGATTTTCTTTAAAAGGGATTTAGAAGCTGGTATGATGAAGAGAAACTTTTTTTTATAAATAGACAACTTCTTTATTGCAATAGATGTAGATTCTAAAACTTATGAAGTACTGATGAGGTCGAATGTGGTGGTTCATACAATCACATTCTTTATTGAGCACCAGATTGATGCCCAAGTTCTGGTGACCACACGTTCCAACATCATTCATACTCATATTTATGTGTATTGTTTTTGGATTGCAAGTAAACTGTTACCAAATTTCAGTTTGGGGTTTGTTTCAATCATGATAAACTATGTTTTAGTTACTGTTTGAACACAGACTTCAAATACTATGGACATGTATTACTGAAAAGAATGGGATGGGATTCAGTAACTAAATGAGTGAAAAATACTGTTTGAAGATGCATAACAACTACAATAAAACTAATCATGATGTCTTGATGAAAAGAATATTTGGGAAGGTCATACTTGCAAAGCTGGTATTTCTGGTTCCTTTGTCTTAGTTGGCTCAGATGATAGTCAATGCACATGTGTTTTTCAGCATGACTGTTCTTCACAGTTTTCCTTTCTTGACTCTTTCTGGAAATTTTCTTAATCATAGGAACTAGAACATAATACTTTGTTGCCCCTGAGAAAAGGAAACCAGGGACCTTGGGTATATGCACTATATACATCGGTAAATGGAACAAAAGTTGACATGTACAAAAGTATACCATACAAGCTGGTTTTAATGAACACATGTCTTACTTGAGGACTCAAGCTGGCATGACAACTCTCCTCTCCAACATACATGCTCTAGACATCTAACATACATTTCACAATATCGAGGAGAAATTTGACCCAGATAAAAGGACTTTTCACTTTACCATTAAAATAGTGTTTTATGTGACTGACATATATTTGTCAAGTTGGCCCAATTAAATATTGTTCATTTGCAACAGGAAATGCACTTGATAGTCCAATTCACCAAAAAGTACACATGTGAAAAAGCTCCCTTTTTACACATTGGCATTGACAAACAAAATCCATGGATGATGGATCTACACTGTTAACACAGCAAGATCAATAACGATGTAGCAATGGTTTACAGTGAGTCAAATCACACTTTATATCATCAACATATGTATAGGACCATAAAGGAAAGTTTAAGTATACTAGTATTCAACCAAATAAACGGTGGTTAACTAGGTACAAACTGATTTTAAGGAAGAACTTTGGCATTGGCAATGTAATGTAGGATGGGAGTTGCTGTCACCCACTCCTACATTACATATTTTATGTTGCATTTCTCTCCTTCACACCCCTCCTCCCAATAATACATGTTATATCACCCCAATCAACCCAGACTCCCCTACAAGAAGTGCCCAGCACCCACATGCACAAAGCGATCATAGCACTATGATGATCATAAAACCCATATTTTAACATAAGCATACCGCTGATTTTACCTCAGCTTACTTGGATGTGGCAGATGATCACATGACTGAGGAGAATAAATATTTTCAAAGTCAAAACTGTCTTCTCGTCTTCTTTTCATTCCATAGAAAACATCCTGCTGAAAAGATCCTTATTGTCAACTGTACAGAATCAGTGAGTGACATCAGTCAACACACTGAAAAAAATTAGCCACCTATTACCAGTTCAGTTCAGATATTTTGAAATACATTTGCATTAACACCAACTTGCTAAAAAATGTAAGAGGTCTCAAGAGAAAAGAAAACTATTCAGTATTCAGAGATTTTTTTATTTGTTAACACGAACCCAGCAGGTTGCCAATTGGTCTACAAGCATAAATTAGGTTTTGTAGTTCTTATACATTTTCACAACAACTCTGTCCATTGATATTCTCTTTGAATGTATATAAACTAATACTACTATATTGTTATCTTCTTTTAATCCACATTAGTTGACATCTAAAACATATCATTTATGAAAACCTTTCAAACCTTAACTTGTAACTTGACCTAAATGAATAAGGTACAAGTAAAGTTTTATGAAAGTTCTGTCAATACTGACTTACCACTTCCTTAATGGTGAACAAATATTCACACACATTAGCGGTTTTATCGAACTTTCACTTCAAACAGATTTTCTTAACATGGTGGGTGGCCCTTTGTAACATTTGTTTGTTGAAGACAAGGGTCGTTCTTTCACTTTCTGCAGTAGCTGATAAGGTTTCACTTTAAATATTTGCAAATCAGGATCTGATAGTGCATAAGTATTTTGGTGTACTTGTTGATTTGTGAAAAATATCAATCAGTTCAAGAAAAGAAGTCTGATATTATTCACATATTTGTCATTCTTCCAAAATGTTATCTGAATATCCTGCCATATATTTCTTGGTTCTTTCGCACCTTAACTTTTTGTATACATATTTTGTTATGATAAACACTGGCGTTTGATGTCTGAACTACAAAAGGAAATGTGTAAATAGAGTATCTGCATATGCTTCAAAACATCAGAAATTATCCACAAATATAAAGGGCCTTTTAATTCTGGTGCTTTATTCTATGCTTCATTCCAAGGGAACAGGTGCTCATTATTGTATATTAATTTCTTCTGTTTACTATTCTGCTAATGACTGGTTCACTTCAGTGGTCTATCACACATTTGGTGATGAAGGCAAATGAACAGGGACATGGGGAACTCAAATGCAAACTTTTGACATGGTCCAAACATACAATTGAAGAGTTTTCAAATTTAATCTAACACAAAAAAATGTTCTGTATACATTACTGTACAAAAAAAGATGCATGCATGTTACACATTGGAACAGTTTGAAAAAATATTATGTTTACCTGAAATATACAGTACACACACCGAACAACTGCAGTGATTTCATAATGCACTTATAGCTTAAGCTATCTAAAGACACATTGTCATGCTAAAGCAAAAATATATAATATTTAAATGTTTTCAGGATCACTGTAAGAAACTTAATAAATTGCTAATAAAAACAAATATTTTTAGAAGGGCTTAAGATGTTTGTTCTTAATATGAATACAAGAAATTTAAGAAATTTCTGTCAAAGATCAGAAAACAGTTTCTACAGTCTTTTATGAATAAAGAAATAATTCATTTAAATGCATTATCTGATTCTTGCCCTTTTCAACAGTGACAACCATATATGTTAAATAAAATCCATTCACTTGTGTTGACAATCATGTATGTCACAATAACATACCTATATAAGCTATCTCATGCAGCCTACTTCTTAGGACTCCTTGCACTTTGACATGTTTATAATTCCACCAAGACCTGCCAATTCATTTAACACATAATAAATCCTTTTCACAGGGTGCAGTCACACAAAGCATGACAAGTCCATTGTGATGTATTAAACAGGCATAAAATGTATTTAAAAAGATATGACTCAGCCGGCAGGTGATTATACATGTATATCTGACACTGAGAACATTGTTAAACTCACCACAGGTTCCTCTTCAACACTCAGTCCTTGTCTTTTTGCATAACCAACAATGTCAGCAGAATAGCTGAAGAAAAATCAAGTACATTTGGCCTATATATGTGCAGAGGGTAACATAATAAATACATCAGAAAAGCCTGAGTAAACATGTTCTTTTCACAAGGAAACAGATGAATTATTTGTGACTGTTAATTCTAAATATATACAGAAATTTGTTTTCATAAACAGCAAATATAAATCCATCATTGTGTAATAATAATAATTATATGTATATTGATAGCATTAGTTTGTTATTTTGCACAGTAGTTAAAGATCAACATGACTGTACATCGTATATTTTACTCTTCACAGACGTTTCATATGGATGTGATTTTTAGTAACAATTCCTGTTTATTAACAGAGTAACAAGATGATATGCATTTCAAATTTAATTTTATTATCATTTCAAAACACGCATGCACGCACGCTATTACATAAAAACAGAAAATAAAAATATACTTACTGAATAATTTATCACATATCATTTAATTGTTACGGTAAAGCTGATATCAAATGCAATCTCATTATTATTTCACAATTAATCCTGGTATAACTGATTCTGAGCAAAAATATCATGTTTAATGTAGTTGATGTTTTTTCATTATTCTTTCACATCACAAAAAACATCAGTTACATTAAACATGACATCTTTTCCCTAGTTACATTCACACCAGTATTAATTGTAAAATAATAAGGGAATAGCACTTGATATTTTCTGTGAAATGCATTTGTTCAGGACAGAGTTGCATATCGTCTACCAAATAGATGACTCAGTATAATTATTTCCTTGAACTCATTTGGGATTACACTTTTGTACTGTTTCAGCATAAATATATTTGCTCAGACCAGCATTAAAAGCACTGACCGAATGCCAAATAGATGGCTTGATATATGAACTTAACGGTGGCACCTACCTCTGCTGTGCTTGTGAGGCTACTGGTGTGGCTTCGGGCTGTGCCCCCATGATGTTCTTGTTCAGTTCTGGAGTATCTCCAGCTCTTCTTACTGTCTCAGACCTCCTAGAACAGACACAAATAGAGACTCTTCAGGCTACTGGTTACTGGGTCTCACTGGCACACTGGATCTGTCCTCTTAGATCATTTGCCTACAGGAGAACTTCACATTTTCATAATGTGCATGCTCTCAGGGTAAGAAATATTCACCACCACTCTTAACCCCTGGCAACCTATTTCCAAGACTAATCTGCTATGAAAGTCATAAATGCACTGATGACTAGCTTTTCTGAAAGAAAACATACATAATTTCAAATTGTCAGTATTGACACTGAACCTCTTTTATGTAAAAACTACTCATAGTAACATTTGTATATATATTGGTTTATATCAAATAATGCACATGTAATACATTCTTAATTAGGCTACTGGTCATCACAAAAACCCTTTTGAATAACCCATTGTATTTAATTAATAAGTCAATACAAGATGTATTAAACCTGGACAATTGTTTTCAAGGTATACAGAAGAGTTTCCAAGCTTTGAAAAAACAAATGAAATACTATCTGGCTTATATTCAGTCTTACATAAAATATGCTTTTGTCCTTGTTTTACGCTTCCTATTACAAAAGCCTCTTAAAATACACTTTCTTAAAATAGGCCTACATTATTGGACACACATGTCAAAATAATATTTATTTGTTTGTTTGTTTATTCATTTGTAGAACAGAAATACAACAGGGGTAATTTTGCCTGGCATTGAATAGTTCATCCATTCTGACACAGGCCCAGAAAATTTATAAAGCACACTGTATGATCCAGTGCTATTATTTTTCTTGATACTAATGCAGACTTATCTATATATACTTGAACTCAACACCATATGGGCATGCTTCTAGCACATTCAACACAATGGACATTATTACCCAATAATAATCCAAGCTGCCTCAGAGGTTTTATGGTAATAGTGATGTGACTTTTCCCACTGAGTACCCATTTTCTTCTGGGTTAACAGAGGCAATCTTGAATAAACTCACTTGCCCAAGATGAGACTACATGTGTCATGCATGCTTCATTGTGGGGCAGGACAGAAGCCTTAGAGTCAAGCTGCCAAACACTGTCACACATCAAAAATTATTCTCTATGACCAACACTGCTTAACCGTAACTGATTTGTGACCTTAAAAATTGGATCTATGCACAGGACCACACACCACCACTCTTTACAACAGAGCAGTAGGATACAGCAAAAGAATGCCAAGTGCTGTACTTAACTATACATTGGAGTGTTTTCCAAGTCTATTTTTTGTTTTACTTAAACGTTTAGTATTTCTTTGTGAGTAATTCAGTTTGTATGAACTGTAAAATTACTAAACATACACTGCTACAAAAAACCAGGGATACACATATATTTTATAATGTCATGAGGCGCTGGGAACAAGAAAAAATGAATTTTGAAGTATGGCTATGCAGGCCTAAACGATGTCATGCAGTGCCTTACAAAATGCAAGACACATGATCAATCAGTAATTTGCCATTAATTTATATGGATATTTATTAATGATGTTTTCAGAGCTGACATCATGAGTTTCAGTTAGATCGTTGGAATGCATACTTTCCAAAAAGGATACCACAGGACAGGTCCATGCCTCAGCCTTATTTCATTCCATCTTGCATTTTACCCTGCAGTTCAAATTTCTTCTCTGGAGTTCACTTAAGACAAAAAAATAGAAGATAAACATCTAAAGTAAAACTAACATAATTAATGACCCTTATATTAGTTTTTTTACTCTTCTCTCATTTATAATTTGACGTTTCAAATGATAAACTTTTATAGGGCTCATCATACTCATAGACCTATGTTTCTGTGGGCTCGTGTAACAAACTCATGAATAGGCCAACAACACTTTTCAGAATATTGTCCTGATTGATGTCCTACCTGACCTATTAGTTAAAACACTTGGACAACATAACTGACAGGTCAGGTTACATAACTGTCCTAAGACATGTAAGATATTATCTCAACACACAGCTTTAATGAGATTCGTCTGCTCGCGAAATAAGAGCACATGTTTTGATGACGTTTCCTGTTGTGACGTCACCATCTCCATAGTTTTCGAGGAAGCTTCAAAATGGCCGCCGCATGTTGACGTAAGGAGAAAGTGTAGGTATGTCATTTCTTGGTGTCACATATCAACAAATAACTTTATTAATATCTTTCTCGCAGATTTAGAATGAAGTTGAAACATGTATTCCGTGTACCTAGTACTCCATGAAGGAAATTTGTCGAGTGATCCAGAATCACGATCATCGCGCACCTGCCACGGTTGGCGATCAATCTTCGTCTCAAAACTATTTATGTGTGCATTAACATTGCGTGTCATCCAAATATTTGAACAGTGTTTTTACTGTACATGAGCTCAACAGTTTGTGACAACAATATGACAAAATACAATTAAGAACACAATATTTGACATTTTTTTTTTTCATATCTATAGATCTGTTCTGAGACGACAATAACAATTAAAACGCTATTTAAGGAAATGAAATTTGCTCAAGCTCTAACTTTAGATAAGTTATGTTATTTTGTTTGAATAGAGATCTTGTTTGGACTAACATTTAGTATATCATGTCCATTCATCCATGACTGATTTTTATACTCAATGGGGAACTCGAAGAGAACTTAAAATTCGATTTTGTGGGGATTTTGTTTGTCACACCTCGATCATAATCGATAATGTATGGATGATAATGTCTTAATAACAGTTGAGTGTTTCAGTGTATGTGTGTTTGTATATCTTGACATGATGTAAATTTATGGGCATCAGCATTTAATCATGCCTACCATTTCTTGGTCCACATGCCAGCTACACTTTAAGTCGTGATGTCAGATTTTGTGTTTGTTACGAAGAAGTCATCTTCGTATTCCTCCTGTCATGATTTGGAAATCACAAGCTTGAAGATGAGAAATTTCATCCAAAGTCTCCTAGCAAACATAGGGACCCGAAACATGATATTATTTTTATGCTTCTGCACATACCGTATATACCCACGTATAATGCGAGTTTTTCGTACCTGGAATGAGGGGGTCAGGAAGGGGGGTCGCATTACACACAAGAAAACTTCGCATTTAGTCCGAAGTAACTGTTAATATCTGAAATAAAGACCGTTTTTATCTTGTTGCCTTGTTTTTTTACGTATATTCTCTGCAAATACCAATACTCTGACCACCGATCCAGATATACAAATTACATGCCAGCTGACACGGTAAACAGACATGAGAATGACAAATTGTCGCTGGTTGACTCTCCAAGTTAGAAATATAAACTCCACACTCAGTTAGCAAACACTTCCTGTGTTTCACGAGCAGGATCGTCTCATATTTCTTTTATGTATTTAGTATATTACTTCTATATTTTTATGTATTTAACTTAAATAATCACTGCAATCACGCTGTTCCTTCAGAAAACTATATGGTTACATGCCTATTCTGAAATACTCGGCAAAATAAACATATAACCTGTAATGAAAATACATTTTGTTTGCTGAAGATGGTCCCTACAGCACATGTGACCTAGCGACTTGTTTAGGAGTTATCCACTTGACAAAGCTTTCGTAGAAAAAACAACAACACAAGACAAACACATATTTATTGGATGTGTGCTTCATTCTAGGTTGTTTTGGAGTAATATGCTCTATAAAGTTTCGTATAATAACAACAAAGCATGACAGAACACTTTTTTATTGGCGCCGGTGATGTGCTTCATCCATGGTCGCATTATACACAGGGTATATGATTTATCCTCGATTTTGAAGGGGTGTAGAGGGGGGGGGGGGGGGGCGTCGCATTATACATGGGTATACACAGTATTGAAAAACACTGAGACAAAAATGAGCCCTAAAACTAGTTTTCATTCATGACAACATCGATTGGTTAGTCATCTGCATTGGTAGTTGGTAAAGCTGAAAGGTCATGATCCCAGTAGGTGTGGTGTTGTTCAGGAAAAATAACTATGGAAGCCTATTTCAGACACAATCTTTTTTATTTTACTACAATTCTATATGAAAAGTTACCTGGTGAAAGCAATTATGATGTCTTTGAAAGATCAATCAAATAGTTATAATTATATGAAATTATCTGCAACTGTGCATGTGGTTTTTTTCAGTAAAAGTCTCCAAAGTGATATAGAATATTTTGTGAGCTTTTCATTCACGATTACTGGAACTTGTCCGTGTTTAAATGAGGTTTCTTTTATTAAGATAGGCATAAGCAGACAAATTCTGAACATTTCCTGACAAAAACTTTCGTATCAGCATTCTTAGACATGAACTTCAATATTATGTTGTTGTCAGCTGTTGGCAATAACTGTTCACCATAAGGTCTCAATATTGTTGTCGTAACTCACAACTGATCTTGATATTGTCATGTGGATACAATGCGAACTGTCAAAGGTTCTGACTTATGTTTTTATGAACATTTCGTATTGATGAAGGTGTGTATAATTGTTGATATTCATTCATGTGCCTTGTGAAACATCTTAGTGTGTAAATATTGATTATGTGAGGTTATAATGTTGATTATGTGAGGATTTATTTATTTATTTATTTATTTATTTATTTATTTATTTATTTATTTATTTATTTATTTATTTATTTATTTATTTATTTATTTACGTGTATGTTTTCACTGGTTATAAGGAGGGGATGGGTTGAGGTATCATCAATGTTTGTTTGTATTTATCTTACTGAACACCTCAGTGTTAATTTTGAACTGTGTGAAGCATGGGTATCAGAGCGTACACTTCAGCCAACCTGTATGAATCAAACAATTCGTATCTTGCATCTTGCTGTTTTCTCCCGTAGGTATTGTGTAAGTATAACCACTACGATGTAATTCCTCCTGTTAATATTCACAAGGACTACCTTTGAAGGTTTTGTCAAAATTTATTTGTTGGAAAGAGAGTCAAATGTTTTTGTGGCCATCGTTAGATTTTGCAGACGACTCGTGAAAAACAGATTTACAGAGTTATCTCCCTTCCATCCATTTCCATTCGCAAAACATCAGTAATTTCCGTTCATCACATGTCATTTACTGTTATTTGAGATGGAAAAAAATTAACTACCACAAAGTAAAGAGTGAGTTGCTAGTGGCAGCGGGGTGTATTGCAATGTACCACGTGTGTAAGCTGGGTACACTGAAAATAACAGAAGGGCACTCAGCCAATCAGAAAACGATATTTATGTGTGAGGTAAGACAAATAAATATATATATACATACAAAACAGGTTACTCTTAATGTTGATTATTGTCATTATGATTTCATTTCTGACAATCCTCCTCCTCCTCCTCCTCTTCATCCTCTTCTTCATCATCATCTGCAGCAGCAGCAACAGCAGCAGCAGCAGCAAAGTAATTAACAATATTCATGAATATCCATTTTACAATTTTTCAGTTGGATTCCCAGTTCATCCCAGTAGCTTAGCAGAATGGCATCAAAGCTAAAGATCAAAAAGAAAAAGTCATCCAAGAGTGCAACTCAAGTTATTCCTCTGGAAGGTAAACTATTTAATATTATCTGTTCAAATCCTTCTATGTATGCTATCATGTGTTTGAGGGGTTTGTTTTTGTGTAATGCTGCACTCCACAATATTCCAGCTTTTTGCCAGTGGTCTGTAAAAAATATTGACTCTGGATCAGATAATCCACTCATCAACAGCACAGGCATCAATATGCACAGTTAGGATATGATGACATGTGTCAACCATGTCAGCGAGTTTGACCACCTGATTCTGGTAATCGTATTTTACAACAAGCATGGGTTACTGAAAACCAAATCTAACCTGGATCTTCATGGATCACCATCGTATTTCATATGATGCATTTGTAAGATATGTTTACAAAGTCATGTGCTAAACTGTAAACAATGATATTATCATTGAGGTAAGATTTCGAAAAAGCACAATAGCAAATCATTCTTTCAGTACATTTCAAGCCTACCACATGACAAGAAGAGTGTATTTCTAAATGACAAGAAGAGTGCATTTCTAAATAACAAGAAGAGTGTACTTCTAAATGACAAGAAGAGTGCATTTCTAAATAACAAGAAGAGTGCATTTCTAAATGACAAGAAGAGTGTATTTCTAAATGACAAGAAAAGTGTATTTCTAGAGTAGGTTGTTAAATGTCTAGTAGTGTTTTGTGATTTAGTGAAGCCTACAAACAAGAATCCTTTGGCCACTCATTGTTTTCATTTGCAACTGTGTTAGTCAAACGGACAGCTGAATCCCTTCATGTGAGGACTGTAAATGTTGATGAAAACATACCTCATTATGTATCATATATGGTTCATGATGTGGTTTCTAATGCATGTAACAGGAAAGCATTTCTGAGTGTTATCTCTAACTGTAATTACTCATAAAGTAACCTAAAAATAATCCTAGAAACAAAAGGGTACTGAGGACCCCACAGAGGAAGGTGGATAAACCTTAATGTGAGTAAGGGTGACTGATAGTTTCTAACACAAATTCATTTGATACAATTTGTTCATTTCACAGACAAAAATCCACCTTTGGTTGTGTCTGGTGCTGAGGATGAAAACATTCTGGATACAACGTTACAGGTTTGTGCTATGCAAATGGTACAGGTCCTTTCAAAAACTAGGAAGTAACCTGTAAAATTTGCCGTCATGTTTTCAAGCTACTTTTATGGTCATATCTGTTACATCCTAGTTAGGAAGATGTGTTAATGTTGTGTGGATATTATGCAAATAACAAGTGCATGATGTCCACTGTTTTGTAGATATTGTGACCACAGTAACAAGTTACACATATATTTCTTTGTTTAAACTTTATTAAATTTGGGATAAAGCTTTTGTATTTCCTTTTTAAGATATATTTCATCTTATGATCATTAACTGTTCTAATGGTAATATTTTTTAAATGATTGCAAGAGTTAATTGCTTTTTATATTGTTTTAAGTCCCAGGATGAGCCCAGCAAGCCTGCACCTGAAAGTCCAGTCAAATATAGGAAGAAGAAAAGGGATACAAGCATAGAAAAGAAAACCAAATTGGAAGCCAAGCAAGAAGAAAATGACAATAAAGCTAAGACAGAACCTCCCAAAGAGAAGGGTTCGCAGGTGAAATGAATTCTTTGTTCCGAATATTTGAATTTCTGTTTTAAGATGATATGATCAGATCAGTATGCTGGCCTCTGTCTGTGAACAGCATTCTGTCTGCTCCAAAACACTATTTTGTCTGTGTCCCTCTGTCAGTCCATTTGACTTTGAAGAGGACAAGACTCTCACATTTATACCTTCCTAAGTGCTTTTTTGATGGCAAGCAAGATGGAGACAGCTTTTTTACTATTTTCATCTCTTGAAGACCCATAAAGAATTATTCTTCAGGCTCTCCATTCATTCTTTACAAAACACATTTAATGGATAACAACATCCTTTTATTCTTTGTTCTGAAATGTTCAAAGAATAAAAATAAATTGTTATCCATAAAACATGTCATGCATTCATGTTTGTTCAGCTTCTCAATGACTTTCAAACACTAAGTTCATTCTTTGCTTGGATACCTTAGAATACTGCCGGAATCCTGTAATGGTTGGTTCACATCTTCCTTGTGACATCATCTGTTGAGGTTGTAGGGACCAAAGCAATGTTTATGGCATTCACTATAACTGTAGATTTCAGCTGACAATTTAAATAAAATACTGTTAAAAACAAACATCTCCCTAAATGTTAAAACTGTTCAAAGTGGCAATAAACCCCTACTCACTCAATGTGCTCTTGAACTGATTGAGTTTCATTTCATGCCATGCTCAGCAATATGGCACCAATGTGTAAGTAACTGAGTCTCGGTCACACAATCCAGTGATCAACATGAGCATTAATCTACACAACTAAGATAAAATTACATGTGTCAACAAGTCTGACCACCCAATCCTGTTGGTAGCCTCTTCTGACAAGCATTAATTACTGAAGATCAATTCTAGTCTGAATGTCCACAGGTCTATCTTCCTGGAATTTATCATGTAAAGAGAATGATAAATGTCATAGGTTATGTCCACTTGCAACAATTTGTACCAGACTCTTGGATCCTTGTTTTGATTTAGGAAGCAGATAATCATTCAGTCACTGAGAAGAACCGATCACGGCCAGGTACTCCATCCTCACGACCTGGTACTCCATCCTCACGACCTGGTACTCCCAACTCTCTCACGTCACCCAGAGTTCGCAGGAGTCCATCCCCCTTCAACAAGAATGTTGTTGAGCCTCTGCCCCAGGGTAGCTCCTCCAACATGGGTAGTGCAGTGTCCATCAGATCAACACCATCTGCCAGAGGTAAGCATTATACTGCTATATATATAAGGGGAATAATGACATATAGCCATATAAAATCATTTAAGCACCTTTTTTTTTGAAACAGAGCACTGTATGTTTTTCTCTCTTTTTTCTCTCCCTCTCATCAGAATATTCATTTACATAATTTAAGAAAAAATGAATTTTAATGCATGTATTTCACTGCCTACCTTTGAACATTCCCTTGTTATCTTATAGAGGCTTGGACTGATAGAAGTGAAACTCCAACAGGATCCAAACAGCGTGAGTTGATTAGTTATCCCACCATTATTTGGATATTACTTGATTCTAATTGGACACTCAAAGGTATCAAATCATAGTAATGACCTCTGATTGTGAAAGCAACTGTAACAGTGGCATTCTTGCAGAAACTATAAAATTGAGTCAATCGATCATGTTCACGAGTGAATTGCGCATGTTTTCTCTAGTTACACTCATTTTGTGCCAAGGAAAAGGTTGTTATCGAATCGATGCCTTGTAACTTGTTCATGCTCTACATGATTTTTCAAGTTATACTTGTGTTATTTTAAGTGAGACAGAGATTTACTTTCAAATCTGTTAAATGCATATCTTTATAGGGCCTTCCAGTGCAAAGTCAACATCAACAGTTGTCAGTTGCATTGACAAGAATGGAAAGGAGAAGGGAGAAGGTGGTTTGTTAACTCTTTTGTCATCTATCTTAGACTTGTTGCAGAGTGTGTTGTAGGACTTTACTGGAAACGGATGGATAAAAATGTTGAAAGAAAACCAATAAATGTTATGAATGCTGTATAGTTTCCATGATCTTGTTCTTTTGGCCCTTAGTTATTTTCCAAACTTGCTCAGGGAAATGGAGCTTTTGAAATGACTCAAAACACTATAGTTTGGTTTGGTTCGGTTGTTGTTTAATGTCATACTCAGCAATATTCCAGCTATATGGCGTCAGTCTGTAAATAATCATGACTGGACCTGACAATCCAGTGCTCAATAGCATATGTATCAATCTCCACAATAGGGTTACAATGTACATCAAGTCTGACCATCCAATCCTGTTTATCACCTCTTATGATGTGCCTGATTTGTTGGAGACCCGTTGTAACCCACATCTTCATGTGTCAAAACTCTGTGGTAATCAAGTAACCTCAAGTCTGTCTGAGGAGATGAAGTGTAAAGGTTCCTGCCTCTACAGTGATTTAATGTTGATAGCCCACTCATCTGCCACTCTTTATGCTTCTGATGTTCAGCAGAACTTGTCCCTTATCTCAGTGATTGTGATGCCTTGTCTTGACTCCCCAGATGCAGTGAGCCTTAGATCAAAGCCTGGTTTGGAGGTCGAGGGTCCAGAACAGAATGCCTACATTCCCTACTTATATGCTCGGAAAACCATATCACGCATCATGGACGACATGGCGAACATGAAGACAAATCACATCAGAATCGTTCATGACATTGACAAACACTACCGAGCTATTGAGGATGAGACACAGGTGAAACTTTAAAGATTTTGTGTGTGATGTGTTAATTTCTTTATTTCATCCCAGCATGGGCAAAAGGTAAAGCAAGTTGATGCTGTAAGATGGTGCAATAAGTAACTAGTGTGATGGATGACAGAAACCTGACATGTAAATGCAATACACAATAAAAGCTCTGTTGTATGCAATACCTATATTTCCATGTCATGATGCAGTGACAGCAGCTCTGTAATACCCAACAATACTCTACAGCTTCTGGAATGCCACTTAAAACTATTGCTTCAACATGACAGGTATCAATTAGGTGAAAACATGTGGAAGTATTGAGTACTATTGACAGTTTTACATGAATGTCATAGAAGGATAGGTAGACAGATATGCTTGACATAAACATTACAGCTTGAAACTGTAAATCACTCACAAATGACTTTCTAAAGAACTTTTACTGGCAAAGAGGAATGAGTTGAGCACCAGCCTGACAACTGACCCATATTAGAATGTATCTGTGCTACTTGCTTGTGTCTGCCATTGTGAATGATGGGATCCCAGGTTGTCCATGATCAAGTTTGATCACTTGAGTGTCTTATGAGCAAGGTGTGTGCAAATACACGCTGAATCAGTTTCATCATCATGCACTGCATGTGCACTAGCCTACATCTTCTCTCCCTTTCACAAACAAAATGGATTTGCTCATTGCCCTGCACTGTATACTTCTCATGAAGTTTTCTGCGACAGTCTAACTTATCCTTGTTTGACAGTAGGTTTATACATCCAAAGGGACATTATCCATGATTCATTGATTCATTGGTTTCACCGTAATTGGATTGAGTTGGATATCAATGTGAATAATGAAAATCAGTGAAGCCTTGACATCTTGATATTATTTTTAGGTCATCTTTTATCCAAATTCTCCAGCTGAATTTCTTAAGCACTCTAGAAACGCCCTTTATTTCTCACACTGTCCTTTCTTCTGTGTGACCAGTCCCAGTTCAACGCATTTGTCCTGTGTCTGAGGGAGCAGTACTCGGGCAAGGTGACAACATTCCGACAGGTGATCGACATCCACAGGACAGAACTCTCCAAGAAGGAGGCCTACTGGAACGAAGTCCTTGCGGTGAGATCATTCCTCAGTTAGAGCATGTTCTGTCACAATAGAATGCTGTTGATCTGAGGGATTGAGGGAGGGATTTAATAGTTAATATTGGCAGTATTTCAGCCTTATCATGACAAGTACAAATTTAACGATTATAAAGAATATGTTTATGTTCTAAAAAGCTTTGATTTGAAGTGGCCATTGACCTTCCACTTTCTGTAAGGGTTTCCTGGTTCTATGCTTATGCAGGTCATGGGCTACTTGGTCCGTCAGTATTCGCATGAGTCGGAACAGAGACCATATACCAATATACAGTCTCTGGTCTGAAAGTCTGATTGCACATTAGTATGATGTACTATGGTGTACATGCATGAATTCCCAAGGTTTTGGGTTAAAATTTTGTAGTGTCTATTCTTGTTTTGTTATGAATGGCATGTTCAGACTTTTTGATTAGGTTGATCTAGTGGGATCAATGACTTGATTATCTGGTCCAGGCACACTTCTCTGCACAAGTTACAGTTCACTGTCATATACCTGGAATATTGCTGCTTGTAATGTTGAAGAAATTAGCTGTTAGATGGAATAAAGATGAATTTAGGTAATTGATATTCATCAGTCTGTTATTGCAAAGGTATTTGAATTTGTAACTTATTGTGCTTTGTAATAGAAGTTTGTTTTCCTAAATGCATTGCACCACACATTTATATTTTCCAGAGTCTGACTGAAAGGAACAACAGATTACTTAAAGACAAGAAGGTTCTCCTGATCAAAAACAAGGTGGAAATTGATAGACTGGAAAAGGAAAAGGTTTGCTTATGTCTCCCTCTCATCCTCAAGCAAAGCGGTATCTGGTCTCTGCTCACATTGTTGGAGTAGGGTAGTCTAGTGGTTAAGTAGTAGCTCGTCATGCCAAAGACCTGGGTTCCATCCCCCACATGGGTGTATCCTGTTAAGCCCATTTCTAGTGTCCCCTGCCATGATGATTTTAGAATATTGCTGAATGCAGCGTAACAACTCAATCACTCCCTCTGCCTCAGATGTGTCTATTTTTCCTTATCCTGACCCACGCTTGTTATGCTTGTCTCCTGCCTCCATGCGAAGATAGTGGAACTTTTGAAATCCCTTGAAATTCACTTCTGTTTGAAACAGACATACAATATCAGTCATCAGTAGCCTCCCTGTTTCCTGCCAGTATGGTCACGTGACCAGCTATGCCTCCTATCACTCTCTCCTTCATCGTCCAGCGATAACAGTTGGAAACATTTGGAGTACCAATAGGGCAGTTATTTGACTATTTCAGACCTTTTTAGCCCAATTATGTTGTATTCGGCTTTTGGTTTGTATTATCATTAAGATGTGAATTTTGTGAATTTTATGTATGTGCACTCGGCTTTTGATCAACTGAGACTTTGTGCTTAGTTGCTGATATTCATGTTTATCTTGAATCGTCTGACATACCCTGGGCACATGGTTTAGGGACCAGTGAAACTATGTCCAAGTGTCAGAGGAGGTCGTCATCAGAACTGCTGTTGTCTCAGCCTAAGAAGTTGAAGCCTTTCTCTTCCTAAAGATGAATTCTTCAACTACAAGCTCTTTGATGAAACAACACACCAGCTCCTCTGCAAAGTGAGGATATCGTCCCTCCCGATGAACAAGATATATATACTACCTGAGATACAGAGCTTCAGGTATTCTAAAGATGAAGACAGACGCATCTTCACGGCATCTTGTTAAGATTCCTGTGCCAACATCTTTATTACAGATGTAGAGTGCACTGGCTCATACTGCCTCACTGACTGTCATGAATATTCAGCTGATTGAAATGTTCCTGCATCAATGAACATGGTGAACTCGGAATAGTACCAGAAGATTATTATGTATTCAGAGATGTATATGATGCAAGTTCTACAATCTGGGGAATAAGAATCTTCGTAACAGAAATGTTGAGACAAGATTCAAGCCTTCATAGCGCAACTTCTACTGTCTCTCCATTACCACTTCGACAGTGGCAGTGTCTTCTAGGTCTACTCACCTCAGCGCAGCCTTTGAGGTGAAGGAGAAGACTACAACTATGCCCATTACAACATTTGTGTGTGGACTTACTTGATAGAGCTAGTCTGCCACAGTCATCTCTACATAGATGAGTCATTACAAGGTTAGGGAGCAAACCTAGACGAGGTTGCATATCAACCACATAGAGATGAAAGCTGTAATTAGCACAGTAAGACACTGGTCAACAGCATTGAGGAACTAACTACTGATGGTCCACAATGACAACTCCACAGTAGCATTCTACTGACAAAAAAACAAGGATCAACGTGATTTCACACACTGTTACAGCCGACCTTTCAACTCTTCAACATTGTTGACGACTTGAATCTCCACATTAAGGCTTGTCACATCCCAGGTGCACACAACATCATGGCCGATGCCCTATCGTGTCCTCTACAACCATCATCAACAGAATGGATGTTATATCGGGAGGTGTTTCTACTCATCAGTCAGACATTTACACAGTCACATACCAATATTTGTGTCTCCAGTACTGGATCTGTTTGCATGAGCAGCAGATGCTCTCAGCATCTTGTGGGAATGATTGAACGCTTGTGCATTCCCACCTCCAGTATTTCTTCTGAGAATTATCAGGAAGATAAAACAGATGACGCTGCTACAACCATCTTTGATCTCTCCTAACTGGAGAGCAAGAGAGTGGTTCCCAGTACTCATCAAAGAACCAGGACCACCATCACTCAAACTCGCAGAGTGGAGGAACCTACTTTTCTATCTGCACACTAAACAAGCACACGCCAATTCCACATGGCTTCACGCATTGATTGTATCAAAGTCTGCATTGAGGATATTCCACTAGAGCAGTGAAGGCAGTCACCTCAGCTCTGTGCAGATCTACTCAAAACTTATGTGATGATATATGGATGCGATTTGAGATATATGCCAAGCTGAAAGGCTTCACTGCATTGAAAGCCACATAACTTCAAATGGCGGAATACCTTTGTCATCCACGACATACCAGAGGACATGAAGGTTCTACACTATCAACATATCTGGCAGCACTTAGCTAAAATTGCACTCCCTACTATGCCCGTTCAAGCAGGAAGACCAGCAGTGCAGGTTTAAGGTGCCAGCTTGGGGCTTGAATGTTGTACACCAACATTTCACAAGTGGTATCTACAAGCCGCTAGATCGGACATATTTGAACAGCTGACACAGATAATGCTGTTTCTACTTTCCCTAGCAACAGCAGCACAGATGTCAGAAATACGTGCTCTGCTCTTCAAACATGCACAGTTCCATATCCTGGTATTATCTACAGTCCTCAGGCCAAATGTTACACAGGATTTATCATTATGCCCTGTCAGATTGTTGAAAGCATATCTCCAAACACCTAAAATGAGGAGACAAAGATTCAATCACCTGTTCATCCCCTTGTCAACTGAGACACTTACAGAAGTATCGCGCAACGCTATCTCCATATGGATGAGAGCCGATACATACATACTGAGGGCCTACAAAGCAGCAGGACTTGAACCTCCATGCGCTTCCAACCCACATGAAGTAAGAGCCTTGGTGTTGACCCGCACTCAACATGGAAACTGCTCACTTTCAATGATAATAGAGGGCTGCTTTTGGAAACAAAACATGGTGTTTGCCAAATACTATCTGCGGGACATCACCATGGAGGATGTCGCTGGCATTCACCATTTTGGGCCACTTGTTGTCACACAACAAATAACAGTTCCACAAAGGTGCTGAGTTTCACTCACCCTTTTATCATGTGACTTGTTGAGACAAAGACGCACTGCAGAGTATAGTGGTTTAGGGTCCATGCACATGTCTCGAAGAGACTAGTATGAGTGATTATGACCCTGTACTCATAATAAAGATACTTGTACATGTGAAAGGATCACTGCTGGTCTTGACAGAAATCCTGACATACAGATGCAGAAGACATAAGTAGGATGCTAGCTGATCTGTATATCATCCAGTATGTATCGTTCCAGTCAGCAATTGCTTCTTAAGAAGACAAGTTTGACTGGATGTGATACCCCAGTTTCTCGGATGAACATTGGAAGAACAGGACCGAAGTACTGCTGTTACAGTTCCCAAAAGGTAGGGAAGTACTGGACTTACTCATAGGGCAGGTAACAGAATCCAGCATGGCCTGACCCAACACCGTTCTGTAAGCATAATAAGCATGAGTCAGGATAAGGTAAATTATGTAATTTTCTGAATAAAATTGATATTTTATCCTTATCCTGACTCATGATGTCAAGCCCTCCCAAAAGCCCCTCTCAGACACGCTGTATTAGCAGTAATTCTTGTGTCGTGCTTATGAGATTGTGGAGAGAGTGACAGGCATGGCTGATCATGTGACCATATTGACCATGAGGGAAACAGGGAGGCCACCGGTGAGTGATATTGGATGTCTGCTTCAAACAGAAGGGAACTTCAAGAGATTTCCAGTGTTCCATTATCTTTGCATGGAGGGAGGAGATAAGCATAATAATCATTAGTCAGGAGAAATATAAAATATAAATTTTATTCAGAAAATTACATTTTTTCATTCCTGATATTTTTAGATGATGACAGTTATACAAAATATGAAACTGTGATGGCCAAATGAGAATGCTGTGGGTTCTCATCAGACCATCTGTATTATAGAACTTATACAATATGTTAGCCTGAATTGTTGTTGAGAGGAAAGGTTAGAGAATTATGCTAAATAAATAGAAGTAAGGTTAGTTAATAAAATGAATTCATATTGATTTTGCCTGTAACTTGGTGACCAAATAAGAATGATTCCCATTTGTTTGATTGCAGTCCGAGGTGACAGCTCACTTCACACAGCTGGTGGACAAAGCCAATGCATCTGCAATCATGGGTAGGTGACACACATTAGGTAATCCATAATACATTCTCTCCGATATGGGCTGGTGGGGTAGTCTAGTGGTCAAAGCATTCTCTCATCATCCTGAAGACCCGATTCCCCACATGGAATCTGTGATACTGCTGGAATTTTGCTACAAGCGGTATAAAACTCAGCTCACTCACTCATTCCAATCTAGTAAACATTCATTTTGAATATGGTTGAGGCCCTATCACGTCGTATTATGACATTCACAGGTGTGATACACGTGGCTGGCCTTACTATGCTGTTATCCCAGAGATGATTCCCTGGGACTTATTAAACACCCTTGCTGTTGATTTTTCAGTTGGTAAAGAACATGACGAACTACTAGCTCAGATGAAAACTGAAAACGCTGTAAGTAGACAGACAAACAGTCTTTTGCATAATTTATGTGCAGATGTCTCGCTCATTGGTTGTTGGAATGATTTTCGATATTGTATTCTTCATACTTGGAAATAAGTGATGTTGCTTCATTCTGTTTGAGTATGAATATTGATGAAATGGACATATGTATGGATGTTTACAACAATGTGTGATTTTGGTTTTTTTTCTATTTTTTTTCTGTGTAAAGAATATGATGCTGAACAGCATGAATAATGGTGAAATGGATGTAGATTGCATATCCACATTGTTTACAATTGGATTCACACAAAGCAAATGCATCTGCATTTCTTTTGCTTGTTGACTCTTTGCCTTTGAGATTAAACAGCTTTGTGTCATCAGTTAATGGCTAACCAGGGTCGATTCCCCATATGGGTACAATGTGTGAAGCCCACTTGTGGTGATGTAAAAGCTTCCTCCCTCCCTCACTCACTCACAAATATGGCAAACTGAACAGCGTAGGGAACAAAACCATTCTAGATGTCTTGGAAACTTTGCCACTTTCTTCTGGATTTCAGGCTTTGGTGACAGAGGTGGAAAGTTTGAAAATGCGTCTGTCTGAACAAGACTCCACGATGTCTACCATCGTCCCTGTAGGAGCTGCAGTAGTTGCAGCTGCCCCTCGATCAAGTGCACAGATGTCGGTGGCCCAAACCCAGACTGATGGTGACACTGGGCCTGCAGTTGTTGTGGGCACAGCGGTAGTGAAAGACCCAGAGCAGCAAGAAAGAGAAAAGGAGCACATTGATGGCGAGAGACGAGAGATGATAGATGAAAGACGAACCATGGAGGAAGAACGGGAGAGGATGGAGGAAGAGAGGGTAGCCTGGGTTGCTGAAATAAACAAACTGCAGGCCGAGTTGGCTCTAGTCTCTAAGGTGAGTTGTTATAAATTGAGTTACTTCCCTTTGTCCAGTACACTTGGATACCGTTGGTTAATTTCAAAAACTTGTGTGAAATAAGTAAGTTGCATGTGAACTAAATGATTTTTCAGGCAACATGAAAATACTTGTCCTTTCCCAAATGTAATAGTATTGTCTGTGTGGTCTAGTGATTAAAGTGTGCTATCATAACACCAGAGGCCATGGTTCAATTCTCCACATGGTTATAATCTTTGAAGCCCATTGCTGGTGGCCCTGCTGTGATATTGCAGGATTATTGCTAAAAGTGTAAAACCACAGTCATTTATTCATCATTATCTTGTGAAGAGCTTGAAAAATGTGTATCATTTGGAAAACAACTGTGCAGGATGGAGCAGAGTGGCAGGCAAAGTATGATGTGCTGAAGAACCAGGCAGGGGATGCAGCAACACTGCATATGAAGTACATGATGCTAGAGGACCAGTATGCTGCCCTCTCTGCTGTCGTGGCTGCTTCAGAGACATCTAAAACTGCAGCAGAGGTATGACTTACACACACAACATCCATAGTGTTAACCGAGTCAGGAATAAGCACATTGTTCATAGTGATTAATGAGTGAATGAGTTTAGTTTTATGCCGCACTCAGCAATATTCCAGCTATATGGCGGCGTTCTGTAAATAATCGAGTCTGGACCAGAAAATCCAGTGATCAACAACATGAGCATCGATCTGCGCAATTGGGAACCGATGACATACGTCAACCAAGTCACGACCCTCACAACCCAATCCCGTTCGTCGCCACTTACGACAAGCATAGTCACCTTTTATGGCAAGCATGTGTTGCTGAAGGCCTATTCTACCCAGGGACCTTCACAGGTCCATAGGGATTAAATATGAAGTGAAATCTTGTTGAGGACCATCCTGGGGCCATCAGATGTGTATTGAATATGTTTCCTTATCCTGACTTATACTTATTATGTTTATCTCCTCCGTCTATGTGAAGATAGTGGAAGACTTGAAATCCCTTGAAGTTCCCTTCTATTAGAAGCAGACATGCAATACACTTGCCCACTGGAAGCCTCCCTTTCCTGGCAATACGGTCACATGACTAGCCATGCCTGTCACTCTCTCCATTGCTGACAAAGATGGTTGGAGGCACTTAGATATGGTGGATGCATTTGCCTTTTTTTTCATTCCTTTAAACTAAATTGAGTTGTATTAATTTTTTGGATTGCATTTATCGTTGTCAAGATATGAAATTATTGTTGAAATATATATTTTTCATAAGGTTTGGGCATGTTTTCTCAGACTTGGTTTTAGTTGATGAAATTGTGCTCCCAATGTAAGTTATTGTTGTCAGTGGTTGATCTGCATGTATTATGTCCTTCGTGCAAATCTATTTGTTCTCCCACTGTTCACTGTGAACTTTGCAAGAATTTATCTGATACAGATTTGGTTTTATATACTGTTCAGAGGCGTGCTAAGGACAAACAACGTAGGCTCTCTCAAGTTATGTCTAATAAATCAGTTGATTCTGTGTCTGGTAAACATGTGTTCATCGCTGCTGACATTCCTGTTTTTAGTGATCCACCAGACATACCAATGACAGACAAGACTTTTCTTTGTGTCCAGTAAGAGCCTTGAAGATATTCTTACAAAAAAGCAGTACTAGAAGAAGGAAATTTAAGCGTTTATTAATACCATTGTCTCCCAGATCAACAGTTTCACGGACAACACTCTCCTTCTAGATCAGAGCAGTGATCCTAAGATTATACAAAGCAGCCGAGTTAGACTCTCCAAGAGCTTTGAACCCTCATGAAGTAAGAGCATTAGCCCCAACACTCATTCTCCATGGGAACTGCTTGATTTCATTAATTATGGAAGACTGGTTTTGGAGATCAGATACAGTTTTTGCTAACCGCTATCTACAAGATGTAGCCATTTAAGATGTCTGTGGCATACATCAGTTTGGGCCTCTAGTGGTAAGCACAGCAACTCACAATGGCAAATTGGCTTTGAAATAAAATCTCACCCTGTCATGCAGACTCATTGATGCCAGGCAACTGTTCCTTTGTCATCGGCTGAGAGTCCATGTTTCTCTGTCATACAAGATAAGTCAGTGCATGAGTGACCTATGACTCAGTTTTGGTAAAGTCCTTACCTTAACATATGGGTCACATGTTTTGGGTCGCTGCACCAGTTTTGGTAATAGTTCTTACCTTAACATAACCAGATATCTAGATGATGAAAAGATTACTTCTCATACTTAGTGTAAGAAGGTGGTTCCCCATCAGATATCAAATGAAGATTCAGTATGTAGCCGCAAAGAAAAATTCCTAGCGAGTGTATAAGTGAATGTGGATCTTGGAATCCCGAAGATGCGGTAATTCCAGTAATTCTTGTGGTGGGCTTATGAGATTTCGGAGAGAGTGACAGACATGGCAGGTCATGTGACTGTATTGGCGGGAAAGGGAGGCTTCTGGTGGGTGAGTGTATTGTATGTCCACCTCTAGTAGAAGGGAACTTCAAGAGATTTCAAGTGTTCCACTATCATCACACAGAGAGAGAAGAGATAAGTATAGTAAGTATGAGTCAGGATAAGTATAACACATCAGTTTTATTCAGGAAATTACATTATGCAAAGTTTTGTGTATCCATGTTAACAGGTTAAATCAGCACATCAATGGAAGCTTCAGTTGTTAATGATTTTAAGAAAAATCAGGGGATGATCAATATATGTTATTAAATGAGAACCCACTGTATCTATTGGGCATCAGACAGTGAGTTACCTGATGTAGTCATAAAGGTGTTAGCTCAACAGAGTGAAAAAACAGTACATTATATGAAGTACATTCTTAGTGTCCACACCAGTATTTGTTGTTGGACTCTAGCAGCAATAGAAGGAATCAAACACTCCCTCAATTCTGTGTTAAAAGGAAAGCTCAAAAAAGACTGCTGAAGAGAAGGCCATGATGACGACAGAGCAGGCACGGCTAGAGGCAGAGATTAAGAAGTATGAGGCAGACTTCAAAAAGAAAAATGGACATCCACCGACAGAGAAAGACAAGTAAGGACTTCACTAAGATAGAATGTTATGTTTGTTTGTTTGTTTCAAGCAGTGTTTAACCAGATACACTCACTCACTCACTCTCTGCAGGTCAGACTCGGCCAAGGAGATATACACCCAGATGGAGGAGGTCAACACATTGGTGACCTCACTTGACAGGAAGATAGAGACCCTGGACCATGTGAAGGCTGGAAACATTCCTCCGCCGCCTGAAGTAGCACCAGTACCTGTTGTCATCAAAGACCCGGAGGTGAAGACAGTAGAGGTAGGTGTCAACATTGGGGAACTGCTCATAGTTTTCCTGTTGCTCTTTGGGACATGGGGATATAGGAGTTTTAGAGTGTTGTTTTTTATCACACTTGATGATATTTCACCTGTATGACAGATGAACCAGATGATTAACAGCATGAGCATTGGTCTATGCCTTTGAGAGGCGATGACATGTGTCAACCGAGTGAATAAATCTTGTCATTTGATTCCGTTAGTGTACTCTTAAAATGAGCATGGATTGCTGCAGTTCAGTTTTAACACAGATCTTCATGTGCCAGGCACATAATTCCTAACGGGTACTGTTAACATTCAGATGTTAGGAACACACACATGTTGAACAACATTTGAATGTTAACACCTGTTTTTGGGATTTTTTTTACAAATAACCCCAAAAATATGCATCATCAATATTTTATTGTAAAATGTTCAGGTGATGGTACCAGACCCGTCAATTGTTGCTGCTCTGGAGAAGGCCCAACAAGAGTTGTCTGCCCTCCAGACCCAGCTCTCAGATCTACATCAAGAGAAGACATCACTTCACACACAGATCAGTTCTTTGAATGCTGACCTGTCTGAAAGCAAGGGCAAGATCGTGGAGCTGGAGCGTCTCCTGGCCGAGGGTAATACTGGCGATGTAGTTGCTGTAGCTGCAGCTGCTAACGTGGCTGCAAGTGCTGAGGTAAATACAAACACATTCGATGTCCACAAGAACTGTAACTTCTTAGTTACAGGAACATGCAGGCCTTGTTGTATAATGCCCCACAATTCACTGTCTGCAGTTCCCATATTTCAACATAGACTTATGACTGCGCTACAATTGCTTTGAGGAATGGGGTCCTGGTTTGCCCCGATTATGTCAGTAGATATTTCAGTATCGTACTGATGCTTGAAAGTTCACCAAAATGGGAAATGTGTTAGCCTTTTGTCTCTGAACACTAGTGAGTGAGTTGGGTTTTACACCTCTTTTAGCAATATTCGAGCAATATCACATCGAGGGGCACCTTAATGGGCCTCACACATTGTACCCATGAGGGAAATCAAACTGGGTTTTCAGCATAAAGAGTGAATGCTTTAATCATTATTCTACCCCACCGCCCCCTGAACTCTAACTGGACATGCTGTAGTACAACTGGAACACTGTTCAAAGTGGTGCTGAACTCACTAGATTTTCTCTTTATCCCAGTATCAATAGTTTCATTAATGTAGGACACTCTGTTTTTTATTTTTATTTTTATTTTACAAACATATTGTGTATTTATCAGAATTTTTGTTTGGACCTTACATTTTGTTAAGTTGGCATTATGTTTATGTCTTTTCTGTCAATTCGTTCTTTTGCACAAATTATTTTGTTTCAGTCAGAAGAGAAGGTATCTGAACTTACAAGTCAGCTTGCAGAGAGAAATGATGTGAGGCTTATGTCTGTTTGTAGCTACGTACTATTAGAACTTATCTGTTGATGGTGTAAATGTTGATAGCCAAACTTAAAGCAAGCGTTTGGTGTGACTTGAATTGAGTGGATATCTCATCAACCAAATGTGATTGATGATGAGTCATGTTATGAGAAAAGGAGATTATATATGTTCTGAAATTACTGTAGGTGATTTATTTCAAACGTTTCATTATTGCAGGAGTTGGAACGCCTTCGCCGTGAGAACCGTGAAATGCAAAAAGACATGAAGAAGATGATTAAGCGATATGAGAAGCTCCAGGCCAAGTTGAAGAAGATGGAGGTGAACGAGGGAGCCAGTGCTCTCCTGCAGGTGGTTGTAGCGATGGTAAGTCTTCTAGATCCAAGTGTCAGTATTAACTGAACAGTGATAATGCAGCCGCCATTACATATTGGTCAAAACAGTCCATGAAATGAAATGATCTCTTTTTCACTTGTTCCATGTTTCATGTAGGCACATGAGGTGCATAGCCAGGTTCCAACTGCTGCCCAAGTGGTGGACTCACGTCTCAAATCGGAAGAAGAAGACATGAAGAAACTGAAGGAGACGCAGAATGAGAATCAGAAGGCTCTGGACAGCTGGACACAGAAGTACAAGAAGAAACATAAGAAGGAACCTACACCTGAGGAAAGGTAAGGTTGATGTTCTGCGTCATGTGTATAGTTTGTGATGGATGCTCAGATCAGTTTAGAATAATGTGGAGCCGTGCTTGCTGAGTGTCATGTTGGAAACTATGGATACTGTGGACTCAGCAACAATACCCATGAGCGTCCAGGTTAAAACTAGTATCGTGTCAAATTTCAATTACACTTTCTGAGTAAAGCACTAACTCTGGGATGAGGGTGCGAGTTTGAATCCCAGAGTTAGTGCTTTACTCAGAAAGTGTAATTGAAATTTGACACGATACTAGTTTTAACCTGGACGCTGAAGGATTCAAACTCGCACCCTCATCCCAGATTGTACTTTACTCACAGAGTGTAATCCCAAATATCACATGCGTTACATTTGACCACTTTGTAAATGGCATTGTGTAATTATGCTCGGAAACAACCAAACACTTAGCAAAGTCATAAGTACATGTTTTATGCATCCCTGTGGATGCTGTAAAATAATTCCCTGTGTCCATCTCTACATTTGTATTTATTGGATGCACATTTTGCATGTGTTGTAAAACCCTGGGTTCCATGGTGCTAGATATGACATATACAACCTACAGTGTCAAAACATATGTGAATATGAAAAAGCCTTACAAAACTTAAAACATATGTTAGAAACAAAATATAAAATGAAGCAACTGATATCAATAAAATAGAAATGAAGATATAAAAGTAATTAGATAATTATCCGAGTGCTGCTTTGTTTCAGGGATGAGGAGTGTGTAAAGCTGCATGAGGCAGTGGATGCCACTGTGAAGGAGGTTGACGACAATGGGCGGAGACAGCAGGCTCTCACCATGCTGCAGACTGGGATTGTCAAGGTTAAGGAACTACAGCAGCAGAGACCAGCATCAGCCATCAGGGCTGCAAAGGAGAAAGGTGGGGGCAGTTTATTGCAGAGCACTACAGCGGATCATATATTGCCGGTTAATTTGTTTGTTGTGCCAAAGACCTGGGTTTGATTCTACACATGGGTACAATGTGTGAAGCCCATTTGTGGTGTCCCCTGCTGTGATATAGCGGACCACTGGGGATCTGGGCCAGCTCCAGGTTCATCATCTTTGACATCTTTACCTACCAATGTTATGCAGACCAATATCAGTATAACACAGTAGTATGATACATATACCAAGAGTCTCACCAAGCATTCAGTTGTGCTACACAAAATACATGAACTGGCTAGGGCCTAGATATTCTAAGCTGTCTTAGTGCTAAGATAGTCATAAGTGCAATACATTAACATTAACTTTTGACTATCTTAGCGCTAAGAGAGCTTTGAAAATCTAGACCCAGTTCCTCTTTTGGAAAACTGTTTTTTCAAAGGTGGAAAAAGAACGAAACACCTAAAAATTTATCAAGTTTCCTTAAATGTCAGTCACTTAGGCTCTTTTGGGATGGTGTTATAAATACAGCAGTCCTTGGTTACAAATACTCAGACTGAGCATACACACTTTTTAGATGGCACTGAAGTGACATAGCAGAAATATTGCTAAATACTGTCTGAAACTAATGCCTGTCAGATTATTCCAGGATGTAGGCATTTGGCAGGAGATACAGATATTTGCTTTTCATGAACAGTCAGCTAATAGTTATGGAAATGTCATTCAGAGATAGAGTGTGTGTGTTTGTTTACAAGTGTGTGTGCATGTTTGAGTTGTACATGTATATGTATTTGTGCCAACAATTTGATCATTAAAGATGCAGAACAAGAGATGTCAGCTCTTGATGAAAAAGTGATCGACCTTGAATCTGAGAATGAGGCTCTGAAGGAGGACAACTCTCGTGTGGAGGAGATCAGAAAGGTACTTGTTTCTCTCTAACTGCACCATATAAGAGTGATTAGGGATTGCTTACTGTCAGAAAACTGAAAAATAGCTTCCCAAATGTTTGGATAATGGATGAATAAGCTTGATGTTACTTCTTCCTGTGTCATTTAGAAGTTAGTGTGATGAAGAGGAACACGTCACAAGGATTTAGAATAACTTCTTTATTGCAGTGCAGGGTTGCAAGTGATGATCACTTGCTCAATGATGGTGTTACCATCTACACCAAATGACATTCATATTTCAATAAAGAAGTTGTCAATCCATGTAACTTTTTCATCTCTCTAAGTTTGATGTTTTGTCAAAAGTTATGCAATTATGTTTTTGTGTTAATTGTTTTGATTAAACAGGCAAAGCTTTTGGCATTAGGGAAACCAAATGGTAATTTCATCAGGCTGATTTGTGCCCTCACTGGCACAATGTGTAAATCCTTCTCCACAACTTTAACTACCATATTTCCTCTAATAAGCATCAGGTCTTAAAAAAAATGCCAGGTTCCTAATAACCACCAGGCCTCTAATAAAACAGGGCCAGGGGTAAAACAGCGATTTAAGACATAAGGACTGGGACTCTAATAAGTGCCGGGTATGTCTTTTTATTAATGTATTCTCCCTTGATCCAAAAATAGATTTATAAAGGAATGGATGCTGTAGTCATGACGTCCTGTTCTCCACATGGCATGGGTTTTTGGAGAGTATGTAATATCACGGACAATTAATTACACTCATGAAGTGTAATAAGCACCAAGTCTGCAGTAAGCACCAGGTCTCTAATAAGCGCCAGGTTGGAAAGTCTGTTGAAAAACTATTTCCCAGTCACTTAGAGTAAATGCGGTATGTTAAACAATTCGAGCATTCATTGTCAAAGCCAATATATGAGCAAATCCATAGCATTTCATTGACTAGCCAAGTAATTTTTTTATGAATCGATCTCACCATAAACTACTGCATTACAACTGTTTTCTGAGTGGCTGATAACAGGAGCAAGGCTTGTGCTGAAGTATTGTCTACAATGTTTTAGTCTTTTTATTGTTCATTTATTTCCTCAAAAGAATTTACCTACATATTTAACAATATTATGCAGATAAAACTGATATGCAGACTCTGTGTATCAACTTTTCTTAAAATAAATTCGCATATAATGTCAAACACTAGAACAGTATGAAACATTTCAATCACCAGGAACTGGAGAGTCAAGTGAAACTTCTCCAGGAACAGGTTGCACTACAAAGATCTCTGCCTGATGCTGGCCTGCCTACAGAGGTGAGTATCGCTGTGGTTTGGGGTTCATAACTCGTATATTTGAGACATAACTTGACCTGGAGCCCATGACAGAAACACATGTATAATATAACTAAATATATCATAGTCTTGTATGTGCAAATTTGCATGTGTGCTAGGACCTGTCTGATGAGATGACAAGCCTGCAAAAGGAGATTGATGCCCTCAATGCAACCCTCCTCGAAGAGAAGACAGCACATGACAAGACTCGTGAGGAGTTGGAGGAAGCCAAGAAACAGGTCACAGGAATGAACGAGGAGTTGGCTGGGGAAAGGGCAGACCTTGATGCCAAGATTGACAAGTACAAGAAGATACTGGAGGCCAAACTGAAGGGAAAAGAGGAGGTGAGAGCCGTTACTCCGTATATGGGACCTCAGTTACTTAATAATATCATAATATGAGACAGCTTTTAGGCTTTGCAATATGTCTCTACCATTGGAGAGCAGTCTTCAAGATGTACACCCAGGCCAGATTCATCATTATAAGTTGCTCACTGGTCCCTCAGGGTCCATGGGCTCATGTACCCTCAAGGTTTGTTTATGTTCCCCACGCCTTGGGACCCCGAGGGACCCGTGAACAACATATTTATCTTACCGAACACTTGAATTTTAATTTTGAAGCACTTCTGTTGAATGCGAGGCGAATTGCCATTTTGCAGACGACACAAGGTAAACAGATTTAGAGTTATCTCCCTTCCATCGATTTTCAATCAGAAAACATTGGTAATTTTCGTGCTTCATGCGTGATTCAATGGTATTTGAGGTAAAGAAGTACTACCATGAAGCATCAGAAGATTTCGGAATTCCCAGTTGTCTACATAGACAATAGTACATCGCCTGTAAGCGGGGTACATTGAAAATAATAGAATAGTGCTTAGCCAATCAGAGAGCGACATTCATGTGTGAGGTAAGATAAGTGTTTTTAACACTAAGTTCTCATACTAGTCAATTGCAAGGTCAGCTCTTTCTCTTTCCGTTGTGTAGATCTCTATAACAGTATTCTGCCAATGACATTTCATTCTACAAAATTACATTAATGACTACAACCATTATATGTATAAATGTTATGTCATAGCAAGTAATGAAATATCCCTGTTTACATAGAGGCAGGGGTAGAAATCTACAGCTATATGAAATAGAACTCATAACTTGTGGAGAGTTTGTATGAGGGCTCTAGAAACCCTGATTATGTGTTTTGTTTCAGGAACTGGCCAATGCAAAACAAAGAACTGAGGAACTGGAGGCTGAGAGATTGGCTAATGTGCCAGTGGACACTGCAAAGGAAATGAAAAATCTTCAGAATAAAATTGTGAGGACCCTAGATTAACTATATGTGTAGTCAGGTTCTTCATAGTATAGTGTGAATGAATGACTAGATGAAGTGGTTCAATGCTTAGTGTGATTTTTTTCTCTTGTCAAGTATTCACTAGTATACATCAGAGACCAGTGTTTGTTAATCTCTGATGACTTCCACTTTATTCTACACCTATAAGGAGTGTAAATGGTTTTGAATGGCCTGAATCCAACTTGCCTGGGATTGCCACTTCTGATATAACACTCCCTTTAAATAAATCTTCACTGTCACTGATGAGTTGTCCATGGTTAAAGTCGAAGTCAGCATCCTCAGCCATGGATTGCTGTTCACAATATCAACCATTCGATTGTCTTGTCCAGATTCAGGTCTTCTACAGGCTGCTGCCAAAAAACTGGAACATCACAGTCGGTGTACATCATCACAAAAATTCACTCACACAATCACACTCACTTGCAGACACACATGGAACACACACATTCACTCACACAATCACACTCACTTGCAGACTCACATGACACTCACACATACTCTAACATTCACACTCACTGTCACACTCACTATAATGGACTGTTATTTGTCTTCAGTCTCTGCTGGAGAAGGACAAAACTGGTTCAGGGGCGGTGGTGGCTGGTCTCGAGGCACAGCTGACAGAGGCACAGAACAAACTGAAACTCTCCAATAAAAACTTGGAGACACAGAGGGCTACCAACAGGGACCTTGAGGTACTCCACCTGTAACAGTTCATTTCCTGTCTGCATGATTTAGTTTGAATGACTCTATGACATCGAACTATCCTTCCAATTTAGATGATGTATTCCAGCTGTGTTTTGTTGGTCCAGGGGAAACTTTTGTGTCTGGGTATTTGCTGCATGTCATTTACTCATTCACTCAGAATGGTAGATTTCAGTGTTGTAATACTGAATACAGGCAAACTGTAGTGCAAGTGAGTTGCGCAGCATGGAGAAAATGACCAGTCTTCTTACATGTGAGCGAGGCGAGCAAAGGTTGGCAACATACATTCCTTGCTTAGGTTTGAAGAATTTTTTTCATGCCCAAATAAAAAATATTTTCCACCATCAAAGGTATACACCCATTTCTTCACACTTGGTTGTTCTCTCAAATTTCCAACCCCATGTTGAACAATTACTGACATTAAATATTTTTTATTCAGCATTTTAAGCGCAACTCGTGGTATATCGGACCGTTCTTCACCTCCATTACCCTTGCCAGCTTCTAGTTCAAAGGAGTGAAGAAATTCCATATGGAATACTTACCGTTATCTCCCCTGCTTCATTCACCCACTACAGCAGAAGTGTTTTTATGTAGAATAAATGTTATGAAAATTCTAACAATAGCAACGACATATAAGTCAAATAAACTCCAACAGGTTCATGATAAAAATAGGCAATATGGTATTTCTTTTTAATTTTTGCTTATTCTTGTTCGGTCACTCCGTTCAACCGGAAGCTGACAGGGGTAATGGAAGCAAAGAACGATCTGAATACCACAAGTGGTGTTTGAAATGTTGAATAAAACATATTTCATGTCAGTAATTATTAAACATGAGGTAGGAAATATGAGAACACAACCAAGTGAGGAAGTGGGAATGTACCTTTGATGGTGGCGATATTTTATGTTGATATGAAAAATTATTTTTGATCCGAAGTGATGGAAGTACATTGCCAACCTTTGCTAGCTTCGCTCGCATATAAGGAGACTTGTCATACTCTCTATGCTGCACAACCCCATTTGCGCTACAGTTTGCCTGTGTACTGACGACTACTAACTAAGCTTAATAGATTGAACAGGATTTGACTGGACTTGCAGACTAGTGCAGATGAGGCAACATACTGAAGAAAACACCTCAGTGAAGTGATTCATTGTAAATATAGAAAAGCCCCATACTGTAAGTTTTGTCATTTGAAGTTGAGACATTATACTTAATGTCATTTGGAGAATCATTTATTGTCAGCTTAAGTTATCTCTTCAATCTGGAGTTACAGACAAGTACTTTTTGAATGGTCGTATTAAGGCTAGGACTTCAGGTAGCACCAGCCTAGTCCACCTTTAGTCACATGTACAGAGATTGGTTACCAGTTCCAGATTTTTGTTTATACTATGCTGTTGTATATAATTGCATCACAGAGTAAGGTGAAGGCTGCAAGGACAGAGAAGGAACAAGCTGTCCGGGAACTGACCAATCAGCTGGAAAAGAAGGAACTGCAGAGATCAACACTGGAGAGCAAGGTAAGGGAGACTAATCAATCATCAAGGCTCAGTATATTTCAATCGCCAAGAAACAGAACTGCTTTTGTGTTTGGCATCCAAAAGACAAGATAACAAAAATTAACATTGACAAGAAACTAAAACTACACAACTCAGCAAAGGGCAGACCTTCATTATTAACTTTTTTTTGCCATTGAATATAAGCACTATACATGTTTTTGTTTTAGGTGAAACAGCTGCAGGCCCAGGTTCCAGCCAAACCAGTGAGTACTCCCTTCTTTATGCTTGGACATAACTTTTTTGACAGGTGTATTCTGAATCCTAGTATACTTGATGGAGAAAATGGTATACCACGAATGAAGGGAAATTATCAGGCACTTCAGTACATACCAGAAGCAATCTGCTCCAAGTGATTGATGTCAGTTGACTTGTGTTTACAGCTGTTGTATACTACTCAGAAGGGCTATTTTTTCAAGTTGTTATAGTTAATTTGTCATGGCATGACAGACTGTCTCAAGTAATATACAGACTTAGGTCATCTATGACTTATTTTAAGCATTATGTATCATCTTTTATAATGGATGCCAAAAATGAAGGATGTGATTTTATGGATTTCAACTTCTTGTTGTCTGCAGAGTGTGACATTTCAGTGTAGATTCTTACGCTGTGATCAAGCTAATAGTAACAGAATTAATACCAAAATGTTACTTTATTAAAAAGACAAGCTGTTATCCATAAGGTTGTATGCTTCCTAATTGAGCCCCAAACTTCTGGGGAATGCTGATCAAACAACATAAGCAAATCTATTGACAATGTATAGCAGTGCAGACAAGAAGCGCACATATACAGCACTACAAATCTATTGACAATGTATAGCAGTGCAGACAAGAAGCGCACATATACAGCACTACAAATCTATTGACAATGTATAGCAGTGCAGACAAGAAGCGCACATATACAGCACTACAAATCTATTGACAATGTATAGCAGTGCAGACAAGAAGCGCACATATACAGCACTACAAATCTATTGACAATGTATAGCAGTGCAGACAAGAAGCGCACATATACAGCACTACAAATCTATTGACAATGTATAGCAGTGCAGACAAGAAGCGCACATATACAGCACTACAAATCTATTGACAATGTATAGCAGTGCAGACAAGAAGCGCACATATACAGCACTACAAATCTATTGACAATGTATAGCAGTGCAGACAAGAAGCGCACATATACAGCACTACAAATCTATTGACAATGTATAGCAGTGCAGACAAGAAGCGCACATATACAGCACTACAAATCTAGCAAAAAGATTTTCCATATCCTAACTTATTATTCTTGTCTCCTTCTTCTATCCGAACGTAGTGGAACACTTAAATCCCTTGAAGTTCCCTTCATTAAGCGGATGTATAATCATTACTCTCACATGAGTACCTTCCCTTGAGCCCATGCATTTTGGCGTGCAGTCACATGACATGCCATGCTCTTCGCTCTCTGAATACATTTATTAAAGGGGCACTGATGCGGAGCAATTTCCGTGGACTGGTGTAAACTTTTGTTATTGTTTTTCTCCCGTGAGTACCCGGATGATATCCCAGAATTCATGACTGGTTCATGACCTCTACTGCGCATTCCGTAAGCGCAATTGATAGTTTAATTATAGACAGATCAACTTAGGTGAAGTCATTTTTACTTCATAACAAATGTATTATGAAAACAAATGAAACACTTTGAAGGTTAATCATCTGCCAGTGGTAGAAATGGTAAAAAACTATTCGGACGGAAAAATAACGAAGCCAATGTACGTCTCTATATTTTGTCTCATAACCCTAATTAGTTTATTGTCATATTTGTATGATTCTGAAAATTAATAAAAGAACACACGATCTGCTTATACTAATAGTAAATTTCTAACATAACAGCAACATTTATACATTGCATAGATTGCCAATGTGGATCCTATTTCACACACATACGCGATCTAGTGTGTGTTTTCTGTCATACAGATTCTGCTGAATGCTACAACAAATAAATTAAAACAAAATGCAAATAATGAATGTAAAACAGACTAATTGTATAGCAACAGTGTCAGGCTACTACCTTGTTCAGGAATGTATCCATCAATATCCACGTAAAAGAAATCGTATTCCATTCATCTGCAGCTGGTAAATAATCCTGCTCTGTGTCGCGTGTCTTCCAACTGTCTAGTTTGCGAAAAAGTAACACATCGTTTCACATGTTTCGTTGGTGAAAACCAGATAAACCTCTCATTGGTCTCCCAAGATAGCACACCTGGCAACTAACTGTATGATGTCCACTATTCTAAGTAATTTCCAATAATGAGCAATCAATCAATCAACGCAAGGGTGGTTAATTCTTTGAAGGGACGATGTTGTTTTTGCACTCACCCTTTACGACAGGGTGTAGTCATCTACACACACTGCCTTTTGACAAATCCGCTAGAAGATAAAAGTAATTAATCAATCAGTGTGTTATCGGTTAATCCTTTGATCGATGTTTGTTTTTTGTAACTCAGCTGATAAACCCTCTTGCATCACTTACATGCACATATTACATAACATACAATACATCTGCCATTACAGACCTTAATTTATAATGTTGAGTATTCACTCCAGACAGGAGAAATGCCAAATGGGAACCTTTGTTGTGTAACCGAAGTGGTGTTACTACTAATTATACCTGTTATAAATTCATTAATTGACCATCCAGAGAATGATGACAAATAACACGTGTAGGTTTACACCATCAAACGCGGGTTACAGCAAGGAAGATGTAATCTCTGTGTCGCATGCAGCCTGAAAACACTTATGGGCCGAAACTGTTTTGAGGATACCAACGGAATTTCGTTACATAAGGAATACACACAGGCATTTGCTGTGTACTTGGGTAAATAGGTGAAATAAGGGTTTTTTAACATACGAAAATTTTCAGATTTCTCTACCAAAGGCAAAGTCATCGTTTTTTGTTTACGAATTCAAATAAATCAACTGTGTGTTTTTATTATCATAAATAATAAACCATTGTAGCTACCGTAGCTACCAAAATTTACGTATGATATTTGCTATCACAGCTGAACCAACACTCAAAACTACCTATATATATAAAGCTTTGCAATCTTCCGTACTGAAACAAATGGCTTGCTACGTGCCTGTAGACATCATATTTTCATGTAACATGATTAAATATCGAGGTTAAAAACACAGAAATAGGATCAAATTGGATCAGTAACTATATCATCCAAGCATCCGATAAGAACTACACTGCTGGGATATTTGGTTACGATCAGACAAGGAATACCATGGATATTTTTAAACAAATGTCATATGATGGCTTCCGGCCTCCTGACTGTTTAGGTGAAGAAATTCTGCTAATATGGACAGGAGCCCAGTTCCTTTGTCCGTCACGGTCGAAGGAGCGGGCGCTGACCAATTTGCAGTTTGGTTTCGTAATTCGACCGTTGGCGAGAAACATTATTCGCTCCGCATCAGTGCCCCTTTAAGACTAGCTCCACCTAATTCTTTGGACAAATCCATTGTCTGAAGCCATGAAAGACTGCCAGTGGAATATCATCGCACCTTAGAGCTTAAATGCTCTTTATCCATTTTCTAAAAAAAGGTTTCAAAATCAATGTGTTTTTTTTAAATATGAACATTGTTCACAGATGCTTAAAACACATTGGAAATTTAAATAATGCTTGATTGGTGAATACATATGATCTATATCCAATTTGTTTTTATAGAGAAAAATTTATAAAAAATTGGATAAAATCTTGGTAAGTGTTTTTCTTGTAGAAAAATTACTCAAGTCACAAATAGCATAAAGTAGCATGATGTTTAGTACATTGTTTTCTAGCTTGCTGACACCAAGTAGACTGGAATGTCAGTCACCCTAGCCTGGTCATGCAGCAAAATGCATGTCACATGACACTGGAGAATGACATGCTTGTATTTAGTTGTATGTGTACCTAGTTGTGTCTCAAGGTAGATTTATGAACATTTAACATTTGTGCAGTAAACATTGTAGATGTTTTAGAATATATTTTCTTCGTAGAGAACAAAATATTAGTGCTATGACTGTTGTAAGCCTAAGTATAGGCATTATGTCATCTTAGCTCTAGGATTGCTTTGTTGGAGAGGATCCAGGTAGTTTGTTTCATGTCTTAGCAGTACAGTCTACATATTTGTAACATAGGGGTTTCTGTGTTGTTGTTCTTGCTGATAGATTTTGATGAATGATCAATAACACAATCTTGTTGCATATGCGTCATATTTAGCCAATCCTGTAGTTAGTTACGTTCATGTCTATGTACTTGTTACATGAGGTGGTGTTGTTTAATGATATCCCCTTGCAATCAGTCCACATTGTGAAATATGTTCATAAAGCATTTGATATCCATGACCACAGAATCTGCATGCCACATATTTCAACGAGGCAGCCATTTCATTTATGTGCAGAGGGGTGGACATTTTGTTTTAAATCACCATTTTCTATCATTTTTCTTTTTCCAGTTGCTTAGGAGCTCAGTTATTTTTCCAGTGTAAACAATTGCACAATTGAATTTTATAGATAAATAACAATAACTGTTCTTTGAACACAGGTTATTATACTTTGTACAAAAAGGAGCACTTATTTATTTTTTGTCTAATGTAACATGTAAAATATTTATGTGCTGAAAAATCCCACCTTCCCACAAATGAACTGGTTGTTCCCAAAACCTGAATCACAGACTGTGTGTACCCAGTATTATAATTCTTTAAATCAAGATGATAAGTATGCATGTCACAGCCAAAGCACATAGGAAAACTAGGCACCGTACATTAAACAATTAGTTGATGATTTGTTCGGTGGAAAACAAATTTGTCCAGTTTTTGTTTTGATACATGTAGTTATGTTTATTAAATGTTCGGCCTGAAGGATTACTCAGATGCATTTTGTAAATATTCATTTCAGAAATATGTGTTCTTTAACTCAATGTTTACGTTGACAATATAAATTATACATGACATGAGTAATATTTCTCATATAAGTATTGATATCCTATCATATACGACTTTATTGTTTGCACCCTCTACTAAGGAAATATGTAGTCTGTTTTGGTTCAAATACGAATGATGAATGATTAAATATCTCGAAATAGGGATAAGTGCATAAAACACAAATATAATCCATGGTTCTGAAACCTCTGTACCCGACAGGATTTGAAATTGTTATTTTTCTACTGATCATGGAAAAATTTGTTTAGGGAACAATCATGCAATATTGTGCTATTTTAACACTGAGACGACATCAGTGCTGTTCAGGCACTGTTCTATCAGCTATTTGTCATCCCCTGGTATGGTACATGATGGTTTCTTAAACACCTTTTTCCATCATCAATCAAAAAATGTCAGATTTCAGATCCTGTTGGGTACAGAGGTTTCAGGACCATGAGTCTTATCTATGTTTGTGCACTTACCCCAATTTTGAGTTATGTGATCATTTGTCATCCTCATTTGACCTGAAATGGACTATAAGTATTGCAAGGGGATTATAGTTGGTGATTGTCAATTTACTTGTGTCTGTAATTGTGATATATATGTAAATGGATGGGTCACTAACACACATAATGGTCTGTTTCACTATAGGCGGGAGCAGTCGCACCGGCAGCAGGAGTAAGTACAGACATTCAACATATCCTAACCATCACTGTCTTTTTCTTTGCCTGTCCTACAGTTTCTTTATATTATATACTTTTGGTGCATGGTAGTATTTTGTAACACATTCTGAAAGGTGAATGTGAAACCAGCTATTCAATAAGAAAAAAATCCTTTCCTGTCATAAACATAATACTACTACCTCTGTTATGCAATCTCAGGTCCTAAAGAGGTTAAAGGTGCAGTAACTTGTAATGTTGAGTTATGTACCTTAGTTGTGCCAGAATGTTGGGCAGTGGGGGTTATAAGCATTGTGGTTAAAATTTTAGCTCATTATATCAAAGACCTGGATTTGATCCCTGACATGGGTACAATGTTTGAAGCCCATTTCTGCTGTCCCTGACTGTAGTATTGCTGGAATATTGGACTGGAGTAAAACCTAACTCAATCACACACTCTGACAGGATCAGCACACGATGTGTTTGCATATGATAATTAACCTGATCATGATCCATGGTAGGTCTTGATCAAACTCATGTATGGGGAATTTCACAAATGATCGTCTCAGATATATCTCATTCTCCTATATCAATACAGTCTGAAAAACCTACATTATTATCAACAGTACAATATGAAGATTTACTTTTGAAATAAGTCTACTTTTGTTTTGCAATTTGGCAAATCTAATTTTTCATTAGAAATATCAAGATTCTAATTAATATTGAACACTCTGCTTCAAGGTCTCATTTATTATAACCACCAGATTGGGGAGAGGTCCCCTGTTTGAGTATCCCCTATACATACCAAGGCAGCACCACCCACCAGAGATCCATGTTTAACTATCCCCTGTCTGTATCAGTACCGGAGTCATCCCATCCTCCAGAAATCCCCACAATCACCTGTATTTTCCAGGGTAGCCCCACCCACCAGAAATCCCTTGTTTCACTATCCCCATTGTGTACCTAGATAGCCCCACCCACCAGAGATCCCTTGTTTGAGAATCCCCTGTACATTCCAGGGTAGCCCCACTCCCCAGAGATCCCTTCATGACTATCCCCTGTATGTACCAGGGTAGCCCCACTCCCCACAGATCCCCTGTTTGACTATCCCCTGTATGTACCAGGGTAGACCCACTCCCCAGAGATCCCCTGTTTGGCTATCTCCTGTATGTACCAGGGTAGCCACCTACCACAGATTCCCTGTTTGACTATCCACTGTATGTAACAGGGTAACCCCGCTCCCCAGAAATCCCCTATTTGACTATCCCATGTATGTACCAAGGTAGCCTCACCAACAGAGATGCCCTGCTTGACTATCCCATGTATGTACTAGGGTAGCCTCACCCAACAGAGAACCCCTGCTTGACTATCCTGTGTATGTATCAGGGTAGCCATACCCAACAGAGATCCCCTGCTTGAATATCCCCTATATTTACCACTGTAGCCCCACCCAGCAGAGATGCCTTGTTTGACTGTCTATTGTATGTACCAGGGCAGACACACCCATGGGAGAACCCTGTTTGACTATCTCCTGTATGTATCCGGGTAGCCCTGTCCATCTGACATGCCCTGTTTGACCATCCCCTGTATATACCAGGGTAGCCCAACCCACCAGAGATCTCTTGTTTTAATGTGTCCTGTGTGTACCAGGGTAGACCCACCCATGGGAGAACCCTGTTTGACTATCCCCTGTATATACCAGGGTGGCCCCACCCACCAGAGATCTCCTGTTTTAATGTGTCGTGTGTGTACCAGGGTAGAGCAGCGCCAGCCGACAAGGGTCTGAAGGATCAGCTGCTTGTGATGAAGCGAGAGAACACATCCCTCAATGCACGCATCAAACAGATGGAAGTAGATGCCAAGAAGCAGGGCAAGTCAGATGGAGACTCTGCTGCTGATGTAAGTCACTGCTGAACTGTCTGTGCTGCATCATGTTATGTAACTAGCACTCATGTCACTCATTCTGCACTTTCCAGATTTTTTTCTTTACGTAAAGATAAAGATGCGTATAGGTGTCTATACATCTTTACTGTAATGTATTACTTATATAGTTTTCATTTCAAAACACATCTGGTCTTTATTCACTGATCTTTTGGAATTTCAATTTCCATTGTCCAACAGAAAAACTTGATGAAGCGACATGAGAAGATCCTCAAGGAACTGGAGAAAAAGCTGGAATGGGAGAAGAGTCGGACTGAGAAGTTGACTGAAAGTCTGAAAAACAAAGAGGAAGAGACCAAGGAACTGGGCAAGGTCAGTAGGATAAATTTGGTTTCAGGGCAAGACACAGGAAGACTATACATGTTTATCTTATCTGTTTAGTTACTGTTTTAATGATAACATGTTTTAATAATAGAAGAAGTGTAGAAACCACTGTTAAAATTTTGGTCGTAATGTATACGTCCATGAGGATTTTAACTAACTATAGCTATCATAACTTGTTATGTCGAAGTTGAAGGGACACAAATCCAAATATCAAAAGGCTCACATTCTATATAACATTGTCAATGTTATCAAATTCAAATTATAAGTTACAAATTTCAAAATTTCTAAACATCTTAACTGAACCAGTCAGTGATGGAAATATTTGTATGTGTGTGTGTGTGTGTGCGCGCGTGTGTGAAGATGGAGTTAAGGAATATGATCCTCAGTGATGTTTTGTCTGTGTTTCCATGGCAACAAGTACTTTGAATTTGGTAGTTGTGCTCTTTTCTGGACCAGAACTTGAAAAACATTCACTATTTCTTCACCAAACTTTGCACATAGATAAGTCTGGTGGTGTACTGGTGCCTTAGGGTAGTTTGGGATTTCTGATTAAAATATTTTTTGTTCCAAGTTTGGCTTCAACTGTATTTGGTGGTAGTGCTCCTTTCTGAAGCAGAACTTAAGAACCTTTCAATGCTCTCCTTTCACTTTGCTATATACACACCAAAACATTTGACATAATCATAACTAGTAGACATATCCATGAAGAGTATTTTGCCATTGTGGAGTTTACTGAAGACTTTGTCTTCTTGTTGGTGTGACAAACCACTGTCAGATTTCTTATGTGTTATGGTTCAGCTGAAGGTATAAATCCAATACATACATTCCCAAATCTTTTTGTATTCTGTCAGACATGCAACAAGCAGGAAACTGAGTTGAAGAAACTACGGGATGAACTGGCAGCTCTTGGAATTGCTGCTAAGGAAGGTGTTGAGGCTGCCACTAAGGTCAAGGACATGGAGAAGGATTTCAAGAGACTCACAGAAGAAAACAAAACACTTACTGAGAACTTCAACAGTGAAAGGGTCAGTTGTTTGTAATGTCAAAGTTGTTGCGTGGCCCATAAATGAATAATCATGACCAAAATTGTATTTTTTATATTGTTTCCAGTTGCTCATGGCTTTAACCACAGTGGTAAATGTCTAAGACTTTCGTAACTTCAGATTGTACTACTGTTCAAAGCAGTGCTAGGTTCACATCATTTACTCAATCACTCACTCATATTACCCAAATGGGGGCAGTGGGGTAGCTTTGTGATTAAAGCATCCTTTCATGACTCTGAAGACTTGGGTTTGATTCCCCACATGTATACCATTTGTGATGCCCATTTCTGGTGCTAGAATATTGCCAGGAACCATGCTCCCTCACTCACTTCCCCCCAATGTTTGTGTTACCTGCAGGTCCTGAGGAAGAAGTACTACAACATGGTGGAGGACATGAAGGGCAAGATCCGTGTCTACTGCCGTGCTCGACCCCTTAGTACCTCGGAGAAAGAAAGGGTACCTGTTTCACTGTCACAATTTATACAAAGATCTTTAGCATCGGGGATGGATCCAGGATTTCAGAGAAGGGGGGGTTGTGCAAAGTCATGAAGTCCAAAAGTTAGGGGGAAATGCCACAGGGAAAATATTTTCATGGGAGAGGGGGCAGCGCACCCTGAGCATAATGTAGTCATTCACAGTTAAAGAATTCTTCTCTTTATGTTTAACTCTAAGCAGAAGACTCATCACTGCACTGAAAGAGTCTAGGTTTCATATCTGTGTATGTCTCCAGGGTAACTACTCTGTGCTGAGGTCAGGCGATGAGTACTCTATCGAGGTGTCCAGTCAGCGTGGCCTCAAGGAGTTCCAATTTGACCAGGTGTTTATGGAATCCAGCACACAGGAAAAGATCTTTGAGGACACCAATGTGAGTACCAAGATCCTCAGCACAACTCCAACACATCTCTGGGTCAGTTTGGATAGTTTGAATTTTTTATATGAAATGAAACAGTATCTCTGTATTCACTCAGTCTGTAATATCCTAAAAAAAATGTTTGAATTTGATGAAAATGACAGACACCTTAAAATTTGTAAAAAATAATGGATGTGTTTTGTCATCACAGAACCTGATCCAGTCGGCTGTGGATGGCTACAATGTGTGCATCTTTGCCTACGGTCAGACCGGCTCTGGTAAGACATTCACCATGATTGGAGACAAGGAGCAAAACCACCCTGGCATTGCTCCTAGAGCTTTCAACAGGATATTTGAACTGGCACAGGAAAACAGGTTGGTTATAGGGACTTACATAACAGTGGTCAAAACTAGGTTACTGCTGTCAGCGATCAAAATCAAACAGGCAAATAATCCTTAAACATTTACTGGTTTCTTGATTCAAATACAATTGGAGAAGTACTTAGAGGTCACAGGCCTTCTCTCTCTTCTTTCCCAAATCCCTGTTACTGTATACATTTTGTGTGTCCTTCCCTAGAAGTCTTCATTGATATCAGTCTTGCCATTGTTGTTACTGATATACTATATGAACTGTTAACACTGCTTGTGACAGGTCTAAGATGTCAGTGAGAGTGACTTGCTATATGTTGGAGCTGTACAACGACAAGCTCATCGATCTGTTTGGAAAGCCAGGGCAGCTAGATGATGTAAGTCAGTAATAGAAACTATATTTTAAGGCTTGTGTTCTTAAGAGCTGTTTGCCTAAAAGTTTACAGAAAAAGAAGAAAACAGGCCAATGATGCCAAAGTTATGAGAATATGAAACTAGTTAAGAAATGTATATGCCAATATTTTCATAATGAACAGGGAAGGATTCCCTGTTGCTCCTGCAATATTCAAAATGATAAACAAAATAAACACTCTATGCACAACAACAGATTTGCCCCAGAAATTTTCCCGATATCCCTGTTATTTTGTAAATTTATTTATTTAGTCGATGTTGTGATACTACTATACAGTGGGAATGACTGGTGTCAAGCATCTTATGATTTGTGATATAGATGACTATGTTTGCATGTTTGGATATATACACCTAATATGCAAAGAAATGGTGCAGTTCCTTGTGAATCCCAGTTTCCAACTGATTATGATTCTAGATTTGTCATCTACATTCCTCCTCGTGGGTTTCACCACAATGGTACATGTCTAAGATCAGCTTCACCTTGTGGTGTACTCTCTCATTAAGCTGACACACTTTAATATAATGATAACAGAAATAGCTCTAAATCTGATTTGTATTCAGGACAAACTGGACATCAAGAAGGACAAGAAGGGCATGGTGTTTGTCCAGGGGGCTGTTGTGAAGGAGGCCTCCAACACCAAGGAACTGTTCGCCTTGTTCGAGGAGGGCTCAAAGAACAGACATGTAGCTTCAACAAGTGAGTTCTGAGTTCCGGGACTTGAATAGAGCAGGTTTATCACTTAATCAGTGACTTGATCCATTTATGACATAGTTTATTCCAATATGGTGGCAACAGAATCTGTGTATCTCACTCCTGTGTCATTGAGATTTTCCTGAGTTGTATGGTGTGAGATGTAAACGTGAGACAGATGGTCCCTTTAATTAGTGTGATACCCATGCATCACACGTGACACAGTGAGCCAATCAGTTGAGAATATTGTAAGCGGGTCATCAGTGCTACTTGTGTACATCAGTCTTGTCTTTTCTTCTGTCTTGTCCAGTCGTCATGAATAAATGTTTTGTGTGCCAGCTGGCACCTTGATAGTTATCCCTTAAAATGGGTATATGACTACTTTACTGTGTTTCAGAGATGAATGCTGAAAGTTCCCGATCCCATCTTGTTATTGGCATCGTGATGGAAAGTACAAACAAGGTCACTGGACAGGTGCTGAAGGGAAAGGTGAAGCCGATAGTTTACAGACTCACATTCACAGAAACCTGTTGTTGCATGGAAACAATACTTTCAAATATATAATCTGTTCCCTGGTATATTTTTATTTCATCTTTCCTACATTCCTCAGTGATGACTATTGTGCAGATAGATGCTCATGCTGTTGATCACTGGATTGTCTGGTCCAGACTTAATTGTTTACAAACCGCTGTTATATAGCTGGAATATTGCTGAGTGCGATGTAAAACCAAACTCACTCACTCCTCAGTGATGATCCCCCGCATCCATTACTTTATGTGACTCAAGGAGGATAGTGTGTCAAATGAAATGGGCTACAAACACTTTTGTGTAGAAATCAGAGGAACCTGCTTAAGTACAAGGTGCAACATAGCCAGAAAATGATGAACAAAGAAAGTATACAGAGTGCATACATTTGTCACATCAAACTTTGTCACGTCTGCACCTCATTCACATCCTGTACCTTTGTTGCAGCTTAGCCTGGTTGACTTGGCTGGCAGTGAGAGAGTGGGCAAAACAGGAGCTGGGGCAGAGCAACTGAAGGTATGGATGTCTGTTTAATAAATAAAACAATATTTCCTTAAAAGTGAAACATCCTTGTGACGATGATAGTGAATGTAATATACACTTCCAATCTGTTATTTATCCCCAAGTTCAAACACCTGTTATCTCATTGTGAGTGGCACTTTGAACTGGCTCAAAGATCCTGTGCTGTTCATGAAAGGTAGTTTAACAGTGACCAGTCTAATCTAAACCTTAGTGCGTCCCATTACAGTTTATGTAAGAACTCAAAGTTTGTTTTCTGTCATCTGTCTGTGTGAAAAATGAAATAAAGTGGATAAATGGCTAACCAAAGCATGCATGCATAAGACGTACCTGCAAGAATATAATGAAATATATAGAGAGAAAAATGTTTTTGTCAATCATTCCCTTGGGTAACATTGGTTTATTTGTTTGAACCATTTATTTCTGGAGAATGGTTGATAACATATAATTGTGTTTTGCACTCACTGTCTGTGTACAGGAAGCCATGTCCATCAATAAGTCGCTGTCAGCCCTTGGTGACGTCATCTCAGCACTCAGCAGTGAGCAGTCCTTCATCCCCTACAGGAACAACAAGCTGACCATGTTGATGCAAGACTCCCTCGGAGGCAATGCGAAGACGCTCATGTTTGTCAACATCTCCCCTGCCGACTACAACACAGATGAGACTGTTATCTCCCTCACGTAAGCTCTCATTCTGTTAGTCAGTATGATGTCTCTCACATAAGCTGCCATTGAGTGTGCTATGAAGCAATTTTAGACTGGTGATGATGTCAATACATGTTTTTATGGAAAAAACGAATGATGTCACTATGCTTTTCTTCCGACGGACACGTGACTGCCTCTTGACCAATCAGGTAACTGGAAAAATATGCTTACATAATAAAATGCTATAAGACTATTATCTCTCTTATGTATGTCAGTTATCTCTCTAATGAAAGCTTGTGCGTGCGTGCTATAGGACGTTTCATGTAATCAAAGTGATCATTCAACCTGCTATCAGCCACTCATTTGTCTGGCCTGTCTTATAGACATATGTCTGTAATACTGCTGACTGTTGTGTTGGACCACTCTCACACAAACATCTTTTGTTTGTAGATACGCTTCTCGTGTGAAACTGATCACCAACGACGCATCTAAAAATGCTGACAATAAGGAGATTTTAAGACTGAAGGGGGTAAGTGTTTTAATGTGCTAGAGTGAAGTAGACTCTGATGCGGTAAAGTTTAAAGGCTCAAAGGAGAAATGATATTGCCAGTCCAAACAACTTAGAATGATGTCTTTTGATGATTTTTGTTTGAGGGCAATGTCATGAGATGCCAAGTTATGAAACATAGTTGGTTAATATGTCATTAAATTTGGAATTAATTCATGAAAGGTCTAAGGATTGTTTTGTACTTTGCCCTAATCTCCAGAGACAGAATGGACACTTACATGAACATGCATGGAAAGTATAAGAAAGATGCCCACTTGTGCCTTACCCATTTTTCAGACAAAGTATGTTTCTAGAAAACCCAACCATTTCCCTGTGATTTGATATTGCCGTTTTCTTCTTGAGTTTTACAGCTGATGTTTTATGTTTCAGATCATCCAGAAGATGAAGAAAGGCGAGTCAGTGGATGAGGAAGAACAGTAGCTATGTGTCCACTCCATGAAGCAAGTTGAATACTTCAAGAATCTGTGATATTTTCAAATGGAGAACAAGGCCATAGGCATAGATCAATATATCAAACCGTCCAGCATTATTAAAATTTTAAACTCATGGTTAAATGCTTACAATCAAAATCCAGATCTATATGCATTCCAGTTATTTTGAAACTGTGATATAGAGCGAAGTGTGAGTATAGTGTTACCAGTGTTAACATCACTTTGGGGACACCAGACAAAGGCTTCTCACATTACACCTAGGTGGGCCTTCGGGTGACCGGCAAACACTTCAACCCCCAACATGTCCCCACTATGATACACTGTGTATGGCACATATTGTTTGAATAGTGTTGAAAGAGTTTCTTCTCTGTTTAGATTATTTTGTAATAAGGTAAAAAACTAATATAACCAGAACCTTGTGAACAAGAATTTTCGTTAAAATAATGTAGCTGAATTATTTTGCTCAGAGAGTGACATGATTATGTTAATTTTTACCAGTGTTTGAAAATTAGTATGTATGCATACTGAAGGTTTTCAAATCAGTTTTTCCTTCAATCATATACACAATGCTCGCACAATCCTGCATGGATGAAATATTTATATTTACCAATGTTACACCCTTTATAACATGTGTTTTATGTTTCAACATTTGTAACCTGGGTTTGTCTGGGTCTTGTTGGTTATGGAATAGTCTATATTCATCTTAGTATGTGCAATTTGCTTTCTTGGATAAAATCTTAATAATTTTATGCATGACTTCAGAGATACAACCAGTATTATAAGGATACTTATAAGTGCAACAGAAACCATATCACAATACACAGGAACATTTGGGAAAGTATAGGGCTGTCTCCAATTCTCGTGGTAAACATGTTTTCTGCCAAGATCGCTGATGTGTGATACTTAGCAGTTGTCTACATCACTGAAAGGTAACTAGGAAGTGGCCCAAGTCTGTGAATGATCAAAATTTTGCAATGTAATGAATACTGGTGAGTTGTTACCAACTTCGACAAATCAGAACTTTTTCCCCCCTTTCCAACAGGATTCCTCCACCTCACACTTCATAATGTTACTTCCTCGTTATGCCACGAGAATGGGAGACGCCTCGATAAGTCAGTGGCGGACAACCTTGTTTTTTATCGAGCTCAAGAGTGGTAATGCACCTGATGGATCAAGCAGCTGACAGATGCAAATGTTAGAGGGGGAGCCTCTTCATTTAAAAGCAACAAATAATATACAATAAGAACTGTTTGTATTATTTTTTCAGCTGATATCTGTAAGTATGAGAATAGGAAACGCAAGTATAAAAAAATGTTTTGTATATAATATATCATCCCCCTTTTGATGGGGATGTTATTTTTTCACGATGGAGGAAAAATCGATAAAGCATTTAGGTAGTGTGACATAAACACACTTACCAAAAGTTGAGTTGTATATTTTACTGTGTATAGCAAGATTTTATCTCAGCAAACAGGTTACATGGTGCAGTATTCCATGTAATAATCATCCTTCCCACAAATCACTGCTTCCCATTCCATGTAACTACTATGTTAATATTATTCCTTGTTAGTTTGGCAAATAACAGTATTTGTTGTCCTCACAAATTACCACTTTTGTACCTTGAAAATTAAACTTTAGGACAAGGGACTATACACGGAATAAAAACAGATTTTGTATAAAATGAGTGTGCAGGTGGACTTCCTGATTATTACACGACTATGGTACTGTAGCAGCTGTCAGTATGTGTACAACATGTACAGGCATGGTTGACTGGTGTATCTCTGCAATGTAACAACTGATCACTTATGTATCAAATCCATGTTTTATTCTTATATATCAGCATTATATTACTCATGTGCATTTTGTATGAGATTGACATTAATTCCGTCCTTTTGTCTTTAGAGTTTATATATTTGTTACAAATTTCACAAGTTTATATGATCAAGCATTTGTGTATCTGCTAACAGTTGAAGTCATATGTGTATTTTTTTTGTTAAACTTCTCTTTTTTACAAAATTTCAATAACACCATGCCCATAGAAACCTCTTTTTTCTATTAAATCAAACAAGTCACATTTTTTATGAAGCTTTCTGTGATTTTGCATTAGCCTACAGGGCTGGTCCTTGTCTTTATGATGTCTTGCTGCAGGAGAAGCAAGCTGGATATCTTACATTGGTGAAAGCACTAAATTCTTTTACATTCTAACCTGGCATTTGTTGTCAATGGCATTCATCGTCTGCCTTCAAGAAAAAGTGAGGATGGACATACATATTTCATCAGTCTTAATTCAGGATAGTGGCTCATGTCAGAGTTAAGTTTAAATAATTATTTGTTGAATAATACTGTACTACTGTACTTGGAATGTTCAAGCAAAATTAACTTGGCTTGTCTGGACTAGACAACTAGACGTGCCTTGTTTTTATTGTTGAAAGCATATGGACATCACAGATACTGAGAGATTTCTTTTCTTTAGAAAACGAGCAAAAAGAACTGCAACAAAGTTTTCCAGAGTAATGACTTCTCTTTGCTTCCCTTTGGATTTGGAGGCCCAAGATGATAATAAATCTGTGTGAGGCTAACAGCATATCAAAGCCACTCAATTATCACTGCACCATTTCATTGCTGACAAGCCATTACGTTATTGCGGTGCACCAATAAATCACAAGTAGAAGTACCATAAGGATAATATGCTCCCATTTCATACATGCTGTAAAAATGTTGGTCCTAAATAGAGAAGAATGGAGAGTTCTGTACTTTACCTGTCCCGATGTTACACATGTCAGTATTGCTGACATTCATTTCATAAACAATTTGACTAGGTCCATCAGCAAATATATGATGCAACATGAGTATGGTTTTGGGCTGCTTTTAGCAATATTCCAGCAATATAGCAGTCGAGTTACACCAGAAAAAAAAGGGCTTCACACAGCCTAGTCATGTGACAAACACGGACCTTTGGCATGACAGCAAATACTTTCAACATCAGACTACCGTAATGCCCCCAAAATGGCCAGGTGGTTTCCTGACACTTTTATGAAATGGTACAGTTAGTCACAAGCTCACAAGAACCTGTTGAGCTAACAATTCAGTTCCACCTCAGCATTCCAGGTGTTAGTGTTGTGTTTACTATTATAATGGACTGAACAACTGAGATGGGTCTCCAGCAAGCCAAAACCAAACAGTTGCATTTACGGTCATAGTAAGGTTTTACTCCCTGCTTTTAGCAATATTGCAGCAGTATCACAGTGGGGACACCGATATAGGCTTCACTCTGTTATTCAGATGGGTGGTATAACTGATAATGACTGGGCCTGCAGGTTTAATGGTTGTCCTAATAGATCATGGCATGATGTGTGTCCCAAAACCATCCAAATTTTGTATTTGACACCACAGTCATCACATGTCATCTCTTGACAAATTTTGATACCTCTGATGACATCACCGTCTGCACACCCCAACTCACACACACCTTTTTGATCAATGGAAATCAACCCCCACACTTTTCTTTTCAACTTTGCAAAATGAGTCTCAGGTCGAATTATATATCAGGATCATAGCTACCATAATGAAAAAAGAAGCACGTCCGTACACAAGATTGTTGCTAAAAAGGATGGGCAAGCCCTCACTACTATTTATATAAAGCTTTGCAATCTATCTGTCTTGCACAAAAAATAGCTTTCTATGTGCCTGAATATTGTTTATGTTAAACATCTTCTTTAGTGATGAAAACACAACACACAAACAATAGAAATGTTTATTGAACAATGCATTCAAATGGTAAGAAAATCAACAAGTTATGTCCCAGTGATATTAGCATTTATTAGAACAATTTAATGGACAAGAAACATCAAACTGCCATTTTACCTTCTTGATCTTATTTTGATGTTCATAATTTCACCTTTATAGGTATGTACATCAGATCAGATCTTTGCATCAGTGATGTCTATTTATGATCAGATGATAATGGAAAAGTGAATACCAGCTATGTTAGGGTCTAGGAGGGGTGCACACTGATACCAAATTTAATATTTCAGAGAACCTATATGATTGATGAAATAGTTTCCCTAACCTCTTTAACACGACAGTGAACACTTAGTGTAATGAGCACACATTGGGAAATACGAAGCTACAATTATTTAATATCTGTATCAAAACATACTATGTAAAAGGCAAGTCTGAACAACAAAAACAATGAACCTTGTGTGACTTTAAACACATAAAGACTGTTAGTGATAAGCAATGATTAACAATATACTTGACACAAAAAATTAAGGATCATAAATAGATTTTGCATACTGAGATAGACTACTGTCATAAATTGCGCCAAACAGTTTCACATTTCCTAACTTCTTTGTTGAGTATATATGAATTATTCCATGATAAATCAACACAAAGCAGCTGACTGTTGATGTTAATACTACATGACAATGGATTTCTCAATATACACCACCATCAGTCTGGGCAGACACTGAGACTGTGACCAGTCATTCCAGTATGCATATGTGTCAAGGTCGGACACGAGGAAGACTGACTGGTCACAGAATGGTAAATGAAATATGGTATCATCTCTACACACCGGCAATGAACACAGTAATCACTCATTAACAACTTATTATGCAGTCTCAAGGTTATCTCATCATACCTCATTCTGAATATGCTGGATTATGATTACAGCTCTTGTCAACTCTTACTAACAGAAGATTAAATGCCAGGTGATTGAGAGTAATGGTCAAATTTTGCAGACTAAGACTGTGTCATTAAGTCAAGTCAATCATCATACAACTAGTTAATTTCTCACAAAATTCTTTGCCAGATGACACAAATACATAAAGTGGACATAGAGAAAAAACTTAGTCTCCAAGGAACATGAAATAGAAAGGTCCTGTAATTAGCGAATAATAAAAATAATTTTCACTAAACTATCTCATTTCTTTGCATTACCTTAATGTTTCACTTAAGGTGCCTTGGAGCATCCTTCTATCAAGGTAAAATCCTGAGTACATGAGGGGAAGCTGATAAATGTTAATTCTGGTATGTTTTGTTAGCAGTGTGGGGAATAGTGAGGGCAAATACCAAAGTGAATGATCCTGTGGAATTCCTGGAACATATGTGCATGTACATAATAAGTGACAGTTACAACAGAGACAGATAAAGAAGACTATGTAAAGCACTTTTCACATCTCAGATTCTCAATACCCTTAACCTTACATTCAATACGATGTCTCAGTACGTGTCCCACATGCAGACGAAAACAATTAACATTCAGTTCATTATTTTGCATGCTTCTCAAAGATTTTGATGACGTCTTGCACGTCATCCTTAGAGCCTAGGTAGATGGGACTGCGCTCATGGATTTCCTTGGGTTGGATTTCAAGAATTCTTTGTCTTCCGTTTGTGGCCAGTCCACCAGCTTGCTCCATGATGAATGCCATCGGGTTACACTCATACAGTAGACGTAACTGAAACAATCAATCACATCGTGACCTATTGGTTGAGAAGTGATTATTTTCAAAGCATAGTGAATCTGGCTTAACAACTGTATCAGTTCAGTATATCACTGAGTCCCTTTAATGTAGGAGCAACTCACTAAGTGAAACCCAGGGAAGATCTTACCATAATTATGACAAATCTCTATTTTAGTCCCCTGAGTATAAATGTCTGGCGAGGTAACGCTACACAGTGAATTAAGCATCTTATTGAGTGACCATGGTTCTACCTCGTATTTGGCAACATGAGGAATCCAGATTGTACCCCAGCCATCTGCATGGTGATTAGCACTTATATCACCCACATGCTACTCTACTGCCATCATGTATTAGTTCTTTGGGCCATAGGACTCATAATGAATCAGTTTCATTTCGATTCATCTATATTTTGGTCGCGTACATCAAAATATCGCACACATATAACAATTATTTATACTCCTGAGTCCAGACGCTCTGTCATAATGCGGAGATGATTGTATGTGAGGACGATCTTTTTAAAAGTACACCTTTAAGAAAGAAACTTTTCATTACCATTGCACTCTTATCTTGTCAAAATTGTCTTGAAAATTAAATATAACAGGCATTTGTGTAACAATGTCTTAATATCAATACATCATCTATTTATAAACATTTATAATGCATCTGGATTCTGAAGAATCTGCAAGGGAAGAAAACTCACTTTTCCTTTCGGTGCCTCTGTGGTAGATGGATACATGAATATTCCTCCATATACAAGGGTTCTGTGAACATCAGCTACCATAGACCCGATGTAACGCCCACCATAAGGTTTGCCAGACTGTAAACACAGAGACCATGAAAGATCACAAGGCCATAACATGCTTTCTTATTTGTGTTTTCATCGTAATTCCTTAGTTACTATATTCAATGTATTACCCCTTCTGTTGCATTTTGCACCCCAGTGAACAACTTGTAGACCAGTATTTAAGTATTTCTGCATTAGGTTTTGGCACTAACATTCACTCTCTTGAAGAAGATGTAATTTGCTTGTTATTCACCTTGCTCAAAGGCTGAATGTTGAACCCATTGATTAGAGTAATTCTATCCTTCCAAGGAGGAAGTGTAGATGAGTGGACAGTATAGGATCCAGGTCTAAGAACCCCAGTCTCTAAGCTATTATTTTTCAGAAATTATAATTTCAACTATTTATTTTCACCATAGAGACTTGTGCAGGCTAGCTTGTTGTATACAGTGGAAGCTGTCAAAACCAGCATCTGTCCAATCCAGCAAGTTGTCAACACCAGCATAAAATCTCTGCCCCACTTGTGACTTGTACACTTATAATCAGCTCTACAATATTTACTCAGTTCCAATGAGTGCCGGTTTAGACAGCTTCCACTGTACTGCTATATTACATAAGCACAACCTTGCCCACTCTCACGGGGAGAATCAACCACTGCATTGATTAATGTGAATACGACAGTTTTGTTTACAAAAATGAATAATAAGTAAACACTGAAAACATTCTGTATTTTAATGCCATTTTTCTGTGGTGGGTGGTAAGGGATTAAGGCAAAATACTTCATTTGTTTATCAATATTATTGCTGTATTAAAACAGGGGGGTCTTTGCTTGAAACTGAATAAACATGAATTTTTTACAACAATGGAATGAAACTGAATGGTCCCATCAAAACCTTAACGCCTGACCAGCATATGCTGTAACATATGTTATACTTGAGATTACACTTGCTTAGTAAAGTACAAATTCTAGTACTACCAGAGGGTACACAAAGTCCACAACTTAGACTACCAGTTGTCTGAATTTTGTGGAAGTTGTGATGGATGACTGTGTACTGGCAATCTGGTGCACAACTCTGAGGGTGTGGATTGGAATTCCTGGATGGGATCTAATGCAAAAAGGTACTAGAATTTGTCCTTTACAAAGATAGTGTAATCCCAACATCTGCTGTGTCACCCACCTCCGGGAACTTCTTGCTTTTCACATACTCTCGTGTTGGTTCATCCCAAAACTTCTCATAACCTTCATTGAGGGAGTAAATCTTGCCACGGGGTTTACACTTGATGTTCTTCTCTGTCAACAGGAACTCTCCAATGGCCTGAAAGACAGGTCCAGCAAGGTCAGACTCCTAGATATGATGTACACCAGACAGAATCAGTTTGTTGGCATTACTATGAGTTAATCAGTTATTTCTTTTAACTCAGCTTTCAACAAAAATTTAAGCCATGACCAGTAACACAAATATGATGCAGACGTATCCCAACCATTTATGCATTTTGGTAACCATGGCGATGATAATCGTCAAACTGAATGATATTTCGGTGGTAGTATGAGTTAACCAGTTGTTTGACTCACTGGATCATACATGAAGCCATTGACCCCATTTCCTGTGGACAAGACCACCATGGTGGCGCTGCCATACAAGGCGTATCCTGCCGCCACAATCTCCGTCCCTGGCTTCAAGACATCCTTCACTGTGGGCGGCCCATCTCCATTCTGAAACACATTATCTCAATGATCTGAATCATTTTCAAAAAAAACAAAAAAACATCACCTGGCAATGTGAATCACATGTTCCAGAAACATCACCCAGCAATCTGACTCCCATGTTCTATAAACAACATCCCCTGGCAATCAAACATTTCAGAAGCATCACCTAGCAATATAAATCACATTTTCCAGAAACAGTATCACTTGGCAATATGAATCACATGTTACAGAAACATCACCCGGCAATATGAATCACATGTTCCAGAAACACCATCACCCAGCAATCTGACTAACATTCAACAAACATCACGTATCAAACATTTCAGACACCAGTAGAGGGATAACATGTCAGTCAACCCTGTGCAAAATTACTTCTGACATAACCTAAATTTTAAACTGCATACTACATTCAGTAAAAATATTAATCATATTCTCTATGACTCATGGATGTGACCAAAATACTGTATTAGATTTCAATGAATTTCTATGACATGCTGTGAGAGTCAGTGTGGCTAGACAATGCTTTGTACAGCTACATATCAAGTATAGCACATGCCATGTTGATACAGGAAGAACATCTGTAGGAATACAAGACAAATGTCCACAACAAGCATGGTGAGTGCTGACAGACCGATGATCATAATTGGGGTTAATCTGTGATCTGAACCCACCTTCCTGTAAATACCAAAGATGGAACCAATAGACACGAGGCAGTCAATGTTGGAGGAGCCATCAAGGGGATCAAAACACACAATGTACTTTCCCTGGAATAAAATACAGATTCATAGTTATCAAACAGATATTGAGAGATATATTTCCTCAGCGCTACATAATAGCACTTTGTACAAAATAACCAGCAAATAATTGCCTGATAAAATCATGTAACTATTTCTCAGTGTTCACTACTGATATGACATGTTTATCATAACAGAATTCACAAGGGTAGTGCCTTCTATTTTAAGCCACAGGTAACCTTGCCTATTGACTACAGGTTGCTGGGCGCCCATTCTAGACTAGGGCCCCATTCCACAAGGCGATTGTAATGCTAAGATGATCACAACTGCCATACTTTAACATACTTTCAAAACTAATAGCGCTACAATGGACCCTGATCTGTAACTACATACATCAAACACTTGTTTTCTCGAGGGAATCATTCATTAGATGTTTGGGCTAACCCCTTGCATATTAATGTAAATCATTAAATTTTTGCGAGTATGATATTTTTGCAAAAATTGCGAATGACTTGAGCTCGCAAAAATATCATGACGCAATTTGCTGGCAAGAAGGCAATGAATAATCAGCAAACAACCTGTCATATCTTCGCTTTATTATTCACCAGTTCATATAATCAACAATAGATCTAGACAATACATATATTAAGCAATGACAACAACGTTAGGAAAACATCACTGATTGCATACATGCGGATGTACTCCACTGAATGGTGTTAAAGATTAGCGACAAACTTTAATATGTGATTGGATTTACCTCGGATAAAACTTTCAGATGCAAGTAAGCTTTGAAACTGTCAGACTAAACTATGTTTTGAGAATTAGGCAAGTCGCAAAAATATCATGACGTAAAAACGTCTGTTGGTCGCCACTCACAAAAATATCATAACACAAAAATTTCGTGATTTACAGTATTTTATTACTTTCTTTAATGGAAATTACCCTTGATAATGCATGTAAAATCCTACTCAGAACTAAGATTCATGAATAATTGCATGTGCATGGTTTACATCCATAGGTATAACCACTCACAGAGTTTTTTCACTTTTAAATGTCTTTTAAATATTCAGTGTCAAGAAACACCAGTATATAACAACTCCTTCATTCTATTTTTTTGTAACTTTGCATGAGATAAAATGATTCAGTACCTGCAGCTTTCTACAGGAACATACTATTTTCCTGACAACTAATAGTGAGTGAGTGAGTTTAGTTTTACATCGCACTTAGCAATATTCCAGCTATATGGTGACAGTCTGTAAATAATCGAGTCTGGACCAGGCAATCCAGTGATCAACAACATGAGCATCAATCTGCGCATTTGGGAACTGATGACATGTGTCAACCAAGTCAGCTAGTCTGACCACCCGATCCCGTTAGTCGCCTCTTACGACAAGCATAGTCACCTGTTATGGCAAGCATGGGTTGCTGAAGGCCTATTCTACCCCGGACCTTCACGGGTGTGACAACTAATAGCTATTATTGATGGTATGTTGGCCATAAACATGATAAATATAGCTGAAATTTATGTCATATGAAAATATATCCAGATGACAGAGGTGGCAAATGCAAGATGTTTGGTGGAGAAACCATGATGATCTGGGTTAGAACTGGTTCTCATGCTTGCCATAGTTCAAGGTGGTGGGGTGGTCAGGCTCACTGACCTGGTTAACATACGCCATCACATCCCAGTGGCAAAGAGTGATGTTCATGCCACTGGACTGTCTGGTACAGACTGACCCCATATAGCTGGAATATTACTGAGTATGAATTATCTACAGTGATGACAAGCACATCCTATTAAAATGTGCAGACATTCTCCAAGCTGTATATAATTTCATATGTGACCGCCTTCACTGAATACTGATCACTGTTTACAGCAATGATGCATCTGGATGAAAAACCTGAAAAGTACCAGTTGACAGGAAGACCAGCTAAGATAGATAAATGCTCTGTTAATCAGGATCTGAATTATAGATACTTTACTTCACCTTTACAAAATGAAAGGTAGCCAGTTTTCAGAACACTTTGAGGGTAAAACTGGGAAATGTTAGTTAAATTGTCTTCAGGTATAGTGAAGTGCAAACAACCTTATAGTTTTTGTTACATTCCCAGATGAGATATAAATTTATACATAATACAATGACAGAATAATGATTTTAGCATTTTGTGGTTTCTTTTGTAAATTACTTAGTTGTTGACAACCTCTTCATGGGGCACTGAGGCGGAGCGACTAATGTTTCTTGCCAACGGTCTAATTACGAAATCAAACTGCAAATTGGTCAGCGCCCGCTCCGGTTCACATTAGCAGAATTTCTTCACCTAAACAGTCAGGAGACCAGATGCCCATCATATGCCATTTTTTAAAAATATCCATGGTATACCTTGTCTGATCGTAACAAGATATCCCAGTAGTGTATTTTTTTATTTCGGATGCTTGGATAGTACAGTGACTGATCCAATTTCATCCTATTTCTGTGTTTTTTCCCCTCGATATTTAATCACATTATGTGAAAATATGATGTCTACAGGCACGTAGCGAGCCATTTGTTTCTGTCCGAAAGACTGTAAAGCTTTATATTCAGATAGTTTTGAGTGTTGGCCCAGCTGTGATAGCAAATATCATACGTAAATTTTGGTAGCTATGGTAGCTACCCTGGTTTATTATCTATGATAATAAAAAGACACAGTTGATTTATCTGAATTCGTAAACTAAAAACAATGACTTTGCCACTGGTAGAGAAATCTGAAAATTTTCTTACGTAAAAAAAACCCTGATTACACCTATTCTCCCAAGTACACAGCAAATGCCTGTATTTATTTCTTATGTAACGAAAATAGTTTCAGTGTTTTCAGGCTGAATGCGACACAGAGATTATATCTTCCTTGCTGTAACTAGCTTTTGATGGTGTAAACCTACTCGTGTTATTTGTCATCATTCTCTTGCTGGTCAGTTAATGAGTTTATAACAGGTATAATGAGTGGTAATAGCACTCAGATTACTCAACAATGGTTCCCATTTGGCATTTCTCCTGTCTGGAGTAATTACTCAACATTATAAATTAAGGCAAAGTGGCAAAGTGTAGTGGCAAATGTATTGTATGTTACATATGTCATATTTGGGATTTCACTTTCTTAGTAAAGTACAAATTCTAGTACTTTTTTTGGTTGAGTCCCATCCGGGATTCGAACCCGCACCCTCAGAGTCAGGCACCTAATCGCCAGCACACAAAGTCAGCCGCCTAGCCCGCTCAGCCACCGCGACTTCCACAAGTCTGATGCGGACATCATACAATTAGTTGCCAGATGTGCTATCTTGGGTGACACATCAGATGTTTATCAGGTTTTCACCAATGTGAAAGACGTGAAACGATGTGTTACTTTTTCGCAAATTAGACTGTTGTAAGTCACACGAAACAGAGCAGGATTATTTACCAGCTTCAGATGAATGGAATATCATTCTTTTATGTGGATATTGATGGATACATTCCCGAACAAGGTAGTAGCCTGACATTGTTGCTATAAAATTAGTCTGTTTTACATTCATTATTTTCATTTTGTTTTAATTTATTTGTTGTACCATTCAGCAGAATCTATATGACAGAAAACACACACTAGATTGCGTATGTGTGTGAAATAGGATCCACATTGGCAGTCTATACATTCTTTAAATGTTACAGTCATGCTAGAAATTTACTATAAGTATAAGCAGACAGTGTGTTCTTTTATTAATTTTCAAAATCATACAAATATGACAATAAACCTTTTAGGGTTATGAGACAAAATATTGAGATGTACATTGGCTTCGTTATTTTTCCATCCTAATAGTTTTTTACCATTTCTACCACTGGCAGATGATTAACCTTCAAAGTGTTTCATTTCTTTTCATAATACATTTGTAATGAAGTAAAAATGACTTCACCTTAGTTGATCTGTCTATAATTAAATTCTCAGTTGCACATACGGACTGTGCAGCAGAGGTTATGAACCAGTCACAAATTCTGGGATATCATCCGGGTACTCATGGGAGAAAAACAATAACAAAAAATTTAACCAGTCCACGGAAATTGCTTCGCATCAGTGCCCCTTTAAAAGTGAGATACACTAGTGGTGTTACGATTAAATGAAATAATCGAATAAACAAGCAAGCAATCGATCACATTTTCCCCATAATCAAATACAAACAATTTGGGAGCTACTGTTTTAGTCTTTGAAACACTTGGGCATGGAAGATTTTCGAAGTTGTCAGGGTCTGAAAACTTGCTAAATTCCTAGAAAACCCACTGAAAGTCATGATTATTTCTTGAAGATTCCATCAAGTACATCTTCATGATGTCATCACTTTGAAGTACAGTGGAAGCTGTCTAAACTGGCACTCATTGGGACTGAAGAAATAATCCGGTTTAGACAAAGGGCCGGATTGTAGAGCTGATAATAAATGTATGAGCCACGAACGGGGCTGAGATTTTATGTCAGTGTTGACAACATGCCGGATTGTACAGATGTTGTTTTTTTCTGTTTCCAACAGTACTTTAGTACAATATGCCTTCAAAGATCATAATCCATAGTCGTGTATTGTGATGAAAAGCTTTCATATCTTATTATCAAATGAGTGTACCATCAAAATAAGAATTTACAACATATCGATGCCTGAGTGTGGAAATGGGTCAGTGTTGGACGAAAATAGTTTCAGGTCATCAGTGTCCATCCCACAGGAAGTACTGATTGTCAGTCAGTTGCCTAGCTGATTAGAATGAATGCTGGTGATAGTTTCTGCAAGAGAGAACCTGAATTTATAGTCCACCAGCTTCAGGGGTGTAGAGTAGGTAAGATCTTACGACAAAAATTCACGAAATGGATTGCATTAAATTGTTTAAAATTTGTTGCTCAGCATCCCTCAAATTTACTATACTGCAAATAGGACATGTCAAAATAACCCACATTGGCCTAACAGGGTATTCAGTGGGATGCATAACAGGGTATTCAGTGGGATGCATGAGAGGACATCCAGTAAAGCATGTTTACTTGTAAAATTGGGCAAAACTTGGAAAAAATACTAGCTGCTGAAAACAATAGATCAGACTATAGATGGCAATTAGGTCACTCGGCCAGGCATGATGATGGACACCTGGCATTAAATGCATGCGGTGCCCACTTGCACAAGGGGTCATCTCAAAGACATTGTGCTTTTTCATGTGTGTTGAATATATCTCATCTATTGATAAAAATCTAACAAGTCTTTCTTTCATGAAGTTCATATTTAGATATGTAAATTAGTATGACACTTCATACCCACAGAAAAGCATCATATTAAATGTCTCAAAATATATAGGTGACGTGACTACCTGAAGATCGGCAAGACTGGATATTGTTATATCTGTTAGGACATGCATTGTACTTCCCTATAGGATTATCATATTGTAGCTGATATCTCTCTCATCCGTCCTGATTTTGCTTTTGGGACGACCCCTCCTACCTGTTTCTTTTCATAGTGATAGTGAGACACCACTGTAGCTACATCCTCAGTAGTTCCAGGATAAATTATATTATTATTTTTCTATGTCAGCTATCAGTTATAATGAAGTTAAGTCTAATTTCAAAATGGACATTTAAAAAGTGTCCTCTGTGATACAATATCATCACACACTAATTTGCATGAAGCCATGGTGTGTTCCAAATAAGTTCATTTGGACTCTGAAAAAATCTGCATTGCTCAATTCTGCACTAATCTCTCCTCAGTGAAGTCCTTTTTTCATGTGTCCTATGTCCCTACTAGTGGAATTGTAGTTGGGCCAAACTTATTTTAACAGATATTTCATACTTTGGCATATCGTCTACATAAACTGTAGAGATGAACATGCAAAAAATTTTTTTTTTATTTCCAACAGTACTATAAATGACATTACTTACCTTTATTAGTTCTATATTCCTCTTTTCAAACAAAATATTCTCCTTGAGAAGATTCATTCATTGTCAAATCTTAACCACAAGTATGTCAAATTTATCACCTCCCACATTGCCTGACAAATATTTGAAAGACAGAAGCGGGGCTGATTTTGTGTCATTTTGGTGGAATCTGTCGTGGACTGGCCTACCTGTTTGTCAGTTTCCACTTCGATAACAGTTTCATTTTCCTCTGAGACCAGGAGGCAGGTTGTGTAAGAGGACTTGAGCATGTTGACAAACAAGTCATTGGACAACACATCCAGCTTTTTCACTTGGTCTCCCGTGGCATTGGCTGTTCCAGAGATCCCATAGCTGGAAATAATGTTTTACTGAAGTTCAGCGAATGGAGAGATTCCCATAACATATATACTGTCAACTACCAAAATGGCATTACTGGGAATAATATTATACACCATTCCAAAAAGGTAGGGGATATTCCATTTTGTGCGCATACCACTAGTCAGTGCCAATGCATATGAGGAGTAACATATATCCATCCAGATGTATCATTTCCAAAGGAATGGAATAAATTGTCACATTTTCCTTAATTCCTCTTCATCTCCTTCCTCCTTGCTTTCATCATTTGCTTTTTATCAGTCTTGTAAATCCGATATCCCCTACTTTTTTTCTAATGGTATATATGAACAAACTTTGTCCTTATGAAAGCAGTCAGACTGTAACAGCCAGTAAGATCCCATTTTCATTTAAAAGTACTTTCCTGCAAACTAAACACTAAAACAGTCAACTCAAGAGATCAAGTGACTAATCCAGCACAGTCTTCTCCAGTACATGTATACCAGTAGTTAGTGAGTGCCAAGACAACACTGATGCATATACACTGAGCTAATAAGGCTTTTTAACTCATTAAGGCCGAGAGCCGCATATATGCGGCAAATTAATTAGCTTCTCACAGAGAGAGCCGCATATTGGGGGTAATAAAAAGCACCTCTTATTCAGCGAGAGCCGCATATTGGGGGTTATGAAAAGCACCTCTCATTCAGCGAGAGCCGCGTATTGGGGGTTTTACATTTTAAATTCGTACATTACCTATAATTTCAATCAATTTAGCAGTAATGATCAAAGCTTAGCCTTTCTTACGAGAGAGATTACTTTCTGTGTTAATCAGAAGAACTATTAATGTGTTTTGATAACAATTGCTTGCAATGTCGGGGGAAACTCTTCAGAAATTTAGCCCATGCCCCATCACCTGTCATTTCCAATGTGACAGGTATCTCATGATACGATTGGTCATAGATAACAAATCAGGGACTATATTGAACAGTTATGATACAAAACGTCCTATTCGGGAACTTTGATGACGCCCATCCCATGACCCTTTGTCTTATGTATGGCAAAGGAATAGCATTATACAATATGTATGCATGTATGTTCGTATATTTTCTGCGGCAAACTGTGAATCTGTTATATGTAAGTCACAGACTAGCTTATTAGTACTCTCCTTAAAATATTCAGTATACACAAGCAATGTATCAGCAAAAACGCTTCTTTCATAGATTATTATGCATGTGCGTAAATTCTTCTTTACTGCCATTGACATAGATGTTTTGAACAATTTAATCTCTCACAATGGTATGAGAAGGACATCATTTGGTTTAAGTATGTCTTACATACAATGAAACGGACTGGCAAACGTCGAGACATCAAATGCAGATGTTCAAGCTGTGATGTGTTTTTGTGCGTTAACTGTTTTGAGGCCTACCATAAAGACTTGTTCCAAGGACAATAACGCTTTATGCACTAGTTGTGTTGTACAAATGGTACGGTATACCATTCTTGTCAGTTGTTGGGCACAATGTGTGAAGCCCTCGCGATACTGCTGGAATATAGCTAAAATCGCTGTAAAACTAAATTCACTCATTCTTTTCAATTGTTGCATTTCAGTCGTTATTCTTTCACATGTCCAAAATACTAAGACATGTGTGTTCACCATCTGAGAACGAATACACTCATCATAGTGTCAGTCTACTGCCATATGTCTTACGTGTTTTTTTCATACATCATTACAATAACTGATGTTATGTTTACAATACACAAATTGTTGCATGATACTTGATACAGCTGAAACACAACATAGCCATAGGTCAACGATAAAGCCAATAATCAATCTCTACCCTATCACTGTGTCCAAACGTGCTCTTCAGAAATTTAGGCCACGCCCCATCACCTTGCCCTTCCTATGTGACAGGTTCTCAAGATACGATTGGTCAAAGTATCAGCCAATATAATCAGTAACTGAGATATAATGCGTTACATTCGGGATATTTTATCCCTTCACATGACGGGAAGCTTTGTTTAGCATCAAGTAATGATAAATGTATCATGCAGTATGTATGTGTAGGAATGGTGATGTATGTTTGCAGCGTTAAGTTAAGATGAACAAAGTGACAAACTATAAATCTCTATATGTTCCATGTTACTTACACACCTATTGATACTTTCCTTGAAATAGTCAGTAAGCACAAGCAATGTATTGGCAAAAAATCTAGACGATTATAATGCAAGCCCCCCTCTTTTTAAACTCTATTACAAATAATATATTATAATTCAGTCCATACGATGAGAGAGACAGGAGGAATTTGTATATTTGTTCATCTCGTACGTACAAAGACCGCGTAGGTTTTGATAAAAATACAGCACACACTGGCAAAGGGGTATGAGAGATACAGGTAATAAATTACATGAAATGCTGTAATATATGTATTCACATCGGCGTCTTTCCCATTTACATCTTTACGACACAATTAAATAATCAGTACTTGTTTGTGAGACTAGACAGTTTCCTGTCATATCCGAGACCTGCCAGGGAAATCAGGCATGATTAGCACTAATTAGCCTCGTCGCAGCAATCAGGCAGACAGCGAGGGGTGCCAGGTGTTGGGCAGTGGAGCGGCTCCAGGGCTTAATGAGTTAAACCACAAAAGACAAAATGTGGCTTTCTCACCTTGTTCCAACACGTGCAAACAGGTTTCCCCAAACTCAACAGTAGGTGTGAAATATATACCATCATTTATTACCCTAGTGGTCCAAGTATGGGTAGTTGCATACTACTCGTACGTCACATTATGTGTCATAACGACTTGACCGGTGTTGAAACGACTTGACATGAGATTCTAATGATTTGATTAGATAACCTCTCATTTGATGGCCTCTCAATTACGTCACATTGTGACTGAACTTCATTTCCATTCATAACAAACACGTGAATTCATTCATTCCACAACTTATATGCAATGATTGCGAGTCGAATTGAGACATTTATCTGTTGAAAAATATAAACGCAATGTTTCCACCAGTGATGTTAGCTAAGTGAAGCAACTACAACAGGATGCTATGGAGTAGTTTACTATAGGAGGCTGCTGTCTGAGGTGATGACAACTGACATGTATCATGACGTCGGTTACCAAGGGGGCAGAAGTAGTGACGTCATTACAGTGTGACATCATCCAAAAAGTGTACAGTAGTACAGCAGTCTTCGCAATTTCTTTCTGAAACCTGTTTCAGTTTGAAACCATAAAAATATCAAAATACACTATTTTGTCATTTTAATGCATGTAAAATGTGGGTAATAAATAAAATCCACACTCAGTCTCATTACATACAAATTATATGAAACTCATGACCTTTTGCTCGGTCAGATACCATAGGAAGGACACTCATTTTGTATAATTTGTATGTAATGAGTCTGAATGTAGTATTCTCTATGTATGTATTCACATACATGTAGTTCCTAAGATACGTCCAAAACAACTTCCCCTCCACACGGTATGATTACAAGCAATCTTATTAGCCAAGACACTGAACCAACAGCTCTATCTATCTTATTTCCTTATCTACAAGATTGTCTGCATCCTTTTCCTGTTTTGCGTCAACTGCTGGTCACATTTAATATTAGAAAGATATCTTTATTCATTTTCCTGCTGCTGTGGATATGTATGCATAAACAATGAGATGAGATAAACAAGCTCTTGCCTTACATTCACAAAAAAATACAGGTCGGTTTCTCTAACTATATCATAAAATAAGATCTTTCCAAAGCAAAGCAACTTAAAGCATAAGTTTATTTCATCATGTATACCAGTGGTCTGAATTTTAAAATTAAACAAAAAATAGTGACATTTTTTTTCATTTTGCAATCATTAATTATATTCCTTGCATACGTTATACAACAAACAAATCCTCTTCAATCAATAAAGGATGCAGCCAGGACCAAACTGCCCTATCTACTTTTAAGCCCACTCTTGTTGCCTGGTTTCCAGTCTTGACACTAGCTTCCTCCACCATGCTTAGTCATCCAATAATCTGTTGAATCAGCAACATTTCATGACCTTGACATTACAGTATATTTAGCATTACTTTTATTACACACGGATTCATCTTGGTCTGGTCATCTTGGGTAATAATCAGTGTACATAAACATTATGTACATCTGAAGATACATCAGGGCCCTAAAATTACATTCCATTCATAAACTATGGTTGTATGCCCTATAAAAGATCTAGATTACAACTGTTCTTCAGGAACACATGCTTGTTTATACGGGATCAAATGGTCATGCTTGCTGGCTTATTTGACACATTGTTCTACTGCTAGGGCTGTGTTAAAACAAATCTGAAAGTATAGTAAGTGGGTGAATATTGACTAAAGCTACATCAAATATTTTCACCAAGTCATGATGATTTGCAAATAAAATTGCCTGAATCATGCAGACACGCAAATAAACTTACAAATGTTGATTTACACTGTAAGTCTATGAGCCAGACCACTCCCAAGGAATCAGACACTCCATCTAACTCAGTACTCTGGTAACGTATCCTTACCTCAATACTCTTGGTAAAAAAAGCTAACCCCAAAATAAAAACCAATACTGGGCATGTCTCATCACAACATTGGTGGATGTGCAACCACACATTAAGTATACACTCCAAGTCACACTATTTCCATAAAAGTATGACATTGACATTTACTGCATACTTGAGTTTTTTGTCTCCAAATGAACGATGAATTGCAAAAGATCTGAAGATTGAGAATAGTCTTTCGCAACGCATTGATCTCATTTGGGGACAAAACGGAATGTAGCCATAATGACTCATCAAAAGTCTACATACATGAATGACAAATACTTTCGACAGCTTTTTCGAAGACTGCTGTTGAATTTCACTGTTTTCAACATTGGGTGACTAATGGTTTCTGAGAAGATTTACATGAATCAGATTAAACTTAGTGAATTTGAGCGAGTGAGTTTAGTTTTACGCCACTTATAGCAATATTCAAGCAACATCATGGCAGGCTACAGCAGAAATGGGCTTCACACATTGTACCCTAAAGGGGAAATGAACAAATCAACAATTGAAGATGAAGTTCTAAACAAGTTTCAGGTAATGGCACAATATAAAGTCAATAACACATCACAATTGGATTCATTTGGGAGATATATTTCCAAAGCCTTTTCAAGGCAAATATTTTTTCAGATCCCTTAAATTCAAGGCCTTTTGCAGTCCTGTGCACAACTCTGAATATCAGTAAAATGAAAAATCAGATGAGTAAGTGAGTAAGTCAATGCAAGTGACTCCACAAATGGGCTTCATACATTGCATCTATGTGGGGAATAGAACCTGAATCTTTGTCGTGCTTTAACCACTTGGCTACCCCACCGCCCCAGTGAACTTTGAAGCATTTGACATGTTATGACACAAGAGCTACTCGACAAATTCATGAAAACCAGAGCACTGCTTCTGTGGACAATATGTTTTCATGCATAGAACATAAGATGTGAATTCTCCTGAACCATATGGCAATAAATATGATTAAATACACAAGTAACTATACCCTGTCATATTGCTGCTAGTAACAGATCAGACTGTGCCCAAAACGGGATTTATTTATGATATTGTTTCATCAGTCCCTCCTGGATTGCGCGATTCTGCATTTGCAGAAAAAATCGCGGAATTTACCTTTCATTGCACAAAAACGTATGGTCCGTGGAAAACGCATTTTCTTGCAGAATCCGTGCAGAATTTGCCACCTTTCTGCCATGGAATTTGCTTATTTCAAAAACTGAGTGAAAATGGGCTGACAGACGAAATGAAAAGTAGAGTTAATATAAAAAGTAGGATCGGTTACACATAAAACGAACTGACATATTTACTGTCGCAACATTTTCAAAATAATGATGATTAAAGATACTTTATTAATAAAGCAAGTTTTGGGCATCTTTCAAATAATATTAGATGAACTTGACACTGCAATTACGTTCTCAAAATCCATCATTTTGAAAATTGAAATCATTGCAGATTTAGTTTAAGTATAAAATTGTTATTTGCACGAAACAGGAAGTTGTTGGTCTGAATCCAAGTTACGAATGAGAGGAGAGAAACAACTTTCAGCAACTGTTTAATTCTTAAACACAGAAAAAGGTGTGGGTGCTTTGTCATCAAACTTACTCAAGATGTGATGTGTACTGTTGACTTAACTTTATATCTGTGTTTGAGAATTAAACTAGGAACATCTGTATACTGGTTTTGTTGTTTTTCCTAAATGTTTTAACTGCAGAATGTCGTGCAGAATATTGAAAAATAGGGTGCAGAATTTGCTTAAATTTGCCACAGAATTCTTACAAATTTGCAGCAGAATCCTGGAGGGACTGTTTCATTCCTGCTGCGGTTCAATAAAACTAATAAAAATAAGAAAACCTCCAGAATCATGAGTGATTTTACTTTTATGCTGCTTTTACTTTTAGCAATATTCCAGCAATATCATAGCAATATCATGGCAAGAGACACCAGAAATGGGCTTCACACATTTTACTTATGTGGGAAATACAAACCTGGACTTCGGCATGACGAGCATACGCTTCAACTACTAGGCAACCCCACCCCTCTCCCAGAATGAAGAGTCCAACACTCTGATGACCGGTGTTTAATAAGTATGTGTCAATGAATCAATATGAAATTCTGAGGATACCAGGTGTTTTTTTGGAAGGTGAGCATACCCTGCCCCACCAGTGACACCCATCGCAAGCACATGTAAAGTGCTTAACCTCACTGCTTGTTTTTTGCTTAAATATTCCAGCTATATGGCAGCAGTCTGCAAATAATCAGTCTGACAATCCAGTGTTCTGTAAATCTTTTGTCTGACTATCAAGTGGTCTGCAAATAATCTATCTGACAATCCAGTGATCAACATCATGCACATCAATTGGGACACGATGGCGTGTGTCAACCAAGTCAGTAAGCCTGACCACCTTATGTGGTTAGTGGCCTCTTACAACAAGCATGGGTTGCTGAAGACCAATTCTACCTCGGATCTTCACAGATCATACACTTAATCCTACAATGGCTATGTGGAACGCTTGAATTTGATTGGTCAATCAGACGGTATCAATTTGGATTGAAACTGCATCTGATTTCACAACACTTCACTGCACATGTATACAACATTGCTGCACTACTTCACAGCTTCAACACCAACATGGCTAATATCAACGCAACAGACGTGATGTAAATGCTTACAAAACTTTTATAAAAATTCGAAAAAATGCAATTATTTGATTTTCCTTCTGCAAATACTAGAGAAACCCACAATCATATTACCTTCTATTTTAAAAATACTCAAACTCAATTACAATACACCTTCTATTTTAAAAATACTCAAACTCAATTACAATACACAGCCCCAAACATACACAATATCCAACTTGTACTTGTATAAATCAGAAAGCCCTGTCAACATACGTCCCTATCTATAAAAAATATGCAGCAAAACATGAGTAAACATATATATATCTGGTAAATGATATATTTGTTTCCGTTTGGAATGGGAAATTCACAAGATAACGGTCAAGCGAAACACCAAATTTATGTCACTTATACACCATCATGTCCTGTTGCATCGTAAAAAAATAGATTTAAAAAATTGCACCACTAGAAATCTGCTCTTTGCTAGCTTCTCTGCAAAACTGTCACTGTTGGAGATCTATGTTCCAACAGTTTGAAAAAAGCTTGGCAATAATCCAGTCACAAGTGATGAAAACAATGTTCCAAGGAATCCAAAGTTTGTAGCATGTACACAAAGCAGTACTGTCACTCTTTCGTCGCATGCTGTGGTGGAGACACATGCGTGAAATCATGATCGACACTCATCGGTCATAAACCGTCTTTGATAAGTTAGTGGTCGTAGATCGTTCAGGAAAGGATATAAGCTTCAATTCTGCAGGGTTCAGATTTGACAGCCAGTCAACTATTTTCCATTGTCACTTCAAATTTCACCCTTTGCATGAAACACTGTCTCTTTTCAAACCCATTTCAAACTGTCGCGCTGTCAACAACTACTTCCAAGAACATAAGTAGGTCAGATGATTCAATTTTGTGGCCAGTGGTGTAGAGTACCACAGCACACAAAACAATAGGTTGGTTTTCAGTTGTGTAAAGCTGCGATTATATAAATCAAGCTTTTTGGTATTATGCTATTGCATTGAATAAACAGTACTTTCTCTTCTTTTTTCTTTGGACAGAATATTTTATATGTCGCAATGTTGAAAAAAAAAATACTAACAGCACCTAACACAGATAAATTAAATTCACCTCTCGTCCCACGCCAGTTTACGTAGTGCCTTCCACGGAATGGAGGAGTTCAATTTTAAATCGGTTATGGCAGAATGTGGAACCAAATGAGTAGCGTGTTGTTTCAATGATTAATTTAGAGACTATCAATACTGCATAAATTTCATTTAATTTCCCAGTAGAGTACATTTATCTCCTAAATATCCACAGGAACATAAGTAGATACAAAGAGTATCATGCATCAGTGAGTGAGTAGATTTTAAGTCACATCGGCCCTATTTCAGCCATATCATTGACTAAGTTATTATGCATCAGACAAAATCTGGGTAATTGAAAGAAATGTTTATCACTTTTCTACCTTTCAAGTACTATAAAACCTTTAAGAAGTCTTTGAATGCTTTATTCCATATTAAATACAAGTGGTATGAAAAACATCTATACAGATCTGGCATTGTGCATTGAGTGAATAGTACACTAACCTGCAACAGTTAGTGAGTATGGTTTTAGGCTGCTTTCAGCAATATTCCAATATTATCACAGCAGGGGACACCAGAAATAGGCTTTACACATTCTGTCCATGTTGGGAATTGAACCTGGGCCTTGAGCATGACAAGTGAATGATGTAACTACTTAGCTACTCCACAGCCCAAACCTGCAATATCTGTCTCTTTACTACACTGAGTAAATGATAAAACAGTCCCAACAATTCAGTCAAAACATGTAAATGTGTTAATAAATAAAACCTGACCTTTCATGAAATATAGGCCATCAATGTAAACAATGCCTGGCACATTTAAGTGTTTACTCTCTCTTTGCCAAGGGAATATTGTCAGTGAGTGAATACGGTTTTATGCTGCTTTTGGCATAGTCTGTCGCACAGACCCTGAAGTATAAATATCCAAGAAAGCCCATGCAAGTCTAGAAAATGTGGCAAGTCTAGATTTCGATAGCTTCTGAAAATGAAGAAAGTCTCAGGGCTCCATTTCATTATATTATTTTTTTTTCACTATGAACGTTTTTTCAGTAATATAACAGGGGAAGTATGTGTGTGTGTGCACGAGGGAGTTGGGGGTGGTAAAGAAGACGAGAGGGAAGGACACTAGAAATTTCCTTCACACATTGTACCCATGAGTGGAGTCAAACCCATTTCTTCAGTGAGAAGAAGAGGCACTTTAACCATTAGGCCACCCCACCGCTCCCCACTGTCACTCATGACGTTGAAAGGATTTTGCAGGTTCCAGATGTATAACTGGACTGTTCATAGGAGAATCATTTGCTACCTTATTGGTAAACACTGGGCTATACAACTTAATTTGTACTCAACAAATGAAAACAAGATGTACAGATTCAGGTACGGCACATGTAATTATTTTCAGTCAATAACTGATCCCACATTGCAAATCCATTCATTCTGTATTATGTAGAACTTATATCTTCAAAGCCTTTTCAAGGCAAATGAGATTAGTGCCTACATTCAAGGCCTTTAGTAGCCCTGTGCATATCATATTGTGCACATCCTATCATACATTAGTAAAATGAACAAACAATTCATAAAGTGCAATTTTGAATCAAGGTGAAGATACCAATCAACCCCTTAAGATCCAGGTAGGAACAGGTCTTCTTTCAGTAACTCATGCTTGTGACAAGAGTAGACAAACAGGATTGGATGGTCAGACTCACATACACATGTCCCAGTTGCATAGATCAGTGCTTATGATGTTACTCACTGGATCATCTTGTCCAGATTTTTAATTAGTTAAACATATAAGGACACATAACAACAAACAAACACAACTGATAAAGAAACTTGAATAAATTATGCTAGCTTGTCAATATCCATGTACTTGGAAACAGAGCCCCATATAATTGAGGCGACTTGAGTGTCATTGCCCTTTCCTCTCCTTATCAATACCCCAGTCCACTAAGCCTGGATCACTGTGGGCCACATGGGATAACAGGTGTGAACTTATAGGTCATCAGCACCCTCTGATGGTATTGGAAGATTAGCGACCATTCATAATTTATGGCTGGTGTGTGGGGTGTGATGATGATTTGTATGGAGTTGCATGCACAATGAAAATGACCCTCCATAAAATGAATGTGCAAAGTAAGTGACCCCCTACTTGTCATGTACAAAATCAATGTCACACCCCCAAGAACAAAATGGGTGACCCCTCTTAAAACCATCATCATCTCTCTCTCACACACACATGCACGCATGCATGCACAGACATGGAGACGCACACAGCCAAGTAAGAGCTCTGCAGGTACCCCTCGCCCCAATCAAAAGACAGAATTACAAACTGATATGCCTCCCTCACCTTATATATACATTCAATAAACTAGAACAGGCGTGAAAAACAATTAACAAACTTATTTCATTGTTGGAATAATACACCATAATATTATAAGGTGGAAATATTCTATGTAGAAAGAGTGGGGTACGTGCGGAACTCTTTCCCACAGCCATAAGCTATGAACGGTCTCTTCAAGGCATGGGTGATCTGTGAGTCTGACACCTGATCTTTACTCACAGTATCAATCACCTGATATTTTGGCCCAGTCTTGATTACACTTAAAATATTGCAGACTGCGGTGTTACAGACAGACAGACAGACAGACAGACAGACAGACACACACACACACACACACACATCGCACGCCTACAACCTCAAGCAAAGTTTTATCAGTAGATAATATTAAACACAAACATAGGGTTCAAAAGCCAAGGTGAAGGTCGCCCAAGACACTTTTTTGAGTATGATTTACTTTCGTGATTTCACAGAAAACTTCATAACAGTTCATTTACTTAGTGAATTATTGAACAATTAGTTCAGTGTTGGTAATCATCAGAAATGTCGAACACTTACAGGTGATGTATCCCCGCTTTCCTCACAGCTGATGAAATGGCCTTGATGGCTGTGAGAATGGCATTGATAAGTTGGGTCAGGTCGCCTGTCGCTTTTGGGAACTGTCTCTGCGATTCTAGCACAAAACGCGTGAGCGTTATGCAGTCAGTATCAATCGCGCTACCAGTGGAAGTCATGTTGAACTCAGTCAAACTGCACGAGGCCTAACCAGACCTTAGTCCCAGCTCTTGTAAATGTGTGCAAAATGCGCTGTGTCACTTGGTTGAATGTGCCCACGAAACGGTCATGTGACAAGTGGCGACAATTTTATTGGATAAGAGGGACACACCTCCGGGATGTAACCTTCACGTGCCACGTGCAGTTGAAAATAGTAAACAAGTGCTCGAATGACGAATTAAAGATCTTTTCCTTTACCTTTATTGCATCATTGATAATTTTGAGAAAATATACCAGCTTCTTACAATACACAAACAAAAATGTAATCAACTGTTGTCATACTAGTCTAATATTTCGGATTTCGTGTATGGAAGGAGATAAATTAATCTGTCATGATCGTGATCAAGACCAGGGATTATTTACAGATAGTCTCCCTGTCTAGGCTAACAACTAGACTCTGAAATGAACACATTTTACTGAAAAAAGTTCATATGAAAAAACGTAATGAAACGGAGACCTGAGACCTTCTTCATTTTCAAGGGTTTCAAGGGAATCTAGACTTGCCACATTTTCTGACTTACATGGACTTTCTTGGATATATTTACTCCAGGGTGTGTCAGACAGACAAGATCGTGATCCAGTTTCATAAATTAATACATGACTACCATGACGGTCTCATGTCATTATTATGTATTTTAGAAAGAGGTGTCATAATGATGTAGGTGGACAAACGAATAAGAATCTACATGATCTACAATGTGAAAATGGTTGTACAAGAAATGGCTTATAGTGTTCAGCAACATATACATTTTCATTTTCTCGCTTATATCATACATTACTAGTTTTGTTGTGAATATTTAGTTTGTTTAAAACCTGACATTTGGGATCACTACACTAACCAGAGGTTAACTACATATCTCTAAATGTTTATAATTTGTTATATACGTTTCTAGACTTAAGAACAGCCGGGTTAGACCTGATTTAGCAACCCATGCGTCTAGCGGTGATCGGATGTCGGGTGTTACTGCAGGTACCAGCTTGAGACTTGGAGACAGTTGGGTTAGACTTGCGGCAAATCTTCCTATATTCACATGTTTTGAGAAATGACAGATATAGGCCTAGCTTTAATTAACTGACTTAAATCATCTGCACTTCAAATATATAGATAGATTTATGAACGTGTAGTAGGTATATGTACCAACTTGTGACTTGGGGACAGCTGGGTTACACAGACTGGCTGCAAGTCTTCCTCTATTCACACGTGTTAAGAAATGACATGTATCTTTAATTGGCTTGAAGACATCAGCATTCCAAACATATAGACAGATTTATGAACGTGTAGTAGGTACATGTCAACGTAAACATTATTGACTGACACAGAAGCAAACATCGTGCTCCAAAACGATGGTCATGATTGCAAATCACAGATCCATTTCACACATGATTTATAACCTTGAAACTGAAACAGTATCGAACATATTGAACGTCTGCGAACACTTTCCACTTTGAACGATGTTCAGACTGTCTGTAACAGGCAATATGTGAGTGAACGGTCGTCGTTACAGGTTGCGTCAGTCAATGGTTGCCACGCGTGTTTGAGTCACGTGTCTGAATGTCAAGATATCATAGCTTAGACGTCATGACGATGGCTTTCCCGACGTATATATCTTCCTTAAGTATTATGAAAGATGAAAAGAAGAAATATCCCATTAAACTATATTAATTGAGAATACATACAGATAAAAGTATTATTTCAAGTAATGAAATACTAGTATTCATAAGTAATGTTAATGCAAGTAAAACACTTCCCAGTAATGATTTACAAAATAGTTTAAATAATAAACTAACGGACAAAAGAAACGATACAAAATCGAAATCAGTGAGATTAAAGGGCGACAATGATATTGTGAGACCACCATTGTGAAAAAGGAAAGTGAATTTTAATAGTAGGTGTATGGGCATCATATATTTACACTAACGTATGTGTATACTCCAGCCCCCGGAAATAACCGAACACACCAGTCTTACCTTTCATGTGTTTGAACATCTGTGTCTTTCTCCACATGTGTTGCAGTATCACAGCATCTGAGACTTTCTCCACATGTGCTGCCATATCTTTACACCCATGACATTCCTTACATGTGATGTTCCGTGGGGCAGGTGAACATACATGTACAACTAATAAATCCTATTCTCAGAAAATATTCCTTGGCAACGATTTGGATGTTTTCCTCGGAAGTCTCAACTGATATACAGTATGGTTCAAAATTATTGAGAATAGCTAAAGCATTTCATATTATTAAACGAGAACAAATCAGATAAAATTGAATGTATTGTAAAGTGAACTGACCTTTTCATGTTGTGTAGATAACAATTTAATATTTTATCAAGTCTCCTTGAGCTTCACGGCACAGTCTAAGACGGGTAGGCATACTTCCTATCAGAGAGGTTAGTGTCTCGTGAGTTATGCTGTCCCAGTATCGGACCACTTCTCTCTTCATGTCTTCAATTTTTGTCAACCCCTTTTGATTCACACATTCCTTCATCATCCCCCAAATGTTCTCAATGGGATTTAAGTCAGGACTATATGCAGGAAATGGTAATGCAGTCACATTTTTCTCCTGAAACCACTGCTTTGCATGTTTTGCGGTGTGTTTAGGATCATTATCCTGCTGCAAAATCCAGTCATTTCCATAAAACACATGTGCACTTGGAAGGAGAAAATTATCTAATATGTTAGTGTAGCGTTGACTTGTCAGATTTCCCTCAAACACACACAGCGGGGTCGTTCCTAATAAGGATATCCCTCCCCATACATGAAACTTTGGGCTGTATTTAGGTCGTCGATACAACGGTGCTGACGCAGACTTTGTCCATATTTTCACATTATTGGGATATACCCATATTGAGCTTTCATCAGTAAAAATCACATTTTCCCAGTCAAAGTTTTCATGTGCCAAACACCACTCAACACGTCTGTCTTTATGTTCTTGTTTCATGAGAGGAGAAGGAATTCCAGTCTTTTTCTCCCATCCAAGATCAATCAAGTTTCTTCTAACTGTAGATTTTGATACAACTGTTGATCCCCTTTCTATCATTTCATACCTGATGTTGGAGATGCTTGCCCTTTGCTTTTTAGACGCTAAAATTCCCAGCCGGACGCGATCTGAGAAGTCCAATTTTCTGGGTCTCCCTGCTCCTTTCTGGTGCCCAAAATCCTTTCCCTCTTTAAAATTCTTCCTAATCCTATACACAGTAGAAAGAGGAGTTCCTGTTCTCTCTGCCAATGTATTTACATCATCAATTCCTTGATTAAACAACTCAAAAATCAACCTTGTTTTATCTTCAGCAGAAATTGTTGACAGTGCTGAGGAAAATGACGTCTGCTACAAATTCAGGGGAGGTAACTCTAATTGTACTATACTCAGTAGGCCAAGATGAGTTACCTCCCTTATATCATTACTTAGTTTTAAGTATCAGTGAATCAGTTGAGGTGTTAGGATAGCTCAAAGTAAGAAGAAAAATTCTCAATAATTATGAACCAGACTATATATGATAATATATGACTATAAGAATTAAACCAGCCTACAAGTTAGTCAGCAGGATGAAGACTGGATTTCTAGTGGATGGTGCACTAGCATATATGATAGTAAAGATAAAAGACGCTCTAAACCTACATATCCGAATCCAGGGGTGGGGTGCATTCCCCCCTTTGTCCTGAAATTTTGTTAAATAAACATTGAAATTGGTTGCGCACACACACACAACACAAACACATAACACACGCATCACCACACGCACGCATGCGCGCACACACACACTCACTTTCTCAAAAGGCTGTATCCGCCCCTGACCTACCAACGATGTCCACTGAACATCTGATAAAAGAACACGTTGTCTTGGTCTTGTAATCGGAGAAAGCAACAGTGAGTCGAATGTGTATGATTTGCACACACCGATCTTTGTTATATTTTATGGAAACACCGATGAAGCGCCACATAAATCACCTATTATACCAAACTGTGGTATCATTGTTGGCGGTGGTTCTCATTTTCTGAACTGGAGAGGTGAAATAGGGTTTAATGTCGCGCTTAGGTTTGTTTGGCTTACATATATGTGCACGAGCACGTGCGTGCGTGCGTGCGTGCGTGCGTGCGTGCGTGCGTGCGTGCGTGCGTGCGTGCGTGCGTGCGTGCGTGCGTGCGTGCGTGCGTGCGTGCGTGCGTGCGTGCGTGCGTGCGTGCGTGCGTGCGTGCGTGCGTGCGTGCGTGCGTGCGTGCGTGCGTGCGTGCGAGACACTGAAACTGATCCTAGCTTCCATACTTTACCACTGAGAATCCCAGGTCCAGGTTTGTTTAGCACAACCACCGCCTGATTTTATCGTTATCATGTAGGGATGAACAAACTCATTTCTCTCAGGTGAGGCCACATGTGTCATGTGCGCTTCGTTGTGGGGCAGACTTTTGTTGTGACGTTCTAGAAACCCTCAGGGGTCAAGCTGTCAAACGCAGTCACCCATTGAAGGACACTTAGATCACTTTATTTCACTATATCCTTCAACCGTCCAATCAATAACGAGGACATTTTGTTCTTGTTGTAAACGCATAACCGTGTGTTGTGCCTGCTGATGAATATTAATGCTTTCTGTGCACTTAAGACCATTGTACATTTAAGGGCACAACAACCGTGTCAGAATTTAACATCTGCCGACATCTGAAGACTTTGACATGAACAAACCACACATTTCTGAAACTGTACTTTTCTGATCGCCAAGGACGTTACGATACTGATATCTTGCATTTGTCATGGCTTAGTTCACGATAATGTTGACGTTTAAACACAAGAAGTTAATAAGTGCGACGATAAACAACAAACAACAAACAAAAGCTTGATAAGTATTTGGTTTGCTGTCGAAACAGGTCATGACTGACTATTAGCATCATTAATGGTGTCCCAGTGTATACATTTGCAGAAACCCAATTCACCGACTGATTTATCAACATGAATTGATTAAAGTTACAAATATCCGAGGCTTGCCGATGGCATTTTTACTTTAATCAGCGATGTTATATTTGATATCAGAAGACACGAGGGTGAAAATATATTGCATCAGAATGAATTTAACCTTGCCATTAGTATTTAGCTTTAAGACACAATACAAGTAGCACTGTGATGTCATCCATTTTATTACGTCATACCATTGTCAGCAGTGTTTTTAGTGATGTCAAAGCATTGTGGGGTCATTAACATGGTGTAATGGCATTATGACAGTCCGGTTGTTGCGATATCTACACCAGCATTGTTTGTGATCATTATACTCTGCCTTGAGACTGCTTAGCCTAACCTGCAAGTTCGACCACTGTTGCCGAGAGATGAATAAAACCATCACTGCTCATGTGTTAGACATAGATTTTGATTGTATTGCAGTAGGAACACATTTGTACTTAGTTCACTTTAGTGAGTGAGCGAGTGTGGCTCAGTGCCGCTTTTAGGAATATTTCAGCAATATCGGGGCGGGTGACACCCCAAATGGGTTTCACACATTGTACCCATATGGGGAAGCGAACCCGGGCCTTGAGCCACGAGTCAACTACAAGGTTATCCCACCGCCCAAGTTCATTGTAGAATACAGTTGGTTTTTTTTTTTATATCATATTTGTTTTCTTTGTCTGTTTCACACCTACTTACGTATTTTAAGCGGCCATCACACAACAAACTAAACTCGACTCTGAGAGTGTGAACATTCCAACAACTCGCCACCAACATCAATTTCAGAGTTGTCAAACTGTTGTTGAGAATCGGTCTCTGGTCTCACCAACTTTTCCATTCGCTGTTGTCAAATTCGATTATTACGTGTGAGGTGTTGTCAACCTCGTGTTCTTCAGAAACGACCAATCACAGTCAACAAAACTGTCACGTGACCGCACAGATAGCGACGTGACGCTCAAATGACACTAAAGGTTGACAACATGTGATTAGCGTGTGAAAGCGTGAATTTGACAACATGTAAAATTTCAACTACATGTGTTTTCAAACTTTAGTTTGCCGCGTGAAGACCACTTTACAGACCGATTCCCGGTTAACGTTTTATTGTTAACGTGGTAACCTGCACGTGAAATAGTCACTTACTGTAATTGAATTTATACACTGTACCCGATGGCGTGGTGTGAACTATGGTGGAAAGTAGCAGGTGTGGCTAAATGATGAATGAATATCAATTTATCGATAGTGATACCACTGGCCCCTGTCACTCGCTGAATTTAACAGCATCATTGTTTAATGTACGACAATCCCACAAACCCCAGTGAATAGCAGCATCAAATAACACGGACTCTTTGCGTTTCTAGCGTTATTGTTACCTGAGTATGTAGTTATGTATTGATAGATTACTTTTATTGTTGTTAGTTTGCATCACTTTCCATTCGTTAATAGGGAACGACAAAATCAATCACTGACAATGCCAAATCAAAAAAGGCTACGGCCTATTTAACACAACTGGTTGTATGTGTCAAACGTTCATTGATTTGTGTGGAATTGTACCTAACGATGTTTAAGTGTCTCCAGTTACATATGTAGGACAACTAATGTGACAATTAGTGACTGGAACCCACTGGTTTTGTGTCACTAGTAGATGTGAGGAATAGTGCCTGTTACAAGACAATTCAAATATTGAAACCACTTTTTTAAAAATCTGTTAAAATTTTTAAAGATGTTTCAAAAGCATCTAATTGGATGTTGCTTCGTGCTCACTGTTGACAGTACTTGGAAGGAAAGTAGATTCTAGTGATGTGATCCTCATGTACAGTGTCACATGACCCTAGGTGCTGTGTCCGCAGCTGATTCCCCCATAGACTTTGAGTGAGTGAGTGAGTTGAGTTTGTTCGCCGCTTTTAGAAATATGGTGAGGAATCAATCCTGGGTCTTCGGCGTGACACGCGAACGATTTAACCACAAGGCCACCAACCGCTCTCTTTAGGTGACAATAACTTCATTCGTCATTTATTCAAACAGACATACTAGTATATAGTAAACGATCTCTTAGGATCCCACCTCTGTCATCTTTAAAGATGCTGACGATGAAAATGTCAAGAACGTGTACAAACGTGCTAAAGAGGAGACCATATTGGAAGAAGAATGTCTTTCCCCGGAAGGGTTAGGGGAGTGCGTCATGTTGCCATTAAAGAATCAAAGATGCCCAAAATCTGAGAAACAGAATTGCAGTCAACAAAAGTTACTGATTTTGTCCCATTTTTGTCTGTCTGGCCCTCCCATATCTTATCTGTAATTGTTCCCATCGACATAATCATTTACAGGCAGGTATCGCATCAATTGACTCATCAAAGGACTTGGTACCAGTGACGTATGTGGTGCACAACAGACGTATGAAATAATGTCACGATTGACTCTTTTCAGGCAACGAATGACAAAATTACACACAACGTTTACCTTTTTACAGTGATCGATACAGCAATGCATTTCCGCTTACTTCCACGTGCATTTTGCTCTGCATATTTTCTTGGTGACGTTTTGGCGAATATTTCATCGAAGAGGTTCAAAAACAAGGGAAAATTTTACAATTGCCCCGGTTTGGCGCTGAGATTGAAAGAAATAGTATACTTCTCTTCAAAAACATAGACTCACTTACAAATCTGGAACCAGCTGCAAACTTAATGCAGCTGAAATGCATGTGAAGATATAGTGTATCTGAACAGCTGTGTTGTGGTGTACGGTTTTGCTAAGAATTCGCCAATTTTCACGGATTTTCATCGTTTATTGAACTCACAATAATCTTCAATGTTAAAAATTTGTTTTGCAATACATTTGAACATGTGTAAACTTGACGTTTAAACAGCACTTCGTTTTTGTTGAGAACAGTTGCGTGTAGGAAGTGGCTCTTTTTACACTAGTGAGTTTATATCTTTGATGAAAAGTACAGTTTTTGTCGCATCTACATGAATCCAATATTCTCAAGAATCACCTGGGGACATCTGTTTTTGAAAAGTGCATTTTCTATGATTAATGACATTTTGTGTTTATGATAAGTTTATTATTAAGACACACAGAGTTGTAACTGTTACAACTTGCATCGAAAAGAATGTTAGATTCCCTCGGCTGGTTTGACATCAGCTCTTGTAGCGTGGCTATTAACACACCAGTATGCACAGAGGCGAAGTACAGCGAAGTCTATTACCTCCACGGCAGTAACAATGCTTGCTCCTAAAATTAGACTCAGAGCGCCCCCTATGTCACAGAAAAGTTCAAGCACCGAATACGCATATCTCTTCTCGATGCTCTGATACGTCATGGACGACAGATAGACGTCTACAGCCACATAGTTGCTTCTCCAGTATTCCAGTGTATCGTTGGTGACGTTTGCTAGCGTGGAGAGGTATTCATCTGTTACCCTGAGACTTGATGATGACCGTACGTTGAAGGACGTGTAGGAGCAGGTTTGTGGACAAGACGACTCATATTCTGCACGTGTCAACTGATACCTGGCCATTGTTGGAATCAAACACTGAAGAACTTGCAGCGGTGAACATATTTCTGCATTCCCGGGCATATATGTGTCACGACATGAGCAGTGTTTCAGAACATAGTCGGTGGCGCATTCAATGCGGCAAGCCTCGTGGGTGTAGGATTTGTTGTAGTACTTCAGGCTCTTGCTCCCACACCCATCCAGGCCAGTTGGTGACGTTGTCTTCTGGAAACATGATGTCATTTAGTAACTTGAATCAGAACCTGATTATACAAGACGCTGTTTCTTCACATTGATGCATTTGTAAGCAGTGGGTATATGAATGGATTAGTCACTCATTCATAAAGTAAATCTGAAAGAAATCTAATATCACATATCATGTCATGGTTAATAACCAATATCTAGTTTAACCACTGTGGAGGTACCACACGCACATATACATTCATACACAAAGTCAAGCCAAACCTTACCGCTAGCTCCACGCCAAAGAAGTACTGAGAGCCTGGGGTGACCGTCATTCCGATGTCGTTCATCAACAGTGGGATGTCTGGCGAATGCACCGCGACCTGGCAATGAACGATTAAATGAACACAGGAACATCACATCTACTTCTACGTTTTCAGAGTTTTAAATGTCTGCGTTTCTGGAGATTGGAGGAAACATTCATTTTACACGAGAATATTGTCAACACCTTACATTACCTTAAATCCCGGACCCTCAGTCTTGTGAGAACTTCTTATGAAGTCCTCTGATTTTGCATTCAGAAGCAACTGCAGGCCAAACTGCCTCCCCGAACCCAGGCTGGAGATACTGCCGTTGGCTGAAACAAATACAGGTAATGTATTAAATTGCATATTCCATTCGATTCTGAAAAAGAACTTCAAACCTTGGTTTTCCTATAATATTACTCAAAGAAGATGAGTATTGTGACGGAGACGCATTAAACAATGGCGCCTTGAAAAAAAACGTTGTTGATTAGAAATATGAGATGATGTGCTGTCATGTTCATATTTCCAATTTAGTTCGTATCAGTCAGTGTATACAGTGGACTGTGGACCCGAAAATATTGTTAGATTGTTTGAATCCACATTTATATTTTAACCCCTTTCCGTTATGAAGTGTTTACACAGACTCAGTGCCATGGACTATTTAAGAAAGCGTTTTACGTAATGGCTACTGGATGTGAGACCATTTAATATGTTTCTGTTTTAGCAAACGATCTGGAAATGAATCCGATCCACGATCTGCTTAGAAATTGATAAAAATTAGAAAGCTATGACATAGAACATGTTTCAGATAGAACTGTCTTTGACCACAAGACTCAGTGTCAGATACTGTCACACGACAGCAAGAACAAACATCTTTCAGTTCTGTGCTTCGGATGTAATCTGTTACAAGACAATGCTACCTTATTTTTCTTGACATAAGCGAAAAGAAAAAAATCTTTACCATTGAAAGAGAAGCAGACTCCCATCTCTGTGGTTGACGTGACCAAATGTTCTGTATCACACTGTATCCCCGCCCATTCACACTGAAAAGGAAATTGAACACACAAACATTAAACACAATCGGTGTGAACCTGATCATTCCCTTTCTGTGGTTCGAATAAAGAATCTCATTCGCAAGATTACAAATCAGAAACTTCTACATGACATTAACATTTGTCTCTAAGTTACACTGGCGGATCAAGAAGCTCTTCAGGGGGTTTGAAGACCATATTGAAGTTATTTAATGAATGTATTGTTGGAGGCAAGGCTGTGTGTGTGTGTGTGTGTGTGTGTGTGAGAGAGAGAGAGAGAGAGAGAGAGAGAGAGAGAGAGAGAATGCGTGTGTGTGTGTTTGTGTGTATCTGTGTCTCTCTGTGTCTGTGTGTGCACGCCCGTGTGTGTGTGTTCGTTCTGGGGGTTCGAAACAATACCCCATCCCACTTTGCCCACTTTGAAAATCCCAGGATCCGCCTAAATAAGAGCAAAAAAAGGAACCGTACCAGTTAATCCTGTTTGCCATTTATTTATCCACATTTCACAGCCTCTTTGAAAAAAATAACTGCAATTTGAAATAAGCTACTTCTTATGTAGGTGTATGTACCATTCCACTCACGCTCAACACAAACAGTCTTGCATGTGATACTGATGGCTGACTACACGTGTAAGGTAACACGATGTATTAGATGAACATACTAAGGTATGTATAGCACCAATACCCAGCTCAAAGGCACTACGATCCTGCCACATGACAACGCTACTTCACATACAGCACACGTCACTGTCAACTGTCTAGCCAATTCTAAGGTCCATGTTTAGCCCTGACCTTTCCGATCACCAGACCACCCGACAGAACACCTATGGGATGAACTCGATCAAAAGAAGCCTCAGTCACCTACAAATACCCATCGCATTTCCGGATGAGTTGGGAAGAATTCCGCAAGAGAGACATCATCGACTTATCCAGTCGGTGCCTAACAGTAATTGTTGCCAATGGTGGACATACAAAATACTATCCCCATCTTGCTGACACACCCGAGATGTTCCGGCTCAGACATTGCTATCAGTAACGCATGCTTATCGTAAGAGGCGACTAACGGGATCAGGTGGTCAGGCTCTCTAACTTGGTTAACACACGTCATAGTATCCCAATTGTGCAGGTCGATGCTCATGCTGTTGATCACTGGATTGTCTAATCGAGACTAATTTATTTACAGACCGACGCCATATAGCTGAAATATTGCAGAGTGTGGCGTAAAACTAAACTCACTCAATCACTCACTCTTGCTGATTCAAGTAAACCGACACACAATATATAAAGGCTACCACTGAAAACGCACGAAATAATTGCCCTTAAAAAGGAATAAATGTGTTTCTATTTTTGAAGAGTCTATTTGTCGCCTTGAATGTTATGAAAAAATAAATGAGGCATTCAGAATGTTATCGTTATCCGTTATCTATATAACATTATTCCAGAATATCCAACGAGGCATGTCACAAGGAGTGAAATTCCTATAACAGTAATATACTGCCAAAGGTATTCATGCGTAAATGCTCCTTACCCGAATAACAGAATCACTGATGCTGTGGCCATATTTGAGGATGGCTGCATAAACATCCTTCTGCTTCAAAATAGAAAAATCGTACCCAGTGTCATCAAATGTCTCCCTACTTTGGAAATCATATCTAAACACTTCGTGCACAGCCGCAGTTAAATTTAGAGGATCCATCTCTGATTTCTTGAGAACATTGGTGTTGCAAACAGTCACTGCTGGGAACTGCAGCTTCTGAGCAAACTTGACGTCGATGTCGACATTGACAGGCAAAGACATATAAAGCTGGATCTGTTTGGCGATGTTGAAGGCGGTGAAGGTGAGGCCGCCACACACGACAAGAAACCAGAAGCCACGTCGCAGCCTACTGAATGTGACGTCAGCAATCTGTTTGACTCCCTGCATGGTGATCTGGTCTGCTAACCTTAGCGGAGGAGGCACACGATTCTTTTCAGACATTTTAATCCTGGACAGTATCGCAGACAGACGAAAGCCTTTGAACGCAAAATTGTCGCTTATATGCGTTCACCCCTTAGCAGATTGATTTCTTCAGTGGATACACATTGCAGTTCTGAATACATCCATACCGCGAGTATTGTAAAATGGAATATATGCATTTAGCTCCATCATCTGAGACGAACAGCTCTAATCCAATGAAATGTTCGCATGCCGCTGATATTCTGAATGAAATGTGCCCATACAAATACACTAAAGCTTTCTTCACTGTTTGAGCCACACTATACTCTTGTGTGTCGCCCATCCAATAAAACGCACGGTACTTATCACCCAGGAATACGTATTTACCGTTTAGAGACAATGTTTGTAGAAGGACAATAGGTCTACTCATTACATATGTGCCCGATGTTGTGGACCACGTGTGTTCTGGAACCCGGTGTTCTACCGTCATCAAACCAATACCATAATGTGGTAACGGCACTATCTGTACAAATATCTCATTAGTGACAACAGAAATAGAAATCTAATCACTGCCCTACTGACACTCGTTTATCCATAAAGGCGACATGCTTCTTGGCAAGTTTGTGTTCAGCATATCAACGGTGTTTGGATTCCACACAAAACACGAGAAACTTCTGCTCGTCAAAACAGGCAAATTTCGAATACGAAAGTATTGATATCGCCTTAAGTGTGTTGTATCCACGTGCCTTGTATTTTATATCATACAATGTCATACTCATATGCATCCATATCCATAGTCAGACATACCATATATTTATATATGTGTGTGTGTTTGTGAGCGTGTGTGTGAGCGTGTGTGCGAGCGTGTGTGAGTGAGTGAGTGTGTGCGTGCGTGCGTGCGTGCGCGTGTGTGTGTGTGTTGCCTGCGCTTGTCTCACTACAATTTAGCAATAGCATTAAATATATTCTCCTAATATCGTGAAAGTCATGGTCCTTTCTCTGTCTCTATGATGGGTCAGTTTATTAGTTTGGGAATATGTGCTTGGCTACACGCAGGTTAAAGCGTGGGCCATGATTTGAAAACAATCCTAAGTGTGTCGTCTTTTTTGTGACAGCTCGATCAGTAGTCTCCAATACAGTTAAATGCGGTTTGACGTTGATATGCTTGGTTGATATGGTTGTCCCGAAATAAAGCTTGGACCTTTCGTATTCGCTTTGAAGTCATCAGTTTGTGGTTTTGTTGAATAAATGGATAACTCGGAGCTCTTCAGAGTGAGTGAGTGAGTGATTTTAATTTTACGCCGCTCTCAGCAATATTCCAGCTACAAGGCGGCGGTGTGTAAATAATCGAATCTGCACCAGACAATCCAGTGATCAACAGCATACGCATCGATCTGCTCAACTGGGAACCGATGACATGTGTCAACCAAGTGTAGCAGGGCGTGGAGTCATCCCACAGATGTATATTGATGACGATTCAATAGATGCCACACTTTGTCTGTCATGCCAGTTTTGTCAGTCGTGTCTGCTGACTATATGACGTGTCGGGTGCGAGATGTTCATGCATAGAAAAAGCATGCCGGTTTGAATGGACAAATCATATCGTGTTGTCATGGCTGAGTAAACACTATTGATTTTATGGTGTCCTCCCATTCTGCCTACATCTAAAAACAACACAAGTCATGGTCTGTTGGTCACAACTGTGTAGGCAGAATGAGAAAGTGATAGATACCTTACCTCCCCACAAGAAAAAGTGGAACAGTCTGGGTTTTATTTGTGTCTTTACTTACTTACTGTTTTCATATTGGTACCTATCAGTTAAAATCATTGAATAGACTGGTTTCTCTCTAATCCACCGTTCGTTTGTTCTTCTGGTTAATTAGTTATCTATATTACGTATGTTTAGAAAAACTGGCTTCTCTCTAATCCGCCCTTAATGCCTTTCTTCTTCTTCTTCTTCTTCTTCTTCTTCTTCTTCTTCTTCTTCTTCTTCATAATTAGTTTTCTCTATATAGTGTCTCTCTTGTCCACGTTTTATCCCTTTGTTCTTCGGGTTAAGTAGTTTTCTCTACTACCTATCTTTATAACCAGACTGGTTTCTCTCTAAATCCTTTTGTGCATGCAAATTACCCACAAAGTGGACATGATATATAAACTGAGTTTAACTATCTGTACCATTGCTGTTGTGGCCGGTTTACAGAGAGCTAAGTTTATCACTTCCCAGGCAGGAGGCCAGCAAGTCCTGTATGAACGGTTTTATTATGTCTGCAGGCAGAATGAGACGTAGGCAGAATGAGAGTAGACCGAATTTATTATTAAGACTAATGAGACTAAGCGATTAAACTCTATGAACTATTCCGGAGCTGATATGATCTTAAATCAAGAGCCTATTTAAAATACATACATTATTATCTACATTGCATGTTTCAGCGTCTGTTGGATGCTGAAATAAATATAGAGAAATAATGGTTATTTACAATACTTAAAACCAACTAAAGCAAACTAATTATATGCACAGATATACAAAGTATGTCCCTGATCCCGTTAGTCTCCTCTTACGACAAGCATAGTCGCCTTTTATGTCAAGCATGGGTTCCTGAAGGCCTATTCTAACCCGGACCGTCACGGGGCAAGATCTTCAGAAGGTCCTATGGGGTTACAGGCTGCATTTAAAACATATTATGTATTACATTTCATCCAAGCAATACTTTCCGTTTGTGACTGATCTATCAGCTTTCAGCAGACCTAAATGTTGCTATGTTCAGCTTCATGAGAAGAATATGAAACGTTACGAAGAATATATAGTCTGGTTCATAATTATTGAGAATTTTTCTTCTTACTTTGAGCTATCCTAACACCTCAACTGATTCACTGATACTTAAAACTAAGTAATGGTATAATGGAGGTAACTCATCTTGGCCTACTGAGTATAGTACAATTAGAGTTACCTCCCCTGAATTTGTAGCAGACGTCATTTTCCTCAGCACTGTCAACAATGTCTGCTGAAGATAAAAGAAGGTTGATTTTTGAGTTGTGTAATCAAGGAATTGATGATGTAAATACATTGGCAGAGAGAACAGGAACTCCTCTTTCTACTGTGTATAGGATTAGGAAGAATTTTAAAGAGGGAAAGGATTTTGGGCACCAGAAAGGAGCAGGGAGACCCAGAAAATTGGACTTCTCAGATCGCGTCCGGCTGGGAATTTTAGCGTCTAAAAAGCAAAGGGCAAGCATCTCCAACATCAGGTATGAAATGATAGAAAGGGGATCAACAGTTGTATCAAAATCTACAGTTAGAAGAAACTTGATTGATCTTGGATGGGAGAAAAAGACTGGAATTCCTTCTCCTCTCATGAAACAAAAACATAAAGACAGGCGTGTTGAGTGGTGTTTGGCACATGAAAACTTTGACTGGGAAAATGTGAATTTTACTGATGAAAGCTCAATATGGGTATATCCCAATAATGTGAAAATAGGGACAAAGTCTGCGTCAGCACCGTTGTATCGACGACCTAAATACAGCCCAAAGTTTCATGTATGGGGAGGGATCTCCTTATTAGGAACGACCCCGGTGTGTGTTTGAGGGAAATCTGACAAGTCAACGCTACACTAACATATTAGATAACTTTCTCCTTCCAAGTGCACATGTGTTTTATGGAAATGACTGGATTTTGCAGCAAGATAATGATCCTAAACACACCGCAAAACATGCCAAGCAGTGGTTTCAGGAGAAAAATGTGACTGCATTACCATTTCCTGCATATAGTCCTGACTTAAATCCCATTGAGAACATTTGGGGGATGATGAAGGAATGTGTGAATCAAAAGGGGTTGACAAAAATTGAAGACATGAAGAGAGAAGTGGTCCGATACTGGGACAGCATAACTCACGAGACACTAACCTCTCTGATAGGAAGTATGCCTACCCGTCTTAGACTGTGCCGTGAAGCTCAAGGAGACTTGATAAAATATTAAATTGTTACCTACACAACATGAAAAGGTCAGTTCACTTTCACAATACATTCAATTTTATCTGATTTGTTCTCGTTTAATAATATGAAATGCTTTAGCTATTCTCAATAATTTTGAACCATACTGTATATTCACAAATAGTAATACTGCAAACACAATTTTGCTCACAACTATTCATCGGCAGGAGAAAATAAGTGCTAAATTTATACTGACAATTTGATATGCAAACAACGGGAATGTACCTTTGCTGAACAAACATCACATCACCGACATCCACCAGTAGCTGTCATTCATGTTACGTTAAACAACGTTTGTTGCCCCTACTAATTGAAATCATTCAGTCGTGCTGTTGGTGATTCTGAATAATCAATATAGGATGAACACATTATAAGACTGGCTGCAATAGGTCCCTAAGTGCCGATAAAAACCTCTGTTTGATGTGGGATCCCAGTTTGTTATTGCTCTCAGAGCAAATGCCTGAAAGTTGAGTGTCCGTAACACATTTGTTTACCTACATAGAGCTACAGTCTGCATTTGGGTCCCTCCTTACAAATATACTGAAAAAGCTGTATCAGTTTGAGTGTAACATAAAGATTAGATGTTAGTAATGTTTCATGAATATTTACAAACAACTACTGACCAAAGTTGTTTGTTACATGAAGTTTGGATACAGAACCAACGAACCCAAACATCTACACTTACTTATAGTTTGTTTGAACATTTGGTGTTTTGTAGAAGAATATACTACTTTCAGACATTTCATAATTTACTTTTTGTTTGAGAAAAAGGTGTGGAAATAGTTAGATACACCCTTTTCCATCGTTAAACACTGCGGTCCTCACAATTCAAGACCTTTCACCAATCGAGTGTGGAGTAATCTTCATAACTGACCGTTGAGAAACCATGCTCGACATTTGGTCACTTTGACATAAAGCTGTCCAGTCAAATCTTTTACGTTGCCGTTTACGACTGCGGGGAATAGTAGGACACTGAAGACGATTCTGTGTCTCTTCGGTGATCTCTGTTATTTCATCCTGGTAATGACTGTATAACTCCCGAAAACTAGCGTAACCATGGGTTATAGAGGTAAATTCATATACAGTTGAAGCTGTCAAAACCGGCATCTGTCTAATCCAGTAAGTTGTCATCACTGGCATCAAATCTAAGTCCCTTTCTTGGCTTCTACATTTATCACCAGCTCTACACTCTGGCACATTGTCTAGAACAGATTATTTTTTCAGTCCCAATGAGTGCCGGATTAAACAGCTTCCACTGTACTTGTCATGTCTGTTTTACCATTATTGAAATTTGATGCAGAGATACAATCAAAAGTCTGGTGTGCAGATATAAACTGCAAGATATAACCAACAATGTAGAAATGTTTGTAAGATATAGCCAGTTGACACAACTACATACGAAGCCTTTGAAGCTAAACTTATTTTTAATGGATAAACAAGACATTTACAAAGCTGGATTTTTGAAAATAGAAATTCTTACATACACTTGCCAAATGACACCCTAATCCTTATCAGTTACGTACAGTGACCTGCCAAACAAATTTCAATTTGATCAACTCTAAAGCTTCGAAATTTCCAGAGGAGCACAGAAATCCGAAGTAAACGATTTACCTATTGTTCTGTGCTACCTTCAACAACAATAGCGTTTGCAACTACAGCAATAATTACAACGACGGCAACAACAACGACCACACGGCTGTGAGAAGTTATTGGTATTGGTATGAATGTCACATTCCTTTCGCCGATTTGACGTTGATTCTTTTGACATTGCTATGAGAGTATACATAGGCAATAAGGCGAAGTATAGCGAAGTCTATTACCTCCACGGCAGTAACAACGCTTGCTCCTAAAATTAGACTCAGAGCACCCCCTATGTCACAGAAAAGGTCAAGCACCGAATACGCATATCTCTTCTCGATGCTCTGATACGTCATGGACGACAGATAGACGTCTACAGCCACATAGTTGCTTCTCCAGTATTCCAGTGTATCGTTGGTGACGTTTGCTAGCGTGGAGAGGTATTCATCTGTCACCCTCAGACTTGATGATGATCGTATGTTGAAGGAGGTGTAGGAGCAGGTTTGTGGACAAAACGACTCACATTCTGCACGTGTTGAATGATATCTAGACATTGCAGGGACAAAGCACTGGACGGTTTGCAAAGGTGAACATATTTCTGTATTTCCGGGTAGATATATATCACGGCATGAACACTGTTCTAGGGAATAGTCGGTGATGCATTCCATGCGGCAAGCCTCGTGGGTGTAGGATGTGTTGTAGTACTTCAGGCTCTTGCTCCCACACCCATCCAGGCCAGGTGGTGACGTTGTCGTCTGGAAACACAATGTCAGTAATTAATAGAATCGGAACGTGGTTGAGGGTAATGCTACCCGAGCTGACACTCATGAACACATGAAACTATCGTCCTTCGCTTATAGGGTGTCGCATGTACTGATTTACCTGTGACGTTTTTCTTCATATCGATGCATTCAAAAGAATCACCAAGTCACTCAAAACTTGAATGTGTGATATGTGTGCGTGTCTGTCTGTGTGTGTCTGCCCGTCTCTCTCTCTCTCTCTCTCTCTGTGTGTGTTTGTGTGTGTGTGTGTTTGTAAAACTGACTAAATGTTGGAAGGAACATTGTCACATAGCCATTTTTGCGACCTTGAAAACACTCGTTATATATATATTCGTGGAGAACTTAAAACTGTTCAAAGCACGACAACGTGACAGTGCCAGTGTGACAAGTGGCCAAACTATCACACTGTCACGTTGTCGTACTTTGGTTAATTTTGCCATTATCTCCTTGTATTTTGTAAGGGCGACTGGTAACAATGTGAAAATTGAATACCGCGACGATGTCCCTTTTAGCATTCAGCAGGGGCTATTACGCACGCGCGACTGCACGTATATCTACAAAGGAAGCCAGCTTACTGTTAATTCCACTCCATAGAAGTACTGGGACCCCGGATTGAGCGCCATGCCAATGTCAGTCATCAATGGTGGGATGTCAGGTGAATGCACGGCAATCTATAAAACACGAAGTGAATTAACGGAGGAACGAGGTCCTTCATGACCAGAACTTTTAGATATCTGTTTGGTCTGGATTATTGTCTCGGATATACCGTCTCGGATATACCGTCTCGTGATTATTCATGTGTCAGCTGTTCTTCATATTTTCAAAGGATGTGAACTCTCGAAGATATATCTAGTTTAACAAGATGTGATACTGCCTCCTCATGCAGTTTTCATCATGGTACATTACCATAAATCCCGGACCCTCAGTGTCTTTCCGACTCCTGATGAACTCCTCTGACTTTGCATTCAGAAGCAAGTGGAGGCCAAAGTGCCTTCCAGAGCCAACTGTGGAGATACTGCCGTTGGCTGAAACACATGCAGATATGTTACACACAGTTTTAGTCCATTTCGAGTCTAGTAATGGCCTCAAAATATAATACGTTTGCATTCAAATAAAAGTCAAGGGGGGTCACATAGATGTGCTATAAATGATATTGTGCAGAAATGTGGATCATTGAGAATTGATTTCAAAATGTCATATATATACAGAAAGCAATAATAGATACCATTGAAAGAGAAACAGAGTCCCATCTCTTTGTTCGTGTTGATCAGATGTTCTGCATCACATTCCAAACCCGCCCATTCACACTGAAAAGAACATTGATCAGAATTGCATATTAAAGCAACCCATATACAAAATGTGTTATTCCAAAGCATTTTCTGTCTAAATGAACATAAACTATTTATTTTTGGTTTGACAGTGAATACACTGAAAACATCCAGTCCTTTGCATGTTAAAACGAAGGGTTTGGCAAATAGTAAAAAAGTATCTGCACGTGTATTTTGACAATAGACAACTTTTTCAGCATTTCTTAAAACATCATAATCCGCATCATGGGAAAAACAATATGAAAAAAGTTGGATGCGCCTTTTTCTCTAAATGATGTCGAACTCTTGCTTTATAGGAGGAACCCATTAAAAAAAGAACACAGACAACGCCCACACATTCTGAATATCAAACATTATTGTCAATGTAATAATGTTCTGACAGAATGTTATCATTATTCCTTAAGTTATATGTCACATTATTGCAGAATGTTCAAATACCATGTGGAGTGAAATTGTTTTCATTTTTTAGAAATCCTAAAAGGTATCTCTAAGTAAATACTGCTTACCTGGATTAAAGAATCATTGATATTGTGTCCATATTTGAGGCTGGTTGTATAAACATCCTCCTTCTGCAAGAGGGCAAGGTCGTACATAGCATCATTGAATGTTTCTTCGCTTTGGAAATCATATCTAAACACATGCTGCACCGCCTCGGTTAAATTTAGAGGATCCATCTCTGATTTCTTGAAAACGTTGGTGTTGCAAACAGTCACCGTTGGGAACTGCAGCTTCTGAGCCAACTTGACATCGATGTCGACATTGACAGGCAAAGACATATAAAGCTGGATCTGTTTGGCGATGTTGAAGGCGGTGAAGGTGAGGCCGCCACACACGACAAGAAACCAGAAGCAGCGCCGAGGTCTACCGGATGTGACGTCAGCGATCTGCTTGACTCCCTGCATGGTCATCTGGTCTGCTAACCTTAGCGGAGGGGGCTTAGTACTCTTGTTCAGATTTACAGTCATTATTTATCTTGGAGTGAACCGCAGACTGCTACGTCCTGACAGGATGTAATAGCAACAAAATTACTGTTTTCCTTTAAACGTCCCTCAGAAGAATATCTTCATTGACTACACATTGCAAAAGAAAATATTGTCTCTGTATATGATACCACTGTCATGAACTGACCACTGCCATGCCATCGTCCATCTTCTGTAATGTTTCATACGCACCTAGCGTCCTGACAGAACTGCTTCCACAAAAGGACAATGTACCTTTTACCATTAGTGATTTGCACCAGCGGTGATATACGCTTGTGTGTCGTCCATCAATTAAGGAACACACATGTCCTGGAACCTGACCCTTTGCCTATAATAAGTCCTAATCTATCCCAATAATACAAGTCTAAACAAATCATTTGGAAGGAGATACATGAGTGATCACAGTTCCTATTGACTGTCGTTATTGATAAAGACAATGCATTTAAAACATTTTATGCCACTTCCATGTGAATGCCAAACATCCGGCAGTGGATACAGGGAGGGTCTTATGCACATTGCATGATTCTCGCAGTGGTATGTCAACACCTTTCACTTATGATCTGTACATATCCATGTTCAATATTACCCGTGTTGAGGTATCAACAGATGTCCTGTACCTATGCTGATTTTTTGTGCGTTCGTGCGTGCGTTCGTGCGTGCGTGCGTGTGTATGTGTGCGCGCGCGCACGCGTGTGTGTGAAAACCAGCAATACCGTTACTTAATATTGACCAGCCCAAATTTGTTCGCACTCTCCATCTCTCCATGTATACCTACTCTAGTTCTGTTTGCATTACAACATGTAAGTTATGATAGACCATATCACTGAATAAACAGTGTGGATGCAAAGTTTTGCAAAGACTGAGAATTATTTTTCTCTGTAGTTGCTTATGTCATGAACTACCGTCAACCACAATCGTGTCCAACTTATGTTGTTTTAGAACCATAATCTTGTATCGAAGCTCTTGTGTCTTGTATCTTTGGCACAGTGGGGTTTTTTGAAAATCGTAATAAATAGGCCTACTATATGAATTCCTGGAGAGTAATTCTGACACAAACAAAATACACATCGGTTTATCGTACACCGCTAAAAGCTCTTTGATGTTACCTCGGTGAAAATGTTACAAACGAGGAAGCAGTCACCGACAGTATTATGAGGATTGAACATTGAACTTTGTTAGTACAAGACATAATTACCTCAACATCGGATTTCAGAATCGCTAAATGCACCTTTTTACACATTTAAAACACGTAATCATTTCCCGTACAATATTTGATTTCACTGGTTTGTCATTTAATTTACATTTAGAATATTGTTGAAGAGCTGACCACTATGTACCACTAGAGGAAATAGTAAGTGACTATTACATATTGAACCTTTCAGAGCACAGCTGATTCATGACCTAACCATCATCGACATCAATAAGCATGAGGCAAATGTGCACAATAAAAAAACATTATTAGAAGTGATTTTGTACATCAAACAGACTGCAGGTTAAAACCATTAATTAGTACATAGGATTTAATAGGTATCTTGATACCGATAAAAACGTGTTTAATGTGTACTCGTTTAGTGATTTCGGAACTACTTGTAGTTTGGAGTCAGCGACATATCTGCTTGAAGAGAGCTACACTGAACATCTGGATATCTCCATACAAATAAGTCATAAGGCTGTATTATCTGGACTGTAGTATAAATATTGCCAAGGTATCTGAGGTCTTCATTTTCAAAAGTATACCATAAATATTTAGAGAACGTATTCACACGACCAAAACAGTTCACTTTCGCGCAGTAATCAATCATCATGCGCCAACGACAGCTTCTTCTTCTTCTTCTTCTTCTCTCTCTCTCTCTCTCTCTCTGTGTGATTCTAACCTTGTTTTACACTGTCCACATACCCCCTCTCTCTCTCACTCTCTCTCTCTCTCTGTGTGAGTGTGTGTGATTTTAACCTTGTTTTACACTGTCCACATACCCCCCCTCTCTCTCTGTGATTATAACCTTGTTTTACACTGTCCACATACCTCGAAGGGCAAAGTGTGAGTGCAGTCTAATGTGTTCTGATTCTTTTGAGAGATTTGTGACAGCCGAAATGCTTTGTTCAGAATCCTCCTCTCGAAGACATTCAGTCGAGGATGACGGTTTGACTCCAATCTGGAGCCGACAGGTGAATTTCGGCACAGAGAATGAGTTTTACCCCTCTTCTAGCATTATTCCAACAACATCAGGACAGGGATACCAGAAATGGGTGTCCCACGTTGCGCCTATATGGGGAAGAGAGCTCGGATCTTCGGCGACTAAAAGACGCTTTAAATAACCACTCGACAACTATCACGCCCTTCCGGTTCACTTGTGACGGCGTCATTGTTGACGGTGGTGGCATCGGAATCTAGAAAACAGACCCAGGATGATTGATATCCTGCAGTTAAAGCAACTATATGAGCGTTAATAGCAATTGTCACGTGACGTGTCACTGCAAATTGCACAGACGGAACGTTTTTGTTGCCTGAAGCAATCTGCTCACCATATTATTTCAGCCCCAGGGAATGGCAGGCTTGACAAAATGCATTTCGTCTGACTACCTGTGCAGTCCGTTCATATGAATCTAATTTGTTAGGTTGGTACAAAGTAATTTGGGAAAGACCTTTAGCTAAGGCTTTAAGTGTATCGATGATCTGAAATCGGTCTATAATCATTAAATAGTCGACTCCCTTCCATTGATCTAATAACTTGAAGTAGACGCAGAGAATAGTGGAACCGTCTGGAACTTTATTTACTGTTGGTATCAGAATTACAAATTACCCTCCAGTAGTATGCGTGACATGAGGATAACTGCGTCTTTCCTTTACGTCAAGCACTACTACTGCAGCTTCAGCCTAATGCATACATTCCTTTTGAGGTACCACGAAACAACCCAAAAATGTTTCAACTTTATTTAAATATCATCTTGAGATGACATAACAAATCGTGTTGTGCTGCAGTCAGCTGCAAGTAATTTCAAAACAACACATTGATTGCAACGAAATATCCATTAAAACCAGAGATTGGCTATGTAACTGCATATAAGACGAAAATGAAAATATCACATTAACCGTGACGAAATATCCATTCAAATTCCAGAACCTGGTTGTGCAAATTGCATATACGGTGAAAACAGCACATTAAGTGAAACGGAATAACCTTTCAAACACCAGGCTGTGGCTGTAAGGACGTAAACTACATGTGTAAAAAGCACATCAGATGAGATGAAATATCCTTTCAGATACCTGTATGCAAGCTATACCACCCATTCCTGGGTGAATGTCACTGGCCAGTTTTCTAAAAACTAACATAAACTAGTTATAGCATCGAGCTAAATCGATCGTTTATGGAAAAAAATTACATCAGTGTGACATGGTCAAAGTTCAGGTAGAACTGTTACATACTTAATGGATCTAGTTGTCGTGTTGGGTGACCCTGATGACGTCAATATCAATCACTGTATTGTCTGGTCGTTGGTTTACTGTAGAGGTGAGTACAACCTCCAGTGACAGCAACAGCCATGACATCGACGACTACAACAGTAAGTACACATGTATGTTTGTGTGTATTGTTCAAGGCCATTTGACTGACACTGGTATGGATTTTCATCTCATTTGACGTTAAGTTCCTAATGCCGGTTTGACATCAACTCTTGTAGCGTGGCTATTAACACACCAGTATGCACAGAGGCGAAGTACAGCGAAGTCAATTACCTCCACGGCAGTGACAATACTTGCCCCTAAAATTAGGCTCAGAGCGCCCCCAATGTCACAGAAAAGGTCAAGCACCGAATACGCATATCTTTTCTCCATGCTCTGATACGTCATGGACGACATGTAGACGTCTACAGCCACATAGTTGCTTCTCCAGTATTCCAGTGTATCGTCAGTGACGTCTGCTAGCGTGGAGAGGTATTCATCTGTCACCCTGAGACTGGAAGAATAACGTACGTTGAAGGAGGTGTAGGAGCAGGTTTGTGGACAAGACGATTCACATTCAAAACGTGTTGAATGATATCTGGTCATTGCTGGAAGCAAACACTGAAGGTCTTGCAAAGGTGAACATACTTGCGCATTCCCGGGCATGTACATGTCACGACATGAACACTGCTCCAGCGCATAGTCGGTGATGCATTCAAGGCGACAAGCCTCACGGGAATAGGGCTTATTGTAGTACTTCAGGCTCTTGCTCCCACACCCATCCAGGCCTTTTGGTGACGTCGCCGTCTGAAAACATCAAAACAATTAGTTGAACAGATGCTTGAAATTATGTTGAACCATGCCGTTCAGAAATTTAACGACCAGAGCCCAAGTGTAACATCCATGGCAACAGGTAAGGACGTGACTTTGTTCAGCATTTTACCCATGAAGCTGGTACCTACTTTGAATGTGTTGGTATCCCTTCCTATACTCGAACAAGGGTGAATATATCTTATGTGCAAACACAGCATGTGGAATAAACAGGTTATTCATCCATGAAACTCTTTTCAACATTGTATGCACTGGTAACACGGACTCGCCCCATGATTTATGTCTTTTTCGTCATATTGATAAATACAAATATTCTATGTAACTGCATGGATGTAATGTCTGGGGTGAAATGGCAAATATATCTGTCTGAGCAGATGAAAGACACAATTACTTGTAACACAAAATGACACTGTCAGTCGTGGCACGTCATCATTCTGACATTCGTACGACACACACTTAACCTTACCGCTTGCTCCACGCCAAAGAAGTACCGTGAGCCTGGGGTGACCGTCATTCCGATGTCATTCATCAGCAGTGGGATGTCTGGCGAATGCACGGCGATCTGGCAAACACGGAGCAAATATTCAAAAGAGCCCTAACAAAGTAGATTTTCGTCTCTGGAAAGACCTTTTTACAAACATAAGCATAAATGTTATATTGAGTTCTTTATTTATTTCATTCTCAATTCAAAAGATTAATACAAGCATCGCCCGACCATACCATGGAATTTTTTCATTTTGCGATGTGTCTTTATAGGAAATATACATTTGAGCATCGATTCCCTGGACTTAACAAACACACGTGCGCTTGTAATGAATCAAACAACTGGGGCCCGTCGAAACAGTTCAGTTAATATCACCTTACCTATCGCTTTGTGGAACGACGATTATGTGTGTGGTGTACACACTAAGACTAGATAATGTAAATATACTGAATATGACGTAAAGATACTAACTATTTACATGGATTTTTTTGTATTTTATTGTCAAAACGTTAAGAACTATATCATATGGGTGTAATTTACTTGCGATGGCGTTTCTAAACTGTTTGAACTAATGCTTTCTTGAAACTTTTGAACTATTCTGGATAGAATGATTCGCTTGTACGAAGACCGAGCCAGATTAGAGTTTGCATCTAAAAATGCTCAGATAACTAAATATGTAAGTGACAAGGATATACCATCCCGTGACTCATATTGCTTTCACACACGTACCATAAACCCAGCACCCTCGGTGTACTCTCTACTCCTTACAAATTCTTCTGACCTCGCGTCCAGGATCAGCTGCAAGCCGTAAAGTCGTCCCGAGCCGATTGTGGACAAACTGCCGTTGACTGAAAACACCAAAAGCCCATATTAATGTATAATATCATTGCCAGAATATATCTAGACTCGATTACCGCAATATACAGATCCATAACAGGCAACAGGGCCTAACGATCAACATTACGGGGAATACCTGTAAATCAACGACTCCAGGTGTTCACGTAAAGGTTCTTCACGACCTGTCCTACTGGTGAGCATTTAATTTATTTTCAACTGAAATTTTTGGTTTTTAAATCATTGTTTGTTTTTGAAATTTTTACGTTTGTCTTTTTCAAATATTTCGATTATTTTCTCCAAACAATGAAATCATTGAAAATCCGACGAATTAGCGAATTTGACATAAAAAAATGTGATATTCCAAGGCAATCAAATAACTGAACCAACACTGTTTTTAGATTGAAAATTAAAATAGATATTTGTACTTATTTTTCTACCATTATTGTACATTTCGTACATTTCCACTGGCTTCCTCAATAGACTATACTGTGGTACAGGAGCAAGAATCCCAGACTTGCGTCCGTTATACGTGTAAGGACCCTGTGACGCTCGGTGCCAGACTGCTCTGATCATATATCTAGTTTTGACAACAACATGATTGTAGTGATGGATTTTAATCCGGAACTGAACAGCTAAAACATGATTCACTTGGAGCTTTCCTCCGACATGAGTGAGCGAGAGAGTTTAGGTTTACCCCGCTTTTAGAAATATTCCGTCAGTTTCATGGCTTGGGACACCAGAAATGGACTTCACACATTGTGCCCGTGTGGGTAATCGAAACCGGGTCTTTGACGTGACGAGTGAACGCTTTAACCACTAGGCTACCCAACACCACAGGAATTTCTCCGCTAGGTAACTCTGACTATATGCATGTAATGAAACCATTGCAACTTATTTGGAAACATGAAAACAGTGTATACCATTGAAGGAGAAACAAAGTCCTATCTCTGTTTCCGTCATGGTGAAATTGGCGACTTCACACTCCTGCTGCATCCACACACACTAAAACAGATTGTCATATAAAGATCTGTGAGTAATCAACACACTACCGACAAGACACCTAACGAATAACGAAGGCACGAGCATATCTGGTTCACGCTTTACAGGAAGAAATGATGATAATTCCACTAGACAGAATCTGTAGATATGTTCAGTTTGTGCCAAGGTTAACAGCATGGTGTGGTGATCACACCAGGTACTGATCGGGACGCACGTCTACTGAACATCTGAGAGTCGCCATTCTTGTTTCATCCATGTATCAGTCAAATCAAATGAAATATGTGCATTTAATTAAACACAGTAACATTTAGCCTGTGGGTATCCTTTTGCGAAGAACGTAGTTTTAAAATGTAATTCAGTTACAGTGGAAATTATAATAGCTTTGTAAGTTTTAGACGTAAGTGGTGTATTCTGAATAAAATAATTCAAAGAAACAGTATGGCGTTATTACAAGGGCACTGGGCCTAATATTCTCTATTTGGAATTGCCAGGTGTTTGAACCAGAAACGTCCCAAAATATCAGGTTGGACTAAGACATGGACATGCCCAAAAAGGCCAGGGGCAATGAGCACAAAGCAATTGGTTGAGTGCAATTCCTTGACCTGGACCAGTACCGAATGTTCCCGAAATTTTCAGGTGAAGAATTGACCTGCTTTAAAACCTTTTTGTCAATGCCACGATTTGAATGCCACTATTTGAGTTTATTTTTACGCCACACTCAGCAATATTCCAACTAAATGGCGGCGGTCTGTAAATAATCGAGTCCGGACCAGACAATCCACTGATCAAGAACATGAGCATCGTACTGCGCAACTGGGAACCGATGACAATGTGTCAACCTAGTCAGCGAACCTGACCACCCGATCCCTTTACTCGCCTCTTACGACAAGCATAGTCGCCTTTTACGGCAAGCATGGGTTGCTGAAGGCCTATTCTACCCCGGACCTTCACGGGTCTCATAGATCACAAAGGCGTTTCATCAAGTACTATTTCTTTGATTGTTGTATATAAAAACTTCTAACGGAGACGTTGCTTACCTTAAAAACGGAATCATAGATATCATGGCCGTAGGTATAGATGGAGGATTTAATGTCGATACCAGCAGCAGAAAGGTCGTGATTGGTGTAATTGCTATTTTCTCCCGATTGGAAATCATATCGGAACGCTTCCTTAATTGTTCCAGTTAGATTCAGATGTTCCAGACTTGATTTCTTAAATAGATTTAAATTGCACAGGGTGACCGTTGGGAACTGCAGTTTCGGCGCGTACTTCACATCGATGTCGACATTGACAGGCAAAGACCTGTAAAGCTGGATCTGTTTGGCGATGTTGAAGGCGGTGAAGGTGAGGCCGCCACACACGACTAGGAGCCAAAAGCAACGCCGAAGTCTACCGGATGTGACGTCAGCGATCTGTTTGACTCCCTGCATGGTCATCTGGTCCGCTAATCTTATAGGAGGAGAAATGTCATTCCCCTCGTTGTATACCTTCATTTTTAGATTTGAAGTATCACAGATTGCAAATTATGACCAGTTTTAGAAATTGAAAGTCTTCAATGTCAAACTGCCGTTCACATATCAATGGCTGACATGAAACCGAAGGAACGCATCCTGCACACATCCAAAGAATCAATGTTCCAAAGAGCGGAGAACACAGTCTCATATATTATGCTGGATCACAGCGCCACTGGAGACCATTGAGCACAAATCCTACAGCATATACAATGACTTATATTGTCAAAAGGCGGTGATCTGGGAACAGTATGATATTTGAATCTGTGTTTCGGGAAGAACTGTTTCCAGAAGAATGATTCAAATCAATGTTTACTGTTTCCAGTCGTCCAATACAAAGCATGACACCCTGTGTTCCACATGCTGAATAACGCTATACACCCATGGATGTCAATTGATGAAGGATAAACGAAACTGAGGCATCATAAATTATTGAGCAGTTTTCATCTCTCTTGTTTACTGACAGAAGTATAAATAACAGGCCCAATTACATTTGCCAATTATCTGTGTGAAAATAATTAATCTGTGTATACGACAAAAATTGACGCAGTAGCGCGTTAAAATGGAAGATTGACAAATGCATTATAGAACACAGTGTAAAACTCTGTTCATTATGAATCAATAACAGCTCTGTGGTGTATTACCCTTTATTATGTACATCTCATTAGGGGAATAGCGCGGCAGAGATCTAACTGGTGTGGCAATGGGGATAATCGCAGTTGGACGTTCAATGACACTACAGACTGCCTGTCATATGAAGGACTACATTGTAAATCATTGAAATCCCATAAAGACGTTCATAACATATCATTTATACATTTCTGTTACGTGTCGATATATATACATGTAGGAAAGTATCGGCCCACCCAATGCTTGTCATAGTATCAACATGTTTACATTAACGATGGCAATAGACCTCATCCAAACCTCAATTAAACTCACCATCTGAATACATGGGACTGAAAGGAATAATCGAAACCTGCAGTTTATTCATCGAAGGAATCGTGACAAAAAATACCCATTTTTGAAGTTGTGATAACTATGGTCAGATGACGTTAACAAGTTAGTTTCCTAACATACAATCCTCAAGAAATCCGATACGTAACAATAATTGACCACAATGTCAGAAGCTGGTGGAACATCTACCAACTGCAATGGTATCCCTCCTCAATGACAGTATCAGACACGTTGAATTTGATGTTGAGGAGTGCGTTCCTTTCTTGACGGGGTTTGTTCCAGTACATCAAGATGTTGTACTGAAATATCCCCTGGTGTTTCTGAGACCCATAATGTCTTGAACATGCTCCATGGGATGGAGATCAGAGACCTTATTCTCGAAACGTTCATAGCCCTAAGACTTCTTAACCTTGATCGAAGCAAATCAGCCTCTCATTGTATTTCTTTAGGACTAGAATTATACACAGAGGATGGTCATCGAAATGTGGTACAACAACCAATTCGATGTCAGTGATATACCGTTGTCCATTCAGATTTTGTCTGATCATCGAAAGGTCAAGTTTACAGACAAGTTGGCAGAGGCTGCCTACCCTACCTACCTATCACTGAACCCCCAGTAAAGGGTACTTGCTCGAACTTATGCATATGCGGTGTTCCTGTGCGGCACCAAACACGAGATCGGCGTCAGTCATGAGCGTCTGTTCGTCCGACCAGTGGAGCCTTCCATTTAACGTTTGATAGGACGTCCGGTTCAATATCCAACCGATTTTAGTCGACCCCAACTGTCCTTAACCCCATCTGTTCACTGATGTTTCTGGTCAATCGTCTGATAATCGATGGACAACAAACATCTTTTGCAATAGCCCTCGATGACCATCAATTTCGCCATCTTGACCAGTTTAGAAAACCCTGTATTTGTTTATCAACAACGATTTTCCATGTTATTGGGCTCATAGAAAAGGACTCTGAAACTAGATATTTGCCTAATGACCAGTACATATGAACAAATGCTGCCTGTGATGCTTGCCTTTGATCAGATCGATATCTAAAAATAATGGTCAGTGCGCCCGAGTGATCAAAGTAGGCCTACAAACAAACATGAGTATAATATGAATATAAACGGTTGTATCGAGGCTATGAATCATGTGTTTTTCCGTGCGTATAATTCTATTATCGTCACTCAGAAATGTATGTGCAAACGAATTCAGCCTAAAAACAGCAAACAACACAGGCACAAATAACACTTGTATTTTCAGAATAACCCGATTTACAAATCAATAACCGAAAAGTCATAACAATAACAGAACATGACTCCTACATCGTCCATAATGAGAGGCACTTTCCCGCTGATATAGAGTAAATAACTCCCAGAAACAACAAAGAAACATTAAACAGTATTAACTGATTAACCATGTTAATACATGATACCAATGACAGTAGGGAATGAAGTGGGGTATAACATAGAACGGCACTATCAAGTATAAAGGTGATGGTGAAAGCAATGAAATAAATTATTAATCACATTGCAGCTATAGTGTAATATTTTCCTAAAACGACAAGGTTGAATATCAAGGCTCACTATGACCTTTATACAGTAATGTATAAAGTAATGAGTGAGTGCTATAATGAGTGAGTGAATGAGTTTGGTTTTACGCCACTTGTAGCAAAATTCCAGCAATATGACGACGGGGGACGCCTGAAATGTGATTCACAAACTGCGTCCATGTGAGGAATGGAACCCGAGTGTTGGGCATGACGAGCTAATACTTTAACCATTAGGCTACCCTACCGCCCCTTTGATCTAACAAGATATGTGCTTCCAAGAATTGTTCATATAGTCTGAGGTTGCCCAAGATGACATCAGGCTTCACGTGACTCAAGAAACATTTTAACTTTCCCACCCCGGATTACATTGATTGTAATACATTCCTGACCACTGCATAGAATGCAATGTTATGAACTTCCGCTGAATCTTAATATATATGCATTTGCAACATTGTTTGACAATACGTTTCACTTTTATATAATACGTATTAAAAGAAGTCAAAGAACGCCAGGTTCATTAAAAACCTGCTATGACAGAAAACCGAATAATAATACTTATATTAAAGGCTGTTGTCAGTGTATGCTTTCCTTGATGAGTATGATATCAAGAATATAAAAATTGTGATCTTATGTAACATTAGATTTTAAAATGCAGAATATATTAACACAAAAATCCCAACAACAGCAACAGCGCTCTGATGGCGTTTTAATTCCTTTGAAAGATAAATGTTATTCTTTAGTCATGCGTAACAGCACAGTGACAGCTGTCAATCTCCGAATCATGTCATTAGTGATAGCGATCAATCAAGTCAATGATGGCACCATTAGCCATCAACAGATCTCAGATATCCGTAAACTCGTTTAGCGTTACACATTATATAGTATTTGGTTGGGCGGACGTGGGGGAAACCGTCAGGGATGAATACTTAGAGGCACACTTACAAAGCATTACTCGACACTCTGTATACGTGCTGTGTCATCGTGAAGAAGCCCATAGGCATCGCAAGGAGAACCAGGACAAGTCGGAAAAACTGGGCTCTGTACTGCTACCTCATTCGGTAAGCAGTGGCTATTTAGGAGAAAACTATTAACATTTGGCTTAAACACGAGAAATGAATTTGCAACCTAGCCTGGTTTCCAAACCGGAACTTGCTTCCCATGTAAATATGCAAGGCCTACAGCGGGTGACTGACGCAACTTCCGGTGTCCTAAGACGTCTGTTCTGGTTTCTCGTTATATGTGGGGGACTTGCGTTCACCGCCTTCAACATCATGAAACAGATGCAGCTGTTTCTGTCACGTCCCGTCAACGTCCACGTCGATGTCAAGTTGGGTCAGACGCTACCTTTCCCGGCTGTAACCGTATGTAACACGAACATAGCTAAAAGATCGGTGTTAGACACGTATGGACTCACTGAAGACCTCACGGATGCGCTTAGCTATGACTTCCAAGACGACGACAGTTCTTCAGAGGTACCATCCATAAATGTCAATAAGTATTACATGGAATTTGGCCACAACGTCTACGACTCTTTACTGTGGGTAAGATGTAGTTACTGTACCTTTAGGTTGACTGTTTAAATGAATGGAATGGACTGTTATCACTTAGTTTTACATATATTTCATTGTTCAGTTTTGATGCACGAAAATTTGTAAGAGTGATCAGGTTCACTGAAGTGGTTGACGCAGATTTTATCGACTGATGCTCATGATGTTGATCACTGGAGTGCCTGATTGACTCGATTATTTGCCATGTTTACACCGGGTGCGCGACCGATCTACGATCGGAAATAGCCCTCGATCGCACTCCCTCGCAAAAAGTCGTAGAGTAGCACTGGGGAGTAGTGAAGGGGTCTTGGTCATCGCGAAAGCATCGCGATCACTCTCCATCGGTCGTGTTAGTGTTTGACGCCTGTAGTGAATGGTTCCCCACTCCTATGATCGGTCCAACTCACAGTGAGGTCGCGAAATCGGTCGCAGTACAATGGCACAAGTCTCAATAAACTCGCATGAAGCTCTTATTTACTCGTAAGGCGCTCGCCGCGCGGTTCCTTTCCTCATGTCAAGTTAACCATTCGCCGAGCTGTGGCGAGTTTATTACGAGCGCAATGGGATCCCTCAGCGACCGATGGCAGCCTATAAAAACAAGTTGACAGCCATACTGAGATGGACAGCTACCACAATCGTCAGAAGAAGATCGGTCAGTGTCAAGTATGGCGGGTTCGTTGGTTGACCATCTGCGTCAGCGTCAGTTTGTTCAATACGTTCAGGAGGGAGACCAACTGTTCCGGCCTCCAAGTGGCCTTTCAGATCCGACTCATTAAAATCCATTGCGTCTGATTGGTGGCCAAGACCTCCAGTCTCCGCACACAGGATCTTGTAATTCACAAGGACCAAGAGAACGATGGAGTAGCAGCTTTTGTACGTTCGAATTCAGTGAGTGACAGTTTCAACCCTACTTCCAAGGTGGGTTTGTTTCCCTTTTCCTGTGATACTGATCCCTCTTCTCTCCAAACTTTCATTAAAAGAACTCCAAGGGTATCCTCATGTAATTCTTCAGCCGATGCGGGGTGCCTCAACCTCTTGAGAAGGTGGTAGCACTGACAGTGTCCCTGTTTCTCCTGTTTCCGACCCACATTTGGCGGCCTGGCCTTCTTCTTTCACGTTGTCTGATTATTGCCAAGACGCAGTTAATAATTCAATTTTACTTCGGCTTCAGTCTGCAGTACAAGGACCAAGACGATATCCCTAGACTGAGTATCCATCTTTTTCTGAGTGTTTCCGGTGCCTGGCAGGAGACGAAGGATAAGGTGATCAAGGTGACAAGATGATCGCAGGCGCTCCTTTCTATACGAACATGGGAGCGCACTTGCTAAAATTCACAACTGGCGTCTTGGAGAAGCCGCATTGGTCTCAATGCGGTCTCCCAAAAGGTGTTCATCGTCGTACTGGAGTCGAAATAAACGCGCATGGTGTCGCAACGATCGCAACTAGTCGCAGAAACGAACTTACTGCTCGTACTGAGGTCGCAAGTCAGTCGTACTCAAGTCGCAATGCTGTGGCTTAGGTCTCGACCTGGTCGGCGCCGTTCGGCGCAAGTTCGCCAGTGAGTAACACCAGGGGCTACGACCCAAAAAGCGACCAGAGCGATCGCTAGTCGCAGCCAGTTCTCAGACATGCAGGTTGCATCTCGGTGTAAACATACCCTTACAGATCGCTTCGCCATATAGTCGGAAACTGATACAAGAGCAGCGTTACACAACAAATAAACATACAAACACAAACGATCAACTATTTAGCACCTGGGCCATCTACATGTAATGGCCAGTCATTTATTCATGAATCAATAGTCCGTGAAACCTGCCAGGTTATACAAGTGTTGATGAAACTGCCCTGAGTCTCATAAACAGATCTTTACTGGTAGGATCTTACACCGTTGATTGACTCGATTCGTTGTTCGTACATAATTATTCCACCTTTTTTATACACGTCAGTGCATTTGGGGGGAGGAAGAATGTTGGCCCGAAAACTTCACGCATTCGGTGACTGACAGTGGGCTATGCTTTACATTCAATGGTGAGTAGAGATGTACCTTTGGTGTTGTAACAATGAAGTCCATGGCAATAATGTGATAGCCATGATTATCTCTTTAAGAATAATTCAGTACCTTAATATAACCTCTCTGAAACACTTTGAGTTACTTGTCATAATGAAACTGCAAATTTAATACTGTAAATTAATCTGGCTGACAAATATTTCATCAGCAGCTGTAGCCGTTGTGAGGTAGGGACAGAAAATGTGCACAAAATAAAGTCAAACCTTTTTTTTCTTTCAGCAAATGGAAAAACATTCATACGGAACTCGGGGAGACAGTATGGGTTGAAACTTGCTTTGTGGGTGGGAGCAGAGGAGTTTACCCGGAGTCGTCAGAACACCGAAGGCGAGGGTTTCATGGTAGGCAAGAATAAACGCCCTACAAGACAATCCACAATAGCACGATCGTAACAACTAACTAAAAATGATTCATTTGATTTAAATTACAACTGACGCATAGAATGCGTAGATAGATGTTCCACATACAGAACCGTGAAGATGCAGGTTAAATTGATATTCACCAACCCAGCTTGTCATAAAAGGCGATTAACGGAATCGGGTGGTCAGGCTCGCTGACTTCGTTGACAGATGTTATCGTATCCCATGCGCATTTTCAGTTAAACACCTACAGTGTAAGTGAAAGAATATTCTCCAACTGTTTTGCGTTTATTTTAGACACACAGATAAACCCATTTTTATTTTATTCCAGTGACATATGCGGAGTTTCCAAAATCGAATATGTTGAACGTTTTCACATTAAATTATGTTGGATATTATATCTCAAATGATGATGCTCTGGGTGATTGTAGTAGATATGGTCTGTTTATTGATTACCATATTAAACAATTGACTACGTTTTGGTTAAAATTGTTAGCAATGCTAAGATATCCAAAACAATATATTTATTACGTAAATCATTTGATGAATGTAATCGTATAACTTGGGAATCAAAGGTAAAACACTTACCACTAAGTTATGACTTTGGTTTTGTTTGGACCACGTAAAAGTGGGTGATAAAAACATGTTTCTCAATACCTTCGTACAGAGACATAAAGACTAGAATCAACAAAATTGGTACTCTGTTGTGATTCAAGTAAAATATGTAATTATAAAGCATACATATCTCTGTTGTCAATTGAAAATTAAAAGTGTCGTAGGAGATTACGGAAGAAGAGGAATATCACATGCGTATAAATGTGCGTTGTATGACTAACTCAGATCAAAGTACACAACAAGATATGATTGTAACTCACCCACGGTTGAAGTTACATATTGTGTGTGAGATCAGTACCTCATGCTGGTAGTGATACCTCGTTGTGATAAATGTCTTCATAAACCCTTGTTCTTTCGTACAGATTACAATTCATTCGGCCGATATTCCCCCGGTCATTGCGGAGACTGGCATGGCGGTCTCGCCTGGTTCACAGTACTTGTTTGGCCTTGAGGTGCAGGTAGGGCAGTAGAGTGAGGGTTACATAGGAGGCAGCTAACGGGGTCGGGTGGTCACTCTGACTAAGTTGACACTTGCTATCGTTTCCTAATTGCGTGGATTGATGCCCATACTATCAGTCGTTGGATTGTCTGGTCCAGACTGGGAAAGTTACACACCGCCACCAAATAACTGGAATCTGTTGAGTGTGGCATTAAACAACAAACAAACAAGGAAGGAGCTTGTGATAAGCGATGAAGACCAGAGCTGATGCAAGCCCCAGGCTGGCCTGAAGTGTTTAGTGCTGAGAAACCTAGAAACATAACCAGGTTGAAACAGGTTTCCAATCACGTTGGTTCGAATCATTGTACATTTATTTTTTTTTAAAGAAAATATATACACTTGTTAGTAATAAGCTATGATTAACATATATTTTAACATTTTAATTTCGGTGAAGAAATAAATATTTTTAAAAATGTTACCGCCACACTCGTTACATGAAATACACTCGGCTGACAATCCTGATGTTGGAACCTGATCGAAAACAGGGCGCCCCGACTACTTACTCACGTTTCTCACAACAACAACAACAACAAAAACAACAACAAAATGTGTTGAATTTATAGGTCATTCTGTTACCTTTCTGTCCATCGTATTCAATTTGTCAAACTGCATTTAATATGTGACCGCTGACCCTCGCATTCGCACTACCCTCTGCATTGAACAAGCGACTGGTCTCGGTAAACATCGACAGTTTCCGTTTCTGTCAAGAATACAACTCTCATTGGTGAGATTATTACGCAGGAAATATATATTTCAAACATTCGCTCACAGCTTCATCTCACCTCCATTAGCAGACTGGGACATTCGTGCTCACGACTCAAAATAGAGCTTTCTTGTTCAGATGTATGTAATCTATATGCTTTCTTTGTCAGGAAATTGATGCTCCGGATGGTCTGGCGAACTGTGGCTCCCAGGAGTTGAAGTATTACCCGGGCAAATATTCCCGTGAAGCTTGCCGTACAGAATGCTTTACCGACTACATCGTAGATGCGTGTTCCTGTCGTGAAGCCTACATGCCTGGTAATGCGAAATTGTGCGACTCGGACGTTATTGCCTATTGCATCTACCCCAAAACGCAGGAATACCTTCATTCTCGGCCAGACTGCGAATCCAACTGTCCACAAACCTGTTCCTACAACACATTTTCTTTAAAGACCTCGTCTAGTCTGAGATTGACAGACGAATATCTATCAACGATGGCTAACGAAACTTACGGCACGGTTGATTATATGAGACGGAACTTTGTGTCTGTGGAAGTATACCACTCATCGATGTATTACCCCTACATCAGGAAGCGATACAGCTACCCAGTCCTTGACCTCTTCTGTAATATAGGTGGCGCTCTCGGACTCATCGTTGGCGCGACTATTGTTACTGTTGTAGAGCTGTGTGACTACACTGTGAGACGTCTTAGGACATATCGGTCCGCCAAGACGATGGTGACAGATGGTAACGCTGAGCCCAAACTGACTGACAAAGAGACACTTTCATGAATAATGGCAGTGTACTGTGTATTCCAGCTATGTTAAAACTGATGCGTGGCGAAAGCACTAATTGACTTAGGTCTGCTATGTTTTTCAAGTTAGTCACGAGTTTGGAGCTTATATGCGGGAACAAACGTAGAAACATACTCGAGATTTAGACCCACTGTTATCAGGTTTCTGGCGTACTCAAGGGAAGCAACTCTTCTCAGTGCCTCCCACGAGACGTGGTATTACAGATGAATGACAATTTGATAATCGGTGTATTCCATACTTCAGATATATTGTTCCAAGCTTGTAAGCCGTGGACCCGGCCACCCGACCAGAGTAGTACTCGTATGACAAGACGATACCTCCTGAGAGCACGTGTGACAAGACGATACCTCCTCAGTGCTGATGTACCAAGATGATACTTCCTCAGTACTCATGTGACAGTTGTGTTTACATTAATTAAGACATACGGTCTGCTTTCCTCACATGTGTAATACGCAACAATCTACAAAATCCATGACCGGAAAGGAAATATAATGGATGACTGTAATGTGTGCAGGTTGCTGAATAGCTACAGAAGTATTTCACAATACACTAATATAGTGAACACACAAAGAAACTTCACACTTTGAGAAATGAATTATATTGAAAATGGGTAGTACAGTTTATATTGGCTTATGCCATAATTACTAGTGCTGCAACGATTTATCGAACTATCGATGGACTGCAATTGTGGAGTCTCCGACAACAACTAATGGAGGTAGAATAGACTACCGATTGTTCAGTAACCGACTTCCGTTGATAAATGCGCAGCGCAAAATACAGGAAGTACCAGATTCGTTCACTTTGATTTAGAGTTATACGCCCCTGTTATCTCTGTTTCTGTTTACTTGATCTAGGTTTTATGTTTTTTGTCTATTATTTAAAAAAAGACTGAAACTACTTCAACTTTACTTCTTATAAACTGAACATTAGGGCCTGGCACTACCAGTCACTCAGAGGGGTTGCACTACCAGTCACTCTTGTATGTCAGAGGGGTTGCACTACCAGTCACACGCACATGCATGACGTCATATGAGTTGTACTACCAGTAAGAGGGGTTGTACCACCATCCGGCATCTGTGTAGAGTAACCACCCACCCACTCGCACATGCATGCAGGTCTCTGAGCAAGTATCTTGAACGTGAAGACAAACGCTCCTTCACCTCACGTTAGGATGTACAAACCCATTCTCGTATAGACCGATACAGCCGTACAAATCACTTATGGGACACATACGCACTATAGAAATCAAAGTAAACATATATATATTTTTAGTCCAAATCGTGACAAAGTATTGGTTGCTACTGAACGGGTAGATACTAAGCCTGATGTCATTAGTGATTATTAAAGATTCATTCATATGCTTGTCACCCTGATTTCTGTCTTTTAAGTCTACGGAAATGTTTCCGTTGGATAATCCAGACTGGTCTCACGTTTTATATTAGGTACGTATATATAAATCAATAAGATAATCATTGACCACATTGGTAAGTATTGTATTTTAAACTGGCGTTCACACAGAATCTTCCAATACAGATGTACTGAAGTATGAGAAACCAAACCGAAGTAGACTGATGGATGTCATAACTTCCCATTCCGAGTCACCTGTTGGGACTGTTTCATGAATTTATCACAGTGAAATAGTTCACATAAATAAATGTATAATATATGTATATACAATATGTGCCTGCCCGGTTGTTTGTGTGAGTCTGTGAGTAAGTGACTGTGTGTGTGTGTTGGCGGCGTGTGATCGACACGTGTGTGTGTGAGAGAGAAAGAAAGAGAGAGAGAGAGAAAGAGAGAGAGTGCTTTAGCTTGTGTGATATCAAGGAATTACAAGATATTACACACCTACAATTACGTCTAACAATCCACTTCTACAACTATATGTTTAAGACATCAACTCCAGTGAGTGGGTCAAGGATTCTAGGTATTGCAACACCGTCCATTTGCGAGTGTTCTGTAACACATTTCAAGTAGTATTTATGAATAAAATAAACATCCTGTGTAAGGAAGGAGCGGATCTTCCGAGCTATCCAGTACTATCAACATCTCCCAATCTCTCAAAGCATTGCAAGGGCGTTTGAGAACGTCATTAGCTCCTTCAGTGATTTCAGCTTCATGTTTCTCTCCAAGTAGCTGTAGTAGAACTCCGGAGCCTGAAACATAGCACTAAGCCTAAAACACCTGGCCATATTTGCAAACAGTCTGCTGTATCTATCTGCATACATACATACATACATACATACATACATACATACATACATACATACATACATACATACATACATACATACATACATACATACATACATACATACATACATACATACATACATACATACATACATACATACATACATACATACATACATACATACATACATACATACATACATACATACATACATACATACATACATACATACATACATATACCAGACCTTGTCATTCCATCTTATACCCGTATGTTCCCTCTTAGTAAATCCTACCTCGTCCCATATATATACAACCTGTGTCACATCTTACTGTTCGACATGACTGCCGTTCATACATACCTTGTTTAACAGATGCTGGAGGAACATCAGCTCCTCGCCGGTCAGGGACCTTAGGGAAGAACATCTGTGGTCAGGAAAAACATGATTAGATTCTCTATTAGTCTCTACTACAAAAGATGAACACCCTGCACTATCCTACAGCAGGCTCAATTGCTAGGACCACCTGGTGAAGAGTAGGTTGAACAATGGGATACCAAACAAAAAGTCCAGCTGATTGCCTTGATATTAAATATAGACAATGTACGGATAACGTTTCTAGAAAACTATTACTGAAAAAACGTATAAGCTGAAAGCACTTCATGTGTTTGTTAAGAGTTCACTGTATGACAGACAAACATATGTAGCACCTCCCTTTCAGGAAAGAGGGAGAGTTCACTGTATGACAGACAAACATATGTAGCACCTCCCTTTCAGGAAAGAGGGAGAGTTCACTGTATGACAGACAAACATATGTAGCACCTCCCTTTCAGGAAAGAGGGAGAGTTCACTGTATGACAGACAAACATATGTAGCACCTCCCTTTCAGGAAAGAGGGACACATTGTGCATTTAGTATTATTGGGAATACTTAGATTACAATATATGCCATACTATTCACACGACTGTGATACTTGCAGCTAACTCGAGTATACATAAGGGCACACATTACATTCTAAAGCTTTCAATATGACGGTCATCGACATCCATAAACTTTGTGTGGAAGTTTATCTTGGTGATAATCGGGGGTAAATGTTTCTAACTCTATTTTGATTTGTTTTATCGTCAAGAAACTGTATTAAATGTCCAAATAAGACAACTCTTTCAGGACAAAAGAGGACAAGTGTAGTCCCGGGACAACTTGGAGTCTATCCAAAGAGGCGTCGTATAATCACATTATTTGCTATCTCTAAGGGACGAACATCGTTGAAACATGAAACAGACGCAATGGCGCTACCATCATTTGGCGTCACTTGAGACTTACTGGTACATGCCGATGTTCTTCAACCACTCAATGACATCTTTGTTGGTCCACCCAGGCACCCTGTCACCTCCACCGCGAGCGGCGACTGTACTGAGAGATTTTGGGGCCGCATCGGTCACATCCAGCAACTGAAACATGTCGGTCGAAACCCATCCATCCTATCATGAACAACTCCACCCTACAAAAACCCAACCCAGTCCGCTCTTCCATGAAACCATCTATTCTACCACAAATCCATCCGCTCCACCCTGAACCCATATATTCTACCACAAATGCACCCGCTCTACCATGAACCCAAACACTCTACCATGAATCCATCCACCCTACCATACCAATCCTCTCTACCATGTACCCAACCACTCTACCATGAACCCAAACATGCACCAATCCTCTCTACCATAAACCCATCAGTATAAATCAACATATTCTCATATGTCTCCTATGGCATGCCTCCACAAATCCAGCAAACCCACCATCATGGATACATCTGTTATAGAATGATTACGCCCACACCAACATGATTGTACCTCCTTGAAAAATCAAATTCACTCAAGCATGAACCCATTAGTATTTACAGTGAATGGAATAATAAAGCTGTGCAGCATATAATTCTACCTTTTCCTCCTCCTCTGTTATTCGACCATTTTGGCCAAGTTCTCTAACGAGTTCTTTCAGCTTGGCGCCAAAGTCTTTTCCAGGACTCATGTCAAAATACAGCTTCGTTCCAATCATGATCCCCAGCCAGCCAGTTGGTTGGTAATTCCCCTGTAGCAGCACTGGTACCATCGTCTTCTTCAACTTGTACGTGTACTCGGCCTCTGAAACCAGTGTGGTATCAGAACTTTGTGGTTACAATATTAAGTAAATAGTAATTCTTTGTATATGTGAATATCGCAAGTACAACGTATTAGTGGTGCTTTTTAAAAAGTATTTTCTCCATTATGCCATGGAGAGTTTCTATAGTGTATGACTGACATTTAGTATTCATGGAATTCGAGAAGGGTGGGTAACTCGTGGTTTGACAGCATGGTGTGGTATGAAGCCCCAGCTGTGTGGTGGTAGATGGTAAATAACCGAGTGTATTCCAGACAAACCAGTGATGCATGCATGCATGGCTCACTATCTGCCTGTCTGCCTGCCTGTCTGTGTGTCGGTCTGCAAAGTCCCATGAGCCTCATAAGCAGCCAGTTATACCGTGGCTTTATAAAGTGTCACTGACCTTGCCTGCAATTCTGTGATTCAAAATATGACTCCGATATAAATAAAATAACAGCGCTGGCCTTCTCCACGGCGTTCGCCATCGCCCCTAGTGTGCTGCCTGCCATGTCATCGATGTCAATCCAGAGCCGGAATCCTTCACTCTTCAGTTTGTCATAGACCTGTATAAAATTCACTCAAGCATGAACCAAAAATATATTGTACCGTAAGTGATCTAAAACGACAAATAATTGTTATGAAATATATTGGACGTACAGGTCTTTTTAATTTGGAAAGAATTTGACAAAATGAGCCCTGGTCCAGCCGATCCACAGCAACATGACAGAGGAAAAAGCGATACCGTCGTAGCCTGTATATATAACCACAGGTTTCTAGTATCGGTCAATGAAAAATACGACCACGGGTTTCTCTTATGTGTCGTTAGAAAAACCCTTCACGAACACCTACATCTGTCAGGCTTTATTCCAAATGGTTTCCTTGGGAGCTATCGAATGCCATAAGAGCGATGCCATAAGAGGTATCTGCTTCTAATGTTCTGAACCTAGGTATTCGAAGCTCTCCTGTATAGAATTAGATGGTCGTAAGTGCCTTGCATAAACATTGACTTACGACTATCTTAGCTCTAAGAGAGCTTCGGAAGATCTGGCCCTGACAACCAGATGTAACAGCGGACCAGAGTCTCATTTGAAGCAAAGTCCCAGGAGATGAGACCATGACCCCGAGACCAAAGAATTCAATTCACCTGGACTAAAAACACAGTGGCGTTAAAAAAAATCAGAAGCACTTAAACGTTATGGCCAGATAGTCTTGGCGACGCTTGCTGAAAGGTATCAATTGTGAACATGAGAAACAACTGTGCATAATGAATAATATTCAATAAGTCATTATATATCATTACACATCTGACATACCTCTATCACCGTCTTCTGGTTGTGCCAAGAGTAACTCAACATCACGTGGCCAGATTTGGGTTGTTTTGAGGTCATTGACAATCCTGATTGTCTTCGCTTTAAATCTGAAATGTAACAGAAACATCACAATCAAAATATAATCAAAATGAGTTTTAATACATTATTCATTAAAGAGATGACACATACTTTGTTTTGATGAATAATGTTCATGTCATTCTTCAGAGGAGCATTTGTCCCAGCATTGACTGTCAGATCAAATCTTGTCAAAAGTAAGGTTCAAGTTATATGCAAATGGTTTACTCACAGCCCGTCACTGTAATAAAACAACACTTACTCGAGTCCGCAACTTTCTTGGTGGCCAGGCCCCATCGAGTAAACTGGGCAGCCTTGGCGATTTGTGCGTTACCGGAGTTTTCTTTCTCCTTGAGTACATCCATCACACCTTCGTCAGCCTGCAGTATTATATCAGTTTTAATAATCATGTGAAAGAGAACCATTCTTCCCCTATTATTCCAATGATTTGTGTACGATTGGGGCGAGCCAAAATGGGAGCCAAAGACGCCAAAGTTTGTTCCAAGTTGTTTCAAAGTCTGTAAATACTATTGTCGTGTACGTATTACCCAAATATAACTCTCTTCACACACTGCAACAATTATTGCCTCTTCGCAATCACAGACAACGATGGTTGTTGTTGATACAAACTTGGACTCTTATAATTATAACCTATGCTTTTATATTCATAGTACATGTAACGTACTACGTTTATGGATTTGATTATTTTTTTGTTCTAATGTACCATGGCCATATTTCCAAATTTGTCCCACCCAGAGATATCCTTACGTTGAGAATGCTTTTATTTTCGTCATTAAATGAAAGTTCTCTGATACACCCTAGGGCCTCCTCTTGCTCAACCTCTGTTCCTCCTTTAAGGATTGATTTCAGGGTTTTCAAAACCCCCTTTTCCATCAATAGTCGCTTGTTGTCATCATTCTTGGCCAATGCTGTCAGGCCGTTAAGCAGTTCTCGGGCGCTGAAGAAAGTGGTCCCCTGGACACAGCGATGGTGGACATCTTCCCACGCCTTCTTGATCATGTCGATGAGGAAGTCGAACACGGTGACGTCTGCTGATAGGGCTTTGTTCTTGACTTCGTCCACGATGTGGGTTAACACCAGTAGGGTCGTAAGTTTCACTTCTGCCAAACATAAACTATAGATAACCACACACATGCTTTGAAGGTAGGTGTAATATCTGTCATAACGAATGATGTCAGCATCATGAACACCCTAGGTTCAACGATCTTTTGAAAACAAAAAGCCATTGCTGTGAACAGTTCCGTGTTTTCCATTGTAACATTATTACGCGCCATTGTAGGGCTTTGACTTGGAAATCTATACGTTGACTGTGGTGTTTTCTCTTCAAAAACGTGAAGTCGTAGTAGGTTAATAAAATAGACTGATGGCAAGGGAAACTTTTCTTCTCCGATAATTTCATGATTGCATCATATGTACTATGCCTCTTGATCTTTTAAAAATATTACTTCAAACCAAACTTAAAGATTATTTTTTCGAAACATAGACAAAATAAAATTAACTAAGAGTCTTTCAGTTTTAAATTACAATTTAATTGTATCCCGTACACTGTTAACAAGGACACAGGACACTCCATGTCTGGACACACTTACTTGTGGACTTAGCTTTAAGGAAGGGCAGGAGTGTGTCAACGGCATTCAGCTCTCTATACTTCTGTCTGGTCACGTGGTTCTGGGCACAGTTGTACATGATGCCAATAGCGGTGTCAAAGGCAATATCATCATCCTAGGACAAACAACGTACATCCAGAAGAGCATCAATCTAAATGGCGGTTGTGGTCATGTGTCTGTCGAGGAAACAGAGAAACTATCTTCACTGTAAATATTGCCAGTCCCGACAGTAACATCATATAACCATTCATGTCAGGGTTTGCAATGCAAGATCCTGTAGTTGGTGGGTTGTTGTTCCATGCCGCAGTCAGCAGTAGTCCAGCTATACGTCGCCCTCCTGTAAATTATCAACTATGGAACAGACAGTCCTGTGATCAACAACATGAGCATCGATCTATGCAACTGGGATACGAGGACATGTGTCAACCAAGTCAGCGAGCCTGACCACCCGGTCCCCTTAGTCGCCCCTAATGACAAGCATGGGTTACTGAAGATTTAAACATAATAAAAGGTATTCATTTGATTAGCATCTTGCGTTGAGGCCTAATGATTGCATTCAATCCAGTAGCTTAATCCACAAATAATATATTGATGATATTCTGCCTTAGCCCTTTAATTACATATGTACGCAATGACCTTATATGACCCTGCTGACTGTCGACAACCTAAAGCCTGACCGTCATGTCATGGTTGCTTCTGACAGTCCCTGATGAAGAACGTGAGAACGTGCCATAGTTATTAAAGGATTAAATTTCGGGAACACGAAGATGTCAGATAAACTTCGTAAAACTAAGTAACTGCATTTATCAGTAAGGAATTTAAGGGTCAAAGTTCAAACCTAACTGCGACAGGTATGAAAAATTCACGTGGTGGATGAAGTCGTGGTTGACAGAGGGGGATAAACGCACTTACACATATAATCCTGTGGTTAGCCTCACTTGTGTTTGTTCGGTTAACGGTTAGTCGAAAGATAATATAATGACGAAAATTCAATGAAATACCGCAAAGGACAAGACGGTTCAATCCGACGATGGAGATCGCACTGACAAAAGTATGACAATGAAAAGCCGCTGTAAAATTTGAGATATATAATTTTACAAGGACCTACACTGGATTTTTATACATTATCACCTCAAATCAAACTTAAAACAGATTACAAAAAATCTGTATATTGCAGTTAATCCTGACCGACCAACCAAATGTATCAAAATCCGGAAACCTTAAGTGTGGCCTGAATGTTTCATAGTTAATACCCATGTCTTCTCACTGAAGACAAGAAAAGTCTACCAGAATGAACAACTAAAATGTCATCTGTCAACTTTTTTATGGCTTTACGTCTTGTCTAAGGCATATTAGAAGATGAATCTTCAATGCTAATCTCCGTTGGGGATGTTAAGATGACTCAGGGAGCAAAGTGGCAGGAGAAGCATTCAGTTATATTGTTCATATCATTAAGCCGTCACCGTAAAAGGTACACGATTAATGTCTCTACTTTCTGCTTTCTATGGATTACTGTAAGGGACATTCTCGCTTGTTTCCAAAGGTCGGGATCGCGAGAATGTCCCTTACAGTATTCCATAGTTTTCTTAATCTACATATTATATGTTTATATATATGGACAGCAAAGACGCAGAACGTAGGACCTATTGTCATTTTACCTGGTTTACGTCTACAAATAGTAATGATGGTATACATAATATGTATACAGATAATCTTTTATTTTATCTGTGTTTTACACTTTGCTGTATTTATATAAATACATTTACCAGACAGACTTGACCTAGAACATGTACACGTTTTGCATGTATCATACCTCTCGAGACAAATCGAATAACATAATAAATCACATACGTGACACACTTGTCTTGGATGATTGACAGGTGCCCTATATATCCCGGAAACAAGCTTGGCAAGTCAGTGAAAGTCACGCATGTGAGACAGGACTCATATGATGAAGTTATTGCAACTGTACAACATTCTTAACACGAGGAACCGCAATAACCGCACCGTTCATCCCAGACGTTTTTAATCTTTAAAAGATGTCTTTATTATGCTTGTGTATCATGTGTATGTACTTTTAACACGAAATCCTCTAGGCAGTATCCGAAAAGATCAGCTTTGATTGCAATGCATCGATCGTGTAAGTGCTATATTTGGGAGTCCTGTCTGTCCCGATGCTAGTACTTCTTGGGGTTCAACCCCACACTAGATTCGAACCCACACTCTCAGAGTAAGGCACCTTTCAGCCACCATGACTTGTTGAATCTAACCCTCTCAGCCACCGTGGCTTGTGGAATCCAACCCTCTCAGCCACCGTGGCTTGTGGAATCCACAAATTTATCTATTGTCAATCAATATACCTATCTTGGACTAGTATGTTCTGAAATCACGTGGTAATAAGGCTTCAGCTTCCCTGAACTTTGGAATTTTAAGCCTGAAAATATATTTTTAAGTTGTTTGATGAACAAATCCAACCCATCATGCTCAATGGATCTGAAATTTGGGGATTTCAACGTCAGGATTGTCTAGAGAAATTACCTTTTAGCGTATAAAAGATTTTTATATGTAGAGCAAGCAACATCAACTTGCATGGTTCATGGAGAATGTGATAGATATCCGATATTTATAAATTCACAAATAAGATGTTGGTTAAAATATTGGTTAAACAATTTCGAGAACAATTAGTTAGAATGTATCATCAAGAAAGGCATTCCTGTCTCGACAATAGTTCAAGATATCAGTTGTAGATCACTCAAGAGCTTAATTCAAACAGGACTACTCTATCTGTTTTTGACATGTAGAAATATCAGATTTTTGGTTGAGGTTATTAGACTTATCAGTAAATAAGGGCAGACGACATTCAGTAGAGAGATGTTTAAGGATATGTCCATTATGTAACTCGGCCATTCACTTTGCTTTTGTATGCCCACATTATGCTGATTTAAGAAAAATATATATCCAGCATTAGTACCTCTTAAAATATCCCTCAGCTGCTTTTGTTTCCATTCTATCCTCCAAAAATGAAAATGTAATACGTTATCTTGCCCTCTTTGTAAAACATGTTGTTATCCTTAGAAGCAATACCTTATCTGAACTGCAATTTCTTTCGTGAAATGTCTGTAACATGTGCTGATAAAATACTTGTATTGCTTGCATATTGGCCTGAGTACGATATATGTCTTTGTCTTGTCTTGTCTTGCCATTAAAGGCAACTATACTTGTCATAGGAGGCGATTTACGGGATCGGGAGGTCAGGCTCGCTGACTTGGTCGACACATGTCATCAGTTCCCAATCGCGCAGATCGATGCTCATGTTGTTCATCACTGGATGGTCTGATGGAAACTCGAATATTTTCAGACCGCCACCATATAGCTGGAATATTGCTGTGTGCGGCGTAAAACTAACCTCATTCACTCACTCACCCAGGTTTGTCTCTCTAATGAGGGAGGAAGCCAGAAGGCATTGATGAAACACACAAGCATGAGTATGGTGCTGCAAAAGCTGAAAGAAAATCAACTTGAAGCGGGATTCGAACTGATAACCATGATAGATTTCTGATATACCGATAGGAAGCAACTTTGTACAACAGATTCCGACTTCTTAGCCAACCAAACCACACGTACCCCTAACCACACATGAACTGGCCTGTGACTATGTCAATAGAAAAGGTTACCGATATAACTGGAAGAGTCTTCCCGATGGCCTTTACGTCGGCGAGGAGGTACTTGAACAATCCCGTCTGGGAAACCTTCTCTCCAAGAGACCAACTGTTGTCTGTGGCCGTCCACAGGCACTTTCTCATCTCCATCACCAGCTTCACCTCGATAGCATTCTGATGCTTGTGGATGAAATCGGACGTGAGGATATCAATCGTTCCAATAGCAAATTCATACAGATCATACATACGTTTCGCGAACCCTTTCACTGCCAGATAGTTCCCCAGGATACACCGTGTGCTGTCGGTTGTATATGTTTCAAAGGCTTTACTAATGTTCGTTCTCAAGGATTCAAACAACTGTCCTTTGTCCTTCTTCTTAGCGTCAAGAAGTTTGAGAAACTCGTCGAATCCTTCAAGCGCTGATTGGAGTTCTGGGTGGAATTTGATGTCGTGTTGAAGCTGTTCTTCCTCTGTGAGGATCTTCCGGCCTGTTTTCTGGAGGACGACCGACCCTCCTTGCCCACCCACTGCGCCCGTTTGGCCGGGGCCATTAGCGACTTTCGATGACCTTCTCATGGTGACTAACGAGGACCCTCTATGAGTCAGTTGCTAAGAGTACCTGAAATAAACAGCAGTTTCAGTAGATGAAGAAGTTTTATGACGATGAACCTTATTCGTTCTATCTGCCTCAAACTAGGAACAAGTCACTTTCTTAACAGTGAATCAGTGTGATAACAGTAAGGAAAATGATAAATTTGTATTTTGGTCACTACGGCTTTGTGCGTGCCTAATTTCAAAGTGATAGGACAAAAGGTATGTCTCGTAAATATCTAGTGCGATCGCTCAGTCCTTTGATTGTGGAGGCAAATCCCGGATGTCTGTGATTCTGTTATTCACCATTCTACCTTAGACTAACATCTAGTCTCTGAAAGGACATATTTTACAGAAAGAAACGGTTTCTACATTAATAGCATATAATACACTGAAAAAGAACATGTCCTGGCATACAAGATACAATGAGGTCAAAGAGATCTTCTCGGTGAGTAGGTAAGGTCCAACTCGAGAAGATCATGTTAGAATTAGTCTTTAATAACCTATGACTGTCATGAGAGGCGACTAACGGAATCGAGGGGTCAGGCTCTCTGACTTGGTTGACACCTGTCCTCGTATCCAAGTTGCGTAGTCTGATGCTCATTCTGTTGAACTAGATTGTCTGGTCGATACTCGATTGTATAGACCGTCAAAGTCATATAACTGAAATATTGCTGAGTGCGGCGTAAAACAACAAACCAAACCAAAAACATCACTGGATTGTCTGGTCCAGACGCCATTATAAACAATTAACCTCCATAAAGCTGGAATATTGCTTTGTGAAGCGTTACACAACGATCCGCTAGTTGGTCCAAAGCACTTGTATGGCGCTTTATATGTGTATTTCAAACCAGGACGCTGTCACCTGAACATTAAAATCAGCTCTCAAAATGATAATGGCACTCACCTTGTAAGACACAGTTCGGAAACACATCACCAGAGCAAAGAGTGATCATGTATGCTGTCCAAACATGAATATATAGTTAACAGTTCTATTATTCAGTGTGTAACTGTTATATCTGATAATTCTCCAGCCCTTATAGATATTACCCAATCAGTGCGAATATCGGATATACACAAAGGGTAGTAATACCAGCCAGCAAGTACCTGCAGGACAGGAAGTATCCCACAGCCATAAATTGTCCTCGGTTGAGGTAAACATACCTTTCCGCAGGTAAATCCTAGTTAGCAACACATAGCTACAATCTGGTTCTACGTGGTTAGTTCGAAGGGGTTGTTTCTCTTGTTCGCGTCTTATCACGCAAGGCCGGATCTATTTCGAGGATTTTTTTTCTGTCCCTTTTCAAATCAGGTTATTGCTGCAAATAATCGATCACATATCCCAATACACCTGCATCATGAACACGACGCTGAATCTAATTCAGTATTTTACAATTGTTAAATTTATTTTATTTTTTTTCAATATTTAGCTTGTAATGGTAAAGTGTATTATAGCTGGGGTGTACATATAGCATGCAACAAAAATAGGAAAATGATATAAGATGACAATACGGACTAGTTCATACGAGTAGTTTACATGACTACACCAACACTCACTCATGCAACAGGATTTTTCTTGTATGCATTCTTAAACATTCATACTTCATTCAGTACTGTGTGTATTGCTGGTTACCTGAAGTCGCCCACGACGACCTGTACGGTGTGATAAAGGCTCCGGTAACATGGGTGCTCTAACCGTACATGGGTGCACTTGGTTAGATGAATATACTATTGATAGGGGTGTCACTGGGGTGTTATCGGGTGATCAATACAGAACAGATTGTTGTAAGAAACATACTGCACATGCAAATATTGACTGTGTTTTCAAGTGTATGCCTGTTTAATCAGTTCTGAAATGTATTCAAGAAACTATAGTGTTGACAAAGGGCCAACATTTAAGTGTAAGTAAGTAAGTAAGTAAGTAAGTAAGTAAGTAAGCAAGCAAGCATGGGCAGGTTGGTAGGTGAGTGAGGGAGTAGGCAGGAGTAGGAAGGTAGATTTGTGAGTGAGTGAGTGAGTGGGTGGATGGGTGGGTATGTAGGTAGGTAGGTAGGGAGGGAGGGAGGGAGGGAGGGAGGTAGGTAGGTAGGTAGGTAGGTAGGTAGGTAGGTAAGTGAGAGAGTGAGTCAGTGCGTCAGCCAGCCAACATTTAAGTGTAAGTAAGTAAGTAAGTAAGTAAGCATGGGCCGGTTGGTAGGTGAGTGAGTGAGTAGGCAGCAGTAGGAAGGTAGATTTTTGAGTGAGTGAGTGAGTGAGTGAGTGAGTGGGTGGATGGGTGGGTATGTATGTATGTATGTATGTATGTAGGTGGGTAGGTAGGTAGGTAGGTAGGTAGGTAGGTAAGTGAGAGAGTGAGTCAGTGCGTCAGACAGTCTGTCAGTTCAACAATTAAGCAATCGAGAACATATGGACGAGACTGTGGCTCGCCGCGGCTCATTAACCCTATTTGACAATACCCCTTCCTTGTACACGGCTTGCATGTTTGAACGTGTGCCAGAGTGTCACCATGAATCACCATAGCATGTGATCTGGTATCAACTCATATTGACTCCACATGAAGTATTTCGACACGCAGTCAAATGTCCATGATCGATTAACATTGTTGTTTAAGTCACACCTTAGATTACACACCATGTTCCAAAAATCATACATCAGTTTAAAGCGATTTGTTGTAAGAGCTGGCCTGTACATAGGTGGACTTAAGGGAGTGAAGATGCACTGAAACAAACGTGTCAATGTCTGCCTGGTTGGAGATATTGAAACTGATAAATGGGCACTAGAAATATGACAGTAACTCCAAGTGGACCCGATAAATATACTGAGGAATAAAAGTAAGGGATCACATGAAATCACAAGTGTTCCTTTTTTTATTCCCAGGTTTTTTGACTAACCTTGCATCGCAAAACTTGGGAAGAAACCTGGGAAAAGTAACGGAATACTTGCGATTCCGTTATTGTCCCCCTGAACAGGCAGATACTGGTATTTGAAGGACTTGAATGAAATCTGCTGAGTTTAGTCCACTTTAACTGTAACGTCCTTCTTAAGTTTTGGGTTACATAATGCCACCGAAGTGTGTTGACGGGACAATGAAATTCTACTAAATGTTAAGTGGACAATACAATACCACTTTGTGCTGACAGGTACGTTTGATGCAATTGAGGGCAATAAAATGTCACTGTGTTCAATGGATAATAAGATATCAGCATGTTTTGAGAAGACGATAAAGTGCCACGATATATTACGTGGACAATAAAGCCGCACTGTGTTGGGAGAACAATAAAATACCACTATCTGTTAAGAGGACAATATAATGCAACTACCTGATAAGATTGATTGACTGACTGACTGGGTCTAGTTTTATGCAGCTTTAGCTGTTTCACTGCGGTATGCATCAGAAATGAGCTTCACTTAATGTACATATGTGATAATTCAAACCTGGGTCTACGGCGATATGGGCAAATGCTTTAACCACTTGACTACCCAACCGCCTCACCTGTTCAAAGGACAATGTGGCCATTACCTATCAGGACAACACAGAGTAGCTAAATATTGTTCACTTAACAAATTGTGGCATTATATTGTTCTCTCATCACAGAGGATAGCATTTGGGCATTCTGTGTTGAAAGAACAATACAATGCCACTACCTTTGAAGTGGACAATAGATTGACATTCTGTGGCCATTACCTATCAGGAGGACAACACAGAGTGGCTAAATATTGTTCACTTAACAAATTGTGCCATTATATTGTTCTCTCATCACAGAGGATAGCATTTGGGCATTCTGTGTTGAAAGAACAATACAATGCCACTACCTTTGAAGTGGACAATAGATTGACATTCTGTGACCATTACCTATCAGGAGGACAACACAGAGTAGTTAAATATTGTTCACTTAACAAATTGTGGCATTATATTGTTCTCTCATCACAGAGGATAGCATTTGGGCATTCTGTGTTGAAAGAACAATACAATGCCACTACCTTTGAAGTGGACAATAGATTGACATTCTGTGACCATTACCTATCAGGAGGACAACACAGAGTAGCTAAATATTGTTCACTTAACAAATTGTGGCATTATATTGTTCTCTCATCACAGAGGATAGCATTTGGGCATTCTGTGTTGAAAGAACAATACAATGCCACTACCTTTGAAGTGGACAATAGATTGACATTCTGTGACCATTACCTATCGGGAGGACAACACAGAGTAGCTAAATATTGTTCACTTAACAAATTGTGGCATCATATTGTTCTCTCAAAACAGAGTGACGATATATTGTCCACTTAACAGGTAGTGGCATAATATTGTTTTATATATCGCCACTCTGTGTTGACAGAACAATACAATGACACTACCTGTTAAATGAACAACGAAAGGCCGCTTTGTGTTGACAGTATAATGACTCTACCCCTTGAGAAGACAATAACATGGCACTAAGAGTTAATTCTAAAGATAATTTTTCAACCCGACTCTTTCGTCATGAGAACGACAATGACAAAATAATATTGATCAGCAATACCTTCACAAAAAGATCAAACACAATGATTATAGTGTAGTTTTTAATAAACGCGCAAGGATACATGCTACGAATCATGGATGCAACACCCTGCAGACTGGGGATGTAGGACTTGAAATAGGCATGACCCAAGTCTTGTCCTTGACCTTAGGTGACATGGTGAAACAGAGGAATGGTGCGCCTCAGTTTCAAGTGTAAAGAGGGATTACTTTTGCCAGTCAGAAATCAAAGTTCGCCAATCTATAGACATTGCTTTCACAGAAGCAGTAAGCATCTCAGACTGACATTGCTTTCGGTATTTGTCCCACATATAAGCCGACACGCCGTGATATAAACCAAATGATGTTCAGATCGGCGTGAAACCCAACTCGCTCACTCACTCATTGTCCACGCTGAAGTATTTAGATAACGAGACACGTGGGTATCTCATCACCCCGAGCTTCAGAGCAGTGTCTTTGTTCACAGGATTCGCTTATTGGGATCAGTGCTAAGCCAGACCTCGTGATAGAAAAATCTGTTGTAGCCATTGTAGCGTTGTAAATAGTCGATGAAGTAGTAGCTGTTGAATTCAACGTTGGCGGATGAAGAGACGTTGAGGGCTATGTCGTAGGATGAGGCTGCGTTCGCGTCCATGTAGCCTCTGCAAATGTAATTTATCAAGTGAAATGAATGAATGAATGAATGAATGAATGAATGAATGAACGAATGAATGAATGAATGAATGAATGAATGCGTAGGTATGTGGACCAACTAAAGAACGAAATACGACCATATTCATCATCATCATCAAAGTAAGGTGGGTACAATGATACAATGTGGCAGCTGCTGTTACCCCGATCACTGAACGATTAATGTACGAGTTCCACGGATATTCCCTACACTAAATACGGACATAGTCCTCCCGCACTACCTACCTGGCATAGACGGAGAATCCAGGTGAGTCCACAATGGTGACATTAGGGTTGGTAGGTGTTGGTGGGTTCAGATAGTAGTCTGGGTGCAGGTACAGGTACACCGTCATGTTGTAGTCGTGGGCGAAGGCGGTGAATTCACTGTAGATTCCCGCCGTCAGCGTCCGGTACTGCTCCTTCATCGGCTGCATCCTCTTCTGCAACTCCGTCATCAGCTGGTGGGGCTGCAGATGTTGCTGTTGCCGTCGCAGCTCCGTTAGTTGTTGTATTATATCGTTTCGTTTCTGTTGCATTATGATCGCGACGGAGGACATCTGGGACATCAACCTCTTGTAGACGGCAGCATGGCCGACAGGGACGTCTACCTGGACCACAACCGGGACGGCGTATTGCAAAGTTGTTTCTATACAAAGAAACAAAATGGATGCCGTTGTATGTGAATGTAGGTATTGGACATTTCGTACATGCATACATTTGGTATGTTCGAGCACCGTTACAACATTCCAACAGTTTAATGGTTGACATTTGAAGGAAATTTTCAAAATTGATTCACCATTTCGCCAACACCTGGGCTCATCACAATTTTCAGGATCCATGAATACATGTTTATGACATAGTTTGGACTGTACAATCGTTGTGGAAACACTTTCGGCACATTTATCATTATTGTGAAAAGGGATTAATAACAGGATTGAAGCACCTAACTTAAATGAGATCAGGTGGTGACTAGGGTTGGGACGGGTACAAATTTTCTACCCGGGTACCCCACCCCCTGTTACCCTACCCTACCTGGCTACCCGTTATGTTAAGTCATGACATCAAATTTGCAGGAAATGGCAATATCTTCTTCATCTTGGAGGCTAAAATTTCGAGTTTTTCAGTATCTTAACCACGCATTATATGCAAAAGAAGTGACTATGTCTAAATCTTCAAAGACGATACAACCTTTTAATCATGAAAGAATAGGTTGTTTAATCTATCAGTCACATGATCATAGCGGGTACGGGTATTGAAACGGGTACCCGGGTCCAACTGATTACCCACTCTTCCCGGCTATACGGGTTACCCGTCCCAGTCCAAGTACAGACCACTATGTGTGGGGCTACACAAGTTTCTAAATGTTATAACACAAACAGGTAGACAACTCGAGAACTCTTGGATTCTGATTAGTTCTGCTAACAATATATTTGGAAGAATTTCGAAGCTGATAGCCATGCATGTTACTGTTTGGATTAATTAAGATAACATTGTCTTTATGGCTATAGGGCTATGTCGGTGTTCTTTTATTCAGATAAACACTTGGAAAGGCATCATCCCTGTTTGATAAAAAAATCTTGTTGTCTTACATATTCCAAAAATGTTGCCAAAATCAGTTCCTTGTAATGGTTCACAGTATGCTAAGAATAAGTTACTCCGAGATTTAGTAAATTTGTGGATTTGGTAGTTAACTCAAGTACATTGGACGAAACCATTTCCACTGGTTGTGAAAGTATTTCTTCAGTGTCAAATATTCACCACAATACACCAGCTTGTCCATTGTTTCCAGATTCCCTTCACCCCATTCAGTTCACATGAATTACACATTATCAAAGTCAGTTTTGCAATGATGTAAATACGAAATCAGTACATGTAGTTTGCTTCACATGATTATTTTAATAACTTCGCGAATATATTTATTTTCATTTCCTATCACAGAACAATGTGAAACTGCAACTCCCTGCCATGGCTGATACTTATGATTCTTCAACTGTCTGGTGTGAAGACAGCTCGGGCAAATATATACATAGGTCTAGCTCCCCTACAAAATCTGACAAGTCGAATTGGGCGAAAAAGGCAAAACAGCTGTGACATTTATATAAATCGATCACTGAGAATTACTGACGACACCAGGAGTTCAATAACCAAGTTCAATTCAAAATCAGAATCGTCCATTGCCTTTCAGTACAGTTGGTTGGTTGTTTAACGACGCACTCTCCAATATTTTAACTATATGGCATCAGTCTGTAAATAATCGAGTATCAACCACACAGTCTACTGATAAACATGAACATGAGCATCAATCCATGCAACTGGGGTGAGATGACATGTGTCAACTACGTCAGCGAGCCCTCCACCCGTTAGCCACCTCTTCCGACAATCATGGGTTACTGAAGACCAATTCTAACTCAGAAGTTGTAAGGTTGTCTTGTGTGTGAATCATGTGTTACTCACGCAGTGAATTCTCGCTGACAATGTAGTCGATGAGCTCCTGGGATTCGATGCGTGGAACATCGTACGGTTTTCTAGGTGTTTTCAGCCACTTTCCAGCAGGATATTCTCTCCTTTCGTATTGCTGAACGGAAAAGAAAGATATGTTTCTTTGCCAAATACAATGCTAACCTTATGAATCGATATGGGTGATTTCTGTTTTCTATGAACTTTGTTTTTAATGATAGGTCATAAGATTAATGGTAAAGAGGCATCAAATTATTGCTCTCTCCTCTGTTATGGTCAATGGTAAAAAGCATGGCTTTATTGCGCTTTCTTCTGTTACGGCTAAGAGTAAAAGGCGTCAATTTATTGCTTTTTCTTCTGTTACGGTTAATGGTAAAAAGGCATCAAATTACTGCTCTTTCTTCTGTTACGGTTAATGGTATAAAGAATGAATGTATTGGTCTTTTTTCTGTTACGGTCAACGATAAAAATCCCTCAAATCATTGCTCTTTGTTCTGATGATATGGATGAAATAATATCAACGTAAACATAGCATGAAAAGCTGATGGGTCGCCAGTATTACCTCATTGAAGGAACCAGGGGTGATGGTATACATTGGGCATACGTTGGGGTAACATGCCGGAGGGTAAGGGTATTCCAAGAGGGGAGAACTTTGGGTGGAACCCACGGTGCCAATCTGATCGTTTCTCGACGTCCCCGAACCTCGGTTGGAAACACCATCCTGAGGAAATCTTGGTGCGGACAGAACACGGCCGTCGCACACCGCAATCACAGCAACTACGAAGACGGTGAACACTACCTTCATATTAAGTGAATTCTCTGGAAATGAATAAAACCGTACGTGTACATGATATTATGTAGCAGTTCAGTGCTCTTCGATATAAATTTACATCGTCAGTTTGTAAATAATAAGTAAATATGATACGTAACCGAAGGAAATACACCTTTAGAAATACAAAACAAAAAGGAAAATAATATACAAAACTGATCTTATCAATATTACGTAATTTTTCGAAAAATGTTACCCAATTTAAGTAAATGCAGTCAGCGTCACTGGGGCATGTGATGTTAGATGACATTAAGTACCATTGAAAACGATCGAGTCTGGACTTCTGTTATCAAAAACAAACGGAGTCTGTCATGGCCAAAATTGTTAGATATTATGCAAACAGTATAGACGATGCATATTAATACAATTAAATACAATGAATGTATGTACACCTGTATTTGCAACGTCTTCCAAAAACTGTCATATAAAAGTAAACATATGCAAACTCGAATACTTGATAATCTTTAAAATGACAGACTTTAGGATCTGAAACACTGGAAAAGTTAGAGTTCCTAACGAAACAGTGATGTCCGAATCAAACACATCACCGTTGAATCGACAGTTTTTGTACCTTTATATTTTTCCACTATTAAACACAAATCTGCACTTCTATTCAAAAGCTTACATTCAACAATGTAAATATAGCCACTTACTTCTGGCAAATGTTCTAAACTAGATTTTGCAGAAATATTCCAAACCCAATAAAGGTACTTTTTACACATGAATTGATGTATCGTGTATCTGTAACGTTGGAAACCTTACACTATTGTCATGAGTCCGGTAAAAGATAATAATCGTTGAAAATTGGCAAATTCTTGGCAGACTTTTACACCAAAACGTAGTTGTTCACGGACATGTTTGTGGGCAGTTTGATGCATGATTCTCGTGCAATTTATATACATAAGGTTTGCAGTTGGTTCTTGGAAGTTACTGAAGAAATCAATCTTCGACGTGACCATGTATATATCGGTAACATATAGTGAGTGTTATAAGTGAATCTAAACTTTAGAAAGGAAGTATTTGTCGTTTTGCCTGGTAGTTTACGTCCGCCTGTGTTCCTAGATAGAGCTCACGACAGCCACACTTTCCTTACAAGATATAATAGAATATAATAAACTCATCTTACATGGACCAGCCAGATATCACTTGGTTGTTGGAGATACAGTGGTGCCGGCCCACTTCTCCAGAATTCTTGAAGGCTTTTCGGAACGTAGGTGTTTGCCCTTCCCCAACAGTGGCTTGCAGGAGAGAGTGATTTGATGCTTGAGAACAAAAGACGTCACCTCGCGTCACGTGCCCGTAAATAACCTGTGGGCTATTTGCGTGAGAAAGACAGAGTGACAGGGTTTTTGCCAAATAAGCCTTGTATGCTTTTCATACATCGTTTATAACTCTACACCTTACGACCTTATGGGAAAATATGAATCATTCGTGAGCTAAATGAGTTAAAAATACCCTTGTAGCAACACATTACAGATAGAAACATGAGGATACTGGACAGTTGCTAGTAAGGATAGACAAGAGGTGTTTGGGTCCGGTTATTTGCATATTTGCTCAGCGGATACACTGACATCAAAGTGAACATAATCTGCAGATATGGTTGAAGTATAAACTGCTTGACTGACTATTTTAAATTTGGAAAGAAACAGCTGACATCCATTTTGTTGATGGCAACATTTTTGGCATCATGATGCGATGTTTCATATTTCATTGTTATTTGGTTCCATCCATTTTAGACAGTTTGGCATCCGTGAACCCCTCAATTGACCTCGCGATATATGAAGGGCAGTGGACATAATTATGAAAGCGTACATACATACATTATAACAGACAGATGGACGCCCCTGAAGCCCCTCGTTACTACAGTCTGGCGTACCCCAATGAACCCCAGTCAGAAATGCTCTTAGGGTTTTTTTATATTTTAGTTCTGATTTGTTACTCTGTCAACCAAAGTATTTTAACTACCCTAGATTCTGAAGATGTTTCTCCATTCACTGTTTCCTTTAATAGAGGATCTGCCAGCTTGGTGAAGAGCCAGGGTCGTTAATGTGTTCACGCACTCCGTACACTGAGTAAATGACTCCGAATCTACCGAAAGCTATCGTCCACTGATGACCTCTTTTCGCACCATCATGCGTCACACGAGCGATCTTAACGTGTGACAGTTATACATCACTCTCAGCGTCTGCAGGGGACGTATATAGCGAACCTCACACCATAAAACAGGATATTGACTCTGACTGAACGTAGACTTCTGGTTCATGAACATGTTTATGGATATTTTTGTAGCAAAGACTCAGCAAACGAGTTACTCACGTCTGAGCTGCCCTTAAACCCACAATGGTCTCTAAGGGCACCACAACATTCGTGATCCTTGAAAACGTTTGTCCGGTATTTGTTATTTCTTTATTTTACCATGGTACGTGTAGAAATAGCTATTATATGGTTTCTTCGCGAGATGCCCGGTAAGAGACGCATCTTATATGCAAGTGCGTGGGTGGCGGATGTTTGCAGGGAATATCCAGGGCATTTTCCGCAAAAAAGACACAGAAACCCTTTAGATTTATGAGCGCTACATTGAGTTGGATACCGAACATGAAAATAACGACCTTTCAACACGACGTGAAACCCAGCTGGTCCAGACCATCGATCAGTAGGTTCAGATTGTAGACCAAGGGAAGCAGTTGGATTTGATAGTGCCTAGCTTCTCAAAATCCACATCAACGGCTGCTTCTTAAGTTATATCACCACGACATTCGTGGTAACACACTGCGATGGACTGAAGACTTCTTGAAGAAAGTCAAGGGACTTGGATAACCTTCAGAAGTGGGAAAGTTCATGGCAAATGGCTTTTAATACATCGAAATGCCTAACTATGCATATCTCCAAGGAAAAGAAAACATTACGTCTCCCTTACAATCTTCACGGATTGAACTTGGAAACCGTTGATGCCGACAAATACCTATAGGGGTCAACATTTCAAGTGACCTTTCATGGAGGACACATAATCACAGCACCCCAGCCGAGTCCACCAAGACTGTAGTCGCCATCTTAGAGCAACCAATGAAGGCATGCGCCTTTACCACCCTAGCCTGTCCTACTGTGTTGTATGCGTCCACAGTTTGGGACTCTTACCAACAGTTTCAAGCAAATACCTTGGAGACAAGCAGCCAGATACATATGCAGTGAGTACAGCGATCATGATCAAGGATGTGTCACTATAATGCTAAAACACCCTGGATGGGAAACCTACAACTCAGGAAACCTCGGGCTAAAGCCACCTTCTTTCACAAAGGTAAACAATAACGTCATCCTTGCCCAGCTACATCACTACATTCATGGACTTGACATCATCATAAAACATTGCACGAATAAGGGAGAAATCAGAACACTCTCTACATAGCTTCCTCCCAAGGACAATCAACATGTGGAATGGCATACCAACAATTATCAGACTGTTACCAACCTTATATGTGTTTCAGACATTGCTCAGGGCCGAGCAAGTCATGACTGAGTGAACTGAACAATATTGACTGTTGGTGCCACCCTGCTGCACATCACATTCAAGCAGGAACATCTACACTCCCCACTGAGTTTTCTATTTCATGGAAAGAGAGACAGACGTCATTTGTGTTTCACATTCATCCTGGAGACAACAGGTGTATAAGGAGCCAGTGGTACTGTATTGAGAGTTTCAAAGCAGGAACCGGGAAACATGATACCATTTCTCTGATACATATGGTTTAAGCTCAGTCTGCTGAATTTGTTTCATGAGTTTAGTTTTATGCCACACTCAGCAATATTACAGTTATATGGCGGCGGTCTGTAAATAACCGAGTCTGGACCAGACAATCCAGTGACCAACAACATGAGCATCGATCTGCGCATTTGGGAACCGATGACATGTGTCAACCAAGTCAGCGAGCCTGACCACCCGATTCCGTTAGTGAGTCTTACAAGCTGAGTCGCCTTTTATGGCAAGCATGGGTTGCTGAAGGCCTATTCTATCCCAGGAACTTCACGGGTCCTTTGAAAGAAAGTGTCTGGATCTGCTGCTAACAGCTCCATTTTATCACAAAGCAATTCCATTATGACAGAAACTTGTTTGGTGTAAGCTTGGATGTAAGGTACAGGAGACCTTAATATTCCCATTTGTAATATGACAGAAATAACAATTAAAATAATCACACCAAGATTAACTGAAAACATTATATTTTGATTCTTTTTATTTATATTATTTACATTATACATAACAATATGTCATTTATTGTCAGCTGTGACATCCTGAAGGACATAAGTTTGCAAAACAAATTCAACGCCTTAGACTTGTAACCATTGCTCCTACCTGTAGTATAAGACACATCATAAAACCAACAGAACATCTTCTCAGCTGTATGTCTGATATACAGTTCCAGCAAAAGCACCATTTCATTTTTCAATGGTAGAGTATCACAAGATAATGAATGAATAAGTCAGAAATTAAGTTACACAAGGGTCTCAAGGAGTCAGTGCCTCCTGTACAGCTTCCCATGTAATGATGTCCATTGTTGCTGTAATCATCTCACTCAGATACTGAAATGACAAAGCATGAGACACGCATGATGCCAGGGACATGTTCAGATATATTTTCCACCCACCACATGCAACATGACATAATAAAGACCTATCTGGAATTTCAACAGCAAGAGCAACATGATCTACACCAGGATATCCTGTCCTGGGCTCATCAAAAGGAGGTAAGCATGACTACACGGGACCTTCTGTTTGGGAATCTACACTAGCAAAAACAAGGACCTATCCTGCTCTGGACTCTCCAAAGAGAGTTATGTGCAAGTACTACGGGATACAAAATCAGCCTTGGAATCTCCATGTCTTTGATAACAGAGAGATAGGAGCGACATGACATGACATTTACTGAGTATGACATTATGTCTAACTCATGTGTTGTTGAATTTCACAACCTACCGTTTCAGTCATTGACTGACCAACCACATATCTTTTAAGTACATATTTCCGAGGCAGAGTATTTCAAATTGCCAGGTTAGAGAATAATTATTATGAGATTGCCTTTCTTCTCAGTAGCAAGATTTACAGTATAATAATAGAATGGTGTGCACTGGTTTACCTGCCCAACTGGCCCCCGGCTGTAGAGAAATATCTGTTGAAGTCAAGTCTCAGCAACAATTGGGCAAGATGTGGGCTGGCATTGTGGCTTCGCACACTGGACAGTATCTTGAATAACAAGCTGGACTGACGTTGGAAGTTCTGCAAACAACATAACACACCATCAGTGTCAGCCTGTAATACACTCCGGGATGAGCAAACACTCTTCACTTAAAGTATCATGACCACAAAAAGTTATCTGTGAAAAGCTGTTGAATATTCCACATACATATTATGAATGAAAAATGGAAAAGAACATTACCTCTTGGAACAGCATACTTAGTCTTAAAACAAAAAATATCCCCCCCCTACCTCCCCCCAAAAAACTTTGTTGATAAGCTATTAGTCAACAAAACTGCACCTCGTCAGTGATGCACCAATGAAATGTAACCAATCAAATACATTGACAGTAGTGGGGAGAGTGCTGCAGAATATTCCCTGAGCAAGTTGATCAACTATTTGGTCCATGCCATGAACATGCAAGATGAGGAACATCATGTTGGGATGAGTTTCCGGTTATCCTTAACCCTTGCAGTGCAGAGAAGCTGTAGTTTTAGCAGTAGTTTTTCACTCTGACTGTTCTAGTATCTGTCAAGGAGACATTCTACATTGTCATGGTACCTTTGCAATGGTCTGGAGTTGCGGAATGGTGTGTGTGATGTTGGCTGACTCTGCTTCATTTACCAGTCGTGAGAAGGTGGAGCACAACTCCAGGATGTCAGAAAGGCAGCTGGATACCTGCAAAACCAGAGTGAGATAGCACATTAGTGTGAGAGTGTGAGAGTGTGTGAGTGAGTGAGAGTGAGAGTGAGAGTGAGAGTGAAAGAGAAATGCATTGAACTCTTTAAACAGTTTTCTAGAACACACCAGTTCAAGCTGCCATTCATATCCCAAGGTCACACGTTTCTGGCCTGTCCAAGAATCAACAATTCTGCACAAGGCAGTGACAGGGTTACCTGAGACCTCATCTCTTACAAAAAAGTATGGTACTATGATCAATTTGTTTGTTCAACACTGCAGTAAGCAATGTTTCCTTCACTTCAGTCTCACAAGCCAGTTTTCTACTTGGCCTGAGACTTGGCCCCTACTGATGAGTGTGAACAGTATGATCAGTGACACTATAGTTGAAACATGGCTTACAGATTTCATGTGAACAAAGCTCTGTGACAGGAGAGTGACAAGGAACTGTTCATGGGCCAACTTGACAGCTTCAAAATCTCCTGTTGAGTTTATTTTCTCTAGCAGAATGCCATATTGAGACTCAATCACATCAACCTGCAACAATTAAGTCAAATTGATCAACTTACATTAGATTGACATTTCGACCAAGCCATAAAGTATAAATGATGTACCAAATGACTGTACATTGTGCATAAGTGAATTTTCCCCAGATCCTGTACCAAACAAGAGCACAGTAGACTGACAAATCCCATGGTGAGTACACTTGCAGTTTTAGGTATGATGAAACATATAAAGTCCCCAAATGCTTGCCACAATATGAAGTTATTGGAACAAATTATTTCCTAAAACAGTCAGGTTCTACTTGGACTACTACAGTCTGTTCTTGATGACAGCTTTGTCAAACAACTGACTGTAACATTAACATTCACCTGAAGGTAGTACTGCAGATTATCCACAAGGAACATCATGTGTGTCCTCAGCTGCCACTTGGGCGCCTCCTCTGTACGGAGCGTCTTCTTCTTGCGTTGCATTTGAAACGTCCAACATGACTGCAGATCAGTCTGTGTTTTCTTTACTGCTAACAGGAACCGGAATATCCGGTTGTACCTAGAATTTCATATTAATTTGACTCTGACAGATATTCAACATTTTGAGACAAGAATCATGGTTTTGACCTCTAGTACTACTCAGCAAGTATCTCTGCAATAGAAACCATGTATAGGTGACAGGCAGAATATCAATGTAAGGAAATTTACTAATGTGATTCTAATGTGTTGTGCATGAGTGTATTTTGGTGCATGGTACATACGTAGAGATCTTGATCATGTAATTCTGTTATCTGGGTGGTGTGTACATGATAACCATCTACATTTAATACTTGGATATTCACTGGATCATTGTGAGCCTGTGTTTGTAGAACTTGGTGTTCAGCTTGATCAGTGTGTAATTGTGTTGTACATAATCAAGAAATTCACAAAGAACATAAAAAGAAAGCATGCATTTAAATTTGACTTGAAGAGGTTGAAGGTGTACCCACTTTTCGAGGATGTTGGGGGTGAAGAAAATGTGTAGAGGCCACTGGATGGTGCAAGTGAGGCCCAAACACTTCCAGCCTGTCTCCGCTGTGCCACCCGAGGTTCCATCCTCCGCCTGACCACTCTCTGTAGATAGGAGAGTCATTTATTTGGGTTTAAGGCTGTATGAAACAACTCACAATTAAAGGTAGGGACAAAGAAACATAATTTGGGTGAAAATAGGGACTAAACCCATGATCAGCTAAATATTGGCCGTACCCAAAATGGTGACCTATTCAGTTTCAAGACAGAAATAATGTTATCTTCTTTCCAGAACTGTACCATAAAATACTCAGTTAATGTTATTCTTGTTCTCCAACTATTGCTCCTGCTACTTGATTGTATGATAATTAACAAAAACGTTGTTATGGTTACAGACGTAGTGACTTCACATGATATTACCAATAACAGTCAAGATAACACATCAATAAAAAATTTGGCCTACTCTTCTCTGCAGCTTTAGATGTGACGGTTAGGTGGAAGTGTTGGAAGAAATTTTCATCTTCAAGAAGCACATTTCTTGCTGACTGCTGATACGCCATATTGACATCTGGAAATGGAAAGTGTTATCTGTACAGCATTAACCTGACAACTGATATTAATCTCCACTCTGATGATGGAATGTTTAACATCAATCAATACAAGAAAATTAAGACCTTGCGATGACATGCGGCAGTCACAACAGAATGAGGGAGACAAGGCCTACGTATATCTGAGATGATACATTTTTACAATACTGTTGTTCATGGAATTTGGTTTTCTTCTAGCAGTATTGATTGTTGAGACCTAACAGTCCCGACTGGACTCACGTGGCACATTAATGTTTCCACTGCAGGCAACTGGTCATGTCATAATGAAGGGCTATAACCAGTAGTACATCACTTGGAAGTGAAGAGTTAACACACCTCAAAATCTTTGTTACTTTACACTAAATAATCTCTGCAACACCAACTAATTCAAGATAATTCTTAATGTTATTGTCATTTCTTATAAAGTGATACAAATTAAGCCTTAAAGGGGCACTGATGAGGAGCGAATAATGTTTCTCGCCAACAGTCTAATTACGAAACCAAGCTGCAAACTGGTGTCAGTGTCCGCTCCCTCGACTGTGATGGACATAGGGACTGGGCTCTGGTCCACATTAGCAGAATTTCTTCATCCTAAACAGTCAGGAGGCCGGATGCCCATATTCCTAGTCTGATTGTAACAAAATATCCCAGCAGTGTAGTTTTTTTCCTGATGCCTGGATGGTATAGTGACTGATCCAATTGATCCTATTTCTCTGTTTTTCACCTTGATATTTAATCATGTCATGTTAAAATATGGTGTCTTGAGGCACGTAGCAAGCCATTTGTTTCAGTCTGAAAGACTGCAAAGCTTTATATTTAGACAGTTTTGAGGGTTGGTCCAGCTGTCATAGTAAAAATCATACTTAGATTTAGGTAGCTATGGTAGCTACCCTGGTTTATTATCTATGATAATAAAACCACCAAGTTGATTTATTTGAATTCGTAAACTAAAAACAATAACTTTGCCATTGGTAGAGAAATCTGTAAATGTTCTTACGTAAAAAATCAACTGATTACACCTATTTACCCAAGTACACCGCAAATGCCTGTATGTGTTTCTTATGTAACAAAGTTCTGTTGGTATCCTCAAAACAGTTTCGGCCCATAAGTGTTTTCAGGCTGCATGCAACACAGAGATTACATCTTCCCTGCTGTAACTCGCGTTTGATGGTATAAACCTACACGTGATATTTGTCATCATTCTCTCGATGGTCAGTTAATGAATTTATAACAGGTATAATTAGTGGTAATACCACTCAGATTACTCAACAATGGTTCCTATTTGGCATTTCTTCTGTCTGGAGTAAATACTCAACATTATAAATTAAGGTCTGTGGTGGCAAATATATTGTTATGTTATGTAATGTGTGCATGTAAGTGATGCAAGATGGTTTATCCGGTCATCTACAAAAACAAACATCGATCAAAGGATTAACCGATAACACACTGATTGATTAATTACTTTTATCTTCTACAGCGGATTTGTCATAAGGCAGTGTGTGTAGATGTACTAATCTATACTGAGTACACCTTGTAAAGTGCAAGCGTAAAAACAACATCCTCCCTTCAAAGAATTAACCACCATTGCGTTGATTGATTGATTGCTCATTAACTAATTTACTTAGAATGGCAGACATCATACAATTAGTTGCTAGGTGTGTCATCTTGGGTGACACATGAGAGGTTTATCAGGTTTTCACCAATGTGAGAGACGCGAAATGATGCGTTCGCAAATTAGACTGATGTAAGACACAAGACATACAGCAGGATTATTTACCAGCTGCAGATGAATGGAATATTGTTCTTTTATGTGGATATTGATGGATACAATCCTGAACAAGGTAGTAGCCTGACATTGTTGCTATAACATTAGTCCGTTTTACATTCATTATTTGCATTTTGTTTTAATTTATTTGTTGTACCATTCAGCAGAATCTATATGACAGAAAACACACACTAGATTGCATATAGGGTGTGTGTGAAATAGGATCCACATTGGCAGTCTGTGCAATGTTTAAATGTTACAGTCATGTTAGAAATTTACTATACGTATAGTATTATTAATTTTCAAAATCATACAAGTATGAGAATTAACTAATTAGGGTTATGAGACAAAATATAAAGATATACATTGGCTTCGTTATTTTTCCGTCCTAATAGTTTTTTACCATTTCTACCACTGGCAGATGATTAACCTTCAAAGTGTTTCATTTGTTTATAAAATACATTTGCAATGAAATAAAAATGACTTCACCTTAGTTGATCTGTCCATAATTAAACCCTCAATTGCGCATATGGGCTGCGCAGTAGAGGCCACGAACCAGTCACAAATTCTGGGATATCATGTGGGTACTCACGGGAGAAAAACAATAACAACCAGTCCACGGAAATTGCTCTGCATCAGTGCCCCTTTAATCAAATATATTAAAAAATGAGTTTATGTATTTTCATTTCCAGTAAAAGCCCTCAGAAAGGGGGTCCTGGTTCCTACCATGCTCTGTTGTTCCAGTGGGAGGGGCCTTCAGGAGCTGCTGGGCCTGGTCTATGAAGGCCAGGTACAGCTCCCCTCGGCCCAATAGGTAGAAATCTTTCATGATGCGGATCTGGTTTATCAAACCTGACTCCTGGACTATTAACACCCATAAATGCTGGAAAATTAAAAATAAGTGGTGAGGAAAATGACCATGGCCAGTACAATAAAATAACAGTCAGGTCAATATCAGATACATATTAAGGAGGTTGCATACTAAATTTCAAAATGTCAAGAAATTGCAAACTTTTTGTATCATTTTGTACACATATGTCCAGAATCTAATTATGTAATAAAAATAGCAAGCCACTGCAGCATTTGTTTGACATGGAAACTTTATTTACATCACACCACAGTTAGCAAAAATTACTGATTATAAAACTAAATCTGATTCCAACCAATCACAAATCTTAGACCCGTACCATGAAGGGGGTACCTCGGTGTTTATGTTCCCCTCATCCTTTGGGCTCAGGGAACACAAACAAACATCAAGGGTTCACAACCCCTGTTCATGATGACTGAACAACTTCTAATATCCCAGCAATGTAAAGGCAGTCTGTAAATATTCAAGTCTGGACAGACAATCCAGTGATTGATATCACACGCATTTATCTACCCAAATGGGATACAATGACATGTATTAAAAAAGTCAGTGAGCCTGTTGCTGAGTCAATTCTAACCTGAATCTTCATCGGTTGAAAGAGGAAGAAATGAAAATGAATATCAGTCTGGAATTACCATGTTAGTTGAGTGACACACATACCTCAGCAACATATGTACGGATCTTTTCTATGAGACTTTCAAACTCCATACTATTGAATAGAGACTGCTTAGAGAGTTCATGTAGAGCTCGGGCAAATTCCTGCTCTCTGTTTTTGAGTATTGACCCTGCAACATATAAGATCAGACTCAATTATGACAAGGAATTACTGACTGTAATAAAAATACTGAAAGGAGAGAAAAACAATGTGCTTTTTATGCCACAGTTGACTGGGATGGTTATTCCAGCCATATCTCAACAACAGCCACCAAGTAAGGTGCTCAGACTTGTACCACTATGTGACTGACATCAACCTGACCTACCAACACTCACACAATAATGCTGTATGACTTCCTCACATGCAGGGATCATGCACATTCATTTCAGCAAGCACTTAAATAACACTATGTTTTCATTGCGTGATATATCAGGATTCAGATATTAGAAAATTAATCATAAATTTATAGCTTTACTTATGGATTACAGATTATTATTAGCTGAAGAAAAGATGAATTAGGGACAAAGTTATGTCAATAATTAATAATGAAAATATGTACAAATGTTACACCAAGATACATGTACAGTGGCAGCTGTCAAAACTGGCATCTGTCCAATCCGGCAAGTTGGCAACACCGGCATGCAATCTCAACCCCATCCATGGCTGAACATTTACCATCAGCTCTACAATCCAGATATTTGTCTAAACTGGATTTTTTTCTTGAGTCCTAATGAGTGCTGGTTTAGACAGCTTCCACTGTATATTCAACACCAGAGTCAATGAAAAAGGCTTGACTGCAGTGTTAACTAACACTTGCTCATTGGATAATTATCATCAGCCATTTCTCTTCTAAACTAATCCAGTGCATGAAGTCCTACCTATTTTCTGTGCTTGAGGTTTGTGCCTATCATTTTCAAACATCTGTACTGACTCCCCCACGAAGAGGATGTGGCTGGACACCCTGGCTGGAATGTAGACTGGAAGTAGGTCCGCCTGGACTGTGAACTGACTCACCGAAGGAGTCTCACCAGACATACTCGACAGGTTCAGGAGGCGCTGTGGAATGCATTCATTCATGACTAAAATAACTTGTTATTTACACACCTCTGCTTACACTCTCTGTTTCCATGACAGTATTTTACAGGCCTAATGAACAGTCTTTCATTTGTTTCCATGGCAACAATAAACTTCTATTTGTAAGTCTTTGTTTCTGTGGCAAAAGTAACTGGCCATTTGAGCAGTGTCTGTTTCCACGGCAACATTTGCAGGTTATCTGTAAGTCTTTGTTTCCATGACTATGTTCATTGGCTATCTGTAGAAAATTTGTTTAAATGACAATATGCACCAGGTATCTGTGCAACCTTTGATTCAGTGACAATACTCACAGCCTTTGTTTTCATGACAATATACATGAGCTATCTGTAGAGCATTTGATTCAATGACAATATTTACAGACTATCTTTGACAACTTTTAGTATCATGATGTGTCTTTTACAATTACTCCTGCTAATATTCTGAGATATTTTCAGTTTCAGCACCTACCTGCAGCTGCCTCCCAGTTACTCCCATGATGCCAAGCTCATCATCTTGTGTATCTTGCACGTCTTCATCCGTCTGCTCACCTTGTTCCCCACCTGCCTGCTGTATGAAGAACTCTCGGTATGGGTCAATCAGACTCCCATGGAGCAGCCAAGCACAAAGCTGCTTAAACATCACCCCATGGCAGACATGGAGGACCCTACAAACATAGATACTATCAATGAACAACACTGAACACCAGTTAGGGGAAGAAAGTATCAGCATAACATGCTTAGAAAGCCTGAGGAGACATTTGTTTGCCACACTCAGCAATATTCCTGTCATTCTGTATTCTTGCTTTATGAAGCCAGCCTGTAAAGTATGAAGTGCATACAAGACAATCCAATAATTGATCAGGAAAACTGATCAACTCAATTAAACAAACATTTTTATTGACACATCTTGTGTGAGATCATGGGGTCCTCAAGCTTTGAAACATTTGTAACCTTACCTTTTAACATAATGTGATGATAAAGAACACCATTAATGGAAATAACACAATAATTACCCATTCCATGTTGGAACTGCCAATGAGCAATCCATGCTTGGTGTAAACAACCAACAGGATCATGTAATCTGCCTTGCATGACTTCCAAATTATTTACATTTACACGAATAATGTCAATCACAGGCCTGATGATCTGTCAGATTCATCTGTCAATTTCAAGTTCTTTTAAAAGACATACAAACCAAGGGAGGCAACTCAAACAGTTTCTTATTTACAAGCTGCTATTGAGAGCTCACCTATTCAGAGCTTCTTTCACAGATGGTAATCCACAAATAGAGTTCTTGTGGATAATGTCCAGAATGTAACAACCATGAGCCTGTAATTAAACAAATCAGAAATTTGTAAGCTTCTCCGAGACCTTGTTTTAACTGGTAAAATAACATTTGTCCTTATCAAATCTAATTCATTATTTATGAAAGTAATGTTGTTCCGTTATGAATGATATTTATGCTGAATCTTTTAAACATTTACGAAAAAACAAACAAAGAAACCAGGAATATAACTACCTTAGTAGAAATATTAGAATTATAAACATAATACAACCTTAACTGATTACCTTATGTGATTTTATCTGTTCAATGACAGACGAGAGAGCTGGAAACAACAGTTGGTACTGAAATGACAACAGTACAACTAAAACTTCACAAAAATGAAGCACAATCAATACTTTCTGACTTTCTGAACAAGAGGTTCTAAGGCACAGTTACATACTCTCTCTCAAGTTCAATACTTGTCTTTGCTTTAGTCTCTTTTCATTCAGTGACAAGTTGTTTTCATGTAGGCTATAAATTCAAGTCCTGAGATGTCGACCAAGATAAGGCTTGAGCACTGCAAAATATATTTAGAATGCTTTAAAGTCTGATTTACAATAAAAAAATGTAAATCTACTCATGTAAAACATGCACTCTTCTTTTCAGGTTGTCAAACATTATTTAAACATTGTGAAAATATAAAAATATGTATTTGTTTGGATAAAAATGATATCTTAGAATTATCTTTCTCCATTTTCGAGGTCAAATAGATGTTTTGCATGCCAAAATAGAGGAGAGCCCGTCTATGAGACACGATAACTACAAAATATCATTTTCATCTTGAAAAGAAGAGAATACATAATTTTTTTCTTTTCGTGACTGATGCTGTTTGTTTCAATCTGTCATTAAAGTGATGGGTCAGCCACCTATTTTGGAAGATACCGGTCAATTGAACCCCTAGGAATTCTTCAAACATCTTCATGTATAAAAATGTGGTACAACCTTCTTTTAATCAAAAAAGAAGTACATGTGTAAATCACATAATTTTCTGAATAAAACTGATGAAAGATTTTGACACTTATCTTGACTCATGCTTATTATGATTATCTCCTCCCCCTATGCGAAGATAGTGGCATACCTGAAATCCCTTGAAGTTCCCTTCTAATTGAAGCAGATGTACAATACACTCACCCATCAGTAGCATCCTTTCCTGCCAATGTAGTCACATGACCAGCCATGTTTGCCACTCTCTCCAAATCTCATAAGTCTGACATGAGAATTACTGGGAATTCAGTGTGCCTCAGAGTGGTGTTTGGGAGGGCTTGAGGCCATAAGTCAGGATAAGTATAAAATATCAATTTTATTCATGAAAATACATATTTTCCCTATTCAAACTCATGGTTATTATGCTTACAGAATCCAGCGGAAATGGGCGATGGGTCAGGCCTTGCTGTATTTTGTTGACTGCCATATAAGTACGTCCAGTACTCCCCCTTTTGGGAACTATAACGGCAAGAGTTAAGTCCCCTTCTTCCAATATTCATCTCTGTGATGGGGGGGATCCACATCAGCTGGCGTGCTGCTAGTGTCTAATGCAACTGTATGACAAGATATAATTTCAGCGCTCTGACTGGGCATAATGATAAATCCTGTGCATCATGTGGCCTGAGGACTGCAGATAATGCCCGGATGAGGAATTGTCTGTCTGGTTGTCCAGGCAGTTGATTTTTGGCGATAATATCCCATCTCAGTCTTAGATGTACAATCTCACCATGACTGGAGTCGAACTGTGTGCCACTGAAGTCCAGAGCATGCATTTCTGACGTCTGTACTGCTGTAGCTACGGCATGTAGAAACAGCATTTTCTGTGCCAATAATTCAAGCGATGTCCGGTCAAATGGCTCGTAAACATCACTTGTGAGGTGTTGTAGTATGACAGTCAAGTCTCAAGCTGAAGCCTTAAATCTGCATTGTTGGTCTTCCAGCTCGAACGATCATAGTAAGGTGAGTAGTTCGGGTACTTCAGTCAGTTTGATTCCTGTTTTCATGGTGATCACAGAGCTGAGTGCCGCCAAGTACGCCTAGAGTGTAGACCTTTCAGTCATCTGGAATAGTAGGATATGTGGCCTTCACTGAGGTAAAGACTTTCGCTCTGGCATATGTTTCAAACCGCGTTCTCCACGGTACTACCACTCTGGTATTTGCAGTGTCGGTTGTCCTAGTTCTTTGATGAATACTGGGAACCAATCTCTCGCTGGCCAGTAAGGTGCAACCAAAATCAATTGTATCAGCATTGTCTGTTTTATCTTCCCAATGACTATCGGTAGTAGTACTGGAGGGGAAACGCATAAGTGTTCAGTCCTTCCCATAAGATGCTGAGAGGGTCTGTTGGCCATGCTAACGAATCCGGTACTAGAGACATGAATGTTGGTATCTGTTTAACCTCATGGCAAATAGGTCTGAATATCTGACTGATGAATTGAAACGCCGAAACTCAATGTTGCATCAATTCCGTTGGAGATGGTTGTAAGAGGGCATGACAGTGCGTCAGCTATGTTGTTGTGTGCACATGGAATGTGACAAGCCTCTATGTGGAGGTTAAGTCGTTGATGATGTTGAAGAGTTGATAGGTCAGCTGTAGTAGTGTGTGAGATTGTGCTGGTCCTTGCTTGTTTATGTAGAATGCTACTGTGGAGTTGTCTGAATGAACCATCAGCAGTTTATTCTTCGATGCTGTCGACCAATGTCGTACTGGGTTGACTACAGCTTTCATTCCTGCTGCCACCTCATTGAGCACCCCAACCTTGCAGTGATGCATCTACAGAGATTGTAGACTGGCTCTAATAACTAGGTCCCAGCGCAGACATTCGATTGGTGAGTCCATCATGGTAGACCTGGTCTTAAGTTGTCCTGCAGAACCAATTGTAATGGGTGTAATCGCAGACGTCCTCGACTGGTCAAATCCTGTGCTGATGTGAACAGACCAAGTAGACATTGGCACTGTCGAGCTTGTTCTATCACTGGTTGAATTTTGACACACCGATCCTCTTTGACGACAATGCAGTTCAACAAAGTGAAGAATTGATTCCCGAGGAACTGAAGATCTTGTCGCTGCTCTAATTCCGATTTCAGTACAGTCTAAAGCCATCTGAGTTGAGTTAGCAGCCTGAAGGTGATGTCTAAGTGTGATCTGAGTTGACTTGTCTCATGATGCGCTTGAATGTCGTCGTCCAGGTAAATGGTGCTGCGAAGTCCCCGCCAGTGTAGATAGGTGACCATCGGTTTGGTGACCCGAGTAAATAGCCACGGGGCCGAAGATATTCCAAATGGTAGAACCATCTATTGGTAGTGCTGACAGTTGAATAGGAAGTGCAGATATTTCCTGGAGTCTGGATGTATTGGAATGTGCATGTAGGCATCTTGTAGACGGCCTGCTGATGATCTGTACCTTGTTAGTAGCAGAGGAGGTTTGTTGCAGATGTGATGTTTCCTGGGAGGGACATTCTTATCGCTGAAAGATTGTTGTTTCAGTGGAGGTCTTGTAGTTGAAGACGATCCCTATTCTGACGATGTTCTCTTCTGAGATCTAGACAATTCACAGGTACAGTGAAGCCTCGTTAATCCGGACGGTTGTGTTTTTCAGCAAATTCGTCCGGAATGCGAATCATCCGGACTACTGAATAAAATCCCACGTCTCAGCAAGCGTTTCTTCCCTTTACCACTACAAAAAAGACACGACTCTGCATTAAACAAATAATAAACATTTAATGTTATAAAGCTTATAAAATGACCAATAGCAAGCACAACAATACATGTAAATAAATTCAAGGCACTGCAAAGTCTCTCGTTGTTGATTTTCCAGGAACATTGTACAATGTCACAGTCACACCAAAAAGTCCTTCATGGTCGTTTGTGTGCGTGTTACCTTTTTCATCGAATTCTTGACACCGATGATTTTCTCGAGTGATATCTCGTCCCCGAAATGCAGGGTCACATTTTGCAATGTGATCGAAGCACATTTATGGCTTGCAGCATTGTCTAGAAGCAAAATCACTTGAACGCATCTGTCTGTCAAAAAATTTCAGCCAATCAGAAAAGAGCTCACTGGTCATCCATGCCTTTGAGTTGTGTCTGTACCTCGCGTACACTTAGTTAACAAGAGTTCATCATGTCAACTCAATGTTTATTGTTCCCAATGACTGAGGGCAGTTACGTAAACATCGCCCGGGAGGCAAGGGAGGCGCTGTTACGGTTCGTGAACATGATTTACAGTGTCCGGACAATGGAGCAATTTACTGTTTGTTTTACTGATTGGTTACAGCTATTCAGCGTCCGGTTCCGGAAACCGAATTTCCGGATTACCAAGGCAAATTATATAGGCATTAATTGGTAACAAGCTAAAATCGTCCGGGAGACGAGACATCCGGATTATCAGCGTCCAGACTAACGAGGCTTCACTGTATCTTGACAATGCCAATACGTCTGGCTGATCACTAACATCAAGAATGTCGGCTGTTAATAATATGTGGTTACAAGAAGCAGAATCAACTGATTTAGACATGACTAATGACAGTCCTTCGCATGCCTTTGAACAGAATATAAACATAATGCAAATTCTGAATCAGATAATTTCTTGCAAAGTTCACAGCAAACAGTTGAAGAACAAATAGGTTTGCAGGAAGGACATGCAGATCATCCGTTGATAGCCAGAATTTACACTGAGAGCATGATTTCATTAACCTAGTTGACGAAAAAACGTGTCCAACATACAGGAATTTTAATATTTTTCATAAAGATGATGGTAATTGCAATCCAAAAACCGAATATGATCTAATTTAGATTATAAGACTGAAATTAAAGCAAAAACTTATCGCTGTATCTGGACCCAAGTGTGCCTCCAACTGTCCTCGTCAGGCGATGAAGAAAGAGTGACAAGCATGGCTGGTAATGTGACTGTAATCATGGAAAAGAGAGGCTCCCAGTGAGTGAGTGTATTTTACATCCATTTCTATTAGAAGGGAGCTTCAAGGGATTTCAACTTCAAGTGTTCCACTATCTTCGCATAAGGAAATTCTCTCGAATTAAACCCTCAGACCTATAACCAGGCACAAATATAAGTCTTGTGTATCTTCTGTCCCAAGTACTAATGACAGCACAGGGAAGTGAACTGCCAGGTTGTCCTGGAAGTTGGTTCTTTGCTGTAAATCCCACTGGATACCTAGATGGACTGCAGCATGTTCGCCCATGTGAAAACTTGTTCAACTGCAGTCAATAGCATGAATCGCTGACATTCTAGCTGCTGTGGCTCATGCCAATAGAAATGGCATCTTCTGTGTAAGAAAGCATTAATTTTGATGGATGACTCATTATGAAAGAGGATTAGCTTGGATTGTTAAACAGAGGAATTTTCCTCCCAATCATCCTGTTGGGTGAGAATGGAGACAGAGACTTATCTTATGGTCACATGGATGCTGGTGTGCATGCTCAGGATGAGATGTATTTGGGTGCAATGTTTTTAGCATTCTTGGGAACATAGAAGCACTGTACCTCATGCAGAGGCGAAGAGAAGCAAATAACATGAGTCAGAATAAGGAAAAAAAATCAAGTTTTTCTTAATATTGTATAGTCTTGATGTCAAAAGAGAATTTATTCGTAATCCTAACAAATGTGACTACTAATTCACCACAAATTGCCAGTAACAGTCTGGCAAACAATACACATCACAGAACAAACAATACCCAAATCCATCTTAAATATATACGGATTTTGTTAAATTGCCTAATTTTCTGTAAGAATGTCCCTACCTTAACACACATTCCCTGATCCGGTGAACTCTTCACCTACTGTAAGCAGGCTTGAGAATAGATTTGAGTGAAAGAAAAAGAAAATGAGCTGGAGGTCTCAGGGGCAGCTGGTTTAGACAATTCACAAGAATGACCCCAGCGTAATAAAATCTATGGAAATTATTTATCCCTGTGTAAAGTATGTTATAGTTGAGAAATGGGAGATACTAACCTGTTGTAAGGCAGACTGTATGTGGGAGACAGGGAGGTGAGGGTCTCCAATGATATCTTGCTCTAGCTGCAGCAGCAGCTGCCTGTAATCCTGGAGAACTTCATCCAAACCATGACAAAAAGCCTTGATGTACATTCCATGTAGGTTTCCACTAACTGCGTTCTCTGGAAAGGGAAGATCCCCAGGTATATCATGAAGTAAAAACAGTCAACCTGGGTGTGTGGGTGCGTGCATGTGTGAGTGAGGTGGTATTTTACACTAGTTTTAGCAATATTCCATAAATCATTTCAATAATATCACAGCAGGGGACACCAGAAATGGGCTTCACATGTTGTATGTATGAAAGGAATTGATGTAAAATCTGCAGCCCAATGAGCGAATGCTAAACCTCTAGGCAACCTACTCCCCAACAAACTGGTTAAGGGAGAGATGACATATTACATTATCCTAAAGCCACAATGATGGGACTAAATGAACTTGCATCTACAGCTCATTATGTCCCTCCCTAATGCAAAATTTGGTCACATAATCGTCCTTAGGTTTACAAAATATATTATGTTTAATAACTATAAAGTGAGCGAGTGAGTGAGTGAGTTTGGTTTTACACCGCTTTTAGCAACATTCCAGCAATATCATGGCGGGGACATCAGAAAATGGGCCTCATTCCCCATGTGGGGAATCAGAGCTATAGCCAGGCACAAATATAAGTCTTGTGTATCTTCTGTCCCAAGTACTAATGACAGCACAGGGAAGTGAACTGCCAGGTTGTCCTGGAAGTTGGTTCTTTGCTGTAAATCCCACTGGATACCTAGATGGACTGCAGCATGTTCGCCCATGTGAAAACTTGTTCAACTGCAGTCAATAGCATGAATCGCTGACATTCTAGCTGCTGTGGCTCATGCCAATAGAAATGGCATCTTCTGTGTAAGAAAGCATTAATTTTGATGGATGACTCATTATGAAAGAGGATTAGCTTGGATTGTTAAACAGAGGAATTTTCCTCCCAACCATCCTGTTGGGTGAGAATGGAGACAGAGACTTATCAACCTGATGAAGGAGCAAGCATACGCTCCGAAATGTTGTGTTATCCACAATAAAGAAGTTGATATCCATAAATCTGGCTTTCTTATGCAAAATGTAACATTTACAATACTGATGCATCATAAAAGGAAATCCAAACTGTGAAAAAGTACTGACAATCCGACATGAGCAAATGGCTGGCACAAAACAATTGTTCATGGTTTCTTAATTTTCTGCTGAAGTCTGGTGCTAATCACTGACTGCACATTACTCAAACCATGGGCAATTTCTATAACACCTTATTCCAAAAATTTTTATATTAAAGTGGAGCAAACTTTTTCATTGAAATGTGTTTTGTCTAATGAACATTTTATGGAGTAGTTGGGTATTGTGCCTAAGAAAAGTAACAGCAGACACAGCAGTACTTGGAACACTTCATCGTTTCACTCAATGTTTCTGTGACCAGTAGCAGTACTGCACAGAAGGAAAGAAATGCCTGTTAAGCTCATCCAAGAAGATTTCAAACTGGAAACAAGGATCCTAGCATGGATGCAGTACCTCATTATGACAAGAGTCAAAATAGCCCCAGCTTCATATGCTTGTCTGAGGTTGATTAAACAAACAAGAGGTCAAACACACAAAGATAATTTACCCACTGGTGTCTCAAAGCTGCAGCAAAGCCTACCTGCATTTTGGAAGCTCAGAGTAGATCCATATTTGTGTATGAACACCTTGAACCCTCTGTACAAGGTACCCAAACGGCATAGTTGGTTTAGAACATTCACTTCTGACGGGTGGATAAATGGGAGGTCTTCCAAAACCTTAAAAAAGATAAAGTTCATTAAGGTTTTGACTGTTATGTATTAAGGTGTTCTTACTTGGACAATAATATGAATGATTTGCTGCTATATGTAATCATGGAGAGTTCCATCTCCTATTCTCGCATTAAACAAGTTTTCTGCAGTTATTGCTGATGTTCAACACATCACAGTTCTTTAACTTGCTGGCCAGGACCTTATTAATTTTGGCATTTATCAATTTAAACAAAATTATTTCAGATGGATGAACAAGAGGAACTCTTACCAAATCTTGCAACATCACAAATATTGGTAAGTTCATACCAACTGGGACCTATCATAACATTTTCCATTCCTTTCCTACTGGATTGCTTTTCTGTACATTCCACAAACTGACTTCCTTTTATACAGCAAGAACAGGAAAAGCCTCATTTTATCAATCTCAGAAGGCATTGCTTTATTACCGAACTCATGTGAGGCAATTCACCTGATGGATCTAGCAGCCGATAGACGCAGATGTTAGAATGGGCTGTTATTCAAAAAAAGAAGCATTCATATTTTCTCAGCTGAAATTGGTAAGTACCATGTGAACAGGAAACGACTTCCTACCACTTTCTTTCTAAACTATCAAGAATTGATGATAAGTGGGCTAATCATAAATGAACTTATCAAAGCTGTTTGTTTGTGTTTTAGTACAACACTGAGCAACATTCCACCTATAGGTTGGCAGTCTGTTACTAATGAATGTTACCCTAATCGAATCTTGACCAGACAATCCAGTGATCAACAGTATGAGCATCGATCTATGCCATTGTGGGCCTGTCTTTAGAATACAGCACCACAAACTTTAAAGACACGTCATAATACTATTTTACGTAATTGCAAGTGATTTTGTTCAAAAGCACGTTCTTGAAACAATGCCCTATGACGCTGGCATAGCAACAAGGTCGTCAAGCTCAGTGAGTGCGTATAAGCTCCGCTCACTGATGTTTCATCTCTACCAGCCATGTCATTACAGAAACCCAACGATGTTGCGTGTTTCCAGCAGTAGTTCCCGGCGGAGGCGCAATTTTTCGCAAGCACCAGTTTTAAATATTTTTTTCTTTTTTGACTAACATGCTCATATTTCTTTGTATTAAGAAGTGCTGAGGTGTTATATTTAGTGTATTTATATATTTTGTATTTTTAAATTTAGTAAGAATGACTTACATTGGTCACATTGCGCCATGTTTTATTATTTGCAGTTTTGTTCAATTAAAATAATCTAAATATATTCTATATTTCGGTTTCAAAAGTAACGATTTAGATCAAAGGAGTTATAACTGTAAACTAATATACATACATATCTTTGTCACTCAGTAATTTGCACCATTACAAAGAAATATTTATTTTTGAAGTGGTAAGAATTCATTACACTGGCTTCGTCAGCCATTTTCGTGCCGGTTCGGTGAGCTTATTCTATTTATTAACCAAGAGTTAGGGTTAGGTTTAGGGTTTAGGGTTAGGGTTAGGGTAAGGGACCTAAGCCAATATAGTAGGTAAATGCATGAGTACCCATCGTTTTCATTTTCCATTTTGAATATTTTGTTCACAAAGAAAAACGAGAGACCAAAAACATCAAAAGTTAAATAAACGATGAAACGGTTTGATGTCGAAATTTAGGGCTGATGGAAATCGGCTTCGAGCAACTTTCACCTCTATATCTATACTCACACGCAAAAGAAACGCAAGTTTCTATCTGAACTGAAGCACCAAATTTGGACCCCTAATTTCATAATACCTTCTTTACATAGTGATGCTTGGCGATGCTTGGAACATTTTCTGTATCATTTTATAAGATCAATGTGATCACAACAAGACGAAAACGAATCGCCAAAATGCACCACTCAAATGAAGATGTGGACATGATGCACACTTCCCACGTGGAATTGAATATGCACGATTTTTCACTACCCATAGTGGGTATAAAAACCGCCAAGAACTTTGGCATATCCTTCATTGTTCAACAATGCCGCGACTAAACCAACATGAGAGGAATCAGGCTATCGGACGTTTACACGCTGGAGAGTCTGTCCAACACATTGCTCGGCACTTTAACGTCAACATAACGACAATCTACCGTCTCCAGCATCGCTATAACACAACACAGTCAACCAATGACCGTCAACGAAGCGGCCGACAAAGGGTCACGACCCCTAGGCAAGATCGTCTCATGACACGGCAACACCAGCGTGATCCAAACTGTATATTAGTTTACAGCAAGCCAAACTGCTCGGGATACTGTCGGGACACATAATCGACGCATCAGCCGTGACACCGTTATCCGACGGCTGCGCGCCACCAACCTACGATGTCGCCGACCAGCACGTCGTCCAATACTCCGACCACACCATACACAAGCACGACTTCAATGGGCACAGGGTCATCAAAATTGGCGTCAGCGTGAGTGGAGAAGTGTCATCTTCTCTGATGAGAGTCGCTTTTGTGTGTCACATGCAGATGGACGGGTCAGGGTTTGGAGACGTCAACGAGAGCGTTTTGCTGACCGAAACGTGTTGGAAAGGGATGCATGGGGTGGTCCTAGTGTCATGATTTGGGCCGGAATTGGACTTAATGCTAGGCTTGGACCAATGTGCTTCCAGAATGTGGGTCAAGGTCGAGGACGCGGCATCACAGCTCGGCGTTACATTGACCAAGTCATCAGACCTCATGTTGCTCCATTTTTTGCCCGACATCGGAATCACATTTTCCAGCAAGATAATGCTCGTCCGCATGTTGCAAGACTTACCATGGCCTTTCTTCAACAGCACAACATAAACGTCATGCAATGGCCGGCCCTTAGCCCTGACCTTAGCCCCATCGAGCACTTGTGGGATGAGATTCAGAGGCGTCTCCACCAAGTGCAGCCAGCGCCTGCAACTGCTGATGACCTGCGTACAGCTGTACTGGAAGTGTGCAGAATGATCCCAAGGGCCTTCACAAATCGTCTGATCAACTCTATGTACAGGAGATGTGTGGCAGTGATCAATGCTAATGGTGGGCACACCAGGTATTGAATGACGTAATTCAAATGATCGAAATCGGAAAATGCAATTGCTGACACAAATTGTAAAGACCTTATTGAGTATGGATACCAATGAACTGTGTTTGCTCAAATTTCTGTACATCTGACTCCACTCGTATTTGTATACTTAACTGTTGAAAAAGAAATACAGTGATGCTACGTGTCAGACTTGCGTTTCTTTTGCGTGTGAGTTTACATCTTTTCAATAATGATTTGAAGTCTAACTCACCCTCGTGCTGTCACTAGACATGCCCATGTCTCACACATTCCCTAGCGCATCCACATTATCCTTACTGGGTTCCCTACAACACTTTTCTGTCATGACAGCATGATTTTTATACAAGCACGTCATTCATGCATGCACCGTGAAATCAATGTCTGACGCCTGACGTCAACAACCGTTTTCAGTTCGAACCATATCGGCTCATTCAACACAGCATGGTATCTTGCAGATTATGGAATAGGACGATCATGCCAAATGATATCAGGACCATTCGGCAACCATCAGTAGATTGAAAGCATGAGGCACCAAGTCTACCTGTAACCTTCGTAATTGTCCGCAACCAATTCGACTCTTTCCGTTCATTTGCTTGACATCACAGGAATGACTAGCTAAATTTTCGCATTGTGCAACTATGTGGACATAGCTCAGTCGGTTAGCTGTCGGGCTAACAATCCGAAGGTCGCGGGTTCGCGTCCAATGGGTTCTCATAAACTGGTTGTTTGTCTCACTGACATGTGACCTACGGCTGGGAGCGTCCTCACGAGAAATTGTGGTGCTGAATTCTAAAGGTGCTCCCCATTGTGATAAGATATAAGTCAAGCACGTCAGCCGCTCTGACCCTCTATCCTGTAGCAATAGAACACTGACACAGTCCTAGTACATCATGAGAAATAATCATTAGTACCCACTTTGCTATTGCAACAAGACAAAACTGAATTCATGATCAGAAAATGACAGAAAAACCAAACGCCAATGTACAGGATACTAGTGCTACTACAGGCGGTTTGACAACTCAGTCTGCTGCACTGGCAATAGATCTGTAAATGCTGTTCAACATCATACACATTTGATTTGTTCACCAACTTTTATTCCATCTCCGTTGTCCTTAAATACACCACCACAGTGACCTGTCAGGGCAAGAAGAACTTCATGAAGCATGGCTCTACGTCGTTTATTTCTCTTTCCACCATAACAAGTTTGTACCTGGCGGTAAATGACAAATTATCTCCCTTGACATACTCTTTTTAACATCCCAGCTTCCTTGCAACTGCTATTAACTTTAAATATTCAACCAGTGCTAATTTCTCCACGTAAAGGGAATACGTTCATAGTGTTACTGTGGTAACTTGAAATATTTCTTTCAGTGTACACTTTGGTTAATCACTCAGATAAGACGTTGCTCATTGGTGATTTTCATGGTTTGTTTTCAAAAGAGGTTTTATTTTTAAACAAAAGAAAAAATAGACAGACAATACTTTATTACCGTAAGAGGAATTCGCTGGGAAATTGAGAAAATATATAGTACATACTAGTATGGATGAAAAACGTAAACTGATATTTTCCATAGATTCCTAAGCAGGATCACAAATCCTACCTCAAAGAGTTTACAATCTTTAAACTCTTTCTTAAAATGCTGGTGAAAATAACTCTAAAAGTTGGTTAAAATAATTCAATACAGTCCCGGAAACAAGGTGAAGCTTAAGATTAATATGAACAATTAATAGTAAAAGAAACCCGCATGTCTGCAAATTTCAAAATCCGAAAGTATTTGTTGTGGATGCAAGAACTCGATGAAGTTTCTGTTGTATAATGTACGTCGCTGAGATCACTTTAAATGTTGTAACATAAAGTGGTATGGAATGCAGCACGCAAAGGCTACACGCCTATTGAATACATCCGCAGTAGAACCAATATAGTTCCTAAGGTAAGTGGTACATTTGACTAAACAAGTGGGTTTACTAGCTTCAAAATAGCCGATTTATTTCAGAAGTAGCTGCTCCCCAGGATATTAACCAAACAATACCTTCTAACTAGGACATATAGGTGTTTCATCGGTATCCTTCCGCCGGGCACCGACGATCATCCTTTTCCGCTAAACCTCAGTCGTGATCGACACGAGGGTGTAATCAACCAACATGGTAAATTGTTTAAACCGAATCATGGGCACAGAAGAATTCCCACAATCTTGTCATCAGCAACAACACGCTTAATTGGGTTTTATTTATGTATCATCTTCGTAGTTTTAAGGCTACACACCGGTCTATTTAGATCAGTCGTACCTTGCCATATGCGCACGTGGATTTGGAAATGGCCGCCGTCAGTCAATTTCACATAGCAAATCTGTTAAAGAAGTCCTTAATTGGATTTCTAAATAAATCAGAAAAAATAAAAGATACAGTTTTCGCTTTCAGATAATGCTGCTGGTCTCGTACGTTCTTTTCACCATCTTAACGACCCGTGAAGGCCCGGGGTAGAACGTAGCCATAGGCATTCAGCAGCCCCTGCTTTGACACATAAGGCGACTATGCTCGTCGTGAGAGTCGACTAACGGGATGGGGTGGTCAGCTTCGCTGAGTTTGGTTGACATTTGTCATTGGTTCCCAATTACGCAGATCGATGCTCATGTTGTTGATCACTGGATTGTCTGGTCCAGACTCGATTATTTACAGACCACCACCATATTGCTGGAATATTGCTGAGTGCGGCATAAAACTCATTTCACTCACTCACTCTGCTTACCGTCACTCCAAAGACCAGTGTTCGATTCCCAACATGGGCACAATGTGTGATGACCATATTTGGTGTTCCCTACCGCAATAGTGCTGCAGTATTGCTCGCGACGCAAAACAAACACACACACAGGCTTTCACAAACTGCCTCAGAATCAGTGCATGTGACAAATATCAGGAAATTGTTTCTACCACAAGTCGTCACCTTTTTTCCTAGCCAACCCTGTGTAAATGAAGTTATATAAGGCCATAAAACCAAGAAACTCTTTAGGTTAATGCCTTAACAGCTATTTCTTTTCAGGTTGTAAACGTAAACCAGCTTTGGACAAATTCCATTGTAACGTAGCTTTTTAGTTGTGTTAAGTGTACCACTTGATGTCCTTAGTATTAATGAAAACTAGAGCAGTACTGTATGATAGCATAACTGATGTTTACTTTTACAAAACTTTCAATTATGTTACAGGCTGCAAGACCGCTTGTAACGGTTTACTCAGAGAAAGGGGATGCTTCTGAAAACAATGTCACACTCCCAGCAGTCTTCCGTGCTCCTGTCAGGCCGGATATTGTCAACTTTGTGCATTTCCAGATGCTCATGAACACAAGACACCCTTATGCAGTTTCAGAGAAAGCTGGTTAGTTGAATGGTGTCCTCTCTTCAGACAGAAATCTTAAAACACATTATATCCGATTTCAGGAATAATCCTGTTACCTTTACTTAAAGTTTGTGGGTCAGCAGTTATCTACGATAAGATAACAAACCAGAGCTTTTAGTCCTTCACATTTTGAACAAGGTAGCTGTAACGAATGGTGTGATGCATTCCCTGTCTGCCTTTCCTTAGGGTTATCTTAAAATACAGTTTATTTCAGTTACATATGATACTGATATTTGTGGTTCAGAACATATTTCAGCATGTCAGTGATAGATTTTTACTCTCTTTACAGGCCACCAGACCTCTGCTGAGTCATGGGGTACTGGCCGTGCCGTCGCTCGTATTCCTCGTGTGCGAGGTGGCGGTACCCACAGATCTGGCCAGGGTGCTTTTGGCAACATGTGCCGTGGAGGCCGCATGTTTGCTCCCACCAAAACCTGGAGAAGATGGCACCGCAGGATCAACGTCAACCAGCGCCGTTATGCCATGTGTTCTGCCATCGCTGCCACAGGCATCCCAGCAGTTGTCATGTCCAAGGGTGAGTGTTATGTAATAATGACATGAGGGAAAGAATTTCAACTGTAAGCTGCGCCCCCACCCCACCCCTTTTTTCTAATCTGATGCCCACGAATACATTTTCAATAGACAGCCTACCCCAGTCCTAGCTTTGACCCTTACCCTAACCCCTTGATATAATCGTAATAAATAGAAAACATATCAAGCTAGGGTTACTGGCAGAACTCTACCATTATTGCTGTTTGGGATGGTCTCCTATACTCTCTATTTGTAATACCAGATGATATGCACAGCAAATGTACAGAGAATGATGATGTTTTTGGTCCGTGTTGTTGAGAAAACTGAAAAAGACCTAACCACTTCTGACTTCGTTGTTTGCTGTTTTGTATGATCTGTTAGCAAAGTTTGACGTGCTTGGTAAGGGTGATTCTATATATTTTGAAATGTGGTATAATGAATGATATCTTGTGCTAGATGTGGCAGATTGATCGGACAATTCAGAGATGTTTTCAATCCATGAAAGTACCTCTCAAGGGAATTCCTGTTTACAATAGGTCCCAAACAACCCTGTGCTTGAGACAGGCTTGTGACTTGTCCTTGTATTTCAGTCATCAATGCTTTCAATATTAGTCCCTGATTGTTTGGTCCGACGCAATTACTTACAGGATAACTGTTTGGCTTTCTAAAGTGAGTGGGTAAGCAAGCATAAACCTTAATTGTTGACACATTTTGGTAGTTTGTGTTTAGCAATACTTCGGTGTGGCTTTTTTACAGGGAAATAAATCTGTACCATTGACATTGTTGAACTTGCTGAATGCAGTGAAAGCAGTTGTCATGATATGTATTTGCTTATATACTCATAGGTGGAATATTGCTGATAGTGGGTAAACACTGTTTAAAACATACAGGGTCATGGGTTTAAAGACATTGCTTGAATGCGAGACCACTGCACACATGCCACAAATATACAAGGAATGAGGATGTTTTTGGTCCGTGTTGTTGATCATCATGAAAATAAAGCCCGACCACTTCTGACTTTGTTACATTTGTCGTAATGTGTTGAGGCAGTAGGCATTTGACTTTTTTATTGATAGGATAATGATGGATTTCTGGATATGTGGACAGTTGACTCCTAGAAGGTAAAATATGCTGGATCAGTGCAAATCCTGTTGCTCACAAATTGCTGGTTTGGCAAGAGCAGTCCCTAGAGATCTCATGCTTGTCACAGGAGACAAGGGATTAGGGACATGATGAAGCCAGGGGTGCTAAACAATGTTTGAAAGCTATTTTGAGAAATGACTAGATAAAAGTAACTTATGACAAATTTTCCACTTACGCTTATTTCATGGTATTATCATGATGATTAATTGTGAAAGAATAACTCAATATGATAGCTGATGTTAATGTTTACTGGACTATTTATCGAAAAGTGATAAGTAGCACAACTTTGTTATCGTTGTGAAATTAAATGGCTGTATTTTGAGCAGATATGAAATGAAATCCAATTTTATTTTTCAATTTGAAACCATATGTGGAAATTATGTATGAGCCTATGGATAAGTAAGATACCCTTATTTGATGGCCTGAAATGAAAGCTGACATGTCCTAGGAGTCGGGATTTATCATTGACAGGCCTCTAACTTTATTCCTGGCAGATATCAAATGACAGACAAAACATAAAGGAGCTATTCTGCTGCTGAGGAATTCCTTAACTGAATTACATTTTTTTTTTTTATGTTGACGTACTGTATACATGTAATTTCTGACTTCCCACCTGTCTCCAGGGTATATGTGATCTGTCAAAATTGTTCAGTTGAATCTTTCACTTAAATGCAGCAAATGTGCAGAGAATGATGATGCTTTGGTCCGTGTTGTTGAATATCCTGAAAAAAAGCCTAACCACTTCTGACTTTGTTACATTTGCTGTAGACCCGTGAAGGTCTGGGGTAGAATAGGCCTTCAACAACCCATGCTTGCCATAAAAAAGCGACTATGCTTGTCGTAAGAGGTGACCAATGGGATTGGGTGGTCAGACTGCCTCACTTGGTTGACACGTCATCCGTTTCTATTTGTTCAGATTGACGCTCATGCTGTTGGTCACTGGATTGTCTGGTCCAGTCTTGATTATTTACAGATTGCCACCATATAACTGGAATATTGCTGAGTGCGGCATAACACTCATTTCACTCACTCACTCTGTCTGCTCACAGTGTTACTGGAAACTTGGCGATGTTTTGATAATTCTGTATCAGCAGATTGACATCAACTGTTTGTGGTGGAGAGATTTCTGTCAGTGATAATATGAGGTACATATTTCAGGTCACCGCATTGAGGAAATCCCTGAGGTACCGCTGGTCTTGAGTGACAAAGTGGAGGAGATCAAGAAGACAAAGGAGGCTGTGGGGCTTCTCAAGAGAGTCAAAGCATGGGCAGACATTCAGAAAGTAAGTCAGAAGTTTCATATTGGTAAGGCTGTTGATTACTGATTAGGTTATAGTTTTCTTTGGTTGAAACTTGTCTAACATGCTAGACATGTATTGGGGGATGGGGGTGTGGAGCCTATTGGTTAAAGCGTTTTGCTTGTCACACCAAAGACCGGGGTTTGATTCCCACATTGGTACAGTGTGTCATGTCAATTTCAAGTGTCCCAGATATAGATATTGCTGGAATAATTCTAAAAAAACATAAACTAATTTCACTCGCTCATCTATGGTAACAGGATTACATGTTTCCATACTTTCAATGCAAATGATTTCATTGGTTGGTTATTTTCAGTACTTCATTTGCCTTTTAATTTATTATTTTCAGATTGGTCTTTACGCTTTCACATTTGCATTAGTCTTAGTCTATAGAAAGTTGTATGAACTTTGTATGTCGTTAAAGCACTGAAATTTTAACAAGGTTTTGCATACAAGTGAAAATTTCTCACAGATGTGACAAGAGTGATGATGTCTTTGGTCCGTGTTGTTGAACATTTTGAAAAAACCTCTAACCACTTCTGACTTGTCACATTTGTTGGCATGTACCAACTGTTCATTATCATGCTCTCTGTGCTCTGCTTTATTGTATATTCATATATATATTAGATATACTTGTCTCCTTCAGGTATATAGTTCCAAGCGGTTCCGTGCTGGCAAGGGGAAAATGAGGAACAGGAGACGTGTCCAGCGTAGGGGTCCTCTTGTCATATACAACCAAGACAATGGCATCTCAAGAGCTTTCAGAAATATCCCAGGTGTGTACATTTTCAGGTTATTTTTAAGATATGTACTGTTGCGTTCAGTGACTGGGTACTAAACATGACTCTCCTGAATCTGTATGGACTTGTATAAAATAGATTCATAGCACTCTAAATTTACTGCCTTGTAAATTGGACTTGTATAAAATAGATTCATAGCACTCTAAATTTACTGCCCATCTTCATCAGTTCAGGAGTCATTTTCTGGGAACCAGTTCTTTTAGATTATAGACCTAATTCATGTAAGTGGCTTCATGTGAAGATCTGGGGTAGAATCGGCATTCAGCAACTGATGCTTTTATCTATTCTGTGGTTTTCCTTTTCAGGTGTCACTCTCATCAATGTTGCCAGATTGAATCTGTTGAAAATAGCTCCTGGTGGTCATGTGGGAAGATTCTGTTTGTGGACTGAATCTGCCCTGAAAAAATTAGACAGTCTTTATGGTACATGGCGAAAACCTTCAGCTACCAAGAGCAACTACAAGTGAGTTTTATTACCACTTTGAATGTTCGCTCATTCATTTTCACCAATCAGTTTCTCAATAGGCAAAAAGTGATGATTTCTTTGGTCCGTGTTGTTGATTGTTATGAAAATCAAAATAACCACCTCTGATTTTGCCTAGTAGAAGAAGTTATGACCATGGAAGTCGTTAGTATTAAGTAATGTTTGAGTAATGTATGAATGTTTGCTTCAGCCTACCCATGCCTGTGATGAATAACACTGACTTGTCAAGACTCCTGAGAAGCACTGAGATCCAGTCTGTTGTCAGGGCTCCCAAGTAAGTTTCATTCAATAAATTGTTGAAGGATATTTATAAGTGACATAGGTTTCATATATCTGGAACTGACTGATCAGGTTTGCTGTCTTCGTTAACATGTTGTATCCCAATTTTGTAGACTCATGCTCACGCTGTTGATCACAATATTGTTAAGACTCAATTTACAGAGCTGCCATATACCTAGAATATCGTTGAGTTAGGTGTTAACAAAGCAACCAGCCAACCATGTATCTTATCAGTTTCATGGAGGCTTGGTATTGATAAAGATTCTGGAGATTGATTATCGTTAATTAAAGTTTGATCCATCATCCATAAACTTGAGAGAAGGAAATTTGACTAACCTTTGAGGTGCACAGATGCAACTTTGTGTATGTGAATTCAGCCAGTACTATATCCATATCATCACACTGAAGACCTGAGGACTTCACCTTGGTAGTGGGAGTGTCCTTGCTGTGGTATTGCTAGAAAGTTGCTAGAAGCAGGGCACAGCCGCTCACTTGATTAATGTAAGATAATATCATCAATATGTCTTTCCATCATATTGTTGGTTACTCAATTGTCTGGTCAATAACTTATTTAGTAAGGTGTCAAACCTGAAGTATAGATAGGGCACTAAAGAAGTTGATTTGATGTTTATTTTTGTGTAGGCACGATACAGACAGGAGAGTTTTGAAGAAGAATCCATTGAAGAACTACCGTGTGATGGTTAGACTTAACCCATACGCTGCAGTCCAGAAGAAGGCAGCTGCAAACACTGAAGCTGTCCGTAGACGCAAGAAACTGGAGATCCTCAACAAAAAACGTGGTGTATGTATACTGTCTGTGTTCTAGGCAAACATTTCTTCAAGCAGTAGCCAGGCTGTGCTTGAAGAAATCTGAACAATATTTTGGTCAGTGTTGTTGAAATGCATGAAAACAACTTGAGTGCTATTAGTATTAGAACAGTATTACACATCAAGTAGATAAACATCTCACTAAAAGTACAGTGATCCTGTTTCCAATTCAAAAATATTTTCACCCAATGGGTTACATGTGTGTTGGTTAAGTGAGTTTCTGCTTCATTTCAAAATTTGAAGAACATGCCTTATCTTAAGTGTGTATTTCATTTAGAACAAGTGACATTTCAGTGTACACTGCCTCTTTAACTTTTTATCATGTAATTAAAAATAGAACTCATGGTTTTTTATGTTTTGTTTTTTGTTTTTGTTTTTTATTTTTTTTATTTTTTTTTTTATTATTTTTTTGGTGAGGATTAGTGGAAAATTTACAATGTTAAATTTACAATCATTGTTATTTCAGATAAAAACACCAATTGAGAAGCTGCCCAAGGGCAAGGCTGCTGCCGCTAAGTCCAAGCGTCTTGCCAAGAAGGGACGCAAAGGTGGCAAGAAAAAATAAGCTCAACCATAAATGCTAAGGGCAGCCAGAATGTAAATCCCCTTACTTTGGCCCTGTAAGCAGTGTTGAGAATAAAAAAATGTTTTAAATCATCGTTTGTTTTGTTCCTTCAAATCAAAAGTACACTGAAATGACATGGCAAATTGTTAGCTGCTAGATACTTACCTTCAACTCCTAGTGTGACTTAAAAAAATCATCCACACAAGACTCTTTCCAAGTGCATCTCTGCATGAAGCTATGAGTTTCGTGATTCGGACTGTACATTGAACATGTGTCTACAAATAACCATGAAATAGTGATGTCTGCTGTTGATGAAATGGTTAGCCTGCTATGTCCAACAGGTGGCACTGTCACATATCTTCAAAGGCCGAAACATGGGAAAGATAGGTGGACTCGAAGTAGGGATAATACTTTGGGAATATTAAGCTTGCTATATTTGGAAATGGACTTACTGTGTCGAGAAGTTCAAGGACGGAGTGGGGTAGCCATGTGGTTTAAGTGTTCGTTCATGCCGAGGACCTGGGTCGATTCCCCACGTATGTACAATGTATGAAGCCCTACACTTTCATATTGCTGGAATTTTGTGACGTTCATCCGAACTATTAGATAGTTTTGTATTTGGTCGCTGAGTAGAACTGTGGACCCACTGATGGACATGGGTAATTTAAAGGCAGCTATCCCAGCAACATCCTTGGATACATATTTAGGTGGCTCAGTGTGATACATGCCTCTTTGTAGTCACTTTAGGTTAGTTATTTTTTTTTAATCGAATTCAGAAGAATGGGTTCATTATAATGCTTCGAATGATATAAGCAGTCTTCCCATGTTACGAGATTCTGACAAGGTTTTCAACATCACAGCTCGTTCCAATGTCTCTTTTCCAACTAATGAATGCAAGATGTTAGGTTGGTCATGAATGGCTGAAATGTCATTCTATATAATGCATTTAATTGTCCCCTGCTGCAACACATAACAGGTGACTATGCATTTAGCACCATCTGTCCGTCCCAATGCTCGTTAGCTGATTAGCTAATATTAACTGGTGTATCCTATGAGTTCAAATTTGGTGACCACCTACACTGAGGGATTATGCAGACACCACTTGATCTTGACCTCAACCTTTTTTGACCTCATCCTTAAGGTTGACACAACCCTTTCGACCATTTTCAAACTGTTGTTAAAGTGATCTCGTGCACTGTCGTACCCAGTATCTTCAAATTGGCGACAGCTTACTTTGTACAATTGGTGAATTCCACACAACTTATTTTGGACATATTTTATGTTTGGAATACATTCAGGGAGAAGTCCACATTAACACCAGTGTCAGAGTCAGGTATTTAGCAAGTTCAACATGATGATACCACGAGTTGTGATTTGCACTGAGTTGTACACCAGACTGACATCTGGAAGTAGTCAATCCGACTCAGGTTTCATATAAAGTACATGCATGTGATATTTCTGGTGAAGTTTTATTCTGTCTTTTCACATGAATTTCTAATGAAATAACCAGGTGTATTGGCTTTTGAAGTGAATAGCTTCTTCAATGTTTCTTTATCTAGCCTCATGTAAGAATGTCGAGGTTTGATAGGTCCACATGACTCTGAGAAAATACCATGTACATCCATCAAGATCCGCAAGCGGGAGTATAAAAGTCGTGTTCTCCCGCTACGAAAGTCAATCACCCCGCTACGCCTCGGTTACGATGCGAAGTGACAAAAGCGTGCATCGACAAGCCTTAAGTAACGTGTGGTGCATTGGGGTCAAACAATCAACATGGCAGCAAGTCGATTCGATGCATGTTGTTTTGTTTTGATTTGGTGAAAACATTCAGCTAGATAAATGCATTATCACATTGTGTCGAGGGAAATACAGGGTTTTATCAGTCCCAAATAAGGTTGTATTCTCCTGCTCGGGGAATACAACTTTATTCGGGACTGATAAAACCCTGTATTTCCCTCGACACCATGTGATAACTTATGTTGTCTCTCAGATGACACCACATCAAGTGTCTTGTGGTCTTGTGTACATGAACAAAAATTTAAACAATGAAAATACAGATTTATGCCTTTAATACATAAAAAAGGTTGGTTACAATATACATAAACAAGAAGAAACAATGCAGTCAAGGAAGATTGTAAACATATTGTTCACAAACTTTCGCCACCTTAATTATCACTTATGGATTTTCTCAAGATTACAGCCAAATATACCAACCGAACTATGTTAATATGACATAATTGTTAAAACAATGCTTGATGGTTTTCAAAGTAACAAAGACGTACCTTACAACAGCATCATGGAAACTGTTCCGCGTGAAAATGTAAACAAGTTCAGTTTTTCAGAGATAACTGTCAAGAACAAGTTATATTAAACATAAAATCCAATCTACAACATTGCAAGGAACATTTTTATGTATCAGTTATTCATTCCTTTGAATTCAACATTCAAAAGCTAATGAAAGAAAACTGATTTATATATTTATATATTTGAACAGAACATCCAGGTAAGTTCATTGTTTCTGATGGTGTGTGTCTGATACTCCAGTGTGTAGTGAGGGAGATTATCCAACACACCTTACTTTGGTGTCAGTATTTTCAAGTAACAACGAAACAATAAAACATGGAACTGAAATGAGCGTGCATTGGATTGTATCAAAAGTTAAATTACCTGATTCTTGGGGAAAAATAAAAAAAAGATTTAGAACACTCTCTCACTTAGGCTGGGATGGGTCATTTCTGAACTGACCCCAGGAACCCACAGGATGACCCCTACATGTGGTTGGTTGTGTGATATACATGCCTTGTAATTGACAAAATAGGACTATAACATCATAAATCACTGTTGTTTGCACTTAATTCTGACTGCAAGCATTCATTCTGACGTTAGGTTTACTATTTCTAACACTTTTTGGGGGTGGGTGCACATGAAATCCAAAGAACAGATAATTTACATTACACATCAGCTAGATTTAACTACTCTCCAACTAACCAAGGTAGAAATCAAAATGCCTGGTGTGTACTGTTATGAACAGGCAGGGTTAGAATACAAGAAGACCAAGACAGATTAGTTATATGATAGTACTGAATGCACCATAATATATTTAGAGTAGGATTTTAAGAAGAATGTCTGCATCCCATGATTCTGTCTCTAATAATGCATTGTGTAAAAAGAAACTGAACATATCTTGATAACATCACATGCACTTTTGTCTATATGGAAGGATAGTTAAAAAAAAGCAACACACGAATACTTGATTGCACTCAGGACGATAATAGCCATTATGCCACGAATAATACTTGTACGTAATATACACCGTACTGGTTGGGAGACTGACCAACCACACCTCTGTCAAGCTGTATGCCAACCTTCTCATCACGACATCTTCACAGCAACTGCTTAATACAATACCTTTACCTCGATAAAAAAAACAATCAAAGAGAGAATCTGTCTGATATCAACACAAAAACACATAGAAATGTGGAGCTTTTGGATTTCTTGATCTGCTCAAAATAGCACCTTAAATATAATGTTTAGATATTTATCAGATTTCAAAATACATTTTTTCACATTTTTTTTTAGTAATGTAATGTTAGTATGTTAGTGAGCCAGGTATACACGTCATTTCCAGTAATAATTAGAAAAAAATATATTCTTTTCATTGTTTTATTTCCAGTAATAACAATATATCACAGGAGGGGATACTAAGATGGGATTGAACCCAGACTGACTGTGGGAACAGCAAACACACTACCAATTGGGCTAAACATACACAATTCGATAGATGTGATAGATCAGAACCTATTCCCAGTCCAAACAAGTTGTTTACTGTGTTAAACAGTCAAGCAAGTCAAGTCAAAAGATTTAGTTCCAAAAGAAATAAATAAGTTAAACAAAAGGATTGTCATATCAGAACAACTCAAATAGAACACTTCACTAGGAGAGGGCCCCTCCCTTTCATCACTGGTGTATCATAAAAAGCCTCATGGGCTGTGAGCACATGTATGCTGGCACTTGTAGGCATCAGTGATGAACCAGTCGCTGAACTGATCCAAGAACTGACCAGAAAAATAAATATGAAGAAAATGAAATGATCACATTGAGCAACTATCTACGATGAATGTCAAATGGTACTATGAACGGTATGATAAAGCTTTAATCTGGGATACATTCTACATGGGTTCTGGAAGTATTCATGTATCTGTAAACCATTATTGGAGTCAAGGCTTGCACTGTGGAAGAATCACATATTTTTTCCAATGGCTTATACAATTCTACGTCATTTGATTTTACACAAAAGTCATGACATTTGATGAAGGTAAATGGTACATAAAACTTGACGAGAGAAACAAGCCATATATTCCCAAAGTGATACTGCTAGCATAAAATACCTTACTGGCATGTTCTAGTTTGCCACTGTAAAGGAATTAAGACAAATTGATGGAAAACTGCTGTTTGACTGAGTCAAGGTAAACTTGATCTGTGTCATAGGACTTCCATGTACTTGAAAACAAAACACTTTTTGCTTTGTTGCATGGTGTGATGGATTCCCATTCAGAAATTAATTTCTCTCCATACAGGATCCATGGTATTTAAGTGTACCAATCAGATCAACACATTCTAATACGGAGATAGGACAGATGTTTCACGTAGCCTTTTGTTTGGTTTAATCAAAGAGGTAGTTACATTATTTCCCCATGGATAACTGCGCGCATCAAATCCTAGTAATTTAGTACTATACTTCTTAATACAGTGTAAGTGATTATTAAAAGTCATATCTTCAACATGGAAATCGAGATGATTCAAAATATGCGCAATACATTAGCTTGGTGTGTTGATGGAATATTTTTTCTGCTCTTAAACAAAAGAACTGCCAAGGAAACATGTCTCTACTCTACTGATAACAAAACAGGCAGTATTGTCATGGTGATGCACTTGCTACACACTACCTACTAAAAAGGACATAAGCCAAGATTGTTAATATGCTGTTGGCTTAACAAGGAGAACATGGAGGATTTGGTAGTTAATCTGACCAACAATAAAATGTTGAGCATGAATATTTTTGTTTACACATGAAACAAGAATACTTTCAATTTTAGTTGGAGTTGCCTCCCTTGCTATACGTTTCCATTAACTGTTCTGCCACATACTGCTGGCTATTACGCAACAAGCAATACCAAATGCACAAACATCCTTTTTCACAAAAATACATTGTTAATTTCATGCCCTCAAAAAGAAACAAATCTGTTTAACCTAATTCACACTTTTGCCAATAGAAAATACACACCTTATGTCACATCCCTGAAAAGATATTCCTCATTTAGAACATATAATACAAGTTAATTGTAAGCAATTCAAAGTGTAACTTATACAGAATGCTATCAAATTTCCTAAGCAACAAACCATAACATCTTACATCACTACTTGCCAATGTACAGCATCTTGGAACAGGAAGACCACGGTTGCTGGGACAACAGCTACAGCGGTGAGCTACATATCTTACCTAAGTGCAAGAGTTCTACCAACATCACAACACTGCAGATACCTGCATGGAATGTTTTGAGCAAAAATAGACACTTGTATTACTGGTATGAAAAAAATATAGGGATATTTACAATTTTTTTTTCTCTCAGATATTCAATCCAAAACAAATTTGTGATACCATCTCTACACTTCAGACTACTTTTTCCCATTATAGAAAATATTTTTGCCCTCTTGAATGAGATTCATGTCTCAGTCAAAAAGCAAATAGAACAACTTTGTTACAAATACCAAACACTTACTACATATAGTTAAGGAATCCAGAATAATATAAACAGTATTAGTAATTACCTTAAAAAAACTAAATTCAATCAATGAACATAAGTTATGCAATGTAACTGAATGAACATGTATATATCTATACAACATTTTTATCACAAGTTGATGTTAAATCTGTAAGGTATTAAGGAGCAAAATGTAATCATATATCATCAATTACAAAGACAAAAAATATTCAACTTCAATAAATACTAACTATAACAGAAGATCAAATATTTAAAACTCAAGGTTAGTTAGATAATAAAACAATATTGCAAATTTTATCACTATATAATTAACACTACACAAAATTCCACATCTGTTATCATGATGAGTATATGGATGAGGGAGGCTATCTATGCTAAACACTGTTGGTAGTAGGAAACTGTAAACACAAAACACCAGTCAGGTAAGTCGTAAAGAAATACACGTGTACTTCAGAAATGTTTATGTATGAGATTTATCTCTCCAGCCCCTCTGAATCTATTTTGGGGGCCGGGGTTAATGCCCACTCACTAATATTCCAGGTATGTGACATCGTTCTGTAAATAACCCAGTCAGTACCATGCAGTCTGTGGACAGACATCACAAACATGAATGAGTGAGTTGGGTTTTACACTGCTTTTAGCAATATTCCAGCAATACCACAATGCAGGACACCAGACATGAGGTTCACGCATAATACCATGTGAAACCCTGCATTGTAATACCCAAGGTCACAGCAAAACATGGGTTACAATCAGTGTGGAGAAAGACTTTGTGATGCTGTCAATTATGTTGTAAAGTGATTACGACAGACAGGCCTAGGGTGATGTGTGTCATCATTTTCCCCATCCATCAGTAATGAAGAGTGACACCTTGTCGCAATACCGTATGGCTCAAAAATACCACAAGACTGCTTCCCGACAACTACTTCAAGCTGACCATCACACTGCATCACTATTACACATCCTCAACAAGCATACAACTAGCATTTACAGTGGCTCCTCATTAATATGGACCTTGTTAGTACAAACATCTCTTTCTGGAAGAATGATTTAATGCAATACATGATTAAAAGGACACTGCTCTAAACCATGATTGGGTAATCTGATATTTGATTTCTTGATGATTTTTGCTGGTAACACTGTCCAGAATATTTGGTTTGCACTGAGTACAGATGTAAGCTTCATCTAATCATCAGTTTCTTGAATTTGAGAACTAAACAAAATCAATATTAAACAGAACATATTAAATAGCAATGTACATAATATTGATTTCTTTATCAAAGTTTATGACTTCTGACATGTACATCTATGATCTTCATAATATCTGTACCAGAACATTCTAGTACTAGCATATATATAGTCAGAACATGGTTTTTGCTGAAGCTTTTCACTACATTTCAGTTCTCACAGTAAGTTAAAGAGGCACAAGCAGAGCCAACTTCAGGAAGAGAGTTAAAGGTATACATCCATATTTGTTGTTCCATATTTCCCGGACATCAAAGCATGTTTGATTCAAATACAGATCATAGTGAAATGATGGTCTAGGCTCACCTTTACAATTTGAAACTGATACTGAAGCAGAGGACCCTTATCTTGAGTACTGATGTGTTTTCAATTAATCTGTTCTCAACCACAAAGACAGGTCTACTGCATATCTTTGTAGAGGGTATGAAAGTTACAACTTGGAATCAAATAGGTCTGAGACAGAAATCATTTTTGGCAAACTGATTTTGCACCTTTACAACGTAACAGACACGTGCTGTCATAATCTCATATGGACGTCAGTCGTGCAACATTGTATCGCCTCTGAGCCCCAGATATCCCAATGTTCAATTATCACTTCAGAAAAACATTTGTTGACAACACATGGAACTGAGAGTGCCTCTTTAAATCCCAAATTCACACATTTGAAGCACAGTAGTGATGGTCGAATGCATAATGTTCAATGCCCGAGACAGCTAAGAAGATACAGTTCATCCACTTCCTGTACTGGTGAGTTTCTCCACCAGCCATTAGGACTGAGTCTCCTCATCGTCATGCACATCCACAGCAGCATCACAGCATCAGTCCACAGATGGAGCTGCTGAAACAAATGTCAGATTGATTTCCTCTCTCACACGGAAGCAGTGCTCCATTATGCCTGTAGTGCTACAACAGTTGTAAGCTGTTGTACTGAAGTATGGGAGTTGCACTCACAGAGATGCAACCCCAAAGTGTTGCAAATATTATTTTCTAGGATCAAAATGAGTAGTCTGATCATAAAATTAGCAGACAACTAAATTCATGATGGATTCTGAGGAAGATAATATGACACAATACCAAGAGAAAACTTCAATTTCACATATCTCGAACACCAGATTTTTCAAATTATGAGCATTACATTTCTTCTTTTGTCTTTTTTCGGCAAAAATGTATGAAATCGATGAAAATGTGTTTTTGTTTATGCATCCGAATTAAATGAATTTTCTTTGTATTTTGTAGAATTTCTAGTGCAATCATTCATGTAGTTTAAACTCTAATATCTGTAGTGACAATAATAAAATCGTAGGTTGGCATCTCTGCACTCAGCTGAGCACAATCATCATCATTTCATCATGTAAATATTATTTGTGTGTTAAAATAATTTCTCACAATTTTCTCATAATTACCATAGGAATACAAAAACACCATACTAACAACTGAATACAATATCTATCCGTTTCACTTGTAAACACAGAATTATTACTGAATTATACAACTCAGGCTGATAGTCATCTTGCTTGCATCACTACAGATAAAATACACAGCATTGAACAATGGACCTTGACAGTATATATCTTGAAAACCTGTGTATTCATTATTAAAAACCTTTCAAATTAACTATTTCAGAAAGTTCTGAGACAATATATTTTCAAAAATGGAAATTTATCAAATACTGTGAGTAATTTTCAAATTATAGAATCCACACTTCAAAAAAGTTAGCTAGTGTATGATTCTAGTCAAGGAAAGAAATTTTGAGATTGAATTATATGTACTTGGAGTTAGCCCAAAACAAAATCCCATCAATTGTGACAAATCCCAATTTCTTGAAAAAGAATAATTAAGACCAACATTCCGAATGAGACAAAAGTATACAAAATGTGATACTGATGTATGCATACACGACATAAGACAAACAAAAACAAAAACAGTCAAACCATACATTTTCAGATTTTTCTTCATAATTGTAATCATGTCACACCTTGACAGTATGACACAAGGTAAGAAATAATATTTTCCGAAATCATACAAGCACTTTAATTTCCTGGGTTTAAAAAAAAATTCACACTTCATATTTGAATAAATGCATTACCAATATCTATCGGAGTCTCTTCCCATTCATTTCAAACACTGTCATATCTTCATCATCATCGTCATCATCGCCTTGTCCCAGTGGCGCCATCTCTAGATCCGATGCTGGTGTTGTGATGATTCCATACTTTCTGGCCTTTCTTCTTCTACTGCGCAGTCTGCAAGGACAATCACATATTAGACATGTCAGACATAGCAATCAGGTACCAGGCTCTTTACTACAGAGCTGTTTATAAGAAAATGTAATCACTGATTCTGAAACACCATGCAGGCTTTTACACACAGCCACTAATCCAGTAGAACAACTACAGGTTTTCTCCAAAATAAGTCGCTTAACAAACTGCCAGCCTGAAATCAGCTTGTTACCACTTGAAATTTGATTCCAAATCAAACTGAACATCATCGACATCAAGATCATGAAATCCTGTGGGAGTAAGTGAGTGGGTAGGTGGGTGAGCAAGTGAATGACACTTTAAACAGAATTCAAGTTGTATCACAGTATAAAAGCTCAACACAAAGTGATGCTACTCTCAGACGTTTCCACTTTTTATAAAACTCAAATGAATGGTGCTGAAACCAGGATTCAAACCCCCATATAACCTCTAGTGATGTCACCCTATTGTCTTGCCATGTTCTTCTTTTGCTGACTAAACCTATTCAGGCACTTTCACGGTATTTCTCCAAGAAATCCTGGGTATTTTCTGCGGAATTCACTGTATCCCCATGATTTTCTGAAGAATTGCCAAAGGATTTTAGGAGGAATAACCCTTGACTTTTGAACTGAACAATGTTTGAAAACGATTGTAAAATATCACCTTACTGAAAACTTCCACTATATTGTGTTGATGTCTGGTTTTGAACCAGCAACCCTTCCCTTCCTGGCCTGGTGGTTTTATCCATTAGGCCATGAAGGATCGCTGTGAAGAATGTGACTGGTTGTCGGTATGAATTATGTGTTCTTCACAAGACAGGTAGCATATGCAGAGCATGTGCATATAGTCCCTTGCCTGGGGGAAACTGGGTCACGCCTATCAGCTCTACCCAATTTCCCTTAGTCTGTCATACAGGGACCCTGAAGCAAATATTTCCAAGAAAGCCCACACAAGTCTAGATTTCCTTAGCTTCAGGAATATGAAGAAAGTCTCTAGGCTCCACATCATTACATTATCACTTTTTCACTGTGAATATTTTTTCAGTAAAATATGTTCATTTCAGAGACTAGTTGTGCATCTAAATTTCCCTCTGTTGCAGCCTTTCTTATTCAAACAAAACATCAAAATCGGAAAGCAGGCTGCCTGCAACTATGCACAGTGAACTGTTGCACCATAGCCATCTGGACCCAGATTTTCGAAGCTCTCCTAGCACTAAGATAGTCGTAAATTAATGTTAATGTATGGCACTTACGACTATCTTAGCCCTAAGAGAGCTTTGAAAATCTAGGCCCAGGGCCCTAAAACCAATGAAGACACATGACGCACATCTTCCACAATTCCCCCTGAAAACCACATGTAGACAAACCTAGAAACTCTCATAAACGTCTGGCCTTGTTATGGGAACCAACAGGAACTTTGCAAAGCTAATTGTGGTCCCTTAGTCTACTGTGCCATCTCTGGCCCAATAACCTATTACAAACATCAGAATGACAAAGCACACACTAAAAAAGAAAAACACTGAAAATTTAGCTAGGAGTCTTTTACTGTAGAATGACACCGTTCAAACTTTCAAAATGAAACAAAAATGCCAGAAATCCACAGAATTTTTTCACGTCTGCTAATGCCATAACGATGTTGAAATGGTAACCTAATTTGCTTTACAAACATCTTGTGTAGTTCCTCTTGAAATAACAGCATGGACCATGCATACAAATACAACTGTATGGACACATGATACAGTTCCTAAGACAACCCTGATTCTACCATATTTTTAATCTATAACAATAGAAGCAGACATCCCATTAGCTAACATTTCCCTGCAGTCTTAATGAGCACATGATGAGTGCTATTTCCCTGCCAATGAATCTCCTAATTCCAGGCTGAAGAACTCTCCTCAGCATTGTCCAGAGGATAATGGATTTACAGACAGAATATGTCGAGTGCGTCCTGAGAGTTATCCTAAAATCCTGACCAGACTCAACCTGACGACTTTCATGTTAACTCATTTGTGGCCATTTGTGAAGCTCACACCTATGGGGTCAATGGTGCTATGGTTTAAATCAAACTCTACACCAAGGGAAATTTGCTGAGAGGCTGTCATGAAATGGAACAAGACAGCTGATTTTGCAGCACCATCATGATGATGTGAAGGTCAACCACCTTTCCCAATAAAACATATCATGTTCATTTTGAATGCAAAGGACTGATCTTGTTGATATTCTTAGTGTAATTAGTCATTTTATCTATTTGTTTGCTGTTTTATATCACATTCAGTAATAATTCTGATATGATGGTGGCTTGCAAATATTCAGATGTGGACCACACAATGCAAGATCAACTCAAAGAGCAACAACCCATTCTGTTACACCATCAACCAGACTGACATCCTATCCATTTGTCTGTCATGCCCAGCAGCCATTCCAAACTGGGTACAGATCACATTAATATAATAGTTGAATTTGATACAAAAATACCATGTAAATAACACTATACCGCAGACACAGAGTTGATACATGTATCTTCAGCACATTCAATGACTTTTCTACAGCAAGTGTCACCCTGGCTTGCTTGTTAATATTTCTTCCTATCACACACCATTACTCACTAACTTACTGCATGTGTTTGAGGATGTTCACTGGCATACTTGTATTTCACATATGAATAGTAAAAATATTGGTATTTTGTCAAGGTGTAATTAAAGATATTTTACAAATCCTGTATATTTTCAACATCTTTTACAAATGAAAGGCCTTTCCCAGAAAGTGAAAATCAAATGCCGTTTTAAAAAAGCTCTGTTCACAATCTCTAACAAAATGTAACAGATGTTTCAAATTGAACTGAAAGAGACCAGCTTATCTTGTTGAATAGAAAGCAATTACCGCCAACGTAATCATCGTGTGTGTAAAACAAGAAAAACAACATTTCCCATCAGTTTGATCTACATTACAAAGACTACTGAGACAGACACCTACATAAATCATCGTATCATGTTCAATACCTGTCAATCACATCAGTGTATGTTAGAGAAACAGAGACAGGTATTTAGTTAGAACTAAAAAGACTTGGTCAGGGAAAACTGAAGCACAAATGATCATTCTCGCAAAAATGGGATCTTTTTGGATACCCATAATGCCTGTTACTCTTTATTGGTCACATTACCAGTAAAGCGCAAGATACCTCCACAAAGCCACTATAACAGTTTGTACAGTATTCACACAAATGGGAAAAGATTCAATGTCACTCTGGGAACTTTTATTGACATCAGTTCCAGACATGGAACTGAATGTCAGCCATTTCGCTTGTCTAGATAAATATCTGATAGATTCAAATTCTGGCATGCAAATTATTCGGCAAACAGGAAATGTAGCAAGTTTGTGTGAAGTCAGGTAATTCAGTAAAACAGGATGTCTGGTAAGCTGGCATTTACACAACGTAATTGTTCTGGCTTCAGATAAATGCAGTACGGTCTCCATGAACAGCACTTATACATGAACTTTTAGTCATATTCAATGTCATCCATATGTCATCAGGACCCTTATTTTATGAGTTTCCTTGACAACACATGATATGCAAACGAACAATTGAAACTGATCAAAGTAATCTGTAGATTTTCATTTTATACATCGGTACATTCCTGATAAGTCTTCCAGTCAAGCTCCACCCTGATTTATTGTGAAAACACTGGTGATGCTTGAGTCAGGATATATCAAGTTGGCACTGTAGACATTAGCAAACAGTGAGTGCGACAGTCCAGCCTGACATAACGTCTAAAACAAAAGCACTCCCAATTTGTATACTGCCACATACATTATAAATTAATTGTTTGCAGTTTCTATATAACATAGTTTGTTAAAAGTTTGTTTAGGCATAACAGTTGTAATTCTCTATGGAATGGCTCAACAGTTTTTAGAATGTATGAATATATTTATAGGTATGAAATGCAGATGGGGATATTGTTACAGTGTTTGTCTCTATGAGCAAGGAATTTCAACACAGTCACTGCACATTAGTAGGGTAGGTCTATCCATCATATAAAAGCAATGAAACACAACCATGCATGATATTATTTTCACATCAATCTACATGTTCATTATGTTCATACTTGTCCACTGAATTTCTTGAATGGATATTATCCCTAAAGGGCCTGAAAACACGATTAAAAGGAAACACACCACTAAAAAATACACAGAAAATATTTCTTTCAAACAGCAATAGTTATCTATCATGACATGATATATGAAAGATGTTCTTGTAAGTTGCATCCATGCAATGATTACTTCTAAAACAAATATCAGTGATTATATTTAATTTTAATACTGCCAAATGCTTATTACCTTAGTTTTGTATCTATATGTTTGGGAAAAAATGCTACTCTTTGCCTCAGCTGTAGCTGTCGTGAGTGGGAGGCAATAAATCAGTCCAAATATTAATCTAACTGAACATTTGTGAAACTGGGAATATAACTTGACATTTTATGATTTAGTTACAGATTTGGTTTAGCATTCTGTTCTAACTGTAGCCCATATGTTACATAGCTTGTTCTCTTATTACTGACCTACAATATAATAAGTCAAATTCTGTCAACTGTATAATTTCCTAATTAGTTAATTACACATGAAAACAGCCTACTACATAGTCCCTGAACCATGTTGTTTCTCCATTTGGCACAGTCTCATTACGCTATAGACCTTTATGAAATTTAGATTTTCAACATTTTTAACATCTCTCTAAAACTCCTTGTCACTCAGAATGGAATTGCGTGTTTGTATCAAAATCACATATGTTAGGAGACAGAGTTTTACTCTACACCAACAGCTACAGTGGGGCTATGTGACTGTCACTGACCTGTGATGCTAGCAGGGCTGTGTGACCCTTGAACTTTTTTTACCTCATAGCCTGGATACTAATCACTTCACTAACCAAAATAGGTTTGTTTCCGTGGTAACGTTATCCTGAGGGCTCATAAACAGCTCAAGGGTGTGACCTCACATGTTATCACTACTCAAGCTAGTAAATGTTAAACAAATTAACTATTCTAATATAAGAAGAAATAAGAAGTATTTTTCTGGTCAGCAGGGTTTGCAGCTTGTCCTGTTTAATCGTAAGGACACTGTTTACAATGTACATTTACTTTCAGTTTTATTCAGTTCCAGTTTGTTGAAACACTGACAACTTGTTATGAACTATAGGCACTTGTCAATGAGGAATACCACCCCTAGACTTTTACATGCCCTCAGAGGGGCAGTGGAGACAGCCTAGTGGTTAGAGTGTTTATTTGGGATGCGAAACCTGGGTTCGATTCCTTATATGGGTACAATGAGTGAAGCCCATTTCTGGTGTGTCCCACTGTGATATGGCTGGAATAATGTTAAAAACAGCCCAAAACTAAATGTTTTCTCATTTGCCCTCAGCACAAGTTAATGCTCTTGAGTCACAATGGACAATAGTGAATTTTGAAGGTTACTGTTCAGTTAGATTCCATCAGTTTTCTTCATCATCCATGAAGCATTATTTGTAATGTGAACAAACATTGCATCAACAATGGATAATACATTATCAAATAGTGTTAGAAAATGAATGTTGATTAACACTGTAGTCAGTTACACTCTTGTAAATATTCAAGTCTGAATTACAATTTAATTACTACATTCATCATCCAAAAATAACTCAAAGTAACCTCATCATATACTGGTAATTATATGCAACATTCTCATTGTTACAGATTAAAATTGATTACTGGTACAAATTTACCATGGCAACAGTTTCTGATCAGACCAGTGAGGACAGCCTACCTGGGTAACAGCTTGGCCTTGACAACAGATGGTGGCATGTTCTGATGCCCAGTCATGGCTTATACCTTCTTGAATACACACATGATAAACATTTGCATACAATGTACACACACTGACATCTATGTATTCAGTAGAACAACAGGTACAAAACCCTTACACACACCACTCATTTTGTAATAATAGGTCATCACAAACTTTCCTGAAATAATAGGAGTAATAGTCACACATACATCGTGAATATCATTTAACAGGCCGAACTAGAATATTTACAGGTATATTACTACACTCTATGCGACACAGAGTCACCCTAAGAATCTTTTTGCATCCCCTTATAAATCCCACATGAGATTATTGTCCAGTTAGATAATTCACATTCTGACAAGATAATTCATAAACCATCTTGCACATGAAAGATAACATCAGACGTCAGTCCTTTATATATTCATTCAGCACATACTGCTGTTGAAAAAAAGAATTTCAAATGATGGAAAATACTCTCATGGGTTAAAAGAAGTGAAACAGTCAACTGCTGTAACTTGCTGCCCCACACTTCCATCTGTTTCCAGGTTTGAGGATCAATCATTCCATGTGACAGGAAACCCTCTCTGGAAACAACTTTCACTGGCGTTAAGGACAGTTAACCACCAGAAGATTTTAAGTTCTAAACTGAAGACATACCTGTTAGTGTCTAACTTTTCATTCTAGAGTTGTTTGGAGTGACCTTCTGAGCAGTACTTTTGGACTGGAAGTGGCGTTATGTAAATCTTTCTTTGCTGATGATATATTCTGCTTAGAAGATGCACCAATTTCTGGGGTCAAGTTTAGATCTGCTACCATGGTTATATTTAAATATTATGCTAGACATCTGTCTGGAGCTGATATCTAGTTCAGCAGTTCAACTGGATCACTGGATGTCCATCACAATGGCACACTGTATTTTCAATCTCCACTCCGTGGGGAGGAAACAATTCCTGCAGCCTACAAGGCGCCCTGACTTTCCCACCCTTACAAGGTACCCACTCACAGCTGAGTGGACTGGGATACATAGTCACAGGGCTTTGTCCAATTTTACTGCATGTTGGTGTACACGCAACTAGGTTTTTGCACGTATTCGTGTGGCTACCATCTGGTCATCTACCAACAGATCCATGGTTTTTTTTTAAGTGCACAGGGTTGTGTACTGTACACAAGAGGTTTTGACTGAAAGAGTCTGCACACAAAGTTGACTCCAAGGTTTTTACACCCAGTCACAGGTGGGCTCCATCTCAGCACTTCCAAGCTCGCTGGATTACTAGTCTGGCGCCTTTGACAGCTCGCCCACTGGTAAATTAACTTATACATATATCTCTACACAGATACAGAACAGTTAGAATATGGAGACAGAACTTTTACAAGCAATTAATGCTAAGTTCAATAAAAATAATGTTACAGATTGAACGATTGATTTTTATCTCTATCTGTAATATTCCTCCTAGATCACCGCAAGCTGTAAATAAACCAACCCAGGCAGGTGAACTAGTGGTTAATGAGCACCAACCAATATTTGATATCCACAAAAACAAACGAATGGGAAGGATGCATGTTTAACCTCTCAAGGTCAAGAAAAATCAAACCAACCAAGAATACATGCATAACATCATATACATACTATATTAAACAGATGGATTATTCTGGGACTATTTCCTTCAACTACTGATTCTCTTCCCCATGATTTAGGGTTGTAGGTAAAACACTGACTACTGTATATTGTCATCTGTATGATGAGTTTTGAGTACATAGGATTAGGGCAGTTAGAAGTGCTGGGTTAGAAAATCAGTTGTTTCTAGCTGATCCGGTTTGGGCTCCACACAACCCACATGGAGTGACTTGGGGAGATAAGGTGGGTGTATACGCAACAACAACGACTTTGGAAACATCCTGTGCAAATTTCCCCGAAGACTGTCAAACAGACCCTGCCCAGTTAGCCCAAACATAAAAACATCACAACAAATGCATTAGGAAGAAAAAAAGGTGGGAATACTAAGAAAGCATAACCATAACTTCGAACATTTTCCCATACTAAGCCTCTATTCATTTTTCACATGACACAGAAACGCAATTGTTTCAAAGGGTGCCATTAATGGCACCAGGCAGATAATATTGATGTGCCTTTTTGAAAATAAACATGCTTTTGCCTTTTGATGAACCAGTTAAACTTTGAACATAAAACAATTATGTAATTTCAATTTATAGTTCGACTAATCAGCATAGGTCCTGTAAACCTGTAAACTTGAGAGCGGGATTATCTAAACACTGTCAAGACATATTAGGTTCAGGCTCATCTGTCCTGGACACACAAGCTAACTCACAAACTATCATCTAAAACAGGATTTCCTGTTATGCACAATGAAAATATTTCATCCATGCTATTTTAATAGTTACCATGCCACTGCACTATTTCCATCCAAGTCACAATGGCTGTTAAAAAGAGTTAATAAGAAAAAAGACAACTAAACATTTGGCTGATTTAATTAAAAATATTCCATTTTGAGCAGACAGAGATATTACTGTCACATGATTAGGATGTTGTATATGAGTCATTCTCAAAAGATGCAGTTTTTTCACGTATCAGGATTCACTTCAATATAAACGTCAAATTTAGTCAATGTGTTAAAAATCTGATATCTTATTCATTGGCAATATCTAATTCAGCTTGGGAATTTTTTACTACAAACAAAAGGACCAAATACTTCATATTTTATTCCTTTTTGTAACACGGGCTATGCATTTTTTTATGTATCCGGGTGCAAAAACCTAACATCAGGTGTCTGCTGTGCACATTTAAGAAGATATTGTTTCTGGAATAGCTGAAAAGAATAGACCTTTTTCCCATTACTGGTAGATGTTTATGATTTTCAAGCTGAATTTTGAAGTGAAAAACAACCTTTTTCATTTGGAACCATAATTACAACAGAAGGGAAATGGGACAGGGACTAGACATTTTTTTCTGAATTTCCTTTTACAATTTGTCTCTCAAATAACAGTCTTTTCTGCAACAGCTTTTTTGTTATCGGAATGACCATCAGTGTTACTTCAAGGAAACATATCTTGATTAGTCACATATTCTTTTTATTTTAATGTCAATGTCATTAACAGCAGAATTGTGATAAAGATCTAAGGTATATATATATATGCTGAAACTAAAACATGTTTTACACTTTCTATTCTTAATGCAGCTATACTTATTTTTGTAAAAGGATGTTATTGGAAAGACAAATTATGTAACTGCAATGACAATCCAATACAAATTTGAAAATACCCAATACATCTGGTAGGTCTTTGTTCATCTAGATTTGCTATGCACTCATATTAAGACCGTTAAGTTTATATTTGAAGTAACAACTGATATTTTCCTTAACAATGTGTATGTTTCACATCTTTCAAAAATAGCTTTTACTTAAAGGACTTATGAAACACAAGACACAAGAAATGTGTTTCATGCATTGTACCCATGTGGGGAGTTGAACCCGGGGCTTCAGTGTGATGAGTGTACACTTTAACCACTAGGCTACACTTTAACCACCAGGCTATTCCAGGAATATCATTGTGGGGGACACAAGAAATGAGCTTCATGCATTGTACCCATGTGAGGAGTTGAACCCGGGGCTTCAGTGTGATGAGTGTTCACTTTAACCACTAGGCTACACCTTAACCACCAGGCTATTCCAGGAATATCATTGTGGGGGACACAAGAAATGGGCTTCATGCATTGCACCCATGTGGGGAGTTGAACCCGGGGCTTCAGTGTGATGAGTGTACACTTTAACCACTAGGCTACACTTTAACCACCAGGCTATTCCAGGAATATCATTGTGGGGGACACAAGAAATGAGCTTCATGCATTGTACCCATGTGAGGAGTTGAACCCGGGGCTTCAGTGTGATGAGTGTTCACTTTAACCACTAGGCTACACCTTAACCACCAGGCTATTCCAGGAATATCATTGTGGGGGACACAAGAAATGGGCTTCATGCATTGCACCCATGTGGGGAGTTGAACCCGGGGCTTCAGTGTGATGAGTGTACACTTTAACCACTAGGCTACACTTTAACCACCAGGCTATTCCAGGAATATCATTGTGGGGGACACAAGAAATGAGCTTCATGCATTGTACCCATGTGAGGAGTTGAACCCGGGGCTTCAGTGTGATGAGTGTTCACTTTAACCACTAGGCTACACCTTAACCACCAGGCTATTCCAGGAATATCATTGTGGGGGACACAAGAAATGGGCTTCATGCATTGCACCCATGTGGGGAGTTGAACCCGGGGCTTCAGTGTGATGAGTGTACACTTTAACCACTAGGCTACACTTTAACCACCAGGCTATTCCAGGAATATCATGGTGGGGGACACAAGAAATGTGCTTCATGCATTGTACCCATGTGAGGAGTTGAACCCGGGGCTTCAGTGTGATGAGTGTTCACTTTAACCACTAGGCTACACCTTAACCACCAGGCTATTCCAGGAATACCATGGTGGGGGACACAAGAAATGGGCTTCATGCATTGCACCCATGTGGGGAGTTGAACCCAGGGCTTCAGTGTGATGAGTGTACACTTTAACCACTAGGCTACACTTTAACCACCAGGCTATTCCAGGAATATCATTGTGGGGGACACAAGAAATGGGCTTCATGCATTGTACCCATGTGGGGAATTGAACCCGGGGCTTCAGTGTGATGAGTGTACACTTTAACCACTAGGCTACACTTTAACCACCAGGCTATTCCAGGAATATCATGGTGGGGGACACAAGAAATGGGCTTCATGCATTGTACCCATGTGGGGAATTGAACCCGGGGCTTCAGTGTGATGAGTGTACACTTTAACCACTAGGCTACACTTTAACCACCAGGCTATTCCAGGAATATCATTGTGGGGGACACAAGAAATGGGCTTCATGCATTGTACCCATGTGGGGAATTGAACCCGGGGCTTCAGTGTGATGAGTGTACACTTTAACCACTAGGATAGCCCATCACACAACACTATTCTGAATCGGAGAATCCAGTAACTGGTACCACGAGTTGGAGTACTGTCAGAGCAAAACGACATACAATCACCCAGTACAACGTCTTACCACTCTGGGGACCTATTCTAAACCAGAATCTCTCTCCAAGAAGTACCATTCAAAATGCATTAACAGAGACTACATATGAATGCAGCTTTATCATTATGAGAAGCATGTCAAGTATTACATGTTGGTGCCAACTGCATGATGTTTTTCATATCACTGTAAATCTGTTGGATGGCATAAACTCATTAAGTAAAATACATGCACTGAGTAATGATTCCAAGACGTTGATGACCTGTACACAAATCCCAGCCTAACATGCATACTGAATCATTTTTAATAGAAGTATGTCAGCTTGCTTACCACCTCACAAAATAGCATGGTAGTGAAACTTCCACTGACTCACTGAGATTGGTTTTACGCCACTTTTAGCCATATTCCAGCAAGGGACACCAGAAATGGGCTTCACATATTGTGGGGAATTGAACCCAGGTCTTCATCATTTCAAGTGAATATTTAAACCACTAGGCTACCTCACTGCAGCCAAACTTTCATTGTGAATGTTCATAACAACTGAAATTTTGAGAAGAGGTTTTTTATGACTGTCACGGTTGTAAAGCATACTTTGGGCATGGCATTGTCGGAATAGATTTCCCTCCAAAAGAAAATATATCTGCAGGTTTGCGTTAATTTGTAATTTGATATTGTTCTCATTTAACATAACTGTGTTTAGTACAACACAGGTGGTTCAGAGCCATCAGGAAGAAAAATTGATCTGAATATTCATTTGATGTTGAAACTAGATCAGCTACACGCACAAGCTGTGACGCCATGCTGCAGGTGACGTACATTCCACCATGCAGAGGACGACTGGCTGTCAGGTCCACGTGGTGACACATGACCCAGTCAGAGAGTTACAGTTACACATGCGCATACAGAGTTAGCTAGAAAGACATGTGCCATGCAGAATTTCAACACTGTTTAACTGTGATAATGTGTACAAAATTTTGTCGATATTAAAGGATTTGTTTCATCATCTTCTAAAGGCTGCATAAAAAAATGTCTAAGGGCACATTTCTTCAAAAGTGACGAGAGCAGTAGGATTATTTTTAAATTTTTTATAGAAAAAAAACGTGATGAGGGAGGAACACATTTTTATTTTTGTTTCTCAGAAATACAGTTTGGAAAGTTTAGGACGAGTTAATGAGATTCAGGCACACTTGTTCCTACAGACACTCCTGCTTATAATTGACAAGTGGATGATCAGAACATGGCCAAGTCAAAATTACCTTTCAAATGGCAAAAAAATGTTATGCACGCAAACAAAAGTGATGCACCGATGTCTGAGATACATTTCAGTTTTCTTATTCAGCCTAAATATTTGGAACATAAAAACCACAAAGAAATATTTTACAGTGCACATTTTGGGGTTTGGAGCTAATACATTATTGTATGTTTACTTGGTGCTATCAGTGTTCAAGATTTTTAAGAGATAGTCTTTCAGTCAAGTCTTGTGAGAAAGGAACTTTCAGTTTCAGAAAGAAACTGTGAAACCTTCAATCAGACTTCATACTTTGGCAGAGCTCCTGCGAATTTTTCCAGAGCTTGGGTGTTTACTCTAACCAGTTTAAAGAATAGAATACTCTGACACTGTCTTATCCTTACTGGGTAATTAACTCTCGTAAACATGTAAATATAAATGCTTCTCAAAAGATTAAAACAGTAAAAGTTGCTACTAACAGGTACATTGCTTAATAGTTTTCAGTCATTTTTAAATACTAATCATGGAAGTCATGTGACTACTACAGCAAACTCCGGACAGTGGCTATGGCTATAATAGTATATTTATAATTTATATAGGCACTGTCTACCACTTGCCAATGCTGTTGTAGAGTTGGAGTACCATGGCGAATAATACGCAAGCCAATTTAGTTGCTTGAGTAAGGTATGCAAGGTATTACAGACATATCCAGGGTTTTAAGTGATTCTTATGCATTTTTTTTGTACTTCCAGATTTGTAATTGATTGATTAAATGTGATTTTACGTGCTTTATCTGGAACTCTGCTCTGGAGAAAAACAAAAGATAATTGTCAAACACATACTGCAAAACTGATCATGACATTATTTGAATGGGAAATTTAACAGGGCCATACCAATTTAACTGGGCACTCTCACCATTCTGAAGTTCCTGAAACATATTACTTGTTCTGCACAGCCCATACTGTTATTGTACAGTCAATGAAGCCTCAACTAGACTTTTAACTGTTTTTATCCCATCTTGCTGAAGCATCTTTAACTTAAATGCAGGTTTTGATCAAAATCATATATTTTCCAATACTAAGCATGAGTGTACAAATAAAAGTTGCATTGCTGAACCAACATTGTTACAGAGCAATCCTCCCTCAGCAACAGCTGTTATGGTTTCTTACTGTTATTTATATATAAATATATCTATATCTGTCACACCACGGCCCAAAGCTATGTGTGCACAGCCCCGGACTGAGTAATCCTTCGTGACTGTATCATTGATCCACCATACTACACGAGTGAATCAGACACGGATGTCAAAGACACAGAAGTAAAACTACTTCTGTGTGTGTCCAAATCATACGTCTGTGCCGTTTTCCTTAGCCATGCAGTGTTCACGAATGGTGTTCCAAAGTAACAAGACGTTGGGTTCTGTCATATATATATGTCTGTCTGACACATATTTCAGATTTAAGATATCTTATTGTTGGCACTGACATTAACAAACATTGCATTTATAAACAGCAAACAAAAGTCACATCACACGTAACAACTTCAAAGTCATTGTCACACACACAGTCAGACAATGGGTTGGTGGGTAGTGGACCTCCTTGGGATTGTCAGTACATCTGCCAGATCTGTCGTAGGTTCCGATGCTATTCACGAACACTGAGCCATATCAATCCTGACAGCAATCAGTTTTGTGTGTTGTTTGATGTTGCACTTAGCAATGATTCAGCTATATGACAGAGCTGCTTAAACAATCAAGTCTGGACCAGACGATCCAGTGATTGACATCAAGAACACCAGTCTAACCAATTGAGACATCATGGTATGTTAGTCTGCCACCCCCAGACCCCTTAGTTGCCATTTATCACAAGCATGGAATACAGAAGACAAATTTCAACTAGCATCTTACTGGGTCCAAAACTTACGTCTGCTTGTGTGAACTTGTCTTTTGCCACATTTTCATTAGAGTGAATAATTGTTTCTTTGAGCCACATCAGCAATTTTTCAGGTATTCATTCTTTTTTTTTCATTAGATTCTGCTTAAAGTTTAGACCCATGTTAATGAAAAAGATAAAATTAAAAAGGATTTAAACATCGCAAAGAAATGTACGACAGTCCTTTCTGCTAGCAGAACACCCAGACATGGCAGATACAGGTGTGTACCAATACACTGAATTGCAATTATTAGCTAATTGTGTACTATAATTTTTCTACACAACAGCCATGAATAACAAAATGATTTTTCATAGTGTGCATACGAAGAATCAATGGTTTCAACAGTCACAATTACTTATTATTTTGATTGAATTTTGTGCATTCAAACATTTGTGAATAAAATTATTTAATTAACTTATGGAAAAACAATACAAATAAACTGGTTATTTGCTATGCAATATATATTAAAAAAACCCAATAAATTGTGCAAAATTAATTGCAGTACACTGACATACCAGTAATACTTTGCAGTCCTATTTAAATCTGAAAACAACTGACAGGATTTATGATAAGATTCATTTTTACCAGCAATAAACTTCAAATATACTGAGAAGGTAAGTCAAAATGGTCAGGAGGGATTGGGTTTGACACAAATTTACAAATCTCACTTCAAGAGAACTCTACATTGCACTTTTAAAATGAAAAAAGACAATGACAGGAATTTTTCTGAATTCCTAACAATGTGACTTGACTGACAAATAGAATAATTATTTTCATTCATAATGGTTTTACTTGAAAAGTTATCATGTTCTTCAGTTCAGGGAGATCATTGATTCCTTATCTATATCTTGGCACAGTGGCCAGTGAAAATACTAGTTACTTGACAAATAGAATAATTATTTTCATTCATAATGGTTTTACTTGAAAAGTTATCATGTTCTTCAGTTCAGGGAGATAATTGATTCCTTTTCTTTATCTTGGCACAGTGGCCAGTGAAAATACTAGTTACTTGTCCTTATCGGTATTTAAATGTATAACATGAATTGACTATATTTTGGGATAATTACTAGTCCTGTTATGATTCATTTGTATCATCAGTGAAACGATCTTTATCTCTTCATGAATTCAATTCATTATTCAAGATCATTAGAACTGAATGAGTCTTTGTCAGGGGTTTAAAATACTTTTTTAAAAGCTACTTGCCACAGGCAGGTGACTTTAAGAAAGTAACTTATCTCCACTAAGTTTCCTGATTTTATGAGTGAGTGAGTGAGTAAACCTGATTTTATGACGTAATTATGAAAAGAATATATCAACATGGTATTTGATGTTAATATTTACTGGACTATTTACTGAAAAGTACTGAATAGCAAAGAAAGTTAACCCTACTTTATTATCATTGCAAAATTTAATAGCTACATTTTGAGCAGATGTGAAATGAAATTCAAGTTTATTTGCAGATTGAAACCATAAGTGGAAATTATCTAGTAGCCCACAGACTAGTAAGATACCAGTATTTCTTTGCTAGAAATGAAAACTGACTTGTCCCAGGGTTTGGGCGATGGGAGTTTTTAACCTTTGGTATGTACTTACTTGTGTTTACTTTTCGTACTTTACAAACTAGTTTGTTGTTTATCTGTGAATGCATCGCAAAATGGAATCTATTCAAGCCATGCAGTAGCTAGCTTGATATTTTGATGTGGACCCCTCATGCAAACGATATGGCATAAACATAATTATTCACTATTTATTTGGGTTTATTACTTCCCATATATAAACCAAAAAGTATTCATGAATAAGGTTTTGTATTCATGACTATATATTGGTTACAATATTGTATTCACCTCTCTCTGTATTTGCTTTAATAATTTTTAGACATTTGTTTCACCCATAGGAACAAAATAGTATTGTCAAGTGAAACAGCTATTGATTTTGCACGAAAAAGGATGCATACAAATGTAGATAAAAATCTGATCTACACAAAATCAATTGAAGTAACAATTACTGCCTGCTGAGAATAGAAACATAATGACTTTCGACAAGAGATATTGGTAGACTGCCTATCAGTTAGATGACACGATGAAAAATGATCACTTTTACCAAAAAATTATGAATTACACTTATTAATATCTTTATTTCATTTCCAATCACAATAACTATTAACTATATTTTGGTACCATTTCAGAATCGTACTTCCATGATGGCAAGACCATCAAGTATGTTTTCCTTTCATTCCGAGAGATATGAGAAGGCAAATTTCACTGCCCAAAATTTGACAGAATAAATTTGACTTCCTTCATGTATGGTTATGATAAAGCTGATCAACAATGTTTCATATTATTCACACAGGTTTTCAGTTGACGAAGTCTATACACCCCAACTCACAAATACTTCCCTTACGCAACAAACCACACCACAATTTAAGGTTAAAATTGCAATACAAACGATGTGGATTTACAAATGTGACATCTAAAATTATGTGAATAATGACTCATTCCTGTACAATGGAAGCACAATCGGTAGAACATTTATCATGTAGAAATAACCCTTTGGTTGACTGACTCCATGCCACTAGTGAACATAATTGCCACAATCAGACAACTACTTGATGTCAGATTCTGTAGAATGAATGTTTCATCACGCATAACAATGTCATGGCCATGAATAACACTAAGTTAAATAGTCAACAAAAAAACAGACTGATGCTTGAATGGTATTTAGAACTTGGTAGGTTAAGTGAGAATGAATAGTATGGATTTATAACTTCTTTCATATTTACCACATGACGTTTCTGGGCTACTTAATGCCCTTCATGAGGTGAATGACATAATATGATAACAAGTATACTATATGGTATATACAAGAGTGAGTGAGTGAGTGAGTGAGTGAGTGAGTGAGTGAGTGAGTGAGTGAGTGAGTGAGTGAGTGAGTGAGTGAGTGAGTGAGTGAGTGAGTGAGTGAGTGAGTGAGTGAGTGAGTGAGTGAGTGAGTGAGTGAGTTTAGTTTTACCCCGCACTCAGCAATATTACAGTTATATGGCGGCAGTCTGTAAATAATTGAGTCTGGACCAGACAATCCAGTGATCAACAACATGAGCATCAATCTGCACAATTGGAACCGATGACATGTGACAACCAAGTCAGCGAGCCTGACCACTCGATCCCGTTAGTCACCTCTTATGACAAGCATAGTCGCCTTTTATGGGTTGCTGAAGGCCTCTTCTACTTTGGGTCCTTGATGGGTCAGCATGTACAGGAAGCCAGTGAGACAGTATGACAGACTGAGATGTACAGAGGTCAAGGGGATTATGTCATTCACCAGATGAAGGGGCAATAAATAGCCCAGAAATGTCATGTTGTAAATATTAACGAAGTTGTAAATCCATACTGTTCCTTGTCATGACAACACACTGTTTAATAGAAGGGATCCAAATGATACAGTCCTGATCAATGAAATGTAAAGTCTAAATTGAAGGCTTAGGGGACTGTTGTTTGACAAAATCATTCCAAGATGTCAAACAGTGATCAATGAGCATATGCCAAAGATGCTGTTTACGTGCACAACAAGCCATATATTTACATGGCCATGCACAACATGAACTTAGTATAACTATTAGAAATAAATATGAACAAGAGCAAGTCATTGACCCGAACTGATATTCACAACAAATGTTCATAAAACCTTGGCAAAAGACTCCCATTAGATCACTGCTCACAGTTTTATACATATGAAAACTGAATCGCTATAAACTGGCATAGTATTTGAACATTCATAGTCATGAGTTTTTGGAGATATAATAAACACAAACAGTTCACATAAATCACTTAGAACAATGTTAGTTGCTGAAAGTTATCAAATGATTTTTGAATATGTTGAACCAGAGTGGATAACATTTCTGTTAGATATTATTAACATCACTCTAACAGACCTTTAATCACTGAACTGTGTACATGCTGAAGAAACTGAAAACACAACATTAATAAACAAAAACATTAATAAACAGCTAACATCAAACAAGTCCCACAGTGACCAAAGTTCAAGTTAGTTTGACACCACTGAGGACTGTATGGAATATTCTGATATCCCTTGTTGATATCAGAAACTTGAAAATATAATTGTTGCCACTGCAAAATACAGTATCAGACCTCAGTTGAATGGTATCATGGTGTGACTAGTAATGATGTAATAGTGATGTCTGTCATGAGTGTGCATCAGTAAATACATACAGTATCCAGAGTATTTGTTTTGTTCAGTATCTCAAAACCAAAATATTATCTTCCCTAATGTGCATTGTAATTTTGAACATTGCTTCAAATCAGCACTAATACCTGAAAGAATGCTACTGTAGGATGTGGTCAATGTGATTAACATAGTAGTAACATGATTTGCAGCTGTTTCACTTATTTCAGTATCATCATGATTAGTGGAGAACCATAATGCAGTTCAAAACAATCAAGATATGACCTTGCATAGGACTGCATTGCATCTCTCCACTACGTTTATTTGCCCCTCCCACCTTTACATTTCATCAAGTAAATCATTCCTATGTCATTTAATTTCTTACAGGTATGTTTTCTGCTAGCCTCTTTCTTATAAGGAATACAGAACATACCATTAGCAAGAATATACTCTGAAACATTGCTCCTTATGATGTAGACGCTGACATATAAATTCTATCTTTTATGAGTGAGGTAGTACAGTTTTACACCACTGCAATCAATTTTGCAGTAATATCACAACAGGGGGCAAGCTTCACATATTGTACTCAGATAGGGAATCAAACCCAAGCTTTTGGTGTAAGGTGCAAATGCTTTGACCAATGAGCTACCCCGCCACCCTCCTTTATCATAAAGTTGAGAAGTATCATTACAATATATCATTTAGAGATATTAAGACTCACCTCCATGCTCGTACCACGAAATATATGATGACAATGCCTGTCACTCCTATTAAAACATACATAGTTCTGAGAAGCATGTCTTTGTTTTTTGTAATTTGTTCCATGACTTTCGTAAAATAACCGTTCCCGGTGTCTTTCGTGCAGTCTGTTGTATTCAGACATGTTTCATTTGCTATGGTCGTTGGTTTGGGAGTTGTTTTGGCATCTGCTACTTTAAGAGTGGTGGTTTCGTGCACAGCCACACTTTTCTTTGCCTCTGGAACGGATTTTCTGACGCTGTTCACATTCGCCTCTTCGGACAAAGAAGCACAAGACACTTCAAGCAGGATTATAAGAACACTGATACATAAAATCGTAGATTTCTCCATTTTGAACACTTAACACACGGTCACAAAGTATTTAAATGTGAGTATCAACTGTCCATACGGCGGAATAACAGCATGATGCATGTACAATCACACGACTACACGTCAGGCGGAAGTGGCAGCAATGATTATGGAATTATCGGTTAGTACTAAAATGAGCTAGTGCCCTTGAAGATAAAACGAAAACGGATTAGTTTTCTTGAGGTCGAAAGTATCCGTTTGAAAATAATTGTCTGTCCGTTATGGTGGCCAGTAATCCTCCAGTTCTATCCCGACAGTTTGACTATACAGGATTGTTCTTTCCGCCCGTACCCACCCGAAACTAAGCGGCATCTTCTATAAGTGGGGAAAGCAGATATAAAATCCGTTGATGTATAGGCAGGAAAAGAAAACAACAGAAGACGCAAGTGAGTAAGTTCATTTTTACGCCGCTTTTGGCAATATTAATGCAACATCGCGGGAGACACCAGAAATGGAATTCACAAAATGTACCTATGTGGGGAATCGTACCCTCTACCATAGCTAAGATACATTTAGCGTTTACTAACATGAACGCTGTGTATCTTAGCTATCTCGACCAGCGAACGCTTTAACCACTGGGCTACTCAACCTCCTCCATGCAAAACATACCTTCCTGACTTTAAAAGGCAATATACTAAAACGAAACAAGGGCGGTATTGTGGATAGTTCACGCATAACTTGAGGCAACATGTCTATTAAAGCAGAATACAGCAGAAGTACTTATACAATTAAACTACCAATTTTGCTTATTCAAAATGCATTTGTGCAAGTGTCCATGTCATTTGGTATTTTTGTTTGGGGGATTTTTTCACAGATGTCATTACTATATCATTGATGAGTAATCTGTTTTAGAAATAATAAAATAACAATTACTCCAAACACACTGTATATATGTATGACGACATTGAATGGCAATATATGGCAGGAAATTCTCTTTGCATGCCTTTCACTATTTACCCAAAGTGCACAGGGACGATGTCTCTATTATCATCTAAACAGGAGTTGTATGGACGCAGACTGCGAAAAATCCTATCAAGTTGTAGATGAATTTGTCGTGTATTGCAGATGAGGTCAAACCAACAGTTACACAGCCACTAACTTACATATTCGAGACATTAAAATGCATAACCTACAATTAATTAAGCGTTACACACTAGTGTACGTGTTAGGAATGCCTGTGATGGAAATGCATTCGTTTAGCGGTTAGAAATATATTATTGACCAAGATATTTTCTTAAATTCAGAATGGGAATATAGTGGTTTCTTTCAAGGCGTGATTCCGACATGAGGTCGTTTCTTTTAGAACTTTTTACAGTGTACATTCATGTATTACAATTTTCTTTTTTTGTCATTTGTCAGTAATACGAATTAAAAAAGATGCAAAGATGCGCTGAGATCTCATTGTCGAGCAGGGGAATCCCCGAAAGTTCGTTATCTGTCGTCATCACAGAGTTACCTCCCGTAGTTAACAGTGAATTTCCGGAAGAACGATGGGGGAGTCGAGTGGCAGATTCTGCTATGTTTACAGTTGTGATGTAGATGTGAATGTTGAAATCAAAATGTAAATCTTTACTTCATTCCATTAAGACATATAACCTGTTTCATTCAGGTACTGACCAGTGATGAAATGGTTCAGTGTTACCTTATTACCAGTGGTTAACAGACCTAGGCACTGTTCACTGTTCGGTTTCATTTCGCATGTAAACAAATTCTAGATGTTCTTTCATATTATGTATGCATGAAAATTTGACTTAACTATTGGTGACGTAAAAGTACAAAGTTCAAGTATGAACCCATGAATACCTCTACTATATGTCACCATTGCAAAATGACAATGAAAACAACATGGACACCAATTTTGGCTCCACTTTCAGCCACAAGTTTTAATTCTCATTATCATTAAACCTAAACATGAAATTATATGTTATATACTGATGTGTGGAGCAAATCCCCGACCCCACTGGAGTTAAGAGACATCCTATATCAAATTTGTTGAATGTCAGTGATAACTAAATGCACAGATTTGCTCCTTCACAAAACCCAACATCCCAGATAAGGATCAAAAGGATTTACAGTCATGAAGTTTCAACAAGTGCCTTTCAGTGGATGAACTGAAATGTCAGTGTACACTTACCCTGGGTCTGTAATTTTTCCCAATAACGCTTTAACCCAGTCAGTAAGTATACAATGTATGTGACAAGAATTTCATACAACAATCATACACTTTCAGTGGCACACTCGAGGGTCTGCGAGAAAGACCAAGCTACAAGGAGCTACTTGAGGATCCCATGCTAAAGTTTTCTGGAGCATATCAGGAGGGATGCTCAGATCTGTATGTGACATGCCAGGTGTGTGCCGATGGCCGCCCCCTCGCCATGCCAGTCTCCACATCCTATAAGGCCTTCAGTACACGCTGGAAGTAAGCAGCTTTGTTCAATGTTGAAATCAAACATACTTAAAAATGGACTCACACAAGAGAATTGTTATGGATTTATAACTTATATTTTCTTCATTATCTTTACCAATGTTCAACTTCAAGCTACTTTTTTCCATGTTATTTACATGATGCATTGAAATTCATGTTTTGATCATGTATAGCAATCATTACCTATGAGTGTGAGTCTGACTCATAAGTTACTATTCAACTGTTTATTTACCCAGTTATTGTGCTGTTCATTGTGTTCAAAACACAGGTTTAATTTTTCTTTGTTACCTACGAGGGCAAAAATACTGGGTTTTATATTGTTTATGCAATGCCCAAGGGCAAAATATTACTTTGACATGGTGGCGTAATGTCATGAACAATGGTATGATGTACATTTCTACTGTGATGTTGCGTTCTACATGTGACGATGGCAGGTAACCAGCCTATATTTGAAAGCAGGTTTGGGTTTATTTTCCCCAATTTGACAACTTAGTAGTAAGCAAACAGAATGTAATATCTGTGCCTATATCATACTGTGTTTGCGAACGTCATGCCTAAATATCAGCATATCCCTTGCTTTTGCTCAGGAAGTACCAACATTTAGGCTCTCGGGTAATAAACATTTTATGGCATAGGCACTCATATGATATCCTCTGTGTATGTACTTGGGATCATATTTTTATGATTGAAGAACAAATATATAAAATAATTTTGGTTAATTATTTTGATTCTATGAATTAACAAACTGTATCAAATTGTTTTCCATTTGTTGGTTTCATGTCACCAGTCACATGATGAATTGGGTCTTGTAAGTCCATTAATGATCTAGATAGTGAATAATATTCATCCTTCTTGGGTACTTGAGTAACTTGTCCCTGCCTTAGTGTTTGCAAAAATGTTATTAATGAATATGTGCAGTATCATTTACACATAAATGAATGTTTACAAGCTATCAGATTACCTTTTTTCCAGTTGGAATGAGTGGATTCAGCTGCCTGTCAAGTACAGTGATCTTCCAAGAAATGCCTTCTTATCTTTGACTGTCTGGGACATTTATGGAACAAACAAAGCTCACCCAGTCGGTGGGACAACCATCTCTCTGTTCGGGAAGAGAGGGTGAGATGAACATTGCATCAGTATTAGGCAGCATTCAGGTGGCATCATGAGATGATAAGAATGGGATAATGCAAACTTGATATCCCTGTCAACACTATTCATTCTGTATTGTTATGCTTCATTTACAAATGACACTAGACCCATGAAAGTCTGGGGTAGAATAAGCCTTCAGCAACCCATGCTTGCCATAAATGGCGAATATGCTAGTCGAAAGAGGTGACTAACGGGATTGGGTGGTCATCCTCACTGGCTTGGTTGGCACATGTCATCGGTTCCCAGTTGCGCAGATCGATTCATGCTGTTGATCACTGGCTTGTTTAGGGAAGACTCATTTATTTACATCGTTGTCATATAGCTGGAATATTGCTGAGTGCGGCATTAAACTTTAACTCACTCACTACAAATGACTCTAAGTGAGCAGTATACTGTCCTCAGGCTCATCATTTAGTAAACCTTGGCTTGTCATGTCACATACCTGGTTGATATAACTGTAAGAGATGATTTGGGGTCAGTTTCAGTTACAATTAAATGAACATATTTGTGCTCACCCCATGTTGGGTATAACACTGTTATACCAATACTATACTTTGCAAATAGACCAATTCACCAACATTCTTGCTTGTGACAGGTACCCATGTTGCAGATTTTAGATTATTGGATCATACTCCGTAAATGTAATTGGTCACTGCTGCATATATCTGATAAGGTGGTGCGGTGAGGTTGGGTTAAATGTTGTTGTCAAGATCATTGCACATATAGTGATGTTCATGCCTTTGTGCTGGTTGTGGATTTTGGTTAAACCACTGAGACACAGTACACTGACTCTGTGACAACCCCTACTTGTTGTATACTGTTAATGACAAGTAACAACTACCTTTTTTAGGATAGTTTGATGTGACACAGTAAGTGACCATACCAATGACCTTCACCTCGTCAGGCAGTTGCTCTAACCCTAGACCTTAGAGGTGAATGATCTGTCACAAGGATACATTTGACGAGATCATGTTAAAATACTTGTCAGTTAGTATAATGATTGTTGGTTGTGTATGACTTGAAGGTATGGCCAACATATCTTTAAAAATGAATCACCCACATTCAAAGGCCAACCATTACAAATGCTCATTACCTCCCACGCCTACCGGCACATCCACTCACTCTCTCACCATGGTGGTGTGACTGGTTGCAGGACATTCCGCCAGGGCATGCATGACTTGAAGGTGTGGCCAAAGGTGGTGGCCGATATATCTCCTAAGATGACCACTCCAGGGAAGACGAAAGATGCCAATGATCAGATGAGTCGACTGGCTAAAGTAAGCACTTCTTGATCTGCTCAAGGACCATGTTTATCATAGTACAGTCAGGCCGCGTTAGTCCGGACCCCGACAATCCGATTCCCGAGATATCCGAATGATAGCTAACTGTAACCAATCTTGTTTACTATGTAAACTCATTACCTGTTGATTCAGTAATCCGGTGCTTCACTCTCCGTATCCGAACGTTAATCAGCGGTAACATATTAGCTAATTACACATAGTTTTGCTTCATCAATCCGGCGGTACATCAAAAAGGTTGGGATAATCCCTTCACACCATGAGCCCCATTCAGTGGTAATTGTTAAGTGACACTTGCGAGTTGAAGATGTCGTTAGTTTGTGATTTTGATCAATTAGTAGGTCTCACTTTTGGTTAGTTGGAGTAATACCTGTCATGCTTACTTCCTGTATAAAATTGGGGCGGTGGGGTAGCCTAGTGGTTAAAGCGTTCGCTCGTCACGGCGAAGACCCGGGTTCGATTCCCCATATGGGTATAACGTGTGAGGCCCATTTTCTGGTGTCCCCCGCCGTGATATCGCTGGAATATTGCTAAAAGCGGCGTAAAACCAAACTCACTCACTCACTCACTCACTCCTGTATAAAACACTGAGAAAACCCTAAAGCCAACTTTGATCTTTTGTGTAAACATTTTGGCATTTATCGGCAAGAGCACAATTTCGGACATCGGATATGTTTTGTGATTGGTATGATCGTTTGACAGACAGATGCAATCACGTGGTTGACACGTGATCTCACTTCGTAACAATGCTGCTAGTCACAAGTATGCCAATGTCAAACTGACCAACGTGAAAGTTGATTTCTTGCCCCCAAACACCACATCGCACATTCAGCCAACTTGTATACGTTCGTTTGTTTTTGTATTGCCATGTCAAAGGGAAGTAACCCTACTGTAGTTGTGTTCATAAAAGTTCGTTTCAGTAGTCCGTACGTTTCACTATCCGAACGATTTTGATGAAAAACGGACGTGTTCGGATTAACGCGGCCTGACTGTACACACTCAATAGTTGCTGTGTTCATTTGGGACAAACGTAATGTGGTTACATTAATTATCAAACATTGGAAATAGAAGAGAGGTTGAAATACTGCTTGTCACTGATGGTTACAATAAACATTACTCTGGAATCTTGAATTTATTCTGAATCCATGATATTGTTAAACAACAACTCTATCTTACCTAAAGCACAGGGCAGTGAAGCTGATCTGTATGATAAACAGTTACCCCTGATTTTGACCCCATGGCCCAGACACCTGTGTAAATCAAAAGTACAAGCTGCACCTTTTTAAATTAGTTGGATAATAATATATAAATACCACCTGTGATCCAAATGAGGAATTCTTTCTGGATCAAAGTCTGTGATTTGGTCCAAGGTTCAAACAAGTTCGGTAATTGTTTTGAGATGTGTACTTTATTACTTGTCAAGTTGAGTAAGAGACATCGAGATGGGCACATGGTGAAAGTTGACTGGTTGGATCGGCTGACATTCCGAGAGATCGAGATGATCAATGAGAGGCAGAAGAGGGACTCCAACTTTATGTATCTCATGATTGAGTTTCCTCATGTCCACTATGAAAATACTCAGTTCTCAATCGTCTACTTTGAAAAGGTAAGATATGTGGTGGTTTGTGTGTTGACAATTAGATACCTCATGTCTATAGTGTTTGTTGGAATCAAGGATGGGACTCAAACGCTCCCCCGAGCACAACAGTACTTGAATCTATGATAATATAAACCCAGTTATAACATGGTGTTGTGTATTTGTAGTGTTGTTCACCCGTGAAGATCCAGTTTAGAACTGATCTTCAGTAAACCACACTTATTATAAGGGGAGTAACAGGACTGGGTGGTCAGACTTACTGACTTGGTTGACACATGTCATCGCATCCAAATTGTGTAGGTCAGTACTCATGCTGTTGATCACTGGATTGCCTGGTCCAGACTAAGTTATTTGCCGACCACTGAGGGTGGCGTAATTCTAAACTCACACACTCATGGTGTTGTTAATATGTAAGTCAAATACTGCCAGTTGGCCTACATCTAGAATTAAGAATGGAAACCTGATGTGAACTGTTTGGTTAGAAACTTAGTCTAATTGATCAGACCAAGCAAGTTATTTTGAGGTTTCCAGGTCAAGTTTACACTGCTTTGACAGTAGCCTGTAGCTCCAACTATTATATAAGAAGTTGGGCTTGAGGTGTAATTATCCCAGCTGTTACCACACACAATCATCAATCAATTACTACATAAGCCTAACCATACTCCACTCTCACAAGACCTTGCAGGATCATGGATCACTCTACTGATAGCTGATGATCTGGATAATTCCACCTGCTAAACATGATACTCAGTATCAGTATTATACAGTTTACAGTTATATGCTTTTGGCCTCCATTTTTAAAGACTGTATACAGTGCTGGATGTGGGAACAATTTGACATGATGGAGTTTCATTTGATGCAAGACCCTATTTTTATCTGGAGAAAACTTCTGGTAAATTGATTTGTTGGGTATTCAGTGTGTTCAGATATTAAGTCTTTGAAGGGCATTTAGAAGTGAAATACATAAGAATGAGGATTTTTATGGATATCAACTTCTTTATATGAGAACACAACATTTTGGAGTTAATGCTTACTCCTTCATCAGGTGATTGAGAATGGGGTACAGAGCTATATTTATATGTGCAGATAAAACAGTAACAAAGTAACAAGTGGAATGAATTAACGAAAGCTGGAAGCCAGTATAAACAAGCACTGATAGGAAGCCGACAGTTAAGATAACAATGATGGAAGCCAATGGTAATACATACAGATGATAGGATATGTTTTCATAACACAGATAGGAGATAAGGATGATGTACATGATTGGGGATAAGGATGGAAGCCAATGGTGATACATTACGCATGATTGGATGATGTTACATAACACATGATAGGGGATTAAGGATGATGTACATGATTGATGAGCATGTTTACATGAGGGTTGATGCTGTACAAACACAGGTAGATTGGCTATACATAAATACATAGATAGAACATACACAGATAGATGAGATTAATTTATCAATAAGTCCCAGGCACTTGGTAGGTACACTCCTTGGTCACGGTTGATTGCTGGTTTCTGTCTCCGGATCTCGATGGCCTCTCGCAATTTCCTTTGGCGCCAGTTGTTGTTGTTGGTAGATAGTATCCTAGTGTCCTCCTTTCACCACCATCGCCAATGAGAATGACCCCAGCGAGCTCCTCAACCACCTCAACGACCAACATCCAAGAATCAAGTTCACCATGGGGACAGAGACCAACCAACACCTGCCCTTCCTTGATGTATCCCTCCACACCACAGACGATGGACTTAGAACCTCAGTATACCGCAAGCCGACGCACACCGACCAGTACATCCACTACAACTCCTGCCACCACCCTCAGATCAAGCAAGCTATCATCGCCACCCTTACCAGATGTGCCAAAGCCCTCTGCCATCCTGATGCCCTAAACAATGAATTGGACCACCTCAGAAAGAGATTACCCTTCCCAGCTCGTCACAGCCACCATCAACAAGACCCTCAAGGACTGAGAACCCCGCCTCAAGCCTTCTCCATCACCCATCAAAGTAACCATACCCTACCTTGGCCCCATCAGTCATCAGATATCACGCCTCATCAAGACCAAAGCCAGCATCGATGTCACCTTCTCCAGTGGCAAGACCATCAAGACCTACCTAAAAGCCAACGGTAAAGGACCCAGCTGTGAACACCCTAACCCAAGAGGATGCATCTACCAGATCCCTTGTAACTGTGGCGACCTATACATTGGAGAAACGCTGAGACCAATCAACACCTGAATGAAGGAACACCAGACCTCTGTCAGCAAACTCGACCAGAAATCGGCCATCTCTTAACACATTCTCAAGAACCCTGGATGGGAGGACACTAGGATACTATCTACCAACAACAACAACTGGCGCCAAAGAAAACTGCAAGAGGCCATCGAGATCCGGAGACAGAAACCAGCAATCAACCGTGACCAAGGAGTGTACCTACCAAGTGCCTGGGACTTATTGATAAATTAATCTCATCTATCTGTGTATGTTCTATCTATGTATTCATGTATAGCCAATCTACCTGTGTTTGTACATCATCAACCCTCGCGTAAACATGCTCATCAATCATGTACATCATCCTTAATCCCCTATCATGTGTTATGTAACATCATCCAATCATGCGTAATGTATCACCATTGGCTTCCATCCTTATCCCCAATCATGTACATCATCCTTATCTCCTATCTGTGTTATGAAAACATATCCTATCATCTGTATGTATTACCATTGGCTTCCATCATTGTTATCATAACTGTCGGCTTCCTATCAGTGCTTGTTTATACTGGCTTCCAGTTTTCGTTAATTCATTCCACTTTGTTACTGTTTTATCTGCACATATAAATATAGCTCTGTACCCCATTCTCAATCACCTGATGAAGGAGTAAGCATTAACTCCGAAACGTTGTGTTCTCATATAAAGAAGTTGATATCCATAAAAATCTTCATTCTTATGTTCAGATATTGATTTTATGTGAACAGGTTGTTCTATTCTAATGATGGAAGAAAGAATAGTATTTAGCAGAATTTAGAAAACAATTCCATTTGTTATAATTAATACTTTTATTGGCTTTTTGAAGTTGGTAACGACAAATGAGTTCATTTGTTCTATTAGGAAAGGATTTTTTTCTGTAAAGATTCTTGTAATATATTATTGTCATTTTTCTATGACAGTTTTATAAGAATCTACGCCAAATCTATGACCCCCAGCTTGAAGGAAGGAAGAGCAGTGTTGGTTCATTATCAATATCATTATCAAGTCTTGGACGCTGTTTCAAATCTGACATGTGTTTTTAAGTATATGCTTTCTAACTCTAAAATCAGGTTCCACATGCTGTGGGAAAGACTTCTTGTATCCCCCGTATATGTTAACATGGAAAATAAAGTTCTGAGAGTGTCATTAATTTTTCAAAGTTTGATATGTGTTTCAGTATGTTATGACATATGTAAAAAATTCATTGTTATCAGATGAGTAATAAATAGTAAGGTGATATGATTTGACTAGAATGAAATTTAAGGGGGGATGCCATACCTGGCCTGATTACTGCATGGCTGTGATGTTATTGCAGGATGCAGACAGACCCTTCGAGTTTCGAACTCAAGCAGAGATTGTCACAGTGCCCGATCCAGAGATTCTCATGGTAAATATATCAAACATAGCCCCTACCTTCATCAGCTTCATAATACATGTGATCTGCTGGACATGGTATGGTGTGTTTTAGAAGGTTTTCAAGGTTTTAGTAATTGACATGGAGAATTGATGTTGATATACATATAACTTAGTACTTGCTTGTCCCTCAAAGAGCATGAGTTTTAGTTTTCTAATATACCTGTATCCATTTTATGATAGATTAACTCAGTTTTGTTTCTGTATCCATTTGAAATAAAACCTTCCACTTGTAACCCATTGTGTAGGATGCCTCAGTTCGTTTATTAAGAGTTGCCTCTCATATTTGTGTGGTAAGGGATCTCCCATTAGCCCATCCCAAATAATATTTATGAATTGATTTATACTAGAATTATTAACAAAGCCTAACACAACAATTACTATACCTCTCACAATAAAAGCCCCTAGATTAATCTGCGGAAGAAAGAATATAGGGGAACAAAAGGAACTCTTTCCATTTGTGCTGGAAACCTTGGATCAGGCAGGATTGTGTCTCAGATTTGCTGCAGTGATTGTGTTGCAGGTTTGTTAGCAGCAGTATGAAGATGTCCATGCTTATCAGCGTTCCTGGTAAATATCTGAAATCATGATTACTTCCTTCCTTGACATGTTGATGTATGACTTATAGACTGTTCATAGGCATGTTAAACCCAGTTTACTCACTCCACTGATTACTACAAATGATGCAGGAGAACCTGGTTGAAAGCAAGCATCACAAGCTGGCCAGAAGTCTGAGGAGTGGCCCCACTGACCGAGACATGAAGCCAGATGCCAAGACGAGGGACCATCTCAATGTAAGTCCTTCCAGTGCCGACTTATTGCATGTTGCACATACACAAGGATGAACATTAAGTGAACACTTGGGTAAGACATGGGACCATCTTAGTATTAGTTACTCAGTGGACATGTTGCTAAGACAAGGAGCCATCTTAGTGTTGGTCATATAGTAAACATGCTGCTAAGACAAGGACCTACTTTCATGTTACTTATTCATTGAAAATGTTGCTAAGACTAGTATTATGGTTAGTGAATGGACCACTTATGGTTTGAAATCCTTCGACAGGGGTATTTGTATTGTCTGTCATATCTTGTATTGAGCTGTGGTCAGTGTGCAAGTTTGTTTTTCTCTTGCCTTTTTATAATAATTTTCCTTTCCCAGACCATTGTGAGCTACCCACCAACGAAACAACTGACGTCAGAGGAGCAAGACTTGCTGTGGAAATTTCGCTTCTACCTTTCCAACCAGAAGCAGGTGAAACTGTCTACCCTTTATCAATGAGTGGAATGCTGGCTTGGTGTAATATACTAGCCACAAAAAGAAACTGTGCACACAGAAAATGTATCCAAAATGGGAATACAACACAGCATAGACAAAATGATGTAGACACATTTTAAGCTGAAGTATCGGGCCACAACAACATTTCAAAAGAACCTGAACAATATCCATAACAATGACGTCAGAAGTTCAAAATCGAATAAGGGGTCACATGATAAATTTACAAGTTAATAAAGGGTTGTCTCCATGACAGTATGTCAGAATGGGTCATACACCAGGGCATCATGGTTGAATCCAAAACTCACGTAACTGACTATTCCTGACAGTTTTGGAATGGATACAATTCCTGACAGTTTTGGAATGGATACGATTCCTAACAGTTTTGGAATGGATACGATTCCTGACAGTCTTGGAATGGATACGGCACAATCCTGGAATGGACTAGGATTTGGTCTCTGCTGTTTAGAATCTGTGTCTGGATGCCCAGAATGTATGTGGTCGGTGACGTCGTTAGTGATAACGCCTGACCAGTGCAGACACTGTGTTGCGATGGTATTGGAAATGTGCTGCCACCTTTTCTTGTCTCATTCCTGCTCTAACCATTCCAGTGGATTCATGATGTTGAGCAGATGTTAATCTTGCCATGATGTGCATGTGATTTCTCTTATGAATTTGTGAACGTTTGAATGACCACAGTTCAAGCTTTGGACAGTGACAGCAATTTCTGAGTTTCACATGTTGTGTGCACCTGTAACACACTGCAAGTCCATAGGCCACCATCAACGACGTCACTTTGCCTCGCACATTTGTGAGCGTTTGACTGTCTCCAATACTTGCTGTGTTCACACCTGTGTGCCTATATTCATATTTTCAGTGTGCACAGTTTTCTTTATGTGGTTAGTATACAGTAAACGTCCACTGGAAGTCATGGTGGCTGAGTGGACTATGCGAATGATGTGCTGGCAATTAGGTGCCTGACTCTGAGGGTGTGGGTTCAAATCCTGGATGGGACTCAACCAAGGAAGTACTGGATTTTGTACTTTACTAAGAAAGTGTAATCTCCAAATATAGCAGATATTACATTTGACCACTTTCTACATGGCATTGTGTAATCATAGTATACGTAAAACCAGTGGAAATCCTGGGATTAATCTGAGGCTGTTGGTTATTGCCAGACTACCAAAAAAGCACTACCAAACTACTCTGGAGCTTACAGCATTAACTAGGGCGGTAGGGTAGCCAAGTGATCAAAGTGTGTATTTGTCATGCTGAAGATCTAGGTCTGAATCCACAGTGTACTGTGTGTGAAGCCCATTTCTGGTATTACCCACCATGACATTTACTTAATTGCCGTTGCTATGGCCTGAAGTGTTGCTACAGAAATTCAAAGTGATACTGATTCTGCTTTTCAGGCTCTGACCAAGTTTCTGAAATGTGTAAACTGGTCTACAGCTCAGGAGGCAAGGCAGGCGCTGGATTTGTTGTCCAAATGGCAGCCAATGGATGCTGAAGATGCTCTGGAGCTTCTCACACCGGCCTTCACACATCCCACTGTCAGGAAGTATGCAGTCACCAGGCTCCGGCAAGCTGATGACGAAGTAAGTGTCAGGTTGCAATAGCCCTCTCACATCACACTTTCAGAATATACATCATCAGACAAATTGGTCCTGTGTATGTTTGGATCTAGGATCTGTTTCTCAACACAAACTAACCTCAGCATTGTCTCAACACAAACTGACCCCATCATTGTCTCACCATAAACTAACCCCATCATTGTCTCACCACAAACTGACCCCATCATTGTCTCACCACAAACTAACCCCATCATTTTCTCACCACAAACTGACCCCATCATTGTCTCACCACAAACTAACCCCATCATTTTCTCACCACAAACTGACCCCATCATTGTCTCACCACAAACTAACCCCATCATTTTCTCACCACAAACTGACCCCATCATTGTCTCACCACAAACTGACCCCATCATTTTCTCACCACAAACTGACCCCATCATTGTCTCACCACAAACAGATCTTTCTCAGCACTACTGACCATCTATTTGTCCTACCTAGGATCTGTTGCTGTACCTGCTCCAGCTTGTTCAAGCCCTAAAGTATGAGAACTTTGATGAGATAAAAGAGGGCATGGATACGCCTCCTCCGCAAAGAGAGTCGGCCCCATCTCCAGAAACACCTTCCAGTTCCTCAGAAAAAGAAAGGTCAGTCTAGACAGCTGCTACTAGGCCTGGTTTTGGATTAGGTCAGGTGTTATTCAAACGTATCTCTGAAGGTGATGTTGGATGACAGGTGTCTATTATTCCACTCATATGACCAGACCTTTAGGCTGAGGACTATGCACATGCAGTTATTAAATGTTCTGTCAGGGTGTAGGTATAGATCTATAGCTCCTGACAGTCAAGTGACTATCCAGAGATGCCAACCATTACGCTTTTGGCATAATGATTTTTTCATGCCCATTTTACGCTAATACGCTTCACATTAAAAAAATTACGATTTTTAACCAAAAAATCACCGATAGTCTGTTGTGCGCAAAATAACAGAGGTGACAGGCTGCTAACACACCACTTGTAGGGAACAAACTGCCAAATTACCGTAATGCTTAAGCAGTCTCAGCATCGCATGGCATTCCAGACGATTCCTACATTATGTTAGATAGTAAAAGTCACGTGATGTTTCATATCAAAGTAAGGAGCTGTGTGCACGTGTTTGCTGCATCTCAGTACTTCCGGTTCGTGATTCCGCGATCAAGATGTCAAAACGAAAGAGTTTCGACATGGAAGGCAATGAATATTCAACAAAGCAAAAGAAATTAATTCAAAAGTTCAGACAGGAGTATAGTAAGGAATGGCCATGCCTGAAACCGTCACGATTAGGTGAAACCCATGTTTTCTGTACATTGTGTAAAGTTGACTTTTCAATCTCTCATGGAGGCCATTATGACTGCAAAAGACATGTTGCAACGAAAAGACATACCGATTATGCTACAGTCTATCAAAGTAATAAAAGTTTGTCAACTTTCTTTAAGCAAGAGACAGAAGTTAATTCCGTTACAGATGCTGAAGTGCTCTTTACGCAGTTTTTGGTTGAACACAATCTTCCGATTGCAGCGTCTGACAATGCAACAAAATTATTCAAGAGCATGTTTCCAGATTCGCGAATAGCAAAGGAATACGCATGTGGAAGAAGTAAAACTACTGCAGTTATGAATACTTTAGCAGAAGATAAAACACAGAAATTGTTAGAACATATGAAAGTGGGTCCATTTTCAGTTTGTAACGATGGCAGCTATGATGGGACAAGTAGTCAGTTGTACCCAATTGTACGATATTTTGACAGTAAGCTTGGCAGAGTTGTGACTGTCTTGTTGTCAATGCCTGACAGCAAGGGGAAATCGACTGGTGAAAACATTTTCAGAATTATGGACACTGAATTGAGTCAGAGAAACATTCCTTGGGAAAATTGTGTTTCATTTGGATCAGATGATGCCTCAGTCATGATGGGAGTCCACAAAGGTGTGTCAAAGTTTGTTTTAGACAAAAATCCAGATGTTCACATACAAGGCTGTCCTTGTCATTTAATTCACCTAGCTGCACAAAAGGGATCCAATGCTTTGCCTTGCAACATTGAAGAGTTTTTGATAGACTGATATTTTTATCTTGACAAAAGCTCTAAATGAAAACATGAAGTGCAAGAACTGCAACAGAAATATGGAATGAAAGTTAAAAGAGTGATAAAGCATGTGTCAACTAGATGGCTGTCACTGGAAGATTGTGTCAAGAGACTTGTAGAACGGTGGGAACCTCTGAAAGAATATTTCATGTCACAACCAGTTCCAAAATCAAAACAGAATAAACTAAAAGACAGTGAAAATAAGAAAACTAAGAATCATAACCATTCAACAAAGGAAGAAATAAAGCAGCAACACTCAAAGAAAAATGATCATGCTGAAACAGCAAAGGAAACAACTAAATACCAATCAGGATTTCAAAACAATTTGAAGCAAAAGGAGGAAAGTGAAAGTTCTTCCTCTGGACAGGCTGCAAGATCAAAAGTTGAGAAGAAGAAACAAAGTAGAAGTGAGACTCTGGAGGAAGGTCATGGTAGTGAGGCAAGGATTACAAGAATACAGGCAGGTATTCAGGACCCCAGAACCAAACTGTACATGCTCTTTCTGATAAACATTTTGCCCATTTTCAACTAAGTCAATCCACAAATCCATAAAATGAGAAGGATCCTACAAGGAGTGTTAACGGATCTCTATGTGAGATTCTTAACTCCAAAAGCTGTGGCAGAAGCTAAGGACATTTTTAGTATTGACATTGAGAATAGAAGAAACCAGAGAAATAAAGCGGAGATAGTTATTGGAGCTGCAGCCAGGACTTACATCATAGACCAGACTGAAGCAGGAATAAAATCTGAGACAGTAGAAGATTTCTACAGAGAAGTCAGACAGGTTTTTGTGAATTCATGTAACTACATGCTGAAATCGTTTCCATTGGAGAAGGACCGTCTTCAGCATGCTGAAGGTTTGGACATTGCATTGAGAACTACTACAGAGTTTCTCTCTTTGGAGTATTTCATCACTAGATTCCCAGTTCTGACCAAATCCTTGCAGGCTGAATCTGGTGATGTCAGTGACAGTTTGGAATCAGAATTTCTCGGTTATCAAGTAGACAGTTTGAATGAGGAGATCCTACAGTCAGAGAGAATTGATGAAGCTTGGAATTTAGTATCATTACTTAAACCCCAGAAGGACAGATGAAGTACAAATTGTTGCCACAAGTGATGCTGGGTATATGTGTAATACCACACAGCAATGCTGATAGTGACAGAATTTTCTCTCAGATGAGGAAAAACAAGACTGACTTAAGGCCAAATCTATCTGTAGAAGCACTTTCTTCCATGATGATTTTGAAATCATCCATGGGAGCTGAACAGTTGAAATGCTATGAACAAATCCCAGATAGGAATCTTTTGCAGAAAGCAAAGAAGGCAACATATGTTTCTCTACAGTAATAAAAATAAAGGTGAGCTCACTTAACTGTTTTATCATTACACTTCTAACCCCCCAAATTACACTTTTTCATCAACGTCATTACACATGGGATCAAAATAGGGTTGGCATCTCTGGACCATCACTCATTGTATGAGAGTATTATGAATTATGAATTAATGGAGTAACGGCTTCAACATTTCTTGTCCTTGAAAGAGTTGTAATGTTTTGTTTTAGTCGATCAATGAGCACATTATCAAGAGCGTCTTCCCATGATTCCATCCTTGATGCTCTGGGGACAACCCCGCCTGGGAAGGAAGAGACTGCTGAGAACAAACTCGCTAAAGAGGTGAGTTATCTCCCTTGTAACAGTCTGGAATTGTTACCATTTGTTTTAGTCATGCACTCAACAATCCTCTTCATGATGGTGTTCTGTAAGTAAATTTAATAATCAGATCTGGACCACAAAGTCCAGTGATTGACTTCATGAGGATAGATCTTTAACAATGAGGATATGAAAACACATATCAGTCAACACAAAGCAAGTTTGATCATCCAATTCCGTTGACCAGTTCTGGTGACCAATTCCATCCATGCCAGGGGAAAAACAAACTAGTTCATACATTTGTCCATCAACCTTCTTTGTTGTAGATGGATCTTGCAACCTTTCTGATATGGAAGGCTTGTAATAATTCTACTATTGCCAACTATTTTTACTGGTGAGTGTTATCTTGACCTTGTCTCTTGTCATCACAGCACTTGTAAAACTCTGTACACACTATTTTGTGGACCATTTTATTCTGACAGTATTATGTATAATCATTAGGGCTAGACTCGGAGACATGTTGTATTATGTTGATGTTCAAACTTCAATACTGTTGATCAGGGTGAAGCCGTTTACTCTTGGATGTGAAATAAACATAAATTTACAGGCTTTCTCCAGGTGTTCTAACTGTGTAAACTACAATGTTAGCTTTAACTGTATAGCATGAAATGTTAAACTGGTAAATCTACTTTTGGAAGCGTTACTACTGTAGATAGTGTGAATATTTTTAATTCACTATTCAAGCTCTGTGGTTGCAATCTGTGATAGCTGTTGTCTGTGCAGGTACTTGTTGGTGGAGTGTGAGGACCAGGAGGTGTCAACTAAGGACAGTGCACTGCGAGAGATGTACATCACAGTCATGAAGAGATTCAGTAAAGCCCTCAGCAAGGTAGGTCAAGACAGCTGTCGACTGTGTTGGGTTTGATGCTACTTTCAACATTAATACTGACAGATGAATGTAGATAAAAAACCCCAAATTGATAACCACTTTTGTGAAATCCGTGAAGGTACAGCACTGTCAAAGCATTGCAGTATCCAGTCCAAACTCATTATCATCTAATTCTGACATTTCTAAGGGCCACATCTCTTTTGATAGACAGTAACCATGGAAACTGGGCCCCTCAAGCCCACCATGAAATGTTTTAGTTATATTGTGAAAGGCTAAAGCATTAAGATGTAATCAAGATGGTCATAAGGAGCATTTTGTCATCATATGTCTCTTAAGGATTTGATTACAACAAAATGCTTAAATATTGTTCAGGGAGGTCAGGAGTGTCGACTGAGGCGGTCAAGTCTGGCCGAACAGCAGTTGTTCATCAGTAAGCTGGTGGACCTGGTCAAGTTGGTGGCAAGGGAAAGTGGAAACAGGAAGAAGAAGGTATGCACAGGAACTGGAATCAATTTTGAATTATTTATATGTTGCAGCCTGTAAATAGACAGATCTGGACCAGTCAAACCAGTGACTAATATTCTGTCACATCCCACACCGCAGTTGTATGATAATTTCCTCTAGTCACAGAACTAAAACACAAAATTCATCAAGTACATTCACGCAACAAATATAGGCTGATTCCGAACAATTCTTGCATGTAATCATCCTGGGTGCTCAATTGGATTAAGTGTACATTAGTAGTCAGATTCCTTATGAATAAACATGCTTGGATGGTTTTCAGATTGAAAGATTACAGGCATTATTACAAGATCCAGAGGTTTGCAAGAGGAACTTTGCAGAGTTTGATGTTCTTCCTTTACCCCTTGACCCCGAGGTCAAGGTCAGGGGCATTATACCAGAGAAAGCCACATTGTTCAAGGTGAGCAAGAAACAGTCAATTCTATCTTGAAACTGGCACTTGAAGAAAAACATTCTCATCACTCTCTGAAAGGAACTTAAATATATATCAAGATACGAAAGGGAAATTTAATGTGTGTCCTGTTTGCTTGTACTGGGTTGTATTTGTGTTGTGGGTGGTGTTGGTCGTATAGTTGCAATGGCGTTATGGTTGTATGAGTGTTGTGAATTGTATCGATTGTATTGGTGTTATGGGTTGTATTAGTGACACAGATTGTTGGTATTATATAGAGGATACTAAATGACCTTCCATGTAATACCATTTTTATTAAACGAGTTAACGATTTGGTATCAAACGAGCAAAAGCTCGTTTGATACTAAATCTTTAACAAGTTTAGTAAAAATGATATTTCACTGAAGCGACTTTAGTATTCTGTTTATTACTCGCCATCATAAATTGACAGAAACTGTGATGAAATTCCCAACAGTGTGAGGACGCTCAGCTTTCAAGTCAAGTAAGGTCTAATAAAATTGCGACATCAGCAGTAGCATTGTGACATCACAACTTTGAACCATTTTGACGTCATACGTCAAGCGGTATTACACTAGTGCAATATTGCCGTAAAAGTATTACACTGCAGTATCTTCAACGGGGGAGTAATAAAGGAATGTACAGGTTGCATTGATTGCAGGGGTTGTATTGGTCATTTATGTTGTATTGGTTAAACATAATGGTTGTATACAGAGTGCCATGATGCCATCCCGACTGACATTCCGTACTGAGCAAGGGACTGACTATGTGACCATCTTCAAGCATGGAGACGATCTTCGTCAGGATCAGCTGATCCTGCAGATCATTACTCTCATGGACCAGGTCAGTAAAGCTATCATGCTTACTCCAGTCATTTGCTGAACCACTTTACTCCATCATAAGTTTTCTTTTGTCATGTTTACGATTATTACCATAATATTTAAGATGAAAAAATGAGGTTTAAATTGTTGCCAGGTTGACCATGATCTGAGTGGCATTTGTCATTGAGTTTTACAATATAAGTTGTTCACTGGTCATGATGGACCATGGGTTGATGTACCTTTGATGTTAAGTTGTGTTCCCTGAGCCCCGAGGGACCAGTGAGCAAGGTATTTATCTTAACAAACACCTCAGTGTTTATTTTGAACTGTTTGAAGCATGGGTATCGGATGGTACACTTCAGCCAACATGTGTGAATCGAATGATTTGAATCTTGCATCTTGCTCTTTTTCCCCACAGGTATTGTCTTAGTAAAGTCGCTGTGGTGTAATTCCCCTTCTTGATATTCACAGGGACTACATTTGAACGTTTGTCAAAATTTATTTATTGGAATGCAAGACAAATGTTTTCATAGTCATCACTCGATTTAGCAGATGAAACAAGAATAATACCCCTTCCATTGATTTGTATTTGCGAAACATCTGCAATTTCATCGCTTGTAAGTGGGGTACATTGAAAATAATAGAAGAGTGCACAGTCAATCAGAAAACATTTACGTGTGAGGTAAGATAAATATACATGTTTTTCCAAAGCGCTTTGCCTCACTTGTAGGACACTTGTTGCTCAGTGATGTTTTAAGTGTTTCACTGTGCAATGATACATCCTTTATACTGTGTTTGTATAAACATCCTTAAGGTTCTAAGGGCCCCTTATCCCACAGTAAGTTGCATTGTTATACTTGAAACTCATTCAGAGCAGCCCTACCAGACTCTGTTATTCTGTTTCAGCTGTTGCGAAGAGAGAATCTTGATCTAAAGCTGTCTCCCTACAAGGTTCTAGCCACCAGCAGTAAACATGGTACTTACGTTTACTGACATAGGCTCATGTTCATTTCTCTGAACTCAGCTCAGTATTGTTTTGTATATATTTTGTCATTGTTGGCTTTACTGGAATTTAAATGGCAAGATTTGACAAATCCTGTTCTGTCAGAGTATTTATTAAGTGATATAGTCATTTGCTTATATGCTTGGTGGTGAGTCATCAACAGAAGACATTCTGACATGTCAGCTTAGTGACAAGCCTTACTTCTTCGGTCATTTGACACGATGTCTGATCGGGTATCAGAAGCTTCTATGTTTGAATTCAAATAAAGGATTTGGACAGTTTTGGGCACCAAATTGTCGCCCAATGTTTACACCTTTGTTTTCTATTTTGTAAACATTAGGATGGGTGTGTCATTAGAATTAAGACATTGGTTGTACCTTGGTGTTGTATTTATCAAATGGGATTTCTTCTCCAGGTTTTGTACAGTTCATTGAGTCGACATCAGTTGCTGAGGTGCTAGCGTCCGAGGGTACAATACAGAACTACTTCAAGAAACATGCCCCGTCAGAGAATGGGCCATATGGCATTCAACCAGAGGTCATGGATAACTATGTCAAGAGCTGTGGTACGGAGAGGTTCCAGCAGTTGTTTGTAGTCTACATTTTGCAGGAAGTACAATACTGTATTCAACTTATATCCATTGCTCTTGAAAGCTTACATGATTTTAAAGTTACATTATATTGATTGGGAATTATTCTGTCAGCTGTCTCACATCAGATATCCAGAGACAAGACTTTGGTTGTAGTGGAAGATATAACTGACTTTTCCAAAGTTATAAGACATTTATGGATGGCAACTTCTTATTGTATAATGTTTTGGGCCACTTCTTGCAACATCTTCAGGTGATTAAAAACATGTAGAAACATGTTATGCATACCAGATGTACAGAAAACCAGATATGTACCATGTATAAACAATCAATCAATGAGGACAGATAATAAATACAGTGAGAAAGACAATGTAATTGGGATGAGACCAAAGCCAGGTTTATGAAAAATGAACAAGTGCACCTTCAGCAGAACTATCTCCCTTTCATGGGGATTTACAGAAGGTTGCACCTTACCTTTTAACAGATGAAGGAACTCAGTTTGGTTTCAGTCTTAGTAAATACTGTCTGTTGAAGTAGAGTGTATGTGTCCTGTTTCTCTCCAGCTGGTTACTGTGTTGTGACGTACCTCCTTGGAGTTGGAGACAGACATCTTGACAACCTCCTTCTCACTAAAACAGGTACGTGATCGGAACCATTATTGTCTGCACTGATTATAAGTGGATTTATCAGTTACCTTTGTGTAAATGAGGTGAAGTGTTGCTTTATTGTTTTAATGCAATATATCAGTACAAATGCACCTATGCCAAATCAAATGTTGTGTAATACTCATCTACATGTTTTGTTTATAAAACTGTGATGTTAGAAAATGTTCCACGTGTGACCATATTGGTTTGCTTTTATGATATGTTTGGATGTTATTGATTGTTGTTTAAGGTTACATGTTTGATAGTAATGTTATATATGCATTGGCGTTATTGGCATTGAAGACGTTTAGTTTACGCCACATCCAAATCATATCCGTGACCCCATCACATACCAGTACAAACTGTGAATGCTTCTTCTCACCCAACAGGTAAACTGTTCCATATTGACTTCGGCTACATCCTGGGCAGAGACCCGAAGCCCATGCCGCCGCCGATGAGGCTGAGCAAAGAAATGGTGGAGGCGATGGGAGGAACCAACTCCGAACACTTCTATGACTTCAAGAAGCACTGCTACACTGCCTTCCTGGCACTCAGGAGGTACACAGCATCTGCATCCTTCTATCTTCATGTCCCACATGGGTACAATGTGTGAAGCCCATTTCTAGTGCCTCTGCTAAATATTGCTAACTCACTCACTCATCCTTCTGTCTTGATTCCTGACAGGTCCTGAGGTTGGGTTAAGGCTTGCAGGTTATATTTAAAGAATACATCGTTTAGTAGGGTATCCTTGTGGTTAAAGGGTTTGCTTGCCTTCTTAGAGACATGCATTCATGGGTACAATGTGTGAAGCCCATTTCTGGTATCCTCTGCTGTGATATTGCTGAACGATGTGATCCAGCACCATCAAATATCAGTTTATGTCACCACCAAGTGTAATTCCTCGCACTGGTTTCATGTGTGAAGATTGTTCTCACGGCTTTATATGGCTGGAATATTACTAAACACAGCTTATAACTCACTCACTCATTCACACAGTCACTCAGATATGCATTTTTGTAATAGAATAATTCCTGCATGTATCGAAATTGGTGTTTGAGTCTATTTGATCTGATGTTGCCAGGTCTGCCAACCTGTTCCTCAACTTGTTCTCCCTGCTGGTTGATGCCAACATCCCAGACATCGCACTGGAACCCGACAAGACTGTCAAGAAGGTCGGTGGTCCCAACACAGCAGCATTACATTCACCTCACTCAGCTACATTGTGGGTCATTGTCACAACAGTATTACAAGGGCAGATATTTTGACACTTTGTAAAGAAATCTATTGGAAGAATGATTGCACTTCAGTATGCTTTGGGACAAAGCGAATTCCACTTTCAAGATGTAACAGAGTTACATATCTTGTTATATCTCCTGGTAACTTTGTCACATGATACAGTTTTAATATCTTGCCATATCTCCTGGTAACATTGTCATGTGATACAGTTTTAATATCTTGTTATATCTCCTGGTAACTCTGTCACATGATACAGTTTTAATATCTTGCCATATCTCCTGGTAACATTGTCATGTGATACAGTTTTAATATCTTGTTATATCTCCTGGTAACTCTGTCACACGATACAGTTTTAATATCTTGCCATATCTCCTGGTAACATTGTCATGTGATACACTGTTATACAAGATTGTATTGTAACACTTATTTGTTGAGCATACAAACAATGGTACCAGTTATATGTCTGTTTACATAGTTATTATCTTCTGTATGTCAGGTACAGGAGAAGTTTGTCCTGCACTACACTGATGAGGAGGCTGTGCACTACATGCAGAATGTCATTGACCTGAGTGTGTCCGCCGTCATGGCCGCCTTGGTAGAGCAGCTGCACAAGATGGCCCAGGTTGGTGGAACATGTTTCTCCTGTACAACAGGAACTTGTTTCTCTGCTATTTTCGGTACATGTTTCCATGTTCTAGCTAAAGCTGTCAATGAGGAATGATTGGAAATAGTTTGTTATTATCGATATTTATTTCGTGACTTATGCCTTTCAGTACTGGAGAAAATAGAAGAAACTGATCCTGAAGTGTGCAATATCAGAGTGCAATACTGTGAGTTGTGATACAACAACCAAAGTGGACAAAATTGTGTACTGAAGACCAGATATACTCGAAGATATCCATCAAATCCTTAATGGTCAGTTGGCTATTTTAACTTGAAAGTGAAGATCTATAGTGAAGTCAAGAAAGGTAAAGAAAGAAACTTTAAGTGACTACCCACTGACTATTTCTTCATAGAGACCAGTCCTTCAGCATTACCACATGGTGATCAGGGCCTAGTTTCTCACAGCTGTCTTAGTGCTAAGATAGTCGTATGTAGTGTTAATGTATGGTACTTGCAACTGTCTTAGCACTAAGAGAACTTTGAAAATCTAGGCCCTGGTATTCAAAGTGCTTGATGTTTGCATTGGCAGGTAACTTGCCTAGTGTAATATTATGTTACAAATTCCCAGGTGTTGAATCTGTGGGTGAATGGATAAAAGTGAAAAACTTGTCACACGAGTTAATTCCATAACTGGATATGTTTTCTGTGAGAAACTGTTTGTTGATTTGTCCAGTGGCCATATACATGTATTGTGGTAATTCTTCAACAATTTCTAGAATCCTAAGTTATCTGAGAAATGACTATTTTAGTTCTGAAGATTTTTAGCTGCAGTAAATATATCCTGTATTATACATATCTTATATGTGAGTTACATTCCAAGTGTGTATTATGGTGTAACCCGGTGTTACACATGGTTCTGTGCAGGCATTCAGTGCACCTGACAATTCCTATCAATGTCTGGTTGCTTTCATTATCGACGCTAGATTTAGTTGTCACCATATTAATCAAATTTTCTTATGTAAATTGTGTGAATAAGTATAGTGTCCAATAATGTATATATCACATGTACATTTATGTAAATATTTGTACAAAACTGATGAATAAAAATTGTTTGTTTATAGTGATGTATGATATTGTTAACTGACAGGGAAACTTTCTACCTGTGGTATAAACTGTTTAAAACACAAGCAGCAGTTATCCTCAGAATATTACCTCCAACACATTCAAGCACTCCTCCTTCAGACTGGTTAGCCAGAGGTTTCAAATTACAATATCATGGGGGTGATTCATGAAAATTGAAACTAGGTGTTTTAAATAAACCTTTTCTAAATCCTGACTGAAGCTTCAGAAAGTTGTACTTATGAACATTATGTGGAAGGTGTTGTTATCTTTTCCCTGAAGTTGTTAAGTATTGACCTTAATTTTGGGGCCTGAGATAATACCTGCTGAAAACACTTCCTTACCTAAATAGCAGATTTTGGGGTGTTATTTCCTATTTCAAACGTTGATTTTGATTGGGTTCTAAAGTGTTGGATGCTTAATAAAGTGTTGGGTATTGAAATTGTAAAACACGGAAAATTACGTCCTAGTCCTGTATGTATTTCTTGGGTACCCGTACACATAACATTCTGAGGTGACTAACACAGTCAAATCAGGCAACACGGGTTGAGAGAGTTTCTAGGGTTTTGGCGCTGCCTCACACAGACAAATTTGTGACCCAAATGAGGGAGGGAGGTACGTTTTCATCAAATACCTATGTTCAACTGGCAGTGAATGGGTAGCGGGCAGTGTGAGGTGATAGTGTGGTGTTCAACCTTGTACCATCTTGAGGAACATGGGTTGTATATGTATATAACAGCATACCCACTGGCTATGGTTATATTAGGTAAAAGGCTTTGCAGCAACATCTGTTCTATACAAGGTGCTTTCAAATTTAATTTACCCCTGAAGATATGGGCTAGAATTGGTCTTAAGCAACCCATGCTCATCATGAAAAGCAACAGGATCGGGTGTTCAGGCTCACTGACTTTGTTGACACATCTCATCGTATGCCAAATAATTGTGTACATCAATGCTCATGATGTTGATCACTGGATTAACTGATCCAAACCTCTACCTGGAATAATGCTGAGAGTCGCTGTAAACCACAAACCAACCAACCAACGGACAATTCAATGGATTAATTTGGATTATTGACATTTGGAAAAAAATGATCTGTCTTTAGTAAGTCCATTTGTAAAGAACTGCATGAAGTTATGACTGCTTATGTTGTTTATTGTATCCCTAAGAAGGATCAATTTCATACACTGACACTGTGCCTGACCCATTGCTGATGACCACTGCCAGTGTCTTGTTGGCTGGGGTGTGCTTGGATGAGATGAGTCTGAAACAAGTGAGTTTTAGTCTGTTTTTTTCACAATATTCCAGCAATATCATGACAGGGGACACCAGAAATGGGCTTCACACATTGTATCCATGTGGGGAATCAAACTCAGGTCTTCAAGGGGATATGGGCAGATGCTTTAACCATTCCGCTACCTGACCGCCCATGAATCAACAAGTAGAGAAATATCTGCCATTCAACTGAAACAAGACAAAACAATTTACTTTGCAAGCCACTAAAATAAGCAATAACAATTCCACCTTAAACAGCCGTCACCACCTTCCCCAACCTCATCCAACTTAACATGAATCTGACCTAAAGGACCAACCAAATATTTATGTGTTCGAGAGCACCATGAGAAAATCTAGTCTATTATTCAAGTCTTGAACTATCACTTTGGCAAGCACACAAACTACCACTATATGATATGCCCAGCTTGATAGCGACCTTCATATATACCTTAGCAAACTCTCAACAAGACCACAGTGCAAAAGAACACTTTGATATTGCCAACCTGATATTCGAAATTCGAGATTCGAGATACCAAGGTATACATTCAGAGGCTTTACACTTTGTGCCACACACAGCAATGTTCAGCTATATGATATCAATCTGTAATATTCAAATCTAGCCAGAAACCCAATAATACAATATGTAAACCAACAAGTTGCCCATGCTTGTTACACTTAGTAAAGTATAGATCCTGGTAGTTTTGTTGGGTTGAGTCCCTTCCAGGATTCGAACCCACACTCTCATGTACCACACCACATGCCAGCACCCGTGATGGTGTGGGTAGAACAGGCCTTCAGCAATCCATGCTTGCATAAAAGGCGACTATGCTTGTGAGAGGTGACTAACGGTATCGGGTGGTCAGGTTTGCTGATTTGGTTGATACCTGTCATTTGTTCCCAACTGCGCAGATCGATGCTCATGCTGTTGATCGCTTGATTGTCTGGTCCAGACTCGATTATTTACAGACTGCTGCCATATAGCTTGAATATTGCTGAGTGCAGCGTAAAACTCACTCGCTCAAACTGCTGACGTTTTAGCAGGTTCTTCACGGGTATAAAGACATTCAACATGGTCTCTCTGCATAGGATAACACATATCCCCCACCTGATGTCCGAGATACCAACGTCGCCAGCAGTGCCCTGCTTGTACATGTCCTCCATGGTCTGTTTAATGCCGCCCTGTCTGAAGACATGGTTGAGATCTGTGGTCAACGAACCCATGTCCACCGTGTACAGGTACAGACTCCCCATCCTCTGACTCCCCAGCACCAAGTATGTCTTCCCGTTGTCCTCCACTACATCCAAAGCACTCAGTTTGGGACCCTGGAATTGACAACTCGTGACAGGAAGGCCATGCTTGATCTTTTCCTGAACACCGGGTGTCATAACTGATTTTCAGTTATCCATATAGTTTCCACAGCTAATTTGCCCTTTATACCCATTGGAATCTGCTTGAGTAGATATTAAAAAACGGTTGTTCCCTGGCCGGAAGTTATATATGTAACAAAACATATCCTCCAAGAACGCTTTTGATGTTCTTGTTACTACAATCCAGGATCCCCGTCCACAAGACATTCCTAAAGCTACGGTATTTGTAAGCCTATGGTAAATTCTAGAGTTACGACAGGTTGTAACGTTATGAACGCATTGTGGATCTGGGGCTTCTTTCACGAAGCAACCTTTACTAAGGTTAACCTTAACTCCCATTCTTTAACACTGCGCTAAGGTTACCTAAGACTTAGGCAACCTTAACTCCCATTCTTTAACAGTGCACTAAGGTTACCTCAGACTTAGGTAACATTCGTGCCACGTTCAAAAATGGGAGGTTACCTAAGTCTAAGGTAACCATAGCGCAGTGTTAAAGAATGGGAGTTAAGGTTAACTTTAGCTTTGTGATAGGAGCTCCGGGTCCCTGGGTCCTGAACGTATCGACGTATCGAGATCTCTTTGAGCAAAGGGCTTTGACTTTACTTTCGTTTGAAACTACATGGCTGAAGAGTGACGATATTATATCAAAGTGTTGATCAAGTATTGATGTTTCATTACATCAGTCGTTAATTTTGTTTTCAAATCAAGAAAGTGTTGTTTATGATTTTAAAAGATGCCTCTTAAAAGGTTCAAGTGAATCCTTTAAAGGAAACTCACGAAATCTTTAGAACTGGCATCTCTCATGCTCTCTGGGCTTGATTTCATAGATGATGTGACGTCGGTGTTGAAGACGTTGTCCAGTAGGAGTTCATTGACCTCCTCTACCTCACCCCCACTGTTATATACAGGCCCATGGGTCAGGTCGGTAGTATCCCAGATGGAAAAGCCACGCCCACCAAACGTGTGGATGTCGGTAATCCCCGAGGAGTTGAGATTACATTTACTGATCAATAGTCTACCTGTTTTCAAAACACACAAGTGAATACCTGTAGCGTGCGATAAGGGCACAAGATTGCGAATGTGATAAAAGTTTTATTACTTGTTAGTTTGTTGTTTAATGACGCAATTATCAACAGGCCAGTTATATAACGCCGGTCAAATAATAATAATAAAAAAACATAGAACCTTGACAGGGCTATCAAATGATTGGCATAATGAAGAGCGATCAATGTAATCGGGATGTAAAGACATGCATCAACCACGCCTGTGCGCAACATCACCCAGTCCCATCAGTCGCATCTCAAGACAAGCAACATAGACCAAACTACACATGCCAAAAGTATATATATAATAGACGACAGGGTCCTGGGCTGACTTGCACGAAGCGATCTTAGCGCTACAATGATTGTAACTCCCATTCTTCAACACAGGCTTAAGATAGTCGTAGCGCTAAGATTGCTTTGTGCAAGTGGACACTGACCCATATCGTAGGCTAATGGTAAATTACAAACTTACGGTAGTTCTTTAAGAACGCTTTGTGGATCGGGACCCTGACCCTGATATTCGGTAAGTAGGGAAAGTAGTGTCGAAGACATTAATACGCCGTAAAATCAATAGGTTCAGTGTCTTAGCAGAGGCATAAAAGAGTCTGCCTCAAATGAAGGCCCACGAAATACCTTGGTCGTACAACGTTGATCGCAATACAGTTCAACGGGGAAAGGAGTGGATACCTAGTTTGTCAGGCCGGGTCAGCATGTCTGTTAATGTGTTGTTCTGTGAGCCAGATGTTCCTACAGAAGCAGCCGTTGCCTCTGACCAGTAGAAGCCATGCCGTCCAACGCTGTACTCCTTGATCCTCCCCTCGTCCGCTGTCAGCAGGTACATCTTTCCGTCTTTCTGTAGCATCTTCATCGCCCGGGGCTGGTACATCCCGTGGATGGGATACTTCGCGAGGTGGGTACCTTCACAGTTCCAAAGTCAGAAGGAAGAACGATGGGACGTGTGGGATATAGAGTATATACAGGTCATTAGTGAACTCTGTTTAAGAGGAAATTGTCAGAGATGACGGGGTATGCTACAGAATAGGCAGATAGGGTTAAATACGCAGTATGTACAAGGTCCAGTGGGTTGGGTATGCCGCATATTGGGTATCTTCATGGTGAGGAATACATGGTATATACAAGGCCATTCGTTAAAAAGATCAAAGTTGATGTTTCAGAAGAAGTATGTCAATTTTACATTACATGCCGGGGGGATATAGTCGACGCCTCGTCTGTCTGTTCGCCCGTCCATAATCATTTTGTTTCCGCAGCATAATTCAGAAACCGTTCAATATTTTTAGACCAAACTTGATAGATATAATAATCACAACCTATAGTTGTGCCTATTTACAGAGTTTTGGCATGTATATATTTTTTTGTTTTTCCATGGAACATTTTGGTGTTAGTCTAATGGTGGGGTGGGCTTCGTTTCCTCCGGAGAACTCAAAAACCGTTCAATATTTTTCTGCAAAACTTTTGCTATTTACAGGTTTTTGTGGTTTATTATTTTCTCGGCTTCCATGGAAACGTTTAGACTTTGTCTCAAAATGGAGGGATGGGCTTCGTTTGTGGAGCAGAACTGAAAAGCTTCTTAATATCTTTCAGCAAAACTTAGCAGATATTTGTGGCAGACCCTAAAGTGGTGCCTTTTGCTATTTGCAGGTTTTTGTGTTGTATCATTTTCTGGGTTCCCATGAAAACAATTCGGACTTAGTCTCAAAATGAAGGAATGTGCCTCGTTTCCGGATCACAACTCGAAAAGCATTTGATATCTTTCATCTTCTGATGACTCTTGTCCTTTCTCATTTCCACTCCACCTTTTATGCCAGAATGTCCATACCTCCGTCCTGGTCACTTGGATCTAGTTGACTCTGGTTCCAGCTCTTGGTGCCGAGACTGTAGATGCCCTTCACCTCACCCCCTCTCACCGATACCCTCGCAATGGCATTATTGTCCTGTGTATATGCAAACTATACAAGGTAATAGGATACATAAAGTGATAAACTATATGGATTGAGTGAGTGCTCTTTTCAACTTCGCAGTCGGCAATATTCCAGATAAATCAAGGAGGCCTGAGAGAAGACACTGGTAGCAAGCTCAACAGTAACAGACTCTATGCACTGTCGTTCCGCAGTATTCCTGCCTAAAAAAATCGACCTTGGATCTCAGTAGCAATGCAGCGGTTGGAAACGTGTGAGATCCACGATATGGGGATCAGCCTTTTTACGCAATGACTATATTTTCAGTCTTATCTAGGCAACCATTGACCATTGACGATACGAAGAAGCGAGTAAAAGAGCACTATAAGAATTATTGCAATGAAACAGGTATGAGACAGTATGTCGTATAACCAATTTCGGTTTGAATATGATTTTGTTTGTGAACAAATACATGTTCCTTAAGAAGCGTAACAGAGACAAAAACAACTACAACAAACAAAACAAACAAATTTAAATTACACCAATACGTTATGCCTGAACGCTCCATAATTATTTGTATGGGTAGTAGTACCTCTTGAAGAAGACCTACCGATGTCAGTTTCTGACTGTACCTGCAGCGTGATGTATACTGTGTGGTCATCCGGCGTGATGACAGCGTAGGACGGCTGCAGGTCCTGCGACAGATTAGAACTTGGTGCAGAGGTGAAGGTCCGGACACACGCAGAGGGATGGCGAATGTCAGATCTGTGTCCCCATCAACAAGACAAAAAAGAGTGTTTGGATGCGTGTATAGTAAAATAGCATCATTGATGTATATGGCCAAGTCTCAAAATTCAGTTTTGTTTTGGGTAGATACACTTTTTCGGTACGGTATTTTTTTTCTACAGATACAGGGCATCTCTGACACGTATTAATGTGACACGTACACGTACACAAAACACCAATGTTTATTCACTCTTTTTTCTTTGAAAATAGCTTAAAAGCACGTCTCAAACATTTTCCAGATAGAGCGTTTCCCTTTTTTGAAACTTCAAAATGTTAAAGACATGGTCAAAGGAGTACGGTATCACGATTTGGTAGCCTCACAAGAACAATGAGTGGGCGAGTGAGTATTGTTTAACCACACATCAGCAATCTTTGTGACGAATAAGGACGCACTACAAATTACGGAGATTTGAATCGCTTACAGAATCAGGTAATGAACACAATGACGTTTGCCAGCGTGGTGATGCATATCAACACCAGTGGTAGCCTTGCGACTCGCTTTTTTTCACTGAACATCTTAAACGTTTGAGCTCTCCTTACCAACCTTCCGTTGAACTTCTTAAAGTCTACAGTTTGCTCTGACCACGTGCCACTTCTGTCCTTTCTCAGGATTGCCACCGAACCTTCTGGATCCACAAACTTGTTGGAGACATCCTTTCCAGGTGTTCCTTCATTGGTGATAACCAGTGTCGTGCAGTCTCTCGAGTACACCAGATGGGACGGAGAGGAACCCACTGTACGACAAGGGTTTACTGTTAACCTAATACAGTGTAAACTGTGAAAAACCGGCATCTGTCCGATCCGGAAAGTTGTCAACACTGGCATAAAATCTCAGTAACGTCTGAACTGTAAATTAATCATAAGCTCTACAATCCGGTAATCAATCTATAAAGTGGATTATTTCTTCAGTCCCGATGAGTGCCGGTTAAGACAGCTTCCACTGTACTTGAGAAAAACGTGTTTTGCGTGTTGGGCGGCTAATGCCTTAGAATGCCTTAGATTTCCTTCTTTGACCGAGGAGAATCATATCTAATTAGGTACACTAATTCCCATCTCGAAGGTAGCTGGATTGAAGGCGTTATATAGCGGAGGTCACTGACACATTGCCAAACGATGACATTTCATTATTGTCCTACAATTATTTTGTTTGTCAAAATCCAGCTAAATTAAACATGAGTGCATACCTTCGTTTTCCCGGCAATTCATAATGACTAATGAAGGTTTCTCTGAGATACATCACTGCTGTAACTTTGGGTATACCTTCTGTCAAACTATAACAGAATAACCTCTGAAGTCTAACGTGCAACGACTCTGATGCTCTTGGACACTGTACATTTTGTTGGGGAGAATCTCCACTCACCCGGTATTGTCCGCAGGTACAACAACGTCTTCACATCTTGACTGTAGGTCTTAAAGAACATCACGTGTCCCTCATATACGTCATCTGATGACGCCATGACAACAGCCAGTTCCCCACCACAAACATCCACCCCACGTGGCTGACCTTGAGTCTCAGTGAACAGATGGTCGACCAGCAGGTGCGGGGATCCAGGGTCAGACAGGTCAATGACGTGCACAACAGGGGACGCGTCTCCTTTGTGCAGAATATATGTTTAGAGGAAGGAACAAAGATGCAAGCGTTCGACCTATCCTCTCTAGGGTTCATAGTTATATCTTACAGTGCAGGTTTACAGAGTTCGAGCCTAAGAGAAGTGAAGGATGGGAGAGATACTGTCTTTTACTTGAAAATATGTAATGAAACGTTTCATAAAGGTGAAACGTTTCATAAAGGTATTACGATATTCATAACAATTATCTCCTTTTGCAATGTGGTACAAGTGCATCTGATGTGACGTGTAAATGTAACAACTATTCGTCTCAGTACCAACGAATGGGTGAAGTCATGTCAGTACACATTAATCTGTGATATTTTGTATGACATCGAGTGATGTATGTGAGTCATAGATCTTCTGGTGGATTACATATATGAAACAAAATCCCTACGTTTACAAGAGGTTCTCACCTTACATGTCTACACTAATAATAATTTACATGATTTAGCTGAGAGACCTTGGAAATTCGGCTTACGCCAGCTTTAATAGCAAACACCATATATCCATCAATTCCCTCACAAAAGATAAGAATACAGTGAATGATCAATAATCTGGAGCCATCTGTCGGGTAGATTCACCCTTTGTGTAAATACTGTCAGCAACGAGAACACTGGTGGATTCAATGGTTTAAAAGAAACCTAACTGACGTCAATACCAAACCTATGCAGTATCATTACAGTGCCATTACAACGTCAATACAAAGTCCGCGTAACGTCAGTATAATAATTCCACATCTGGCAGCGTCAATATCCCGGTACTGAGATATATAAGTGAATATGTTTTACCTATAACATACAATACGTGGCCATCCACGTCGTAGGCACCTGCTGTTGCCGTTCCACCAAGCAACTTGTACACCGGATGCGTGTGAGCGGGCTCGAGATAGGATGCCAACTTGGTGTAACTCAAGAGTCTCAATTGGTCACGTGATAGGCATTGTCCAATTAACACCAAGATCATAATGAAACTTGGATAAAGCTTCATGGCGGTCATTTTCAAACTTGTTGACTTGTTTCCTAGCTTGTTACGATAAATTCGCTGTAAATAAGACATGAGCTGATTATTCCTACGTGTGTATATACATGTACTTTGATAATTTACCATTCATGAATGTAGACGTGGGATGTCTCAAAACGACAGGACGACACTTCAGAGAACACTTTGAAATACCGAGGTCCAGGATTTTGACCACTATTATGACACGGCAGTATTTCCATATAGATATGCCATTGAAGATACACTCGTATCAAATGTATTTATAGTTACGGGGATAGAAAATGTACGACAGTTTTAAGGACTTACGTAGTTCCGTTCTGGCCTCAACCTGTAGATTACTGAGGTTATCAGTCGTTGCCAGGGATCGCTTCAAACTCCACTCACCAATTAACATAAAGCGCTGGAAGCTTACACCTGCTTGCTTCCAGTTTAAAGAGATATGTTTTTATGTTTGAAACGGTCCCGGAAGTTCGTAGATAAGAAAATGATAAGAAAATTCATGTGATTTTCGTCTGCTGCACGGATGGAAAACAACCAGAAAACCATGGTGATTTCGCGTTAAAGTTTGAGAATGTCGACGGTTTTAGCTGTATGGTTGTTTAATGGGAACTAGTTCCCAGATTCCCAGTTCATACTGATGTATAATGTATGTATACCAACTGCCAGGGTCAGTCTTCAGAGGTTTGATCTGATTATGAACCTTGGTTTCTTAGTAAGGCATCTGGATGAGTTTCACTATAACAACAAATGTCTACATCCTGTATCACCGGATACAGGAAGGCAACCTGTAGACAGCCTGCTTGCCATTCAGGATATTGTACTTGCATGCACACAAATAATAGGATCTGTGTGTCATGCCATATATGCCATATTCACACCATTAACGAAGATGCTATCTCGGTGGCAGTCACGTCATTAACGATCCTGTTTACATTCGTCGTACCTGGTGGTGTAATAGTACCCGACCGTTATAGGGGACATAAACACGTAATGAAGATGCTGTCTCGGTGGCTGTCACCTCATTAACGATCCTGTTTCCATTCGACGTACATGGTCATTTACTTAATTTAGTACCCGCGCACACACGCGCACGCACAAAATAAGGATGCTAGCTCGGTTACTATGACAACCAAACAGCATACAGTACATACCAGAATATGTACACGTCACACGAAGTCGCATGAATAATGACAAGCCTCAACGACTCGCACGCCGCAAATCGCGGTGCAGAGTTACATCCCTCTGAAGTGCCAGGAGCCTGTTATTGGCGGCTCGAATATGGGACTAGTCTGAACTGTGTCAGTATGTTCGTCAGCACCATAGCAGTGCCTGCAGGTTTCACCGAAAATAATCAAAGACCTGAACGATTCAGGGCTTTCCCCTGACATGAAACTGACGTATCGTGATCTAAGTTAAATACTGTTAAACTTCACTAAATCTATATGCTTAGACATTTGGTTAGCTGGATAAGATAAGACGAGATAAGTCCATCTGTTCTCTTACAGGTGTGATTAGAACTAGTCTAGTAATTTTCTCTTCTTGTTATATAATCTGGTTTAGTTTGTTTTATTACAGAGTGAGAAGGGAGCCTAACTCACACTAAATAGAGAACAGAAGGATGGGTAGTACACAAAGTTCATTGATAAGTTCCAAAACTGTTTAATCAGTCTGAAAAGATCGGAATTTCCATAGGAAATAAGGGGAGAGTAACAGTTATTGTAAATGTGATCGGTATATTGAGGGAAATTCAATTTATTGCCAGTTACAGTTCTAAGCAACCCAGAACAATTAATAAATACATGCTAGGCGTTTAGAAACACATATCCTCTGTTTGAGAATGAGTCAGTCACGGACGGAAGTCCAGTTATTACACCGAGCCGTATTTGCAGGAAGTGGCTGAGAATATTTGTTCTAAAACAATCCCATAAACCCATGACCACTTAAGCCTCCAAAGACTCATTATCACTTGAATAACGCCTGCCTAGCATACTCCGGTGGAGTCATATGGGTGTCCATCTCGGAAATCTGTATAATATAAAATGGGAAAAAGTTTGAAGTTTTCTTAATATGATCAGTTGTGTACTAGTGAGTTTAGTTTTATGCCGCATTCAGCAATATTCCAGCTATATGGCGGCGATCTGTAAATAGTCGAGTTTGGACCAGACAATACTGTGATCAACAGCATGAGCATCGATCTGCACAAATGGCATGCGTAAACTGAGTCATAGAGATTGACCACCCGATCCCGTTAGTCGCCTCTTACGAGAGGCATGGGCTATAAATATTCTAACTCGGACCTTCACGGGTAGATGTGTATCGGAAAAAAGAGGCAAACACATATACTACAACATAGGTTTGAATGCCTATATCTCTGGAATATTGATAAAAGCGGCGTAAAACCCAGCTCACTCACCCTGATAAATCAACGTTGCCAGCTTTATGCCTGAGGAAGGCCAGGTTTTACAAGTACTGATAATTTAAGAATCCTAGTCAGTCCGAATCTGGAGATTCCAGCCCACGATCATATCGACTTGTGGGACCATAGAAAACAGTGCCGTACTAGGACGCAGGACACCGGACCATAGTGAATGAGTGAGTGAGTTTAGTTTTACGCCGCACTCAGCAGTATTACAGCTATATGGCGGCGGTCTGTAAATAATCGAGTCTGGACCAGACAATCCAGTGATCAACAACATGAGCATCGATCTGCGCAATTGGGAACCGATGACATGTGTCAACCAAGTCAGCGAGTCTGACCACCCGATCCCGTTAGCTGAGTCGTCTTTTATGGCAAGCATGGGTTGCTGAAGGCCTAGTCTACCCCGGGACCTTCACGGGTCCCGGACCATAGACAGGGAGTGGACAGGTGTATCAGGGGTCACCCTGACCCCCCAATAAGCTTCCTCATGTAAAGAGATATACTTTCATGTTGTTTATCACATATATGCTGAATTTTATTGTGCAACTGAATTTACAAAAAATCAACTTTTCTTTGTGTTTTGCTTTTCCATGATAACATCCATTAAAGGTATGTAGGAATAAATTGGTCCAGAATAGGGCAAAACTCCATTTATCTGTATTTCAGTAAAAGAGTCAGGGACTACACAAAGTGAGTATTGTTTTATGCTGCTTTTAGCAACATTCCGGTAGTAGCCCAGAAATGGACTCACACAGTACTCATGTGGGGAATCGAAATAGGTCTTCAGCCTCCCTACCAACCCTCCACACACAGAACAGCCACCTGTCCCACAAAGCAGTAGTCCTTAGGCCTGTAGGCCCTTGATACTTGAAAGGGTTCATGACATGAGATCACCTGACGACACAAAACCACATAGCACCACAAGGGGTGTGGCGGCTTATACTTGTCAGACTCATGGTTGTCAAAGGTGCTAGTCAACAGATGCTATTGCACTATTTAGCATTCATGAGAACTGACTCGAACTCAATCTATCCTTGTTGTATCCTTTAAATAAGGAATGCCACAATGGGTAACCATCTGTGTCTCAGCTGGAGTGAGTGAGTGAGTGAGTGAGCGAGCGAGCGAGTGTGCGTTTTAGCAATAATCCAGCAATATCATGGGGATGGGGTCTCTGGCATGATGAGTGAAGGTTTTAGCCACAAGGCTACCCCACTGCCTCTCTATGGGCAGACACTCTTTCCTCTGCTCAATGGTTTCTATGACATGAGATTATGTGACTCAGTGACTGTTCTAGAACACCTGGATCTCCTCCTGAAACTTGGTGAAGTCACACTGAAACATACTGGATCTCTGAAATAGGTGACATAAACTCAAATAGGAAATGTCCATTTTATCCTTTTTATTTATGCAAGTGGTAGCGCAACACATTAATAAATATTTGTTTCAAATATACACGTAAATTCTGTAGACAATCTGTAAAAGCGTTTTTTCATTCCACTTAACATACTGACAGAAAAAATAGTGTTGAGTCCCAATATCTCTATAAAGTAACTACCAGTCACTATTTTGACATCAACTTAAAAGATGGAAGCTAGAGACAGTACAGACAAAAACTTCAAAATTCAGTATTCTGAAAAGTGTGTGACAATCCTGCATCACATGGGAATCATTGTCACTATCCCTCCTTTAACAGGGTCAAACATATCTGCTTCTGTGTATTCTTGAGATTTTGAAACAATGAGAATTTTCCATCAAAATAAACATTATGAAAAAATTCTTATTTGTCCTTCATACCAAACTGTTTACTACTGCAGTGAAAAAGCCCTAAACCAGCTGATCCTAAGTATGCCTTTCTTAAGACTGACATACAGCACAATGTCAAAGATGAAATGGCGCCAGCGCCATTATAATATGAGAGAATTTGTATTGGAACCAGAAATCCACTCAGTTTTCATAGTTTCTTACAGATATCATGCAGGGATCAGAGGCGTATCCAGGATTTGGGAGAAGGGGGGTGCACATACATCATGAAGTCCAAAGGTTAGGGTGAAATGCACCCTGACACCACACTCTGGATGTGCCTCTGCAAGGACGACTATTAACAAACCAGTACCACTGCCATCAGACATGAAGGAGGGAAGCAATGTTATAACCACCTACCAAATTACTGGAGCTACAGTAATACAAAACCCCAAAATACTAAATATCAAAATGTAAAGTTATATCTATTGTTCAAAATTAACGTGTCATCTGTACAACTTGCACTAGCAGGACAAAAATACATACATACATGAAACAAGTTTACTCTGTTTTAGGCTGAACAAATCACAAGAAATAACTTGTGACTATATGAACTGTGTGGACTTAAACCTTTGCATTTGACAGGGTCAAGCGTACATAACTCTTTGTAGAATCACAAAATGGCATTAATAATAGTACAGAGACTTTGTACTCGGCAAAGAATGGGGTCCAGCGATTGGATGAATCATGTCATACCAGGCATATCTATCAATCACATCATGTAACTAAACAAAGCTCCTGCAACCATCAAATAAACATGCAATATACAATCTTTTTGTTCATTTCATCTTTAATGCAGAGCAAAACCCAGTTTATCACAGGAAATTACTTTGTTAAGGAATACAAAGACATAGGGGCATATTTTGTTTAACTCAGGAAAATGGAACTCTTCATTTTCATGGTCTTTCATGGCACCGTAGACTAGAGAGTCTTTTTGTATTGATTTTAGCTCTTGAATTTTCTCTCATCCCTATTTTTGTATATTTGCCCAGGCAGGTTATACATAAAGGCAGCTATGCCAGACAATGATTGCAACAAATTCAGGAATGGTCACTACAGTAATACTGTCCAGGATTGGATGGTTCGGTTGGATGGTTACCATAGTTACCACACAGAACAGGATGTGTAAAATGAGTAGTCCATCAAGGATGATATTGCAGAAGCTTTACCTTTGGCAAACCTTAGTATCGTTGATAGCTACTAACATGACAAATGCTGTGAGGGTTGACTAGAAACAAAAACAGATCATAAACGGCAGTGATAAACTAGATGCTGTGTACGTAAGTTTCAATGTTGTCCAGTACAAGTTGTCGGACTCTTGGCATGCATGCTGGATACGACCAACACTACATGTATGTAAGGAAGAGATCTGGACACTGTTACACAAAGCTCTCTTAACTTTTCTTGAAGCATCTGTACCTCCTATACTGCAACATGGGAAGTTTCAAGATTTTAGGCACATAAGGGCTTTGAGAAACAGAGCTCTGATACTTGTTTATAGTCAAGGACCTGATACTGGTATGTAGTTGGACAGGCACTGCACATGCTATGCAAAGGAAGGAAAGTTTCAGAAAGAGTTCAAATTTCATCCATGTAAAACAGTGTACATTGAATTCATTTGTCCATGAAATGCTGTGTATCACATTGAAGCCTACAGCTTTGTAACATTGAAGAGTATTTATGCATAAGTGATTGCAAAACTTAACAAAATCAGTGAAACAAAAGACGTTTGTCCATTCTCAACATCAGAGAGTAAAGCTACATTCTACAGAGACAAATATAGAATGTTGGTGAACAGACACAGAGATCATTATTGATCCAGTGATGACACGATCATGTGCAATCATCACAGTGCACGATAAATATTTTGGCTTCCATAGGGAGACAGTGAAACACTGGGGCTGTAACCATCACCTCTGTGGCAATACAACAAGCAGACTGATTATGTCAGCAGTCACAACACATGCAACAATCGAAGGTACCGACCCACAAAACATTTGTAAAGCTACAACCTATCCTACTTAATCATAGGCTTACGAATGTCATATATCTACGAATGTTTTGTGGATGGGTCCTATGTCTGTTTTCCAAAATCAATGAAAATATTTCAAAACATAACCAAAGCATACTGTTTAAACAGTTTTCCATTACACTAACAATGACGAGGGCATGTAATGCTTTTCACAAATCACCATGAAATTGTATTTCACAAATCAATTGCATACCGTGTAATATATGATCAGTAAATCCGGTATCGTGGGCATTATTTCAATGAGGCACAATAACTTGTGGCACTGAGTCTTGTGAATGGTTGCAGCCCTAGAATACATGTATGTGTGTTCTATGTGTAGAAGATAATCTCGGGAATCTGTCCATCTTCAACAGATGTGCCGTTGTTGTTGCCAGCTGCATATGTGAACTGGAAGGTAACTTTCCCACTGGATACCGATTCATGGGTCACCTTGCGTAATCCTTTGGACCCATAGTATGAGTCTGGACCCTAGAAAGAAGAATATTAGATGAAATTTAAACAAATTTTTGCCATTAACACACTAAAGAAGAAAGAAATATTTATAGGATATTTACTTTTTTTTGGGGGGGGTAACATATAGGATGCTTGAAATGACTGGTGTCTGGATTATCAACCAATGCAGACTGTTAAAATATCGAAGACATAGGGTGCAATGTTTTATGAAATATTGTGTTTATGCTAGTTTGAAAAACGATCAAAGTGTTCTCGTGACCTAAAAAATAAGGCCAAGATCACCCAAATCAACTGGGTCGGCAAAATCCCCTAATGTAAGTGGTCGCCAAATTTGAAGACATTGGGTACAACAGTCCATGAGATATCATGTTAACACAAGTTTGAAAAATGGTGAAAGTGTCATGGTGACCTTGAAAATAAGGTCATGGTCACCAAAATTATTGATGTCTTTGTAATCCCTTAACGTAGGCTGTCACCAAATCTGAAGACACTGGGTACAACTGTTCATGAGATATTGCGTGAACAAGAATCGAGATGGATGGATGTACAGATGCTCCTGAATACATCGTCCCCGATTCCACGATGTGGCGGGGTACGAACATAAAGAAAACACAAACCAAAAATGTAAAGTTTACTGAAATCCCTTTATGACCACTGTCACAAATACTGTAAAAACCCACCAGAATGATGCTTGTTGTTGAGGAGGTCTTGTAGGGAAGTGACAACCTAATACTGTTGGCCAAAACCACTGTCCTGGGGCAGTGTTGTTTGCTTGTGTGTTTACCCTGATGTAGTTCTTACCTTGAGTGTAGCACAGGCTATATAGCTTGAGTTGGGCAGGATCTCAACCGGCTCTTTGAACATCACCCTGAATGTGGATGTGGATCCGTCACACTGAAAGCTGGTGTCATTGGACCCCATCACCTTGCTTGTGTCGGTGTGGATAATCTGTCACAACAATGGTGGGGGTTAACAGGGACAACATCAACATATTAGTCAATAATTGTTGTTCTGGCCCCAATTTCTCGAAACAAACTTTAGTCTCAGCTTTGACTTAAGTTTGAGTTTCTACTCAAATTTCAGTAAACATAAGACAATTCATTTCCCAGAATGAACTGAAACCAATATTAACCTCAAATACAGTACACAATTTCAGTTTGGTGGATAGATTAAGTATGTGTGGATTTTTCTATGTAAAAAATACAGTTGAGTTAAAATTCAGCTGTTTCATTTTGTCAAACTCAGTTTGAAATTTGAGTAAAAACTTAAAGTTTGTTTCAAGAAATCGGGGCCGAGCTGAAAGGAAATAGCATACTTGAATAAATTCAAAACATCCAAACCTTCAAAGCCTCAGGTATTTTTCTAAAACCAGCCTTGAGTGCATGTAGTCCCACATATCCCTTCAGTATGAACATAAAAACCCCAAACCCACATAAACTAAGATATTAAACCATACAACTGCCTGTTTTTGCTCCACCCACGAATGTGGACAAATTTCAAATTCACAGAAAAATTAAACATGCAGCTCTAACGCCAACCCCTCTCAGGCTGCTCTCACTTTACAGTCATATTCACACCTAATATCTCTGGTGGGTAAGTGTGTGAAAAAAGCAATCTTGATGGAAAGTTCACGTGAAATCTCCAAGTTATTATCACCATTCTTATACTGAATAATTGATGCAACTACAACAAGCAGACAAATAAGGACAGTTACCTGAATGTTGACATTGTATTCTGTTGGTCCATGAATACTGCCATACAACCCGAACCCAACAACAAATATACGTCTGTTCACCATAAATCTGAAAAATATCAGTGCAAGTTTATGGTTGAGAAGATCTAATTGAGAAAATGATATGAGTGATGCCATATACCATTTTTACTGATTGAGTATATTGAACTAACACATTGAAAAAAAAAAGGCTCATCACAAGTTACTTTGATTCCATCGATCTTACAAACTCAAAGGAAGCTTTCTAGACTTATGTAAAATGATCTATTACCGTATCCGATCACTTGTTCCACTGTAGCCCCATCTTGATTCAATCTGACAGAAGCGAGACACAACTTGTTCCTTGCCTGTCAAGCAGCAGCGTGGCACATCCAGGAAGCTGATAGATGGTTTGGGATTGACTGTGAAGTAGAGGAAGAGCTCCACCACTTCACGATCTTCTAGAATCCCGCTCTGGGCAGCTCCCATTGCAAACTCCTCTACAGTCATGAGTGGGAAGCGGATCAGCCTCAAGGACCTGCTGAGGACTCGTCTCTGGTTCTGGGGACTTGGAGGCTGATTTAGTCTGGCACATTCAGCTTCTGCCCAGCGGCACACCGACGAAAACAATTTGCATTCCCTTATCCCCAACGTGTCTCTCTCCAGCACCACACATAGCGTGTCATGATCAATGTCGGTAAACCCATCAGCTGACAGAGCTTCCGTTGTGTTCTTGTCAATTGTTTCGAGACACAAAGCTGCAAGCTGTGGCTCGTCGAAAAGCCGAGCCTGGGTGAGCAACATAAATGCATTGTCACTACTCAAGTTTCTTTTAAGAAAGTCCACACAAGCTCTTTCCAAAGCAGGTACAGCATACTTCTTAGCTGTATATAATGTTGTCATGACAGTTTCAGGGTCAATCTGAACTTCATCAGAGTACAAGAATTTCAGCAAAGCCAGAAAAGCAGAAGGTTCAACATCTGGGATTTCAATTACACTGTCAGAGGTTGCCATTCCACCATTGAAGAGGGCATCAAATACAGCACTTCCAACTGACAAAACAAACTTATGAGCTGGAATAGTCTGAACATTTGGCGGCTTTCCTACTAGGAAGCGAATATCAGACATAACGTCTTTGTTGAATAAGAAAGCCAGCCTTTCCTTCACTGAAGGCTTGGTGGCCTGCCAGTTATAAGGGACTGAAGATTGATTCTGAGGCTGAGGAGAAGCAACTGTTGAAGAGACAGGAAGGGGCAGAGGTGGAGGCGAAGATTCCTGTAAGACAGACTTCAAAGCATTGGCACTACGTACATTGGAAGTATCACTTAATGCGCTTGTGATGGACAGGCTGACACCACTTTCCCTGTTTGCTATAGATGCAGGGTGGGGAGGTATCACTGCTGGGCTTGTGTTAGAGGCAGCAGAGGCAGCTGATGTCCCCGATGCTGACGGTGATGCTGGAGGTCCTCCAGGTGTGGTTTCCTGAGGTTGATGGGCAGGAGATGAGTGTGGGGCTGTGGGTGTCTGGTTGGCGGTGGCCTGGCTGCTGGATGCTCCCTGGTTCAGAGAGGGCTGGTTCTTGGCAGCCGCCTTCACCCTCTCAGCATCCATACTGTTTGAACCCCTGAAATGAAAGGAGTCCTGTGAAAACATCAACCTGGAATTTTACCATGACACGTTACTCTTAGGCCAAATGTCGAGATAGCTGCAAAATCAGGTAATACCAGGGCTGCATATATAGAGCATACAAGAGTAATGTATGCTTAAAAGTCAATGACAATAATCAATAAAATTTCAGATGTATCATGTACACATGTAAATACCTGTGTATGTCGAACATATATAAAGTTTATTAGCTGAAAACCACATCATTGGGTCGCTCATACAAAAATGTCACTACTCCTTCCGAATTCTCAGGCAATCTGAGGTGTAAGTACACCTACACCCTGTAATATGACTCCCCCAGCCTTATTATCCATACTGCATGTCTTGACCTTGACATCAGTGCTGTCAACCTCCACTAGTCAATGTGGTCAATATTCATGCAGTTGATCTATGTACATGTGGACGATGTTTCAAAAGTGGGGTTTGTTGTAAGCTGATACACTCTCTGGCTAGTTTCATATCAACAAGAATTTTCAAAAGGGGAGAGGTGTCATGCTAGTAACTACTGGACGATACTTTAACTGCTGCTGAGAGATCCTCAGAGAAAGGACTTTTCCTAAGAGGAAGGAGACATGCAATCCGAATGGCTTCAGACTGTGGAACCATGGTTACCAGAATAATCCAATTTTCATAACAATTGGCTCTCAGATCTCCAACAGTATTCAATGGTGCAACACACAATAACACTTGGCAAAATGATTTACATAACAGATTTAGACATTACAACAGATACCCATGAAAATATGTGCCCTAATATATTGCATGTGCTTTTTGAACTGAATAAAAAAAACCGTCTGCATAATTTTTTTACAACTTTGTATCCACTATTTTGTTATATCCTGTTACAGACATGTTATATAAAAGGGTTGAACGAATCCATTATGAAGTGAATATGATACGTTGAAAACCAAAAGTCCACTGTGTTCTGTAAGCTGATTGGCTGAAAAACATGATCAAATGGTATTTGATTTCCGGAAACTGCAAGACTGTTCGCTGCATAGTGACACGCAGAAACATCGCAAACAAATGTTTTGTTGTGCTATCAACAGTTTTGATATCATTCAAATACTGTGATGTAAAGTCAGAATGACGTCACAAATGAGCAGCTCCAGATGCTATCATGGGAACCAGCTGAAATGGCCAGCTGATCACACTTCACTGCTTGATGCAAACAAGTGCAGACAGTTAAACCCTTTGGTTTACCTTTTTGTTTAGAATGTCGATAAACATCATGTGTTGGCCAATTTCTGGGTGGTATTGAGTATTTGAAGCACGGGAATACAATTCAAATGAAATATTTCTGTGCTTCAAATACTCAATAACACACAGAAATGGGTCAACCCATGATGTTTATCTCCTAATTTCACAAATACTGATTTTGGATAAGAAATGCAGTAACATGCCACCAGTTGATGTATTATTCAGTATATCCATCAACGCAGTTACAAAATATGTTATTTGATATGTTTTAACAATGCTGACAGTATAAGTTTAATATGACAATGAATAACAACCACATTACTATCACATGAAATATATAAGATAACAGACTCTTTCCTGAATGACTTGTATGTTTTTGAAGAATAATACTCAGATTCAAGTAAAACATATGTACTCCTTCTTAAAAAGAATTAATGAATATTTGATTCTAATGGTCCTGAAGGTTGAACAGAATTCATGTTGGGATGTGTTTTGTGTCTTTGCAATATTGCTTTTGAACACAGGAAACAGTTGCTAGTTTCATAATCTCATTAGATCACTTCAGCTTGTCAGTTACGTAATTTACCCTAACATGGAAAGCACACAATGCTCTACGCAGACACCTGGATAATCCTGACTGTGTATTACAGAATATCTGGTGATATTGTGCACTTAAGTCTCTAGTTATTGGCATCATCATTATCAATACAGGAAAATTTTTATGGATAGCAACTTATTGAGTTTATTTTCACGACGTTTCGGGGAATATCCTAGCCCCCTCATCAGGTTGAGCTGAACTGAACAGTAAGGCTAACTGTTAACTCTGCCCATGACCTCACAATGCTTATGACGTCACAATGCTATGACAACATGATACCAGTAGCTAACAGGAATGCATTAATCAGGCATCAATCAGGCAGAATCAACCCCGTCTTGAATTGCTATGCCAACTTCTAAATGCCTTCGAAGAATCGTCATCATTATCATTGTAAATTTACATAGTTAACGTGATCGTGATCATGTACATAAGGATTTGATTTGTTTTCATTTGTTTGTTTTCTAATCCTGCACATTGCAATATTCCTCTGTATGGTGGTTGTATGTAAATAATTGTGTCTTCACCACACAACACAGTGATCAACATTATGAGCATCAATCTACACAAACAAGATAAAAGAGTATGTGTCCACTAAGTCAGTAAGCCTGACCACCCCATACTGTTTGTCGCCTTTTACAACACAAAGACCAGTTCTAACCTGCATCTTCATAGGTATGATAAGCATTTCATAAAAGGAAAGTATTCATTGCTTCTCAACAGGTCATTTCTATAATGAAGCAAACAGGAATATATACAACATGTTCAATGGCTGACATATAGGAAGACAAAACTGAACAAGCTGAAGAGGAACTTGCCTCATTACCAGCTTATATTTTCTTTTTCACAATTTCATATTAGTACAGATTTTAGTCATTGTAGGATCAAAATATTTTTCCGATTTTTCTTACTGAGGAAGTATTTTAAAGATGATTACAATTGTAACTGGGACATATGAATTTATGTAGTTTGGTAATGAAATGGTTTTATATTTTCAAACAAAGGAATAATAGCATGTGCAAAGGTTAACATATCTGAGGCATAAACATGACCCATGTACTATTAATAATACTCTTCCTTTATAACTATGACAACCACACCAAACTGCCAAATGTGTTTAGTGGTGAAACAGATGTCTGACTAGTTCATAAAATACTGTAAATCATTAAATTTTTACGAGCATGTTATTTTTGTGAAAACTTGAGCTCGCAATAATATCATGATGCAATTTGTTGGTAGAAAGCAAAGAATAATCAGCAAACAACAGCTTCGCTTTATTATTCAACATTTCATATAATTAACAACAAATCTAGACAATACATATATTAAGCAATGACAACAATGCGAAGAATGACTAATTACTAGCATTACTTGTACTCATGTGTCACATGTCAAACAATGGATTCCTGAACAAAAGTCACTCAATCAGTACGTATGACAGTCCAGACAGGCGCCAATAACGCAACACACATTTCTTAGAGACTGAAAGGCCGACCATCAAGCGGGCGTGGATAGGTTTCATGATACTTATCTGGAGATCAACAGCTTCGCTGACACTGACCAAACTGGTCCTGCCCATTTATTAGTCATTCCATTTAATTTAATCACTTTGAACTGTTTTCAGCTTACCTGGCCTATGCAGCAAGTGTTGTTTTTAGGAAAACATCACTGATTGGATATATGCGGAAGTACTCCACTGAATGGTGTTCAAGATTAGTGGCAAACTTTAATATGTGATTGGATTTACTTCAGATAAAACTTTCAGATGCAAGTAAGCTTTGAAACTGTCAAACTAAACTATGTTTTGAGAATTAGGCAAGTCGCAAAAATATCGTGATGTAAAAATGTCTGTTGGTTGCCACTCGCAAAAATATCATGACGCAAAAAATTTGTGATTTACAGTACCTAGATATCCTACAGCATGTTCACTGCAATTTCTCAATCAACACAAAACTTATAACAGAAGATGAGCAGATATCAGCAACATTGTTGGCATATAAATAATCAATAACTGGACTGGGTGATTGTTTAGGTTTGTTGTTGAACGCTGCACCCAGCAATATTCCAACTATATGACAGCGGTTTGTAAATAATTGCATCTGGACCAGACAATTCAGTGATTAACATCATCATTGATCTACACACTGTGATATGATGACATGTCAATGAAGTCTCTGAGCCTGACCACCCAATCCTGTTAGTCTCCTCTTACAAGCATGGGTTGCTGACGACCTGGACCTTTACGTGTCACTGAGTCATCATCATCATCATATTTGATGTTTTACACACTATGCTACAACTGGACTCTTGGAATTTGGCTGGTGCAACTGGGTTCTTGTCATAGGTTGCACCTGGTGCATGTAGGATGGCACCTTTGAATTCAGCCCTGCATATTCTCTTGGAAATATTAAGACCATGTAATTGTTACCTACTGTTTCTTGATTACAACATGTAATGTGTGACCTGTATTTTGAAAAAATGTGCAAATAAAAAAATAAATAAAAAACAATGTGCAAACATTGTCAATGTGAAAAAAAACCCCAAATACAAAGTGAGATCTAGAAATAATAGAGAAGTGAACATAACTACGACACTGCATATAACCATGTGCCTGAGACTCACATAATCAAAGGCTAAAACTAGTACATACAATTTGAGTTGCTTTTACAGCACATGAAACTACCAAAGTATCCATGACAAAATCTGATTCTGTGGAATAATCAACATTTGTTGCATTGTCAAATGTACTAAAATGTGTACATGCCATCCTTTCTAACAATGCAGCACTTTAGCAACACAAACATATATGTTAGAAAGACTGAAATGGAACACATCTGCCTTTGGATAAAATTGCAGTAACCCTTCACTTCAATTCGAATATATAATGTGTTGTTTTTATGACTTCAAGTTTTGTGGGCAAGGGTCATTGCAATAAATCAGTCAATAGACATGGATCCTATTAAGAAAGATATATCTGTGTATTCTTACAAAATTATTTCTAACCATCATCAATATCCTCCTGGTCATGACACTGAAACCATCTCAGTTTTAAAATGCACAAGCCACCCATGTCTTACAAGGAAGATATATAAGCCGCCAATATGTTGAAGGGTGGCAATATTCTGACTGTTATCATGGTTATACGTCTGGCAGTTACTGCTTTAAATAGCCTGCACGATTCACCAGGTGCAAATTAGTGCTGTAGGCCTAACGATAAAATTTTGAAACTGCAAGAAAGAGTCATCCAGACTGCAACACTCTTGAAACTGAATTCTTGTTGGCCTTAAAATACATCAAGTGAAAAATACCAGTGTTCAAATTTATGGGGTTCCAAGTTCCTTGAGGGTACCTGTGATACTCTTGGAATCTTTCCATATTCAGTAAGTATCCCTGAAAGTTAGAGTGAGAAAAGTTCTAAATGGTACCACACCACTTTCTGCTAAGGTGGGGGTAGACAAGAAATCCCAATACTTTTAACCAAAATCCAGTGATAATTAATTGTAAAACTTCATCTGACCTAAGATGTCTTAACTACAATTATACACTCCAAAACTGCAAAGATTTCAGACACATACAGACAGTCACTCAGGAACAGACAGGATTCAGCAGCTTGAACTGAGGTAAATACTCTACCCTGAACTACAGTATTCATGACATGATGTATACCTGGCACAGATTAGATACATTACTTTTCAAGACACACATTCACATATAAAATGATTTACCTTCTATTTATTTACGAGTCTAGACTCTGTGTTTCACCCTGTCCGCCAAGAACAAACTTTGTTGCACTTGTTCAGGAAATGTTTGTTTTCGTGAAGACTCGAGACAAGTGACTAACATGTGAAACGAGGAAATGTTTCTGGACTAATACGTAATGTATCACGTGTTATGTCTCTCCAGTAGGTTTTAAATTATATAAGGTAGGGATATGCATACAAAGAAATGCAATTATTACCACTATTTCCCCCAAATTTGAACAGCTTTGTTGCTCACCCAGGATCCCTGAAGAAAGGGTCTGTCAATTGGAAAGGTCAAGGTCAATGTGTCTAACGATTCATAAATAGAATAATATAATAATTTGTCCATATGATTACCGTAGAATGTAAACAATTAAAAGATGTAATCACTATGTTATTATTTTGAAATAAATATTCAAAAAGTAATCATTATTTCTGTTTTTATATTGATAGTACTTGTATTAGAACTACGTTGGTTTACAACTAATATCTCCATTTTTGACATCATGCCGTTTATTCACAATGCTCATAATGCCTTAGAAGGAAATATTATATATTCTTTACTATAATTTGTTGTCAGATCTCATAAATTGCAAAGCTTTGATACGTTCACACAAGTTCACGGATTAATACAGATCGTTTGTTATCGGCAGCTATTATGCCTTCCCGGAAGTATTATGGACGCATGTGCAACCGAATGCGGAAGTAAACATGATCGTGTTGCTCAACAAATAGAAAGTAGTGTATGAGAAGGATTTGGACATCAGGGATCACGATGTCTACCAACAATAGACTGGAAAAATTTAAGCAAGACTGTGTTGAAGTTATTTCTATGTGCGAAAATTATAAGTGGTCATTTTCAGGTAGGTTGTATGTAATAACTGAAGCCTTGTAAGCCAAACCGGTGGACAGATGAACCATGCAAATGTAACGCCCATGCTGGCCCGGCTGTCATACTGACAAAGCGTATACTGTACGTTTGTAGCAGTGATCTCTCTTATTATCTAGCAAACTAGCATTTACACTGACCATATAGTTAAAGTTGTACTTTAAGTTATACAAATACAAATAAACCCTGGTAAGGCCATTAATGACGTTCTGGGAAAACCAGATTCCCGTCAGTCGGTAGTGTCTTGATAATGACATTAATGATTACTATGTCGTTTTCCAGGTAATGTAATTTGATTATCGAGAAAAGCTTTGAAACCGAAAGAACAGCACTTGGCAGTTTATTCTTATTACACAAATTATGCAATACTTGTAGCATGGCGTGGAGTTATCCCACAGATGACATCCTTACCTGCTTACCTTGTATGCTTGCTGACGAGTTTAACCTCTTTGGTCATGTGGACGAGGCGTCCGACTTCGGATTGGAAGGTCCATCGTTCATTATGAAACCATAAAATACCTGCCTAGACATAATTTTTCACTTTTGTTTACTAGTATATGACAAAAAAATGAATAAACTACAGTTAAAGCATTGAATGTTTACATCAGCACAATGTGCACACAAATGATGAAGTCACATTCTATGATCTAGTTCTGTGTGTAGGCCTGTCCAAAATCTATTAATACATCTAAGAATTAGATAGTCAAGAGTATTACAAAGAACAGAAACTGAAGATATTACATGTTATCCTGTTTTGAAATAAATTCAAACCTATCACACCTTGTTTGAAAAAGGTTGCTTGGGCAAGTTTTATAACAAGGCAAATAATAGAACCAGAAATTTACACAGTGGAGTGATTTTATAAATTTACCCCCAAAGGCACCAAGACTGCAGTTTCAGATAAATCCCTGCTTATAAGCAGCTTTTTTAGCCCTGTAGTTACCATGGTTATATTGACTATCTGTATGCAAAACCTTTTTTCCCTTCGATCATTCTGCATTTTCTTAAAGTCTTATTTAAATCTTGTAGCGATTAGATATCCATGTTCAGCATTTAGAAACCTGAAAGTGCATATTGTTTAAAAACAAGATGCATACAATGGAGAATATATAAAATCACGCACAGAACATTCTGATGTTTAGTTTGTACAGTTATTGAAATCCTATCTTTAGCGTATTGCATCTTATCCTGTAGAAATTGTGGCTGTCTGAAGACAAAATTGAAACATGGGGGTGAGCTTGGGGATTGGGAAAATGTTTTTTATGGATTTCTTTATGTATGTACTTTACTGCTGTACACTGCTGAACATCACATATGCTCTAGTCACACCAGCATGAGTGTTACACTTGTATGCTTTATTTATTGTAAGCATCTGCACAGTTTTAACAACATGTCTGATGTCTTTGTTTGAATGGGCAGTGGCATGTTCTCATGGTTAAAGTGTCTGTACTATGCATTGAAGACCTGGGTTCAGTTCCTTGCATGGGTAGTGTGTGAAACCTTTTTCTGGTCTCCACTGCTGTGATATTTCTGTTTGAAATCCTGAACTAATCAGATTTTCTATCATAACAAGTATGTTTCAGTTTGGTAACTTTACATAACATCTTACCACATCTAAATCATATAGCTGAAAAAATACATTGAACTTATTCTGTGGCATTCCATTGGCTGTTCTTGCAATTTATTTTTTAGCCAAATCTTTTTAGACCGTGAAACCCTATGTGAGTTGAGATGATGAAAACCTCTCATACAGATTATGCTTCAAATTAATTACATACATTCCTGTATGTGATTCACTGACAACCTACACCATACAACATGCAATAAAGGCATTGGGTAGCTGATCTTGGTTCATGTAAGAACTGCAAAGAACATAGTAACATTTCTATCAGAGACATTCAGCAAGTCATGAGATGGTATTCAGTACCATTAACTACCATAGATAGAGAAAGATAACAATATACCTGAATATTTTGATTGGCCCGTACAAGATCTTCATGAGCTTTTCAGTGCTTGCTCCAGTTGGCATAGTTAGTGCGCAGTTGTTGACAGTGCTGACCCCAAGTTTAGGTTTATACAAGGAAAATGAAACTGTTATTGGCTGCCAAGTTCATCCTATTTTGAAAACATTTCCTGTCCATATTTCCTTTAAAGTTATAATCCTTTATGCAAAGTGAAGGTTTAATGTATGACTGTGCTTACGTTGGTATTAAAGTAGTATAGGGAATGGGGGTTTTAAAACACTTTCAAGAAATGTCTCTACAAAGCCTTATTTACTAAATAAGGCTTTGGTTGGGGCCTTAGCTCTTGCTACTATTACCCCTACTACAAAAAAGTTGGCGGTAATTACTGTGCCTTGGTAGGAGGTAACACTGTGCCGTACGGTACGATCAATAATTCTTCTCTTACAAAACCCCTACCCGGCCCATCCCTCAAGTAGTATAAGTTAGGTTCGTCGGCTTTTATATCCACTTTATCTATGTTGTAAGTTTTGACTGACCATATAGGATCGGTGGCTCGCTTACGGCTATCGCCCTCGTGTTCCCCTATGTCATGTTTATATCGATGAAACAGTTTAACGTGAACCGCCTACGATCTCTTTGGTATTCATAATAAAGGCTTGCTGGGCTTTTTGTATTCCCTGTGCTATGTACTTTTTTTTCTCATCCTCGCTGATAGCAGACTTACGAGACTTGGACCGAATATCTTGTTTCATTCCGTTATATTTTGTGAGTTCAGAGAGGATTGAACGAAACTCCTCTTCTGAGATCTTACTGTCAGAGAGTGCCGTGGAAATACGCTCACTCACTGTGTTGAGCTTTGCTTCGGCCAGAACCCTGATCTCGTCGTGTTTCAATGCCTTACGATGCAGTCTGCGTGATACTAACTTAAGCGCCAACCCTACCAACCCTGTCACCCCAGCTGTTATTTCAAAACCTAGCACTATAGGTGCGGCCACGATGGTAGCCAACAACCCAACGCCTGCCGCCCCTAGTCCCATGCTGGTTGCAATAAGGGTAGTGTCAGCCCCGTCCACGATATTGAAAGCTCTATTATACTTTTTACATAGTGCTTTCCGCGTGTCACGGTCTTGTTCTAGTTGACGTTTCACATCACATAACTGCCTCAAGCGGAACCCATCTACGGTTTCCAGCGTCTTCGCTACTTCCTCTACGACTGGGTACAGACCCATCCTATAATGTATATTTTGAAAAATATTTTAATTGGGTTTCAGTTAATATTTCACGAATGAATTTGAAGCCTACAAGGGATAGATTATAACTAATGCTAAGAGGTGAGAGGTCAATAGACTTTTCTGTTGTAATAAAAACCCCAGGGAGGCTTATTAAGCGGTTTATAGGACCCGTGGTATCCCGTTGTATAACAATACGGCAATATTGACCTACGTGTTCGTCAAACCAGTGTACTACCACCCCGGGTAAAATTTGTTGTCCTTTCGAGGAGTTTTCATTGTCAAAATACATAAAGAAGACTTCTATGATGATTGTGAAGGAGTAGGATGTTCTATCAAGAACACTCTGGATATAAAGATTACTGTTAAATGTTAATTTATGATCTACTGTTCCAGTACTTAACAAAATTTTTTCTTCCCTAAAATCTATCATAGTTACTTTATTCACGTTATTCTCCGTAATGAAATCCCCGGGCCAGATACCGTTATTCCTAATCTTAGAGATGTACCCCCACTTTTCTTCTTTTAATGTGATATAAGGTGAGGCGATTGTTAAGTTGAGCAGCCATTCAGGCTCTTTTAAATCTAATAACGACACCCGTCTGTACACGTTGTCTTTGAAGTGCAGGATATATAATTCATCTTCCTCACCAGGCTGGTCGAATCCCTCCGTGTCTCCTAGGTCGTTAAGTGTAGTGTTGGGATGATGACTGGTCATTATTATATTATTACGATATAATTTCCAACTGGTTTTCTGATAATAATTCAGGGGTTAACTTCATACCCATGAAGTGTATGTTGTCAGGCAGGAAGATATTGATTAGTGATATCTTGTTTTCCACGATCACGTTGACCCCCTGCAGACTGGTGTTGGAGCCGACACCCACCCGCACGTAAACGTTGCAAACTTGATACTGGTGTCGTTTCACCCACCCGAGTTTGATCCCCTTCACGATCTCGACCTCATTCACCGATGGTTCCCCTAGGTAGACTTTGATGATCAATGTTGAGTTTGCCGGTAGACTCTCTAGTATCTTGACCACGCCTTCGAATTCAGACACCAACTGCAATTTCACGTTTTGCATGGCTGGTTTACTCGATAGCATGTGGGCTGCTATAGTGTTGACTGGGCTGACGACTATGCTACGCCTCTGAGTTGGGACGTAAGCCACGAGTAGGGTTCCATTGTTCACGACTTTGTTTAGGTGGTTGTCTTTGTTATCAGTAAACACGTAGGGAGAGACGAGTCTAATATTGATAAACCAGTCGTTCTCGGGTAACAACACCCACTTGTCATCTTCGGTGAAGACGAGCATATATGGTTTGTTTTTGACGACGGTAGTGCTCTCAACATCGTCTAAGTCGAACAGTTTACCACCGAACGATGGGTATATTACCCAATTATTATCACCGGTGTTGACAAGGGTGTACTTAGTGTTTACTGTTGCTCTTGTGGTATCTACTATATCACTTAGGGCTCCACCGGAGGGGATTTCAACGCGTTTGTAAATGTTGTTTTTCAGTTGCAAGGCGTACGATTTACCATCTACTCCGGGAGCGTCGAAACCGCGTGTGTCTCCGAGGTCGGAGATCCCGATATTAACGCATTTTTTCACTCCGGGCCCTTGTGCGCTGGTCATGTTACATGAAGTGTTAAGCTGAGGTATCCTATATTTACAGGATTATGATTTATATCTAACACCGATATTGTCAGCTCAGGTATGTTGCCCTGGGTTAATCTCTTATACTGCCGTGGTGAAAACGACTCGGTTCTACCGTCGTTGAATTTCTCAGTTTTCACCGGGACTGCTCTCAGTATAGTGGAAGGGTGACCTCCTTGAATGTTGTACGTTGTGCTCACCTGATCGAGATGAATGTACAGCTCTCGGTACGGTACTAGGTCGGGTAACTTCGTGCCTGTGACGGTTGTTGTTGGTTTTATCTCGTCAGGAGACATACCGAGTATCCTCGCTAATGGTCGGCCGAGCCTCAAGGAGGTTCTTCCGTTGTTGATTAACACCACTGTGCCGTTTGAGTCGTTTATCTTGAGTTCGGCTCCCATGGGTTTGAAGACCTCGTCGTTTAGAGAGCACACACTGTAGTAGCCGTCAGTTATCTGGCTGCGAGTTCCACTGACGAACAGCTTATTGTTGCTGATATTGATGTTAGTCCATTGCGGTAGGTAGGTGATATCGCAGAGTGCGACTTCGAGTTGACCTGACGTGTTATCGATCGCGTGCGTCAGCTGAACGGCCTCACCGCTCGTTATTCCTGGAAGTGTTATGTACATGTTAGAGTATATATACTCATTATATAATAGTTTTAAAATGTATTCCCCTGGTGTGTTTTACCCTAAACTGGATGTAGATTTCTCCCCCATGAAGATCGTGGTTGCTCCTGGGTTGTATTTCAATGCCCAGCTTTTAGATGTGTTCGATAAGTATAAGCTTTCGGTGACTAACATTGAGGCAGTCCACGCTTGGTTCAACAACCCTATGCAGTTCTGGCAGAATCAATTCAACTTTGCCGTGTGGTTCGCTACAACGGGGTGTGGTGTGGCATTGGCTGACTCTCAGCGTGAACCGCTGAGTCAGTCTGTATTCAAGTTCCACGTGTACTACCAGGTCAGACGTATCCTTAAAGAGATCAGTGCCCCCCTCCCACAGGACAAAGCGTGGGACGCAACAAACAACCCGTACGATAGACGGGCCTACGAACGTATTTGCAATGAATTCGAAATAGACCCGAAGACGGATTGGCGTTTGCTGGGGCCGAACCACGGGTTGGGTATTCCTTCTGATGGCGTGCGATCAGTGAAAGAACTCAGTGATCTTGTACTGAAACAAGGTAAACTACGCCCGGACTTTGCTTTGTCGAGTAATGAATGGAGGGATGATCGTATGAACTTTAAAGGTGGTGTTGCTTTCTCAGTCCAGAAAGTGGAGCAGTCAACCGCAGACGGGTGGAAAATGTTCATGCTGGACACATCGAAAGGATTCACTCGTGCTGGTACAATACGCTTGAACGACTCAATTCGAACGTACGTGTGGGCGCTGTTGGGTGCGCAGTCGCAAACGCGTTCCAACATCATTGGTAAGGGAACTGCTTACGACGCTCAGAAACAGTTCGTTGCCAACGTTGAGGATGCCATTAATTCTCCAGTTGATCTCCCGCGGGCTATCGACCGTTACCAAAAAGTGTTAGAACACGCCAGATCGAAAGTCAATTACGTGTTCGGTGTGGGGTTGTACATGGCTCCGAGTGATATGCAACTGAGAGTAAAAAAAGTGGTGGGTTATAACAACGAAATAGTCATAGCCACGAAGGATCAAAAGTTGGGTATCAACCCCGATATTAACACCACCTATATCCCACACATCCCACCACGTGAAAAGGGTATAGTGGCGCCACCTCCGGAGCCTAAAGTTCATGTGGGGGTACCCCCTCATATTCAGGCCTCCAATCACATCGATAATAAAACAGCCCTAGTGGTTGGTGGGGTAACTTTGGGACTTATTTGGTTAAAGATTTCTTAGCCGCTACGTACACCAGACCCGCCACGGCGACGATGGCTGCCCACAGGTTTTGACTGAGCCACATGGCAGTTTTAGACAGAGCGCTCAACAACCACGAGACGATGCTACCCAGGATGCCGGGAAGGGCTTCGGCGGCTTTACCAGCCAGTTTAGCTAGGCCTTCCCCGAGTTTTTTAATCCAGTCTTTAACACCACCACCGCCACTTGGAGTTCCGCCGCCGGCAGGTCCCACAGGGGTACCCCCTGTCAGTGACACCACCAGGGTTGATATAATGAAACCCAATGCAGTCAGAATGCTGGCGATGGTGATCCCTTGCTCCCGGAACAATATCCGAATCCTGTTGGCTAAAGTTGTATCCTCATTCAGTATTCTATCGATTGTTTCCCGAATACGACTGATCTGGGATCGAAGCTGTTCACGATTCGAGGAAGCGGCTTCCAATCGTGTACGTCTCTCGTCTTCTAAATCGCGTAGTCGTTCATTGATACGACGCTTCATATCATCGTTTTCAGTTTCGTTGAGTTTGGTTTTTTCCCTAGCGATGTGCTCGTCGATTTCGTTCAGTTTCCCCATATTGTTCACGAGTTCTCCACGCACGCGTTTCACGGCTTCGTCTAAGCCGCGCAGTTCCCTTACCGGAAAGTCAAACCCCGGTAACGGTTTGTCCCAGTAGGTGCTCAACAGTTTTTCTATGCTGTCTGAGGCTTCTGTAGCACGCTGTGGTGTCATTTCATCTCTAGTGGTGAGGTGGGATCTGGTAGCTTGCAGATCTTCTTTAACGGCCTTAGGTATTGTACCAACGTAATCATGCATGTTTAGATGTTCACGGATAAATTCGACACCATGGCGTCTGGCTAGAGTTGACAAGGCCAGTGGTTTTTTATTGCGCTTGTTAACGAGGTCAACCCCTGGGTCAGACTTAAGGCGTAGAACACCCTTTGTATCAATAAAAAAATTATCAAGGTATCGGCCCTGTGGATCAACGTAGTATTTATCACTTCTTAAACTTTCGTAATAATCATCTACCGTTGTTGCCAAAAGTTCTTGGTTCAATGATGAACTAGTAAATGAGGTCTCCTGCTCATCATCGAATGCCTGGGCACTAGCGCCCGGTATCTCCGTCATATCTATGTCTTCATCCATTAGTATTTAAATATATTTTATTTATATATAACAATGTACGGCAGAAAATTAGATCCTTTCAGAAGATTGAGAGAGCCATTAGGAGCCAGAGCCGTGCGCCAGTCGGTGACCATCACCAACAATCCCAGCAAGATAGACCAGAATCAAACTCTGCTGGTTAGATTTCCAAACCTTGGTGAGAATGACCTCATTGTACCAGGCACTGTTCGACTGGCGTTCAATATCACGTTGACCTCCGACAACGACAAACGCGAGCTAGTGCGGAACGTGGGTCGAGCTATCATCAAGAAAACGACCGTCAAGATCAGCGGTAACGAGGTGCTGAGTATCGACGACAGCGACGTGTTTCACTGCTACGGGGATCTCTGGAAAAGCGAGGGAGAACGAGTCAATGATGTGTACCAGGGTATCAGCAAATCAACCCGGTCGCGCATAGGGTATGCCTTCACGCAAGACCAGCTAGACAAGCTATCGGACGGTGAAAAGGCCATCGCTCGAGCATACGGGAATCGATTCTGCGTGCCGCTCGACTTCGAGTTGCTCACGGGACACGCGCCATTTTACCAGGCCGCGCTGGGTGATAGGCTCGAATACGAGCTCACGTTTAACGACTATAGCAAAGTAGTGCGTACGCCGAACGGTGATGAGGCCAGTTATACCATAGACAACATCTCTCTGGAGTTCGACATGGTCACTAGCCCGGAGCTGGCCAGGCAGGTTCGAAGCCGGTACTCTGGGAAGATGGCTATCCTATACGATCGCGTACTGAGACATAGATCAATCGTGCGAGATAAGAGCGACACCGTGTGGAATATCAACCTGAACGTGCCGGCGCGATCGATGAAAGGTATCCTGGTCGTCCCCGTGGAGGATTACGATCCATTCCGGAGGGACAGCGAGAAGTTTTTCAACCCCGAGATTGAAAAGGTGGAAGTGACCATCGAGGGCGTGCCCAACCAGCTGTTCAGTCATGGTATGAGACCACACCAGCAGTGGGATGAGATAAAAAAGCTACCAGTGGGGGATTACATAACAAAGGACCTGGACCTAAGCTCTGTGCAGATCGGTGAATACCTGACCACCAAGTACGCCCTATGGTTGGACATGCGATCCACGGATGATGATAAACTGCACGGTAGCGGGCGTCGTATAGATAACGGCAGCGAAGGGATAACCATCCAGATTACTAAGAAGGCTCAAACCGCTGGTAAGTTGAAATTATATCTGTACGTAATTATGGACGCGCAACTTAATATAGACAATGGGAGATTCGTGCAAGCCATCTACTGATGGGGGGTACCCCCCCACACCCCCCAACAATAAACTGCCCCACCTCCCCACTGACCCACACTGCGCTATAGTGTGCGGGCAGACTGGCTGTGGGAAGACCGTTTTCGTGTTGGATATGTTAGAGGGTTACTACAAGGATGTGTTCGATAACATCGTTATCATATGCCCTACTCTGAGCATGAATAAATCGTACGCGCGACCTTGGGTGATGACGGACCCGGACGTACACAAAATCGACCCTGGAACACGCCTGCAGGACTGGTTGAAAGCTCTTCACGAGAAATTTAAAGGGGAACCGACGCTGTTTATACTGGACGACTGCAGCGCTAATCGCGAGATAACAAAAAAGAGAGACATGCTATCGTACCTGGCCTTCTCCGGCCGGCATGCAAATCACAGCGTCTGGGTGCTAACGCAGAAGTTCAACTCGGTGTTGAAAGACCTCAGGGAGCAGACGCGATGGGTGGCCTTATTTCACTGCAAGGACAGGGATTCGTTCGAGGAGTGTTTGAGAGAGAACGATGTGATGAGTAAATTAGAACGGGAACGGGTGAAGAAACAGCTCGCTGAAACTAAACACACTAAGCTCGTTCTAAAGACCGACCAACCAGTAGCATATATAGTATGCTAAGCAAAGCTAAGCAAAGCTAAGCTAAAGCTAAGCAAAGCTAAGCAAAGCTAAGCAAAGCTATGATATTTGAAGTATTTATCGTGTGCAACTTAACCTTCATTTCTCTGTGTTTTGTCTGCATCGGGTATTATATAGTTAAAACTAAATCTTACTTGTTATATTATAAGATGGAGTGTGAGGAATTGCTTGAACAGTTGGTACCTGGGGGTACGGCAGGCCCCACTGATGACAAGCGAGAGAAACTGGTGGCGTTGGCTGTTGGAGGCAAAGCCAAACATTACTTTGGAGACTACACCCCGGATAAAATTCACAAAATGTCAGCCGAAGAAATCGATAAGCTATACGCTAGATACGAGTCCCGGCTCGGAGCAGAAATGACAAAGACAATAGGATCGGCTATGACCCAGATATACACCGGTATTGTATCACACTTCCTTCCCATTCCACCAGAGCGCCGACTTTACCTGTGGGAGGACCTCGAGAAAGACCCTTTTATCGAACACGCCGTGAGCTCTATCAGCTGCGGGCTGTACCACAAATATGGTATGTTGTTGGCTCCAGTGACGGCGGCGATTATCACGGCAAAACATTGTCAATTTGAGAGAAAGAATAATAATAATAGTATAGATGTCCGAGGTGACGGAAGTGACACAGGAACCAGTGAGGGAAACCCCTCCCGAGGTGAGGGAAGTGACCCCCACAGTAACCAGACAGAAGAATCCTAAGAGAGTAGCTGCCGGTAAAAAACGGTGGTGTAACCAACATAAAGTGACCAACCCAACCCGACTGTTGTTGGCTGTAGGCGTAACTGCTGCCGTGGTTATAACATGGTTATACGTGGGGGTACCCTCCCACAGTGATCCACCACCCAACAGTGAGGTAACCCCCACCCCCACTATTGACCCGCATATCATGTTATAATTTTAATATTTTATATCATATACATAATGTCTGAGGGGAAAACATTCGTCAACGACGCATACCACGCCACAGTGGTAGCCAGTCTAGCAGTAGGGTACGCTCGGTTGACTAAAATGGTGCTTAAACAACCAACTATCAAGCTAGATTTCAACCTGCAGGATATGGGTATGCTCATAATGAACCTTGGTATGGCGATGGCCACAAAAGACATCCTAGTAAAACAAGGAATAATACCTGATAATATAATGAAATAAATATAGGGATGGCCACGATAGCTATGATGGTCGGTGGGGCGTTAGTGAATGCCCTGGCATTTTCCGGGAGTAATTTCCTCTTCTCGAAACTACGAGATGATCACGCGGCTGAAATACAGGAAGAAAGGAAGCGACACGATCTCGCTACTGAGAAATTACAAAGAGCACAGGACGAGTACGTTAAAAAACGCCTCCAGAGGATCGATTTTATTAACGAACAGCTCAAGCGTGAAAACCATGCCATTAAAACATTCTACGATGTCGATGAAGCAATGAAAGAATACTACCTACTAACTGGTAAACAATTGGAACCGCTCAATAAACCCACACTCGCTCAGTACTACACACCATCCAAGGGACAAATGAATCGTGAACTGGGCTTCATAGTGTTGGGTATAGCAGCTACTGCGTTGGTTGCGAAGCAATTAAACTAAAATACCTTTATAAGTAAACATGAGACCCGCTCCATACCGATGCGAATACATACTTATGGGGAAGACCGAGGCCTGTGGTAGGAAATGCAGGAATCAGGGGTTCTGTTGTTTCCATATGGGAAGTCCTAACTACACGTGTTCTGTGTGTGGTATCGGGGTTAAAGGACACTACTGTCTATGTAAAGCTCACGGAGCGAACGTAGTCAGACATCAACTCATCTACGAGAATAAAAAAGGCTACATAAAAGAACGTAGGCGACTGCTCAAGATAGCCACTTAAGAGTTACCTCCCCTTACTGTGAACCAATTAGACATTAGTTCTCTTAGGTGTAAACACGATGTCTACTGTAAGCGAGCTCAAGCGGGTCGCAAAACAGAGAGGTGTTATCGGGTATTCTCGAATGCGGAAGCCAGCATTGTTGAGATTACTAGGTTTAGAAGCCCCTCCTACGGTAAAACAATTAAAAGCTCAAGCAAAACAGCTTGGACACACGGGTTATTCAAACCTGGGGAGAGCCGGGTTAACCGCATTGTTATCACATGCCCCCGTAGCACGTCCCACTGTAAAACAACTGAAAGCCGAGGCACACGATTTGGGTTTAGGCGGGTATTCCCGTATGAGAAAACCACAGCTTGTAGAATTATTACGACAGAATAGAGCTATTGACCTACAGTTCGTGCGCACTAAGCACGCCGTAGGCAACTATTTGGGAAGTTGGCGCATGCACGTTGATAGAAACATAGACATTACAGATATCAAGCCTCTGATAGCTGATAAGGTCAACCAGGAACTAAATAATCTAGGAAGTATCAAGTTTCAGATCACAGTGAAAATGTCCCTCGATAAGCAGGTTGGGAGTACCACTGAGTATGTTCAGCCTTACTTCCGAGGTCAACAAGAGGTCGTCACACATGCAGAGACCATTGACGCATCAATCGATACAAGTTTTCAGCAGATACGAGAATACCTAGAACGCTACACACACTTGGGGTCCGGGTGGGTTGTAGATAAAATCGATAATGTCTATCTAGACATAGCCAAATACGTGCCGTTCAGAGGTGGGTCATACCTAGCCTTGCCTCCCTACTATAGGAACAAACATGCCATAGTAAACGTTAAGAATAGAGGAAACGATTGCCTGAGGTTAGCTATCAGGTCAGCCTTATTTCCAGCTGACACTAATCCGAACAGGCCTTCTAATTATCCTCAGGATGATGGGCTTAATTGGGATGGTATAGATGAACCCACCCCCATATCCCAGATCACTAAAGTAGAAAAACAAAATAATCTGGCTATAAATGTCTTTGGGCACGAAGGTAACACAACAATAGTACACAGGGTCAGCCCGGTGAAGGATCGCCAAGTTATCAATATATTCATGATCCAGCGAGGTGACAAGTATCACTACACATGGATAAAACACTTTAGCAGGCTGTTGTATGACCAATCGGCACACAGAGAAAAGACCCACTTCTGTGAACGATGCCTACATGGCTTCACCCGAGCTGATTTATTAGAATCCCACCGGGATGATTGCCAAGGTGTGGGGCAGACGGCCATACGAGTCGACATGCCTAAGGAAGGTGAAAATATCCTAAAATTCAGTAACCACAAGAACCAAATGTCTGTACCTTATATTATATACGCCGACTTCGAAGCCTTAGTTGTGGGTGGGGATTCCCCCACACCCCCTAGTGGGGGTAGCTTCACCCACAAGACACAAGAGCATAAAGCCTGTTCGTTTGGATACATTGTCGTCCGTTGTGACGGGGAAACGAAAGCTCCGGTAGTGTATAGGGGCCCTGACGCGGCTGAAAGGTTTCTAAAGTGTTTGCAGGAGGAAGAAAAAATTATTAGGAATGCATTGTATAGAATCGCTCCCATGCGTATGACCCGAGCCGACAGGCTAGCTCACTCTAGTAGCACTAACTGTCACGTGTGCGACTCACCACTTAACGGTGATTCGGTGAGAGATCACTGTCACATAACTGGTAAGTATAGAGGCGCCGCTCACAACGCGTGCAACCTCAAGCTTAAAATCAACCCTAAGACAATAAACATCCCCGTTGTCTTTCACAACTTGAGAGGGTACGACTCACACTTGATCATGCAGGCCATCGCGAAAATTGATGGTAATATAACGTGCATCCCCAACAACATGGAGAGATACATCTCCTTCAGCTTAAACGGACTTAGGTTCATTGACTCGTTTCAGTTCCTCCTGTCGTCACTCGACAGTCTGGTCAAGGCCAACAATACCTTCCCTATCACCGATCGATACACAGACGCCGAGACTAGACCCCTGCTTATGAGGAAGGGTGTGTACCCTTATGAGTACATGGATAGTTGGGCCAAGTTCACCGAGACCAGACTACCCCCTATTGACTGCTTTTATAGCAAGCTGAATGAGGCGTCCGTCTCACGAGATGATTACTCGCACGCGACTAACGTATGGAATAAACTGGGTTGTAAGAACCTGGGTGATTATCACGACCTGTACTTGAGGACAGATGTACTGCTGTTAGCCGACGTGTTTGAAACGTTTCGGCAGACATGTTTAAAGCAGTATAAACTCGACCCCGCATGGTATTACACCAGCCCAGGTCTGTCGTGGGACGCCTTGCTTAAAAAGACCGGAGTTAATTTGGAATTGCTCACAGATTACGACATGCACCTATTCATTGAGAAAGGCTTGCGAGGTGGGATTTCCATGGCATCCAAACGATACGCGAAAGCAAATAATCAATACGTGAAAGGTTACGATCCTAACAAACCAACCAATCACATTCTCTACCTCGACGCAAACAACCTGTACGGCTGGGCCATGAGTCAGTATCTACCTACAGGGGGATTCGAATGGGTACCCCACGTTGATGTTATGGAGGTTGCACCAGATTCGAACAAAGGGTATATCCTCGAGGTTGACTTAGAGTATCCCAAGGAATTACACACATCACACAACAGCTACCCCCTGGCCCCCGAACGTATGAGGGTTAACCCAGACTGGATGTCTGAGTACCAACATAACTTGTCAGGTGGGCGTGTGACAGACGTTGAAAAACTCGTGCCTAACTTAATGAATAAGACCAAGTACATCGTTCACTATCGCAACCTACAGCTGTACCTGTCGTTGGGTATGAGGCTGACCAAAATACACAGGGTGCTCATGTTCGACCAGAGCCCATGGATGGAACCCTACATCAGAATGAACACAGACCTACGAAAAAAAGCCACCAGTGATTTTGAGAAAAATCTCTACAAGCTCATGAATAACTCGGTGTTTGGTAAGACTATGGAGAACCTGAGGAAACGCGTGACCGTGAAGCTGGTTAGATCTAGTGAGGAAGACAAGCTCAGGAAATTGATAGCCAGTCCGGCATTCAACCGTAGTAAGATATTCACAGACAACCTGGTTGCCCTACACATGAAGAAAAACCACATAAAATTCAACCGGCCTGTTTACGTGGGGATGAGCATCCTCGATTTATCCAAACACCTGATGTACGACTTTTACTACAACGAGCTCAAGAAACAGTACGGCGACAGGTGTGAAGTACTGTACACTGACACGGATTCCCTGCTGATGGAGATTCGAACCGAGGACGTGTACGAGGACATGAAAAAACACCTCGATTTATACGACACCAGCGACTACCCTAAGACCCATACCCTACACAGTACGGTAAATAAAAAGGTCCTAGGTAAGATGAAGGACGAGTGTGCTGGCACGCCCATAGCCGAGTACATAGGTTTGAGACCTAAGATGTACTCCATACTGAAAGCCGACAATAGTGAGATCCGGAAGGCTAAGGGGGTTAAGAAGTATGTGGTGAAACAACACATCAAACACGCCAGATTCAAGGAAGCCCTGTTCAAGACCCGTACCTTTAGACATAAAATGAACACACTTAGAAGTGATGGGCATAAGATATACGGACTGACTATAAACAAGACGTCCCTATCGCCTATGGACATGAAACGTTGGATAGCTATTGATGGAATAAACACATACGCGTATGGACATGAAAAAATTTGAGGCTATTTACTACAGCCCGCGTGGGTACTGGAAAGGAGCTAACGCAGTAGATAAGCTAGCTAAAATAGCGCGAGTACCCCCGGAGGAAGCCAAAGCGTGGCTTGAAAAACAAGCCCTGTGGCAGATCTATTTGCCGGCACCACGCTACGTGCCTAGAAGGAGGTTCGGTATTAACATACCTAATAGCATTCACCAGGCAGACCTACTGTTCCTACCCCACGATAAGAGGTACAAGTATGCCTTAACCGTAGTGGATGTAGCCAGTCGTTACAAGGAAGCCGAACCCTTGACCACGAAAGATTCGGCCCAGGTAGCCAGAGGATTTGAACGCATATACAAACGCAGCCCACTGACGTGGCCAACAGAGCTGCAAGTTGACCCCGGACGGGAGTTCATGGGTGCCGTGTCACAACTGCTAACCAAACACGATACAAAGGTCAGGCGTGGCACGGCCGGAGTCCATCGCAGCCAAGCCATAGTTGAGAGATTTAATAGGACTTTGGCTGAGCGCTTGTTCGGCTATCAGTATGCTAGGGAGATGACCACCCCTGGAAAACGATCGACTGAATGGGTCACGAGGTTACCCAAGGTGGTGTCGGCAATCAACCATGAAGTCACCCGTCTCACCGGTAAGAAACCGGCAGACGCTATCAAACTAAAATCAATAGTTGCAGAGTCGGCCGCTCCATTGCGTGGGAAGGAGAAACAGATACCAGATAGGGCCCTAGTGAGGTATCTATACCAGCCGGGGGAACACGAGGGCGATAGCCGTAAGCGGGCCACCGATCCTATATGGTCAGTCAAAACTTACAACATAGATAAAGTGGATATGAAAGCCGACGAACCTAACTTGTACTACTTGAGGGATGGGCCGGGTAGGGGTTTTGTAAGAGAAGAATTATTGATCGTACCGTACGGCACAGTGTTACCTCCTACCAAGGCACAGTAATTACCGCCAACTTTTTTGTAGTAGGGGTAATAGTAGCAAGAGCTAAGGCCCCAACCAAAGCCTTATTTAGTAAATAAGGCTTTGTAGAGACATTTCTTGAAAGTGTTTTAAAACCCCCATTCCCTATACTACTATTAACAAATGTCATTATGACCTGACCCTGCTTGTTGTTAGGCTTTCATTCCATGTCCATATGATATCCTGTCCTGTAACTGGAGTGCTTGCTTGCTTGCTTGCTTGCTCGCTCACTCACTCACTACTGTATTTTCATGCTGCAGCATGAGACATAGGAACCTGCCATTTGACTGGTGAAAGCTATCTGTACATCTACAGATTCGATGATAAAATAAGAGTCAAAAGAGTCAATCACTTGGGAAGGTTCCTTAGCAGCGCACTGATTTAGGGCAAAGTTGTAATCACTGAAAGTCGGTTATTTAGCTCATGTGTGTCAGAAATATAACAACAAAAATTGTTACATTTTGTATATTTCTTGGAAATGATTATATGCCTGAAAGAACTGAAGATTTTTGTGACTTTTTTCAGGATTTTCTCAGAATGACAACACCTTTACATTTACTTGGGACAAGGTAGAGAACTGCAGCTTCTCCCTGTGTGTGTCAGAAGGTGACTACCCAGGTACTACCCTCACATGCACTTAGTAGCAGCATGTTCGCTCTGTGTTTAGCCCACGCCTGTTTTTCTGTTTAACTGATTTTTTTTTGTCCCAAATGCAGATCTATAGGTCAAAGAAAAAGAGAGAAATTCAAACTTGAAACCTCAAGTTTTCTTCTTTGATTTACCCAAAATTGTAGTATTTTTATATTTATGTTGATGGGGACTGTAAATGTGATTTTTCAGTTATTTCTGGTTGACAGAATTTAAGAACACTGAGTGTTTTGTTTTTCACATTCTGCTTTTTTTGAGTTGTTGAATTTCCAAACCAATCTTTGAAAAACGTCTGGCATAAGCTGAAATTATTTTATATGTCATCATGGGTATATTAAAGTCAGTGGGGTTACCTGGTGTTGAACATGTTTAAAGTGTATCAAGAGCCAAATGAGCTGTTTGAAGATTTTTCCTGTCATTATGTTATATGCGAAAACAAGCTTGTCAAACTAAGGGTCTAATGTGTGCTACCAAATTTTAGTGATTCTGATGTGATTTATTTGGAATATTCCTGAAAGCAGTTAATGCCATACTTTTACATGTTCATGCTGTATGTATTGTATTTTGCTGCCTGTAACACAAAGTTTTGCCACCCAAATGGAAGTAATAAAGGAGTTATATGATATTTGGGGTCAAGGATCTCATATCTGTTGTTCCTGATTCAGGAGATAAGATTTAACATTGATCATTCTTTCTGATTGGATGTCTTTATGAACAAAACTGTCTTTGGAATTGTGCTACAGGTACTGAAAACAACTCTGATGGTTTTTGATTTTACAAAATTGTTATTCAACATTGTTGTTGGTATTCAAATGGTTTGGTCCAAAAACCCAAACAATTGCACAAATTCAATTAATGAGACTGTGAGGTGTACATACATCTAGGAATTGACCATGTATGATGTTTGTGTTTTCAGAGAACACTTTACTGACCCAAGTTATTGCAGGGGAAGAATCAACTAGTCTGCATAACAAGCCTATCCAGTGTATTTTAGTGAAACTCAGGGATGGTGAGTAAATAATGCTGTGATGAAGTCATAAATATTTCTTTGTAAATGTTAGATATGCATGTCAGTGTAACTTTTCATGTTTTCCCAGAACTTATACTTCACATTGTCTAAGGGAAACACTTGTTTCAGTAGGTGTAATAGTGGTCCAGGGGAGTAATGTGGCTAAGTAGGTGTATTGGTGGTCTATGGTAGCAGTGTGCCTCAGTAGGTGTATTGGTGGTCTATGGTAGTAGTGTGTCTCAGTAGGTATATTGGTGGTCTATGGTAGTAGTGTGCCTCAATAGGTGTATTGGTGGTCTGTGGTAGTAGTCTGTCTCAGTAGGTGTACTGGTGGTCAAGGAGAGTAATGTGTCTCAGGTGTATTTGTGGTCCAGGAGAGTGATGTGTCTCAGTAGATGTATTGGTGGTCCATGGGAGTGATGTGTCTCAGTAGGTGTATTGATGGTCTGTGGTAGTAGTGTGTCTCAGTAGGTGTATTGGTGGTCCAGGAGTGTAATGTGTCTCAGGTATAGTGGTGGTCTTGGGTAGTAGTGTGTCTCATTAGGTGTATTTGTGGTCCAGGAGAGTAGTGTGTCTGAGTAGGTGTATTTATGGTCCAGGAGAGTAATGTGTCTCAGTAGGTGTGTTGGTGGTCTGTGGTAGTAGTGTGTCTGAGTAGGTGTATTTGTGGTCCAGGAGAGTGATGTGTCTCAGTAGATGTATTGGTGGTCTGTGGTAGTAGTGTGTCTCAGTAGGTGTACTGGTGGTCCAGGAGAGTAATGTGTCTCAGTAGGTGTATTGATGGTCTGTGGTAGTAGTGTGTCTCAGTAGGTGTATTGGTGGTCCAGGAGTGTAATGTGTCTCAGGTATAGTGGTGGTCTGTGGTAGTAGTGTGTCTCATTAGGTGTATTTGTGGTCCAGGAGAGTAGTGTGTCTGAGTAGGTGTATTTATGGTCCAGGAGAGTAATGTGTCTCAGTAGGTGTATCGGCGGTCTATGGTAGTAATGTGTCCTAGTAGGTGTATTGGTGGTCCAGGAGAGTAATGTGTCTCAGTAGGTGTATTGGTGGTTCAGGAGAGTAATGTGTCTCAGTAGGTGTATTGATGGTCTATGGTAGTAGTGTGTCTCAGAAGGTGCATTTGTGGTCCATGGGAGTGATGTGTCTCAGTAGGTATATTTGTGGTCCAGAGGAGTGATGTGTCTCAGTAGGTATATTTGTGGTCCAGGGGAGTGATGTGTCTCAGTAGGTATATTTGTGGTGCAGGGGAGTGATGTGACTCAACAGGTGTATTTATGGTCCAGGGCCTGCTTGCACAGAGAAATCGAAGTTACAATCAGTCCTCAGCCCCTATAATCAACTTTACAATCCCCATACAGTTGCCCTAATCCACTTGCACAAAGACAAACCTAGGACAGCATGGATTTAAGATCAAGATCTTAACTAAGATCGAACTCTTCAACATCGGAGGTAGAAATTTGTTGAACTTGACTCCTGTCTACAGTTGTCTGCAAGAGGGCATAGCATGCAGCAGAAATTAAATGTGGAACTGGTTACTGCACACAACTGACATTCCTTCCTTAAACACACCTTGCAGATTTTTCATGGAAAAAGACAAAACAAAAAAAACAAAAAACACAAATCTTTGAAGGAAATGAGATAACGTGGAAGAAGGAATTGATAGCGTGGAAAAGGGAAATGATATAATAATCACTCGTACCTCATGGGTTATTCTCTAATTTTTCTACATTCTAATTTGATTTATGAACTAAGCTTGTGATACTGCAATCACAGAAATATCATGTTTTATGAAAATATTGAAATACAAACAAATACATTAACAAATTTGGGTCTTGAGTTATTGACCTAATGATCATAAAAATTAAAAGATAACAAATAAATAAAATGTCTTTATGATAAGTGTCCAGCCCGTCTTGATCAGTCGAGACTGATGACGACACTGGTACTGGTTGCTCTGGCGTTCTTTTCCTACCTGTAGCGTTATTGACCATGTGATAAAGTATGTGGCACATAAAATAATTTGGGTGTTGGCCTGAGAAACTGGTTGTTATTGTGCATCCACATGAAGCTAAGATTGGTCCCTCCCATTTCAGGATTCTAGGTAGAGGTTCTTCATGCATTATGTTATTCAATGTGCTAAACGCATGCAATCACACTTAGAACATGTTCAGTTAGGCCTTTCAGAATTTCTTGAATGGCACAAACAGCCGTTATCTGTAATTGCTGCAAAAATGTAATGTATTAACTGTTAACGATCTTAATTGATTAGTGTGATTGGTGTAGACAACCTGGGCCATGATTTGAAGTAGCTCAAATACACTTATGAAATATGTCCCTGATGTTGTTATGTTCAAAACATTTCCTAAATTCATAAGTAAAACAGTGCATATGGAAATGGTATATATTGTCTTTAAAGGTAGTTTAAAATTTTCATGTAATGTTTTTAAGCTTGATTGATATTGTACACTTTAAAAGGTGTACAACAAGTAAGTAAACTGCACAAAATAAGTTAGGGATATTGGTATTTTTATGATTGATATTTTACCAGAGTGTTAATGAGTACATATATTATTATTCATAATTTAAAATTTTACATGTCTCCCTAACTATATTTGTCCAGTATGTTTTATCATTTTGCAGATAAATGTCTATAGTTATTCCCAGATACAGATTTCCAACTCTTGCTGTTCTACTTGATTCAAACTGTTAAAACAATATGTTAAAACAAGAAAAAGAAGAATTTTCATGTGACCATTGTAACCTCTAAATAGCTGTACTGGTTAGAGGCATTCCGGTAAAGGAGCTTTGAAATATCTCATCGGTCCCGCTATTGTTAAGAGCTCCATTCTTGATAAATAGTCCAGTAAACATCAACATCAAATACCATGTTCATTTATTCTTTCATAATTTGATCATGATGGTCACACTGAAAATTAGGACCAGATACTTTCATAAAGTGACTGGCCCCATGGCAAGTGGCTTTTAAAACAAATATGGAACTCCTAATTCTTCTCTGGAACATCTCAGCATTTCTGGCAGCCAAACTGAAAATCCGTTTTTTGACAAAAATGCATTTATTTCTTCATGTATCATTGTGAAGTATGAAATATATGTACTTATGCTGTATGGTAATTGAATAACTTACTTTCTTTCAAGTTATTTACAAAACGTTACTGCTATAGTACCAGCATCCAAAGGAAACTAAGCTAAGAATGATCGTTTTAATGATTGTCTTCATACACAATTGCAGACTTAGTCCGACGGTTCAAGTTTACTATGGATGACATCAAGAAGGCCAAGCTGGAGGGCGCCTCCTACAACAGACTGGAGAGTGTTGAATCAACGGGAAGTTCGGTATACGCCGACTGTATGTCTGGGGGTTCGGAAGAGGAGGACGACATGGAAGGGTATTACAATGACTATTACCAGCAGCAGCAGCAGGAGGAGGTAGGCACGTTCAGAAATCATGGGCCAGATATGCAAAACGTTTGTTGTTTACGCCATTCGTGACCCGTGTGGATTCAGGGTAGAGTAGGTCTTTAGCAACCTATGCTTTCCACAAAAGGTGCTTTTTGTAAGAGGCAAGTAAAGGGATTGGGCAGTGAGGCTCGATGACTTGATTAACAGGTGATTGTATTCCAATTGTGCAGATCAGTGCTTATGCTGGTGATCACTGGACTGTCTGGTCCAGGCTCGATTATTTTCAGATCCCCATGGCTGGAATATTGCTGTGTGTGGCATGAAACTTAACTCACTTACTAACTATGCCATTTGTAAGCTTATGATTAAGTTTTGAGGTATGATTGGTCTGAATGTTACAATGTATGTTTGTGTATCGGAAACCAGATTTATGTTTAGAATTTGCTGCTTCTATAATGAAGCAAATCCTTTGATGTATATGCAGACAAATTGTCAAAGGAATGAATTATGTAATTTCAGCTGCCTAGTCCGCTTAGCCTTAGGCTGAGCAGGCTAGGTGGCTGATGCATGTTATCCAGCCTCATGTAAGAATGTCGATTTTTGATTGGTTCATGTGTGTCTCTGATAAAATACCATGTACACCAGTCATGATCCACGAGCAGGGTGTACAAAAGTCATTTGATGCGCATTGTTTTCTTTTGATTTAGTAAGAACATTCCGCTAGGTAAAAGTGTTATCACATCAAGTCTCTGGAAATACATGGTTTTATCAGTTGCTTGTAAGGTAGCATTCCTTGCAAGCTTACTCGGGACTGATAAAAATCCATATTTCCCTTGACATGATGTGATAACTCATACTATTTGTTGATTCAAATAACACATCAGGTCAGTTCTACATGAACTTGATTCTTTCTTTCCCTTCATTTGTCAATCTAATAACCAACTGGAATGAATTGACAGCGTTTGATGGAATAAATTAGCAAGGATGTACAGCACTGATTGGGCTGAGCTATGTAGCATTAAATTAGAAAATAGCTGAATTTTAGTAAGAATTGAAATCCTGCAGAATTTAAAACAGAAAAACAATGACAAGGTGCCTTTCTTCGACAAATCATGTTCAAGCTTAGTTTGGAAAGATGAATGGGATCATGTCTTTGTATGTTTTAGGTAAAATGTCATGTTCTTGTTACAGATGGAGAATGAAAACTCAGAAAAGATGAATGACTTGCTGGTAAAAGATATGGAACATGTAAAATTGCTGTACGGAGAGAAGTCATTATCATATAGGTGAGTTATACTGCTTTAATGAGAGAAATCATGAGAGTTGTATAGTTGCTGTGAGAGAGATCATGATCATATACATGAGAGTTATGCAGTGCTGGGAGAGAGATCATGATCATATTCATGAGAGTTTTACAGCTGCTGGGAGAGAGATCATGATCATATACAAGAGAGTTATGCAGTGCTATGAGAGAGATCATGATCATATTCATGAGAGTTATGCAGTGCTATGAGAGAGATCATGATCATATTCATGAGAGGTTTACAGTTGCTGTGAGAGAGGTCATGATCATATACGTTAGAGTTATACAGCATCTGGGGGAGAAGTCATGATCATATATATGAGAGTTTTACAGCTGCTGTGAGAGAGGTCATGATGATATACATGAGAGTTATACAGCTGCTGGGAGAGAGATCATGATGATATACATGAGAGTTTTACAGCTGCAGGGAGAGAGATCATGATGATATACATGAGAGTTTTACAGCTGCTGGGAGAGAGATCATGATCATATACATGAGAGTTTTACAGCTGCTGGGAAAGAGGTCATGATCATATACGTTAGAGTTTTTCAGTTGCTGGGAGAGAGATCATGATCATGTAAATGAGAATTGTACACTTACTGGGAGAGAGATCATGATCATACACATGAGAGTTTTACAGCTGCTGGGAAAGAGATGATGATGATATACATGAGAGTTATACAGGTGCTGGGAGAGAGATCATGATGATATACGTGAGAGTTTTACAGCTGCTGGGAAAGAGATGATGATGATATACATGAGAGTTTTACAGCTGCTGGGAGAGAGATGATGATGATATACATGAGAGTTATACAGGTGCTGGGAGAGAGATCATGATGACATACGTGAGAGTTTTTCAGCTTCTGGGAGAGAGATCATGATCATACACATGAGAGTTTTACAGCTGCTGGGAGAGAGATGATGATGATATACATGAGAGTTTTACAGCTGCTGTGAGAGAGATCATGATGATATACGTGAGAGTTTTACAGCTGCAGGGAGAGAGATCATGATGATATACATGAGAGTTTTACAGCTGCTGGGAGAGAGATCATGATCATATACATGAGAGTTTTACAGCTGCTGGGAAAGAGGTCATGATCATATACGTTAGAGTTTTTCAGTTGCTGGGAGAGAGATCATGATCATGTAAATGAGAATTGTACACTTACTGGGAGAGAGATCATGATCATACACATGAGAGTTTTACAGCTGCTGGGAAAGAGATGATGATGATATACATGAGAGTTATACAGGTGCTGGGAGAGAGATCATGATGATATACGTGAGAGTTTTACAGCTGCTGGGAAAGAGATGATGATGATATACATGAGAGTTTTACAGCTGCTGGGAGAGAGATGATGATGATATACATGAGAGTTATACAGGTGCTGGGAGAGAGATCATGATGACATACGTGAGAGTTTTTCAGCTTCTGGGAGAGAGATCATGATCATACACATGAGAGTTTTACAGCTGCTGGGAGAGAGATGATGATGATATACATGAGAGTTATACAGGTGCTGGGAGAGAGATCATGATGACATACGTGAGAGTTTTACAGCTGCTGGGAAAGAGGTCATGATCATATACGTTAGAGTTTTACAGTTGCTGTGAGAGTGATCATGATCATATACATGAGAGTTATACAGATTCTGGGAGAGAGATCATGATGCTATACAACTGCTGTGAGAGAGGTCATGATTATGTACACGAGTTACAGTGCATGGAGAGAATGACTGATCTGTAATGCCTTGACAAGATATCATTGATTTAGATAAATGCTGTAGATCAGGTGTATTTGTGAACTTGAGTTTCCTTTAGAAAAATGTTATCTCTCACCCATGAACAGCATATAAAATTGGAATGTAAAACCTCCTTTGTAGGAACTGTAAACTCAGTGATATTGAATTTTGAATTGTTTCAGGTTATTAGGAAGCATCTATGAAGTTGATGTTGAACTAAGCATTCCACTGTCCTTTCTAAATGTAAGTGCTGGTATATTTATGTGAAGTCATGATAAGTGCTGTTCTCTTTATCATATTCTGTTGATTTTCTGTTATTGCAAAGAAATTCTTCAGTTGTCGTTTCTTGTATTTCAGTTTTAATCTGGTTTGTTAAGTCCAGTCTCTATCGTTCACCACTGCCATTTACCTCCATCATCATAATTTATCTCAACAATGGTCATATTATTTATTTCCTTATTATGTATTTTCAAAATAGCTTTGAAAATTGAATTGAAACATAAAATGTTAACAAAGGTTTCTGCTTCTTGTTAATGGCTAACTTTCAATCCTGAAATGTTTTAATACTTTTTGATAGATTGTGTATTGTCATCCTCATGATTGGAAAAGTCAGTTATATCTTACTTCACAACTGAGACTTTGATATTTGTTAAACATTTCCAGGAAGAAGTAGCTGAAGCTTGGAAGCTCAATAGGAAGGAACCTCTTATTGTCCGTATTCACTTGTCGTCTCTCCATTATCTCGATGTTAAAGGTAGGTTAACTCATTAGTAGACTCCCCTAGACTGTATTCACCTGTCGTCTCTCCATTATCTCGATGTTAAAGGTAGGTTAACTCATTAATTGGTGTCCCCTCATCGACTGTATTCACCTGTCGTCTCTCCATTATCTCGATGTTAAAGGTAGGTTAACTCATTAGTAGACTCCCCTAGACTGTATTCACCTGTCATCTCTCCATTGTCTTGACATTAAAGGTAAGTTAACTCATTAACTGTTGACCACTCATCATCTGTATTCACCTGTTGTCTCTCCATTATCTCGATGTTAAAGGTAAGTTAACTCATTAGTAGACTCCCCTAGACTGTATTCACCTGTCATCTCTCCATTGTCTTGACATTAAAGGTAAGTTAACTCATTAACTGTTGACCACTCATCATCTGTATTCACCTGTTGTCTCTCCATTATCTCGATGTTAAAGGTAGGTTAACTCATTAGTAGACTCCCCTTGACTGCATTCACCTGTCATCTCTCCATTGTCTTGACATTAAAGGTAAGCTAACTCATCAGTTGGTGACCACTCATCGTCTGCATTCACCTGCCATTTCTAAATTTTCTCGATGTTAACAGTAGGTTAACTCATTAGGTGGTGACTTTTCATCATCTGTATTCACCTTTTCGCTTTCAATTTTCCTGTTGTTTTGCTTACTATAGGTGTTATAGTTGGGATGGTTTTCATTGGATTGTCTGGTCCAGACTCTGTTGTTTACAGATGGAGCCATGGCTGGAATATTGCTGAGTGCTGCATTAAACAGCAAACAAAACAAAATTCACCAAAATACTTACATTCCTCGTGGCATTCCTCTCTCATCAAGCTGACACACCAAGATAACCCTGAAATATTGTTCAACGTGCGGATAAACAAAAACTCACTGTCTGTTGTTGGTTGTCATAATGCATATAATACTTACAGAGAGTGGTGCAAACTTTATTTTTTCTATCATAACTACTGTGATATGAGATATTGGGAAGATGGCTTGTTTACATATTGTAGTGTGTAGGGGCATTTTCTCTTGGTCCCACTTCTAGTTTCTAACTGTTGAGACAAATTGCCTGCCTCATTGTAGCCCACTCATTATCTTGTTAATGGACCATCAGCTAAACTGTGGTGCCATTTTTTAATTATTTTGTTTTAATGAAATCTACTTTTAATGTCTTTCACAGATCCGCCTAAAGTTGAAGTATTCCAGCCTTCGAAGAAGGATAAGTTTGGTGTTGGTAGTCAGTTGAGGAAGTAAGTTTTGAGAGATTGATCCTGTTAGCTTCACAATGTGTATGATTATTGAAGAAGAAGAATTTCGATATGTTATTGATTAGGGACAGTGCTTAGTTAGTGTACTGTTCACAAGTCAGGGTTGCCAATCTCTAGTCCATTAATTGTTACTTATCATCTGTTCTCTGTCTATTGTCCTGTTGTGCAGGTTGATTTAGCTGTTATTTGCTGTGAAGGATTCCATTGGATTGTCTGATCCAGACCAAGCCGTATGGCTGGAATATTGCTGAGTAAACTTAAAGAATTAGACTCCTTGACTTGACTGTCAGGGCCTTTTATTTTGTTATGAGTTAATTTACTACAAGGCCGAAAATTCAATAGGAGAGTTTGAAATGTTCTTTAAAAGTCTTCCAGATTAGCACTGCTGCAAATTAAAGAAAAAACAAACCCATGACAAGAGAAGGATTGCAAAGTGATACTGAGAAACAGTTGACAAGATATTTAATAGAATAGATTCACATGTATTTCCCCATTTCATATAAGCACCATTGATAACATCTTGAATTTTATCTAACTGTAAAACAAAGACACCAATTCTTCATTGTCAATTTGTTATATATTTTGCCTTATTACCGACCTTCTCAGTCAGTCGGTCTTGTAAATCAACTAATATTATTTAACAGCCCTGCCTATATTTACACAAGGGATGCTTATGCTATCAACCACTTTCTTGTCTGTTAAGTGCTTGATTTTAATGTTACTTAGCATGATAGGGCTGCAAAAATGCTGAATGCTGACATTCATTTTCTGTTTATAGAATATTGGAGGTATTCCTATCAGACCAATGGAAGATTCTTAGCAATGCCTCCCTGAAAACGGCAACAGCCCCAAAGTCATTCAGCGTTCCATCAGCTTTATCGTCCATGACATTACCATCAGAATCACGGTAGTTTAATCAAATTCTCGTGTAGCAAGTATACAATGTACAGTGTCTTTTCCAGTTAAAGTGAAATAGTAATGTAAATACGAAAAGCTATACAAGAGTTTGTAACTTTAACATGTGTGGTGAATGGTTAAGGTCCTTACTGATCAAAGATCATGTATAACTGATGATTAGTGAATCCTGGTGTGACAAACTGTAGTGTTTTCTACTTCTTAGAATGAGTATTTAGAAAGTGTTAGATGTGAAGAAAATTGGAACAAAAAGGCATTGTTCTCATAGTCTTGGCCAAAGACCAGTGAGATATTCTCCATGTGTGTGTAATGTATGAAGCATGTGTTGGTTTCCTTAACTGTGAGTGTGATATTGCTGGAATTTTCCTCAGTATAACGTAAAACAATTCAACCTCATTTGAAGATTGGATGAAACCATTTGCTGTGTCTGAGATCATCATGCTCCAGCCTGTATTTTATCTTTAATAAACTGTTTCTTTTTAATGTTTCAGAGATGACAAGGACTCGGACCCCTTCAAGGTGGAGGACAATGCTGTAGCTCAAGTGGTAGAGATGGGTTTCTCCCCTGAAGTTGCCAGGAATGCCTTGATCATCACACGAGGCAATGTACAAGAGGCCCTCAACTTAGTACTTACTAACCCAGAGAGGTTAGTTGTTATTTTCATCTGCTTCTTTAACTCGTTAATATCATCAGTTCCACAGCATTATTCACATCAAAGACTTGTCATTGTCTCATCAGTCTTGTTTATATCAAATCAGTAACTTACAAGTATCACATCAATAACTTGTCAGTATCACAGTAATTACTTGTCAGTGTGAGGTCAGTCCTGTGAAAAATACTGTCTCTTCAGTGTCACATCAGTCTTGTCAATATCACATCAATAACTTGTCAGTATCATATTGATTACTTTTCAGTGTCATGTCAGTCTTGTCAATATCACATCAATAACTTGTCCATATCACACCATCTTACAAATATCATGTTTATAAATTGTCAGTATCACTGAATCCTGTGAAATTTGGTTTGAAACATAACTTACTGACTAATAGGATGACAGACACAAATGCAGAAAATTGTTTCTTACATACTATGTAGTTGTGTCAATTTGGCACCGAATCAGGACATATTTTGTCTATTCAGATGTTCACAATGGTCTAAACAGGTTCTTATCAACACGCGTGTAAGAGATCGTGTAATCATGATAACAGTTAGGTTTTTTATCCATAAGTTCACCAGATTTTATTCAAAATTTTGTTGGTTAACCTGTCTTGTTTATTTTGCACAGTTGTACAGATTTTGATATCTTGTCTCAAAATCTGGAGAAGAAGGTGAACAATCCTCATATATCTAAAGCACATCCGAACCGACAGTATTCTCACCCACCCGTGCCTTGTAATATGAAGAAACATGCGAAACGGAAATCAGGTTACAGTCGACAGAGGAGTATTGCGGCATCATCAACATCACCAAATCTGTGTATGCCGCCCATGGAGGATCTGTCTCTCCTGCCGTCCTCTACACTAAGTGGGAAAAATGCTAAGCAAGTGCCATCTCTACAAGATGGCTTCCTCGTTCAGGTTGGTTTTGGTTGAAGATTAAGACAGTATCTGCAGCAGTAAATGGCTGGTAATTATAATTCTTATGGGCTTTTGGTCACTTCCACCAACTTGGAAATAATAATTACTTTTTTGGTAATTGTTTGTTGTTTAATGCTGCACTCCACAATATCAAAGCTATATGGTGAGAAACCAATGTGTGATACCTGGTATCAAACACATGTAAGATTAGATTTCCGGTCTGTGACTAGCTTGGTTGGTTCGTTGGGTTGTTGTTTATTGACCATCTATAAATAATTGAGTCTGGACCAGATAGTCAACAGCATGAACATTGATCTACTCAATGCGATGTCCATTCATGCACAGGAGCGAGTCTGACCACCCGATCCAGTTAGTCACCTCTTACAGCTATCATGGAGGGCTGAAGATCAATTCTTACCAGATCTTCACACATGTGTACTTGTTTATGAATTATTTGTGAATCAGCACCAGATGCGATGATATTTTTGTTGTAGGTATTCCGGTATGTGCGACAGAGAATTCCAACCCTCAATGAGTACTGTGTAGTCTGTGATGAACCTCATGTCTTTCAAAATGGAGCCATGCTTAAGGTGACTGCTTTAAATGCTATAGACATTTGTGTCAACTCAAGATGAACCAATGTTGTTATAATTATGAATCTTTCAGTATGAAATAAGAGACACGAAGAATAACAGAACTTGTATGCAGAATTAATAGTAATAGCTATTAGTACTCCTTGTATGATATAGACTGTTTATTACCAGTTTTACTTTACAGCTTCAAGTAGCATACTGTATACATTGCACAAGATTATATACATGTAATACCATCCAGAACATGCACTGGTATAGTGAGAATGGATTTTAAGGGGTATTTTTAGACGTTTTAGGAGCAGTTCTTTCATTGCAATGTTTCTTTTCATGTGACAACACTTCATTGTTACAGGTACAACCAAATGAAATATTTAAGCTAAAGTCTGTAAGTCATAAGTTTCCATGTGACTGAGTGTAAGATGTTTACTTCCAGCCTGCTGTTTGTTCACGGGAACTGTGTGTATTTGCCTTCCAAACACTGGGTGTCATGGTCGATGCTGCTGATGACATAGCAACGGGAGCTGAGGTAAGGGAGATAACTGATGAATCCACCTTGAAATATTCCCTTACAATACCCATATTATAAATGAATGGAGTTGAGGTAAGGGAAGTAGGTGATAATTCCACCTTGAAATATTCTCTGAAAATAACCCTGTTATAAATAAATGGAGTTGAGGTAAGGGAGATACCTGATAATTCCACCTTGAAATATTCCCTTACAATACCCCTATCATAAATGAATGGAGTTGAGGTAAAGGAAGTAACTGATGATTCCACCTTTATATATTCACTTACGATACCCCTATCATAAATAAATGGAGTTGAGGTAAGGGAGGTAACTGATGATTCCACCTTTATATATTCACTTACGATACCCCTATCATAAATAAATGGAGTTGAGGTAAGGGAGGTAACTGATGATTCCACCTTTATATATTCATTTACAATACCCCTATCATAAATGAATGGTGTTGAGGTAAGGGAGGTAACTGATGATTCCACCTTTATATATTCACTTACGATACCCCTATCATAAATAAATGGAGTTGAGGTAAGGGAATTAACTGATGATTCCACCTTTATATATTCACTTACGATACCCCTATCATAAATAAATGGAGTTGAGGTAAGGGAGGTAACTGATGATTCCACCTTTATATATTCATTTACAATACCCCTATCATAAATGAATGGAGTTGAGGTAAAGGAGGTAACTGATGATTCCACCTTTATATATTCACTTACGATACCCCTATCATAAATAAATGGAGTTGAGGTAAGGGAGGTAACTGATGATTCCACCTTTATATATTCACTTACAATACCCCTATCATAAATAAATGGAGTTGAGGTAAGGGAGGTAACTGATGATTCCAGGTTGATATATTCCCTTACAATACCCCAAACTTAAATGAAAGGAGTTAAGGTAAGGGAGTTAACTGATGATTCCACCTTCAAATGTTCCCAAACAATGAGCCTATTATTAATGACTGGAGTTACTTGATGATCATTAGATCCATGTAAAGAGAAGAGAGGAAAATATACCATCTATTAAATCCTTATCCTGGTACTCCTTTTATGAAACAATCTTAACTAAGGTTAACCTTAACTCCCATCCTTTAACATTGGTTACCTTAGTGACTTACGATCACCTTAGTGCTTTGTGAAAGGATGCCCTGCACTATTTAATGTGATAATTATCAGGTATAAGAGATAAGGTTCTCATGTTTGAAGACTTGAAGAAGTATTTGTGCTTTAAGTTGTGTTTCATCCTTTGACTCCGAGTCGAGGAAATACATGTACACTGGGATGCATAGTTGTGGTTAGACACTTGTGTAGCCAAGGCTATATCTGTAACATTATCAACCAGTATGTAGATGATGAGTAGGTGGTGGGACATGCATATAGACCCCCTTGTTTGCAGTATGTTCCTATTTTTTAGAAATTATATTGTTTCTTAGCATGTTAACATATATCTGCTTTGTGTTGTCAGATTGACAGCACTTTCTACTTCATGAACATTTTGTTCTCAAATTGCAAGTCTGAAATATTCAAATGTACTTCTTCATGCAGAAAAATGTTTGAAATTTAGTCAGTGTTCAGGCATCATGCTTCATATTGATTTTAATGCTGTGTGTTGATGATTGCTTTCACGCTGATCATTGAGCAACCATGTAGTTCTCTAATGGAGAGATTTTGCATATTTGGTGCCAGGACTGAGTGACCCAGTATATGTTGCACTCACCATATTCCCATATCACTGCAGAATACATATTACAAAATCTCCCCATACCACCACAAGCAGTGACCATTGCTACTGGCTCATTGATGGCTCAAGGTCATGTCAGATATTTAGCTTGCTTCCTTCGAAATCATATAAGATATTAAATAACTGCCTACCTGATCTGTTTGGGCTGACATGTTGATGTGAATTGTGAGATACAATATTGTCCAACTGTTGTGAAATCTCTACTGAATGCTCACTTGATTTATAGGTAACACATGTCAGTTTACTTTGATTAAATATTACCGTATGATTGATGTTCCCCCCAGCTGAGGTCTCTAGCAGCTAGCCCACAGGGGGCAGAGGTTAGGGTTATATTATCTCTATTTCCACTCAGTGAGGTAGCTGTCAGGTGAGCTGGGTCTCTGTTACTTCCTCCCATACATGCTGGGAAATGTCCAGGGTTGATAGCTTGATTGTGCTTAATCTCTTATTATATGATTCTTTGTGTATGAAAAAAACCACTTCATCTGGTTAAATCCCACTGAGTGTGCCATGTATGTAATTGTTTAAATCAATTGGTATGGATGCACTTTATAATTTGAAATATTAACATCATTTCTTCGTATTACTGCCATGAATGTGGTCACATCTTACAATGTACAGTTCCTGATGCTGTACCCAGGGCAACAAAGGTTGCTGAAAAAATGAATGTTGAAGTGATTGTGGTATTTTTTTCCAGGAATGTGTATATAACCATTTCTATTTTTATTTGTGCAAATGTAATTGTTTTGGTGTAGTTTTGACATGATGTTTCTTTCATCCCAGGTGGTTGTATTGCTGATAGCCATGACAAGAGCAGCCTGTAACTCAGCCAGGAAAGCTACAATCTTTGAGCCATTCCCCACAGTAGTAGACCCAGCCAACCCCCAGGAACTTGTACTGTCACCAAAGGTAGCAATATCAGGCGTTTCTCTTGTCTCCATCACCTGCTGCTACATTACATATTGCTACATTACCCATTGCTACATTACCTGTTGTTACATAACCTATTGCTGCATTACCTGTTGTTAGATTACGTGTTGCTACATTACCTATTGCTACATTACATATTGCTACATTACCTGTTGTTACATTACCTATTGCTACATTACCTGTTGTTACATTACCTATTGCTACATTACCTGTTGTTACATTACCTATCGCTACATTACATATTGCTACATTACCTGTTGTTACATGACCTATTGCTACATTACCTGTTGTTACATTACCTGTTGCTACATTACATATTGTTACATTATCTATTGCTACATTATCTGTTACATTCCATATTGCTACATTACCTATTGCTACATGACCTATTGTTACATTACCTGCTGCTACATTACATATTGCTACATTACCTATTGCTACATTACTTGTTGTTACATAACCTATTGCTACATTACTTGTTGTTACATTACCTGTTGCTACATTACATATTGTTACTTTACCTATTGCTACATTACATATTGCTACATTACCCATTGCTACATTACCTGTTGTTACATTACCTATTGCTACATGACCTATTGCTACATTACCTGTTGTTACATTACCTATTGCTACATTACCTGTTGCTACATTACAAATAGCTACATTACCTGTTGTTACATTACCTATTGCTACATTATCTGTTACATTCCATATTGCTACATTACCTATTGCTACATTACCTGTTGTTACATGACCTATTGCTACATTACTTGTTGTTACATTACCTATTGCTACATTACATATTGCTACATTACCTATTGCTACATTACTTGTTGTTACATTACCTATTGCTACATGACCTATTGCTACATTACCTGTTGTTACATTACCTATTGCTACATGACCTGTTGCTACATTACAAATAGCTACATTACCTGTTGTTACATTACCTATTGCTACATTACCTGTTGCTACATTACTTACTGCTACATTACTTGTTGTTACATTACCTATTGCTACATTACTATTGCTACATTACTTGTTGTTACATTACCACTGCTACATTACTTTCTGTTACATTGTTCCCATCACGATATGGCTGAAATATTGCTGATGTGATGTTAAATATTAACTCACTCACTCATTCTGTTACATTGCCTATTGTTACGTTAACCATTGCTACATTACTTGTTGTTACATTACCTGTTGCTCCATTGCATATTGTTACATTATCTATTGCTACGTTATCTGTTACATTCCATATTGCTACATTACCTATTGCTACATTACCTGTTGTTACATGACCTGCTGTTACATTGCCTATTGCTACAATACCTGTTGTTACGTGACCTATTGCTACATTACTTGTTGTTACATTACCTATTGCTACATGACCTATTGGTTTCATTACCTGTTGTTACATTACCTATTGCTACATCACCTGCTGTTACATTACCTATTGCTACATTACCTGCTGTTACATTACCTATTGCTACATTACGAATTGTTACATTACCTATTGCTACATTACAAATTGTTATGTTACCTATTGCTACATTACGTATTATTACGTTACATCACATATCGTTATTGCCTATTGCTACATTACCTATTGCTACAATACTTTTTGCTACATTACTTATTGTTACATTACCTGTTGCTACTTTACCACTGCTACATTACTTTCTGTTACATTGTTCCCGTCACGATATGGCTGAAATATTGCTGATGTGACATTAAATATTAACTCACTCACTCATTCTGTTACATTGCCTATTGTTACGTTAACAATTGCTACATTACTTGTTGTTACATTACCTGTTGCTACATTACTATTGTTACATTATTGTTGCTACATTACCTGTTGCTACGTTACTATTGTTACATTACCTGCTGTTATATTGCCTATTGCTACATTAACTATTGCTACATTACTATTGCTACATTACTTCTTGTTACATTACCTGTTGCTACATTACTTGTTGTTACATTACCTCTTTCTTCATTACCAATTTCTTCATTGCCTGTTGCTACATTACATATTGCTAGATTACCAATTGCTACATTACTTAGTGTTAGCTGACCTATTGCAGCATAGCCCATTGTTGTGTAAACATTCTTACATCACCTATTGCAACATCACCTATTGTGACATTTCCTATTATGACATCACCTGATGTTACAAAATTTGTTTCTGTGTTATCCATTACTACGGCACCTTGTTTTTTAAAATTAATACGTACTTACCAGGAATTTGGATCACTTGCCCAGACTGATCAATATTGATGACTTATTGATCCTGTGCTTCCAGAACAAGGATTATGCAAAGGTGATAAACATCATCAAGTCTTTCCCCTCTATCCATGAGATGATGAGATTTGGCAGCACAGCTCTCAAAAGGGAAATGGATGTCAGGAATCCTAATGCATATCCGCTCCTTCAGTGGTAGGTAGTGTTGTCTTCATTTCCAAGTGTGTCAGTTTATCTCCTGTTTTTGACTATATGACTGAGGCTCTGATTCTATGTAATGTGGGATAGATTTGTTCTGCTAGAATATGTCATAAGTCTGAGCCTGTACTTGATGACAACGGATGCTAGCCACCCAACTGTCCACCTCTCTGACCTCCATGGCATAGCCTTGTTTTAGCATCAACTTGCTTGTCACTTTCACAGATTAATGATGTGTGATGTGGAGGGGAAGTGGGGGTAGTCTAGTGGTTAAGCATTCGCTTATAACGCTGAGGACCTGGGTTTGATTCCCCACATAGACACATCGTGTAAGGCCCATTTGTGGTGTCCCCGCACCATGATATTGCCAGAATATTGCTGAAAGTGACATAAAACCATGCTTATTCACTCACATAGTTAGGGGTGGTTGTGGGGAAGCAAGTGGTTTTTGTGCCAAAAGGTCAAGGTTCATTTCACTGCTTGGGTACAATATCTGAGAATGATTATGTTATTTCATTTATTACATCATATGAGCTACACTCATACCCAGTGAAATACCTCAGCCATAGCTGTCTCTGTCAAGTTGGATTTCATTTTAAGGAAATGTTTGGTATTGCGTTCTCAACACAATATGTTTACTGTGGGTATTTGTTGCAGGATTATTGCAAGCAATCGTTCCCACATAGTGAAGCTGCCACCAGACAGAGTGAGTAGATACTCTTAATGAGAGTAACCTCCCTTTAATTGTGTCTATCTTGTCAGTGGTGATATATCAGAATAACTTTCGGTGAAAACTGGTTGAGATAACCATAAACTGTCTTTTATAATCTACTTAAAGTATTTCAAAGATTTGTTGAATATACTTTACTTAGTTGAAGTGAAAATCACCTGCTGCTTTCAATTACTATTGAATAGCATCTGGAGTTGCTCATTTGTGACGTCATTCTAACTTTACGTCACAATATGATTTGAATGACATCACCACTGTTGATGACACAACAAAACAATTGTTTATGTGTAAATACGCAGTGAATAGTCTTGCAGTTTCCGGGAATCTAGTACCATTTGATCATGTTTTTCAACCAATCAGATTACAGAACACAGTGACTTTTGGTTTACAATTCAGTTTACTCAAAGCAATATTTGTAGACTATTTATGTCAATTTTTTGTTTTGAATATTTGACTTACATTATGTTTACATTGGTGTGTTTTTCAATTTGAGAGCTATGATGGTGTATTTCTAATGTTACTGGACATTCCACATCAGTCCTGTAACAAACAGGTCTGTGGTGTGATTGATGCCTGCTATCATGTCTCTAGAACATATCTTCTCTCTTCCTTTCATAACCATATCTATAGGCATGCCCCGTGAAGAACTCTGTCATAGCAGGTCTATTGAAACCCTTGAACAGGTTCGAGATTTGATGCTTGCCAACTTAGCTATTTACAGATTGGAGTAATATTGCAGGAATATGGCAGATTGGTTGTGTCAAGCAACACATAAGACAATAATGTATCTTTATATTACATACAGAGCAAGTACTGGTATGCAGAACAACATGTGCTATCTTTATACCCCTGCTATGAAGTAATGTGTGTAGATAGCATTCAATTCGTCCATCCTGTCTTTCCGTCCTTCCATCTGTCTGTCCTTCTGTCCCGAAACTTTTTGTTTGGAGTATATCTCTTACAGGTTTCATGCTAGGTCCACTAAACTTCACACACGTTAATCATTATCCATAGATGTGCCTTTTGCTATTTTGAAGTTTTTCAGAGTTTTGTTTTTTGCTGTTTCCATGGAAACATGACTTAGTGCCAAATGTGTTTGATGGTTTTGTCAGGAGCATAAATTTTAAAATTGACATGCTAGGTTCACCCAACTTCACACACATGTTAATCCTTACCCATTCATGTGCCTTTTGCTATTTTAAAGTTTTGTCAGAATTTGTTTTGTTGCTGTTTCCATGGAAACATGATTTGGTGCAAATGTGTTTGGCCACAGCATATCACCAAAACTATACATGCTATGTTCACCAAACTTAATACACAAGTTCATCTTGACCCACAGATATGCCATGTGCTATTTATTTGCAAAGTGTGATTATTTAAAGTGTGATGTTAATTTTCGCTTTTCATGGTATTTCTTCATGTCATTTGTAGCAATATGTGGTTTATTCCCTGCATCTAGATGAGTTACTTCCTTGATTTGATCAACATGTGATTTATTTTCTGTATCTACATGGGTTGTTTTGTTCATGTCATTAGTACAAATGTAGTTCTGATTGATTCTAAATAATTAATTCCTTCATTTCATACATGCAAATAAAGGTGTACATGGCAAAACTATGAGTCAAGGGGAAAGTCTTGTGAGCTGTTGATCCTTGTCACATCATCAGTATCAATCATTTCCGTGTCCCTAAGTGGGAAGTGGGTGTGTGTGAGCTGTGCTCATGTCTACACCTTTTTGGGATGTGTTTACTTGTATCCTTGCTGTGTACCCTCAGACCACTCTGATCGTGACTTTGTAACCTTGTTGTTGCAGCAACTGAGCTTCATGCACACACCTCATCAGTTCCTGTTGATGAGCAGTCCTCCAGCCAAGGAGGCCAAGTTCAGAGAGGAGAAAGTCAAATATGGCAGCACTTTTGCATTCCAGTGAGTTTGTCGGTCTGACTTTTTGATTTTGAAGAGTTAGGAACTGCTGGCGTAGGTGCTACTCCATAGAAAGGAGCATCTATATAGTATCCTTCATTAGTGTCCCATCTGCATGTGTCTTTTGCAGTAATATCCACCTAGTCCTTTGAAAGTGCCTCTATTAAGATGTCTGTTTTGGGTTCAATGGTTCAAGGATGGGGTTGGACTCTTGAGTTAAGAGCAGAACTGAAGAACAACCAAGTTCTATGGATAGTAAACTTCTTTATTGCAATGGATGTGACGTTTTGGTGTAGGTGCTAACACCGTTATCAAGCAAGTGATGGAACATGTTTCATGTCATACATAGTCCCAGTTGGTAATTGATAATTGCTGTTTTCTCCAAATGTACCCTTTGTATGAATGTAGAAATGGAGAGGGTACAGTATTGAGTCCCCTACAGAATATATACCAGTCTTTCAATAGATGCCATGTCCACTGCTTGTGTTGAAAGATGCCAGGGTATCGAACCGAGGAATAATGTTATATACTGTGTTATTTGCCAAAATTCTTCCTTATGAAATTGTAGTGATGTGTTACCTGATTGTAACAACCCTTCACAACATATGTAGCCCTAAACATTATATTAGCAAAAAGTTATTTCCTGTGCCTGTGAGTTGAGTCCTTGAATTCTAGCAGAATTATACCTGTAAATAGGTATTACAAGTGAATTCTAGCAGATGTATTGCTGTAAGTAGGTATTGCAACTGAATTCTAGCAGATGTGTTGCTGTAAATAGGTATTGCAAGTGAATTCTAGCAGATGTATTGCTGTAAGTAGGTATTGCAAGTGAATTCTAGCAGAATTATTGCTGTAAGTAGGTATTGCAACTGAATTCTAGCAGAATTATTGCTGTAAATAGGTATTTCTTTATTTAAGTTGAGTGGGATTTGTCAACTTATTCTGGTTGACAGGCAACACATTGCACTGGGTGGTCAAAGTGACTTGTATACTTTCATGGCCTCATTATCAATCACATGATTGCCTGACCGAGGTTGGATAGTTTACAGGCCAGTTCTTCTACTGTTCGTCACATCTAATCTTATCTTTAGTGACAGTTTCCTTTTGTTATTCAGACTTTCCCATATACATGTGAGTGTCTTCTTTGGATAAACAAAGGAGGTGCTGTAGAGATATGCAGTGTTTAAAACTCCCCAAATTACAACCCAGACAAAAAATTACCAGTACAGGTACAAACGTCTTAACTGTCTTAAACACCGGAAACTGATGATAAGACAGCCTGTCTGATATAATAACATATTTATTGTTAGGGATAAAATATCTACCAGACAACCAAAGGCTACTTTCAAAACTTGACTGTCTGAAATGAAAATACACCATTCCAGACGGTCAGGCAGGCGAGAATTTTAAACCCTGATATATGTACCTGGAATGGCAGCGCATCAGTCTATTGACCTTGTTGTATTTCAGTGGGTCGAGTATAGAGAACTGGCACTCCATCATCAGGGAAGGATTAATTGTGGCATCAGGGACTACCAAGCAGGTAACATGTCAACCATTGTGACTCTTGTAATGTGGAATAACAGTCTTCAGGAATACTGTATAGTTTGTATTATACCATCGTCAATCTTACAACTACCGCCCCTGCCTTCTTTTATCATGTGGGTATGTTATGTGTTTTTGGTCCAAGAACCACATTATTTTCCCTACTGCCGAACCTTCATTCCAAAATGAAGCAAGTCTAGATATCCTCAGGTTCTGAATGGCTGGTCTTCCTTGGCCACCCTTTGTATTCAAGTTGGTTTATTTGTTACAGTCAAAATGATATGTTCAGAGAATAAGCATTAGTTTAGTAAAGGTACAGCAGATATAACTATCTGATTTAGATATCAGTGTTGTCACTTGTCACAAAAATCTCATTCAGATGATGTTAGTCCCAAGAGTATCGTAAGTCTGAGGGAATGGGTGAAGGAATAACTTATGACAAAAGGCCTGTATGTCTAATTTGACAGCTTGATGGTAAATCTGACTGGGTCTGTTCTGCATGTTTCAGATGAACGGGGCAGCCTACGGCAAGGGCATCTACCTCAGCCCCTCCTCCAGCGTGTCCTTCGGCTATTCTCGTATGGGATACGGATACTATAACTCCAAAGGCAAACCTGCAGAACAAGAACAGGTATGTGGTTATTGCATGCAAATTGTCATTTGTTAATGGTGACAGCCCCTTGGTGATTTCGAGTTCGACCAGGTGTCATCTTGCCTTTTTTGTTCTTTTTTGTGACAGAAATACAAGTGAGTGAGTTTAGTTTTACACCACACTGAGCAATATTCCAGCTATATATTCTGTAAATAATCGAGTCTGGACCAGACAATCCAGTGATCAACGGCATGAGCATTGATTTGCACAACTGGGAATCAGTGACATGACTGTGTCAACCAAGTCAGTGAGCCTGACCACCCGATCCTGTTAGTTACCTCTTACGACAAGCAGAGTCACCTTTTATGGCAAGCATGGGTTGATGAAGGCCTACTCTATCCCACACCTTCATGTTTCACAGCTACACAAAGTGTGGTCATGAGGATAATGAAAATAATATTAGCAAGAAAGACATAAATGTCCAGGTATGATCTGTTGTATGCTAATGTATAAAGAAAGACCCATATGAAGACAAACTTCATGGATCAACAATTTTGTAGTCACTCTCCAACTTCTGAAAATGCTGCATCACCACAATAAAGAAGTTGTTTTTCTTTAAGTCTGCCCTTATTTGACTCTCCAAGTTCAAAAAATGCCACTCAAAGAGTATATAAAACCCATGTTGTTTAAATATAGCTTAGCACACTTGTGTGGATTTCACTCTAATCTATTTTTGCCTTAAAAAGTCTGGAAAAAGACTTAAAAGCCTTTCAAGTTAAAGTTGGGTGAAGTGAAGACTCTGTCTGCTAAGTAACATCTAAAGTGTGGGTGTGGGTGTGGGTGTGGGTGTGGGTGTGGGTGTGGGTGTGGGTGTGGGTGTGGGTGTAGGTGTGGGTGTTTATGATATAGATTGCTCACAGCTGTTTTAACAAGTTTCTCTTAAAAAGCATGAAGGTACTTTCCTAATATACTCTTTCATTGGTGTTCATGGCGTTTGGATGGCTATAGATTTAGGTCTTAAACCTTGATGTCTGTCTAGGTTTGGTTTTGCATTATGCTGTTTTGAATTTCAGGTTAACCCTGAGAGTGCTCAGAACTGGTGTTTTTTATTATTTTTATTAGGTTTACTTGTACAATTGCATGTCTAATGGGCCTGAATTTTGCCAAGCAAAGCCTTGAAAAAGCCTTAAATTATTGTCTTGAGATTATGTGCAAACCCTGCACAAATGAGGTTGACTAATCGTCTGTCTCTCAGTCTCCCACACTGCAATGGTAGAGCCCTGAATGAAGCAAATCCAGATTTTCCTCGAAAACAGGATCTCCCATCTCAGTGTGGCTCCTTTCTAGTTTATATATACTGGACAAAATACGTCAGTGATATTGGTACTTTTATGATTGATATTTCATCATTGTGTCATTGAATAAACAGATCATTACTCATAATTTCAAAAGTATATACCTAACTATTTTTAGTAGTATATATTCAGAGACCAAGTGTTAGTCTAGCTGATTGAGATTCAGATACTACCTTAGTCTATGTTAAGGTATGGGATGCACAATAACCTTAGTGGCTAGATACTACCTTAGTCTATGTTAAGGTATGGGATGCACAATAACCTTAGTGGCTAGATACTACCTTAGTCTATGTTAAGGTATGGGATGTACAATAACCTTAGTGCCTAGATACTACCTTAGTCTATGTTAAGGTATGGGATGTACAATAACCTTAGTGCCTAGATACTACCTTAGTCTATGTTAAGGTACGGGATGCACAATAACCTTAGTGCCTAGATACTACCTTAGTCTATGTTAAGGTATGGGATGTACAATAACCTTAGTGCCTAGATACTACCTTAGTCTATGTTAAGGTATGGGGTGTACAATAACCTTAGTGCCTAGATACTACCTTAGTCTATGTTAAGGTACGGGATGCACAATAACCTCAGTGCCTAGATACTACCTTAGTCTATGTTAAGGTATGGGATGTACAATAACCTTAGTGCCTAGATACTACCTTAGTCTATGTTAAGGTACGGGATGCACAATAACCTTAGTGCCTAGATACTACCTTAGTCTATGTTAAGGTATGGGATGTACAATAACCTTAGTGTCTAGATTTTGTCCAACTGCACCCTGTATGTTTTGTATATATTTCTATTTTTGAAACAAATTCTGGAATAGGCTAGATCTCAAACAGGCCAGGTCAGCAGAAAGCTGTGAATAATGAGATCCAAAATGCCCGCAGTTACTTCCCTTTGTATGTGCTTTACTGTGAATCTCATGTCTTTTCAGCTTCTTTTGCTCAAAAGTCAGTTTGATCATTGAAAATATGATATTTGCAGCCTACTGAACATGATAATTTGATTCCTTATGCAAGTAAAACATTAAATTTCATTTAACTCCCAGAGTTTATTAATCAAAACAGATCACAGTGAAAACTGTTTCCAACATTTAACTCAGAAATCAGGAATGTAACGTATGTAACCGAAGTTGTTTTGTGATTTGTTGATGATTTTTTCATAAATACTGAAAAGAATATTGAATATAATCTTGAATAATATTAGAGTAATATATTGCATAATGAATGTAAGGGTAGAAGTAAAAAAGAAATACTAACTAAATGTAAAACAAAATGACAAAGGTGAATATGAAAACGTGTGCATCTACTATTTAAGCACACAGAGCTGTATACAAGGTATGAAGGTGGCATTGGGCTTGCTTCTCACAAGCAGAAGTGGTGCCATTAAACTGGAAAGGATATAATGTGACAAGGGGCACTGTAGGGCTTAGTTGTAGTGCTTAAGACCAAGAGAAGGAAGGTAAAGGTTGTTGAGTAGATGCCTGTCCCCAGATTGGTTAATTCAAAATGGTTGATGGTAAGGATGATACATATTTCTGGCAGGACAATTAGGCACATTCCAAAACAGACTGGCGTTGAATTCACTTTTAGAATGTTGTCAAATGTAATACTTGCTATAGTTGGGATCATGCTGGCCATTGGGTGCTTGATCCTGATGGTGTGGGTTCGAATCCCAGATGGTACCAACCCAACCCAAGTACTACTACTAGAATCTTATGGCATTGCTTGTTCATAGTTTTTGGCAGTGGGAGCTGTGCCAATTTACTCTTATCTGAGGGGCACACAAAGTCTAGACCCAGAGTTATCCAACTTGTCTTGTGGAAGTTGTCGTGACTAAGTTGGTTTGGCTAACTTTGTGCGCTGGTGATTTGGTTCCTGACTCTATGGGTTTAGATTCAAATCCCAGATGGGACTCAACCCAACAATAGTATTAGAATCTGTACTTTACAAAAAGTGTAATCTCGGATGTAACATATGTTTCAGATTGGCTTTGGTCTTTATCAGTTTTGTTGTGTAAGCACTTTTCTTGTTTGGGAGGAATTGTTCTTCTCCATCTCTTCAGAAAACACGTTTTCACACCTCACGCTGATTGTTTGCATGTTTTGTCTCTCTTTGGCTTAATCCAGTTCCTGGTTTTTGTTGGTAACAAGTGCCCTTTCAGTGCGCATGAATGCAAATTGAAAAAAAACATATTATCTAGTGTATATGTATCTGTCACCATGATAACAGGTTAATGTATAAAACATTTTGACAGATGTGGTGGAACTGTAACTTCCACTCAGTGAGATAAGAGTGTGGCACACAGCAGTGTTCTTTTTTGCATCAGGCATGTAATTGAGAAATATTTCCCTTGTTTCTGGAATGTATTTGTTTCTGATTGAATTGGATGATACTTTGTTTAAAAGCCAAATGAATCCAACTGGGACAAAATTAAATTTCAGTTGCATAAGTTGTTCTTTGGATCTGTTCCAACGACGAGACAAAATGGTGCTTTGAAACAGAAGTGGAATATCTTAATGAAGGGGATAATTTGAAACACTGTAATGGAGATTATTTTATTAGTCGATGGTTACTCATTGTTCAGGTAATGTTGACTGTCGGAGCTCATAACCATGAGTACAGTTATCTATTGGATAGTGTGTCTGTCTTAAATACAGAAGTTTGCTTAAATGGTTCCTGGATGTGTTGCACCAAGATAGTACTTGCTTTTGTCCTGACTCTTCCGCAGGTCAGTATAATGTATATGCTTTGGGTGTGCGTGTTTAGCTTGTTCAGGGTTTTTCCTTTGGTGAGCACAACATATCTGATATAAGTCCAGACACCAGTGAAGATCTGGATTAGAATTGATCTTCAGCAACCCATGCTTGTCAGAAGATAGGATCGGGTGGTTATGATTGGTGACTTGGTTGATGCATGTCATCGTATCCCAGCTGCATAGAGTAATGCTCATGTTGTTGATCACTGGATTGTTGATAACATGATTATTTACAGACTGTCATTATATAGCTGGAATATTGCATAGTGGGGTGTAAAACTGAACTCACTCATTAATAGCACACACTAATACATCCGAAAAAACCCTAGGCACAGACAGACAGACAGACAGACAGACTAGGTAAGTGACAGTAATACATGTATATGACACTAAACACATTTTCATGATTTAATTCCAGTTCTGTTCAGATGCTTCCAGATGACATGTTGACCTACTTTTTCTGTCTTATTAATCAATAATGGAATTAGCACCGATACTCTGGGGTTAAATGGGTCATAGTGAAACGACTTTGGTATGCAAGGGATCACTAGAATATGACACAGGGCAATGAAGTTGGTGGCAGAGTCATGACACTCAAGCCTTCATGAGAGGCGTCAGTGGGTCACAGCATTGACACGATGCTAGGAGAACATGTCATGAAGGGCACTTATTTCTGTTCCAGTCCAAGACACGTTTCCTGATGAGTGACAACATTACGTGTGTGGCACTGTGTGAAGGTTAGTATTAATGTCAGGTACCCATGCTACTTTCAGGGCAAGTGAGTCAAGTAAGTTAAAAATGCATAATGTTAACTAATAGGACTTAGTGTTAGGTCCTTTCTGTTCAAGTTGGTGGGGTTGATAGAAGGGATAAACTGTAGATTTGGAGGTTATCTCAGGATTTTTTCAGACTATTACTTCTTCTTCTTCTTCTTCTTCTTCTTCTTCTTCTTCTTCTTCTTCTTCTGTCCCGTGAAGGTCCCGGGGTAGAATAGGCCTTCAGCAACCCATGCTTGCCATAGAAGGCGACTCAGCTTGTCGTAAGAGGCGACTAACGGGATCGGGTGGTCAGGCTCGCTGACTTGGTTGACGCATGTCATCGGTTCCCAATTGCGCAGGTCGATGCTCATGTTGTTGATCACTGGATTGTCTGGTCCAGACTCGATTATTTACAGACCGCCGCCATATAGCTGGAATATTGCTGAGTGCGGCGTAAAACTCAACTCACTCACTCACTCACTCTTCTTCTTCTTCTTCTCATGATGCAAGGGGCTATTAAAGAACAGGTTTTCTTATGTATCGAAATGGTATAATTACTCAAAATTTAGGTTTTGAGAAGCGACTGCAAAGCTTTTAGAATATGTGTACCACAGTACTCATAATTCTGTTATTGAGAAATTTTTATTGCATGTGAAAAACAAAAACAAAGAATTTACTTTGTGTTTCAGAAAAAAATATTAGTCGCATTTTGTAAAATGTCCAAGCACCATCTTCTCTATTATCTGAGTATTCTCGGAATCTCATTTTACCAGCATATATGTTTCGAGATATGGGGAATATTAGTTAATTCAGTAATTAATTCTTAGTACTTTTGTATATAGTTGTTCCTGATACTTCCACTGACTATTGGTACTAAACCATAATTTACTCTATACTGTGAGATGGAGTGTTTGATGATTTCTGTAACAACAGATGTTCAGAAACATCTGAACATAAGCATAATTAAACACCGACACCATGTGTGCCTGTACATAGCTGATTAATACTGTTAATAAGAACAACAAGGTAACCCATGACTCATCTTCAGGAAAGTTGAGAAGCCTAGGTGTACACTATTTATTGTGCAGAATTGGATTTGGGGGCTTCCCAGAAACACCCAGAAAACAAACGTCCTGGACGTGTTTGCAAAAAGTACTCTGAGCTACAGACATGATGTGAATTGAACACTACAAAAAATTTGATGCAAGAATTTATTGGCTTTTATGTTTTTTCTTGTATTTTTTTTCCTTTGATGTGTTCTTTTTCTTTCAAATTTACCAACTCTCACTGAGTTAGATAGTCAACTATACTTATATTTATTTCCAGCATTCAGTCAGTAGTTTACCATTTTGCACTTAGCTTCCCAGTGAGGTTGTGGATTTCTTTCACAAAAATGGAATACAGATAAATAAAAAAGTTCTGAATTTGGAAACATCTTATAACAAACGGTGAGGTGTAAAACTTGGAATGAATGATATAATGTACTAACACAACAGGATTCAGTGTCTTAATGCCACATGGTTTTTCTTATTGCAGTGTTGACCTCGTCCAACCTAAAAAAGAACAATGACATATGGGTGTGCCCAAGCATGGACCACGTTTGCACAAGATTCTTCTTTGTGTGAGTACAGCAGCTCTCCTTGAGTGAGTCAGTGACTGAGTGGGTGGGTGGTTTCAGCCAATATACTTAGTGAAGTGTGTTTGTATACTTTTTTCATGTGATGTGTTTCTGGAGGTAATGAAGGCTGTGGAAATAGTGTTTCTTGATCATAATTGTACATTTAGTTTGTAGCTCCTTCATGGTAATGTAAAATCTCTTCACCTTACATGGCCTGCCAGTCTTTGATATCCAGGCTGGTAATGGGATAATAGAAAAGAGCGATACATCACACACAATGGTTCATCTCATCCATTTCACACACAGGGTAAAATAAAGGTTTTCATGACACTGTTACTTACCAGTGACATCTTCGTAGGAATGGTTATTGGCACATGAAATAAAGCCTTGCTGCCTGCTGTCTTGCAGCATCTAGCCACAGCTCCCAGCGGACCTGTCTGGCCAAGTTAGAAGAATACTGTATCATATAAAGGAAATGCTATGGGGACTTGCACATTGGTGCCTTAATGGCTAGAAATTGGTAGCTGGATTTAAAGAAATGCTCTTTTGATGGTTTTGTGTTCAGAATGGATGGAAATTATCCATTCCTATAGACAGTGTATAGGATATGAGCAGACACTCACATTGAACAAATGACATCAGAGGATTAGCTTATTACTGATAACACTTAGATATGAGGATGTTTCCATTTGGAAATTAGTGTTGCTCTGAGCAAGTTAGAATGAAAGTGGAAATGTAAGATTTAATTTGTGTAGATATAAAGATGGAATACATGTTTACATGAATAAAGTGATTGGCGAGAAAGATGAAAGTAGACAATTTCTTTCAGGAATTTCTTTTTAGATATTTTCAACGATACATTGTTGTAGGTGTATTCCAGTAAAACAAAATGACTTTAGTATAACACCTAGTGAGTGAGTGAGTGAGTGAGTGAGTGAGTGAGTGAGTGAGTTTAGTTTAATGTCGCACTGAGCCTTATTCCAGCCATATGGCAGTGGTAGTAACACCTAGATGTACTCTAGTACTGTAGTAGGTATGCTTCAGTACAACAGGTGTATTCCTGTTCAACACCTAGATGTACTCTAGTACTATAGTAGGTATACTTCAGTACAACAGGTGTATTCCTGTTCAACACCTAGGTGTACCCTAGTACAACAAAAGGTGTATTCCCATTGAACACCAACATGTACTTCAATACAACAGTAGGTGTATTCCTGTTCAACAAATAGATATACTCGAGTACAATGGTAGGTGTACTTCAGTACAACAGTGGGTTTATTCCAGTTCAACATCTAGGTGTACTCCAGTACTACAGTTGGTATATTCCTGTTTAATGCCAAGGTGTACTCCAGAACAGCAGTAGGTGTATTCCTGTTCAACACCTAGGTATACTCCAGAACAACAGGTGTATTCCTGTTCATTGTCTAGGTGTACTCCAGTACAACAGAAGGTGTATTCCTGTTCATTGTCTAGGTATACTCCAGAACAACAGGTGTATTCCTGTTCATTGTCTAGGTGTACTCCAGTACAACAGAAGGTGTATTCCTGTTCATTGTCTAGGTGTACTCCAGTACAACAGAAGGTGTATTCCTGTTCATCTTCTAGGTGTACTCCAGAACAACAGTAGGTGTATTCCAGTACAACACCTAGTTGTACTTCAGCACAACAGTAGGTGTATTCCTGTTCATCGTCTAGGTGTACTCCAGAACAGCATTGGGTGTATTCCAGTACAACACTTATCTGAACTGTGTTACAGCAGTGTCAGTAATCAAGTACAATAATAGAGCATCTGTTTCAAGAGGCTCTATCCCAACATCATCTTTAGATAAGTACTTGTATTCCAAAGGTACAAACATTTATCCTTGTAGTAAAAACCAAATCATTTGACATCAAAACACATAAATATTCTCTAACCTATTTGTACTCATGTGAGAAAAGCCTCTACATAGTTTTTGGGTCAGTTACTGAGAGGCTAATGACACATGGCAGGCATCCCTATGGATAACACATGTTACTGAAGTCTTGTTTGAAGGAGGCCAAGTTGTGCTGTTGAACACTCTGTTCACTGTTGACTGTCCAATGTTGAGTGGTCACTGTAAAGTGTTTGCTGTGAAGCATTCACTGTTTATGTGTAAGTTAGGTTCTCTGATTGTAACTACGATGATCTTCTGAAGCAATTTCATACAAATCTAAGCTCATGTTGACATGATATTTTAGAATATGTTCCTTATCCCATGCATATGACCACCAAAATGGGTACATATTTTTAAATGACCATTCAGGTGAGTTTCCAGTTTCATTGCTGTCTTTGCTTGGTGTTTGTTTTTGCTAAATGTGTTAGATTTCATTACAGCTATTTGTCACTGTAATGGAGATTAAAAGTAATTGGTCATACAAAATGTATGTTGATGAAGATTATGGAGCAGTAAATCACATTTATATACTATTTATAACTCTGCTCAGAAAATCATTGGCACTTCAAATATTATGGTGCTGTGTTTCTAGCAATTAGTCTATTGAATATGTTACAAGGTCACCCATCCACTAACCCATCCAACCACTCACAGAACCACCCACTCACCCATCTACCCACCCATTCACTCATCTACCCACCCAGTCACCACCCCATCCACTCGCTCACCCATCCATTCATCCACACATTGACCCACCCATTGACCCATTCGACTCACCCACCCAGCCGCTCCCCAAATTCACCGACTCATTATTCCATCCACCCACTCACCCATCCACCTACCAACCCACCCCTCACCCATCCACCACTCTCCCATCCACTCACCAACCCACCCACCAGCCCACTCATTGCCCATCCACCCACTCTCCCATCCACTCACCAACCCACCCACCAGCCCACTCATTGCCCATCCACCCACTCACCCATCCACCTACCAGCCCATCCACCAACCCACTCCCTCGCTCATCCACCCACTCACCATCCACTCACCAACCCACCCACCAACCCACTCCCTCGCCCATCCACCCACTCACCCATCCACCTACCAACCCACCTACCAGCCCACTCACTTGCCCATCCACTCACTCATCCATCCACTCACCAACTCACTCACCCATCCACCTACCAACCCACCTACCAGCCCACTCACTTGCCCATCCACCCACTCACCAACCCAATCACTCACCCATCCACCTACCAACCCACTCACTCACTCATCCACCCACCAACCCACTCACTCGCCCATCCACCCACTCACCCATGCACTCATTTAGTGACTGATTCACTCGCTTGTCAACTGTATCCCCAAATAAATCACTGTATTGTTCAGTTGAAGGCTTTGAACAGCGTTACAGACAGGTAGAAGGAAGATTTAGTTTGTTTTTGGTTAGCAGAAGCTAACGTCTGAGTGTATTTATAGGACTGTCAGATATTTCTGACGCCATCTTTGACAAAAGACTGAAATAGTCTCTTATTGAAACTTAAGGGCAATAAATGCCAACCAGTTGTCATCACAGGATGAAATCTTAAGAATGCAATTTTTTCAGTTGACAGTTAATTTCAGTTTATTCATAGCTTTCATGGCTGTTATCCCCAAGGGGACTGTGCTTGTGCAGGCAATGTTGTTGGTGGTTAGGTATGGTGCATCACTTCCTTATCACTTCAAAATTCTTATTTCTTAAGTAAATGGAATGATGAACACTAATGCTTATGATGAAATGATAATTGACTTTTCATGTCAGGTACAAGTGGGATCTTGAAAAAGAAAGAATAACTTTTTTGGAATTATTTTTGTCATTTTGTCTGTAATCTATTATTTATAAGAAACTGTCGATGCACCATAGATTCTGATGGTTGACAGTTTATTGCTACAGAATATTCTTTTTTAGAGCAAATTTTCCACATGAATAACAAATTCCTGTCCAAAATGGCAGTGTTTAACAGGTTTCATGATGATGATGATGATGATGATGATGATGATGATGATGATGATGGTGATTCCTAGTTTTAATCATACAAAACTGAGACGTTCGACGTTTAGGGGAAAACCAGTTGACCCATTTCAAAGACAGCTCATCGATGCCAGATTTATGTGCAAAAGGATGAACATATCCATGGCTGTGTTTAAAGAAACTTCGAGCATTTGAATAAGGTCAGGTGTACCTTCAGCCTAGTTCCATAAACCCTGATTGCTTGTGTTTGTTACCCAGGGTCAGAAATAGAAATGAAAATTATGTCAGTGTTTATTAGCTTTAGGAAAGAGATAAAACTCGCATAAAAGGTACTCTGTCATTATTCTTGAAGGAATAACTAAGATGTGAAAAAAGCTCACAAGTCTCAGAGGGGAAACAATTTTCCAAGCTCTTCTGATTACTGCTTCAGCAAATACTGAAATGTGTGTCAAACCCTATTTGTTGCCTTAATTTAATCAGTAGTGATCAGTTACTTGACCTTATCATCAAACTGTCTGTGTCCCTGCAAAACCCGTGTTTAACACTGCTGCATCAGTGGATCCAATGATACCTCGTGGAGAGGGTCACTACTTTCTATTTATGGCCACTTCATAAACTTCTTCATTAGTTGGGGACTAGTGGCTTTGGTAGACAGCTCATCTAGCCAGCAGCTGTAACCTAGAGTGATCCTGTGTTAATCAAACATGACTAACCAGGTATATCTGCTGAGCTTTCTTTTCCTGATATGCCAGCAAACAAAAGGTCGCATACTGTTTTGGGAGAGTCTTCTTGTACTACATAGACTGTCTGACTCTCACTGGTGAGCACCGTCTCATTAGCTTCATTACAAGCTTGTTACACAGACAGACGTCCTTTCCTTCTGTCCTTCGCTAAGATTACAAAGCTTCAATTGGTTGATCTCAAATGTGGAGTATGTGGAACACGCATACATAATTGCTGATTTCATTAACGTTCTTTTCAGAACAATTACTTGTCAATTTTTAAATTCATTTTGTTTTTTGACTGTCATTATTGTGCTGCTGATTACATTTATGTTGTAGTTTCTTTCAAAGTATTGATGATACATTTGTGATGAATTAGATTTCTTTCACTGTTAGCATGGAGTCTTTGATCTGTTGAATGTGAAAATAGCCCCGTAGCATTGGGTCGATATTGGAATATTATCTCAAGTAGGGTTCTTCTTCTATGGGAAGTGTTAGACAATAGTTTGCTGAGCAGTTATGTACTTTTGACCTTCAACCAGGTAAAAAACATGATTCTGAAATCAAAATTTCATAATTTTGATGTGGAATAAAAAAGCCAGAGGCAATGTAACATGTCATGATTTTAGAGTAGAATCCAGAAGGCTGACAACTTAACCCAAAGGCTGCATAATAAATACAGTCCAAAAAGTTGCATTCCATTTTAATTTTTCTTTTCCAAGCAGCACACGATTTGAAGAATGGTTTATGCCAATCTTTTTAACCTCAGATGCTAGTCATTGCTAACACAAGAACCTAGGGACATCCATTAGGGGTCATGTCAGAAATACGGTTTGAAAATCTTTACTGACCCTGTGAAATGAAGAAGAAATTTATGTTAACCAATCAGATAGCAGCTTTCTCTCGCTTTGCCACACTGGTTTAAAACAGTCGGCTTCCAGTACAAACTAATTCAGAATACTTTGAAAACTATTTTGATAAAGTTCTAGAATGTGTAATAGATTGCCAGGAATATTCTCTAACCTTTCAGATGTTTCCCATTGAAGTGAGAAACAGACACTGATTCTTTACTATACCTGCCTGTGTATAAATACAAATGGTAACTTCTTTGAGCTTTCATGATTAGGAAACATTTTGTGACTCTGAACTTTCACAGTCTGGTGAGTGATACTCTGACTTGTCAGGTGAAAGGTTGTGGTGACATGACATGAAGGGATCACCTGAGATTTTTATTAAGTGAGTGAGTGAGTTTAGTTTTATGCCAATTTTACCAATATTCCAGCAATATCATGGCATTGAACACCAGAAATGGACTTCACACACTGCACCAATGTGGGGAATTGACCCAAGCTTTTCAGCTTGATGAGTGAATGTTATTACTCCTAAGCATACCCACTATCCATTTGATACGTGATAGCAAGGACGTGGATCTGTTTATAGTGAAATTGTGTTAATGGTCGCAGTTAACATACATAATCTTTATTTAGCGAATTAAGTGTTTCATGCAGTAGTGACCAATATACAAAGTGTACAATGGCAGTCTGAAAGTGAAGCCCCTGTTTGACATTATACTGTCATGATTCAGGATTGATATAACTATAATTCTACTACTGTCCTCATGACAGCACACATAGTCACTTCATCTGTGTTAGTAGAATTTATGGCGATAGGAAGGAATGCTCTTCTTTGCTTCCTCAGACCTACCAAAGAAAACTTTCCCTCTGTGCTGAAAACATTAATCACAGAAATACAGCATTGCAAACTGCCATGCCCGACCGTCCAGGATGGTCTGTTTTGCGACCAGACAGTTAGTTTTACAAAGTTGCACGTTCGATGGTCTTGCACGAACCTGACTTTGAGTATAATAACTTAAATCTTGACTGAAACAGATTTGAAAACATGAAGAAGTTTCCCTGCACTCATTTACCTCTTATTATTTTTCTTAATCGTGAAAATTCTGGACTGGCAACTTTCCAACCCGTCTTGTAACTTTTGAGAGTTACCATACCAGTGGTCTGACTGGAATTTCGTGGAGTTTACAATGCTGGGAAATAGCAACATAAACATAATACCTTACTACTGAAACAGTAAAGCAGTAACTTTTAAATAAAAACTGTAACTTTATATCTCTGAAACTGGATAAAGAGCCTGCAACTTTGACTTTGCGCATGTGCACAGAGGAAGTCTTAAAATGCAGGTTCACATTTTCCACCTTGGACAAAACTTACATTCCGTTTTCAAAGTATTCTGTTGTTTTATTTGGCATTTATCATCATCATGCTTGTGTGCATGCTTGTTTAGTTTACGTTCCATTCATATAAAATGATTGACAGCAATTACTTCAACATATTTGTTGGCCTGGTAATTCATGGTTGCTTGGAAATTTGAAAGAAGCAAAGATCGTAATGCGCATGTGCAGTAGAGGTGAAAGTTTGCTGATATACAAATGTTGCAGTTTCGTATTCTTTCATTGCTGTTTTTACTGTTTCAGTAGCAAGATAATGTGTTTTTTTCCTATTTCCAAGATAAATGTGGACATTACTGAATTTTTCTGCAAATTGGGAAAGTTTTCTTTGGTATGCCTGTTCCTATTCTCAGTGTGCCCACATTGAACAACCCTCCTGGTCGAACACTGGTCGTTTGTTCAGCTTAGTGTCTTATACAATCATCCTGCATCACAACTGGGAAGTCTTTTTCAAGACTGTTATTACTGGAAGTGTGACAGGAACATCCTCATATGGATCGTCTTTATCCGGATTCTAATAACACGCTATCTTCCCCCACTTCCCGACTCACATCGTAGCATGAGGACAGCTGTTATTAAGACCCCGCGCTGTGGAATTAATCAGGAATGCTGAGAATTAACAGAGCTGTGTGCTAGTTTCCTCACTGTGTTAATGTAAGTCAGTCAGATCACCTGTTTTATTGAGGCTCCCCCCATCTCTCAATACCCTAGTGTCAAGAGTGCATGTAAACTGGGTTATCAAGTTGATCCATATTTCTTCTGAACCTAAGCTCAAATGTTATATAGTTTTGTCAATTTTTATGATCTGATGGATTGGTTCAAGAAAAATAATTGCAGTCATAGAGTGCATGATTCTTCACAGAAGTCTCTGAGACTAGTTTTGTGGAATGTATTACTTGGTAAGAGGCATGAACTGCTGATCAGTAGTGTGTTTCTTTGAGGCACTGTTATTTTCATAGTATTGTGACCTACTGCTTGACAAGTATTAGATGAGCCATGACCTGACAAATGACCCCAATTTGCATATATTGGAATGACCTCCAGAACATTCCATTTGAAAGAGGGGGAAACAGGTTGTCATCTAAATATTGAAAAGTTCAATTTCCTCGTGTGAATCATGTCGTGATGGTGTTTTGCTGAACTAAATCGCTCTACGAGACACGTGTTAAACAGTAGCGGTATTGATTTTACGCAACGATCAGCATGTATTGCACGTGCTTAAATACCAATCTACCTGTAGCAACCAAGTGTATTCGTCCAGATTACTTGCCTCTCCTGCTTGTCACAAACATGTTCACTGCGCTGATTCATCTAATACTTATCATGCTGTACCTTGACAATTTGGCTGACATGAAATACATTCCATCTTGGAATGTAATGCATTAACACTTAACTGGGATGCTCATATATTAAGCATAAGATAAAATATCAATGTATGAATATCCAATTAGATTATGAGATAATTTGCAAAATAATTCATAATGTAAATGGTTAATATGACAAACATTTGAGTAGTGATCTTACACACACAAACTGCACAAACTCTGTTACGCTGTAGGACATAAAACAATGGTCATTTGTGACGTCCACCTACTTCCTGCATATTACTCACACCCTCTGTGACTCTCCAGACAAGTGTTTCTGTCTTAATTGTGGATTATTATGGAAGGTGATAAAGAAGAGTAGAAAGGATGGAGGAAGTTCATTTATTAACATTCTAAATCCATCAAGCTTTGACACAGACACAAGTGGATTTGACCAAATGTATGACTAACTTGTAAACAAATAACAATTTTTAAAGTAGTCTGTTGAAATCTGACCTTGAGCTATCACATGGAGCAGCTGATTATGGCCCATGCTAGTCGTAAATGCTGACTAACGAGATTGGGTGTCAGGTTCGCTGTCTTTGTTGACACATCATCGTCTCCCAGTTATGTAGATTGACGGTGTTGATCACAGGATTGTCTGACCCAAACACAATTATTTACACACTGACGCCTTATGCCTGGAATATTGCTGAGTGTGGCATTAAACACAAATCCAAGTTAACCCAGCTAGTCACAGACCTGAAAATTACTCTCATGTGTTTCATACCAGTTATCGCACAATGGTTTCTCACTTCCATATGTATGAAATTTGGTCAACTTAAAGCAAGCTGAAATTACTCAAAATTACTCGGATTACACTGAACACAGATTGTACAATTAATTGTCAGAAAACACCTGGTGTCATCAGCTTTTTTCAGGGATTCATTCCATTCATTTCATTTTTATCTCTCAAGATTGTGTGAGTGAGTATGGCCGCAATATTGCATCAATATCAGAACCAATGATAGGTGAACAACACTGTACCAATGTGGGGAATTGAACCTGGATCCAACACTTTAACCACTACGCTACCCTATCGCCCATCAGTATTGTGTGGTCTATGGGGTAAACTGCATATATTTATATGGTGAATCTGACAGCAGTGAAATTTCATTTAAAGGAAAGAGAAACTTATGAACAGGTTTTAGAGACAAAACTTAATCAGTAGGGTGGCGTATCGGTTAGAACATTTGCTTATCACACCAAACACCCAGGTTCAATTCCCCACATTGGTAAAATATAAGAAGTCCATTGATGCTGTCCCCCACTATGATATTGCTGAAACATTGCCTATTATAAATGGGGTAAAACCATACTCACACATTTATAGAGATGAAAGAGATTTCCTTGAACAATGCATTGCAGTGGGTTTGATATTGCATTTATCACCTGAGTGGAAGAAGGGATTTCACGTTGATATAAAAATGGTCATTAGTGGACAAGGAACATCTGTTTGCAGCGCTCTCCTCCCATGTCAGAGGTGTCAGTATTTGAAGGTGACTGTTATAATGAGTGAATTGAATAAATATCTACTTTCAGTTTGAGATCAAAATAGCATGCTGACACATAGACACTTTAGATAATTGAGATCATCTTACTGATAAATGGTACCTCAGATGCTGTCTCAGATTTCTTCAGGCACCTTCAGGCACCAAACACACTTTACAGAGAATAAATGGATCAACAAGAAAAATAATAAGTACATGTGATATGCATTATTCCTTGGCAGGTTGATCAATACTGTAATTTATCTTACAGCAGTGGTATCAATGTAGAAAACCACTCTGACAAACGTTGTATCAGGATCTGATAAATATGCAAATGAGGTCATTTATCAGGAACTATCTTTAATCCCCTTTATTGATGCAGGGTTTTCTGGAAGAATATCAATTTACAAAGTTCCTAAGAACTTAAGATAATGACTTTCCTGTGGTATGGATGATTATTATGACAAATCCTGCAAACCATTTGGCACTATGATGAATGGGGCAGTAATTCATGCAAACAGAATATTCATTTGTGTTCTGTGAAGCTTATCGACAGAATTTATTACTCATGTATTGATTTTTTTTGTAAAATGACATGATTTGGTGACAGTATTTTCTAAATGTTTTTTCCATATCATACTATGAAATATTTAAATACTGTCTTGTCACAGTATGATTAATATTGCTTATACATGTTCATGGTATGGAACCACTCACCTGACAATCTATAAGTATGCTAAGAACATTATAGTGTTTGACATCTAATTAAGTCATTGTGACCTATCATTCTTAACAAAATTGACAGGTTATTATCTGATGTATCTTTAATATTTGTGATAAATGTGATTAACCTTGGACATATTTCTGATAATCATATATGAGCAGTCTTTCTGTATATTGTGTATGTATACTCAGCAAAGAAAGAAATGCAAAAGTAGAAAATTTGAAATATCTGACAGTTTTGTTGCTATTCATACAAACGTACCCTAAATGGATTGTCATATCTGCATTCAGTGATGGTGATTTGTAATAAAGTATGTCCAAAATATGCAGAAAAGTGGATGAAACACAAAAATGCAATGATGGGATATGAAATATTGGGTTTCATGGGACATTCATCCCAATTGTACAGCTTGTGAAAAGTGAACTAATTCCATGACTGACAGATGGTCAACATGGCAACTCCTTCAGCCTATTGCAGACAAGCAACACGGCTTGGCCTTAGTCAGTTTTCCTACATATTGCCATCATTATTCAAGACTATACCGGAGCTCGAGATAAAATTTACCTCATAGGGGTACTGTACTCACTGTATTTTTATGGAGCGGGTATTATAAATGTTGAATGGGTATTTCATTTTCCATTACCCACTGCTTTCAAATATGTGTCCATTCCATTGATTTCGCTCACCTAAGTACATATCATTGAGTAAGTTAGATATGTACTATGTCATATCTAATCAGAACGAGCACCATTAAGTATAATGGAAATGATTTCATGAAATATCACTCATCGTATACTGACAGTACAACCAAAGTCCTATTCTAGCAGTGCATACAACATTGAGAACAGATAACCTTCACCCCTATACTCAGTTGTTCCATTTGTGCCAGGATGAACCATGGGTGTAAGTGACCCGTGTGGGTTTGAACAATCTATAGTATAATGATCTGTTGATTATTTATAATGCATAAAATAATACATCTGATAATCCTCTTGCATTTCTTTTTCTTTTTTCAGAGTGAAATACAGTTGTTAATTAGTTCTGATATAAGTTGCCTAAAAGCCACAATTGTATGTAGTGTGTATTTATTACAGGTATGAAGATGGTCAAGTTGGAGACAACACTATCAACACACAGAAGGATAAATATAAACAGGAAATTATGCGGGCTGTTGCATACAGGAATGTCTAGTGCCAACAGGTGAATAAATCTCTACACAGTTCCACTTAATACTCACTTGTTCACTTACTCAACACTACTTGTTTTTGAAAAAACAACTGCAGTATACTGAAATGGTATTTGTTATTTATTCAGCATTAATAATTGATTCTATTGTGTATGCAAGGTTCATTCAAATTCATACATGTTTCAGAATGAAGTGAAATTCCAATGAAACTTCAGACACACAAATAAAAACACCCACTTGTGAATGGTTAAAAATCTTATGCTTTTATAACACAAATTTCGCAGTCCAATTTGTTGCTCAAAATACAGAAATTTGATGTTTTTTGTCGATAAATTTGTGTAAAGCTTCTGAGAGCCAGGCAAACACTTCACCACTTTTTATTGTTGTAGTTTCAAAATTATTCTTGAAGACTGATTGGAACATTGGAGGATGAGAGATTGAAAGTTTGACTTTTTTCTCAAACAGGACTAGTTTCCTTGCGCATGAAACTGGCAGTTCTAGATCTTTCCAGAGTGTTGAACATTGAAGACAGAACATGACAACCATCATAACTAATGGACATAATCATTAACACCCACTGGTTGCATCATGGAGTTGGTTCAGCAAGAAGCGTGCATAATATTGGTAGAAACTGCTCTGAAGGAATACATGGTACTGTCTTAACTCAGTTACCTTACAGTGGCAGTGATGAAGACATGTGGAAAATATCGTCTGACATTTCATTGAATACTAAACTGTACTGTTTTTCAACCAAGAAAAGACAACCATTTCAGGGATGCCACTTTTATGGTTTGATGTAATTCAACTGATTTGAACATCAGGTTGATGGTTTAAGTGATCTGCTTGAATTACCACTCTACTCAGAGGACAGGCTGTTCAGCTGAACTGTTGAACTGTCATCCGTTCCTGATTTGTGTGTGATGTATTTAAGACTTGACATGGAACATAGGGAGTTACTTAACATATGCATCCTCCGTGTACATATGGGAGACTGTTGATCATCATCAGTATAGCAACACGTTGGCAGTGAAGAAATCTTCACCACAATTCTCTGCTCAGAGCTCAGTGCTGCAGTTTTGTTGTTGACGCTTTTATTGTTTTGCTCCAAGATGTGAGAATTAGAATGATCTTACAATCATCGAGGGACATTTGAAAATGCCTGCACACAATGATATATGACTGGTTGTGTGGAGGATTGATTTATGTAATCTTCCTCTTAACCGCTATCATATCACTTGCACAAAGCAGTTTTACCTTTATGATGAAAGTATTAATGTTATCAGACAATGATTGCTTTGTGCATGGTGATGACCAGATGTATATTGACCACTGAATTGCATAGATATATGAGTCCCTAATGGCAATGAAGGGCTGGCTCTTGGATTTCAACTTCTTTGTTGTTTTCAGTGCAATGTTTTGGTACAGATGCCATAGACACTTCATAAAAGGACCAGCATCAGCACCAAAGCATTATCCTTATGTCCATCTCTGTCTCTAGAGCCCCGTCAATAGATCTGATTAGGCAGTTAAAGTATTGGATGTACCTGATTTAGTAGCCCAGCATGGCCTTGTAATGATGGCTTGACTGTAGGACAGTATGTTACTACTATCACTGAGCAATTATAGCTCTCTATGATGAGATCAAAGTGAAGTGTTATGGACCTGTTAACACCATGCATATGTAGAATGGATTGAGAGCTTTCGCGCCGCAATGAAAACTACTTAACAGTCTAGCATCAGCAGAGCTGGGCTAAGCCAAATAGAGGTTATAGGGTTCAGTACAGTGTACAGCTGTAGATCATATAGGGTCGTGTAACTACATCACCATGTTAACGAAACCATGCCCTCAGTGTATATGAGGCTTCATTTGGTTGCTGTTTGTACCTTTTTTGAGATTTCAAAACCAGAATATCAGGGGTACACAAAGTCCATGGTCTCGGCTACCACTTGTCTGACTTCCATTTTTGTGGAAGCCACTATGGCTAAGGCGAGGGTTAGACGACTGACAGATTAAGTACCTGACACTAAGGGTGTGGGTTCAAATTGGATGGTACTCAACACAAACAAGTACTAGAATTTGTACTTAATTGAAAATGTGTAATCCCAAATATTTGTTACAAAATATCATTGTCTAAAACAAGTGAACTTAACTTCTCCAGTTATGTTTGCTATATTGCTGTAATAATGCATATGGTACATTCGGTTTTAGCTGACTCTTCAGTGATGCCATCATTGATTAGATGTGCAAATGAGGAATTTCTGTGTTCTTGTACATCAACTTGTTTAATAAGCCTCCATCCATAATGAATCATAGCCTCTGATCATCAGCAATTGTTGAAGTGGTTTATGTTTTTCTTTTAATGCATAATGCTGCATGTTTTTTTCATGAAGAGACCACGGTTTCAGTTCCTGAACTCGCACCTTCAGATGTATTATATTCACCATAATATGCTCAAATTTACAAAATGTTACATATTGAAGCACAGGCATGGCATTTGAATATTACTTGTTAAGATCATCATACAGTCTGCTATGATCAGACGGGATGAAGCAAACGGTGTGTGCAAGAATGAATATATTATAGTTATTTGACCACCCTTGTTGAAGGTATTTTGTTATTGATCACTTGGATGTTGCATGCCGTCAGTCTATTTCACAATCTCACAAATACCCTGTGAAGAATGGAAGTAACCTTGACCTTTCAGTGACCATGATCTGTCTGCCACTTGTACTCCGTTTGACTCAAAAGTGGACCGATGAATTGCTATCTAACTTGAAAACTAATGAATGTATAATATTCAATGAAACACTGATCATAATCAAAACATCAGACCAACTGTGAGAATTGTTTGCAGAATTTTTGTCCTAAAAGTTGAAAAGTTTTTAACAAACTGTCATTAAAGTTTTGACACAGTTCACCATTTATTACTAGGGAGGAGTGCAAAGAGAGGAGTAGCCAGCATGTTCACAAGTGCCAACAAAGTCATTGATTCATTTACCTTTGCCTTTACCTTTTCATTTATCCTTTCTCACACACCTGGCTGTTTGTGTACTCCTCCCTCCTATGCTTTTGAGCCAAATGGACTATAACTGCATGTTCCATTTGGGAGACAGAGATGGTAATTGCAAATGAAAAGAAATTTAAGATATCGCAGAGTCTCTTTGAGCAGCGCAGTGCTGGGTATACAGATGAAGGTATAGTGGTGCTGAAGTAAGGGAGGAAACAAGTGGCTCAGTTGTCCGAGATGCTGCAATTTCTTGTGAAGAGTTGCCTCCCTTTTGCATTTGTGGGTTTGAATGCCTGTTCATCTTGATTCTGTTTCTAGCTTTGTCAAAATCATTCCTCTACTCATGACTTCATAGCAGTGCATCATTTTGAGTTCCATAATAGTGAGCGAGTATGGTTTTATGAAGATTTTTGCAATATTCCAGCAATGGGCTTCACACACTGCACCCATGTGGGGAATCAAACCTGGGTCTTTGATGTCTTTGTTGTGATGAGCAAATATGTTAACCACTAGGCTACCCAACCACCCACAATGGACTGATTCACCATGGTATAAATGGACCATATTCTCTCTGTTCTAGTTTGACAGGCAGTGAGGTAGCCTAGTTGGTAAGCATCTGCTCGTCATGCAGAAGCCCCAGGTTCGATTACACACATGGGTACAATATGTGTAGCCATTTCTGGTGTCCTTTGTTGTGGTATTGCTGGAATATTAATAATCTAAGTACAACTAAACACACTCACTCACTGTTTTAATTTGTACTTTACAAATACTTGTTACACCTTTTCACCTATCTTGTTGCTTTTTTTGAAATATTGAGTCATGTCATTTTCATGTTTCTTATACAGCCATTATTTGTCAGGCTGAAGATTAGCAAAAGGTATGTCTATCAAGCTGAACATTTAGGGTAACTTTTTAGATAAATTGATTAAGTTCGTGTTTTAAAATGGCATTTGAATGAGACCATCAGAAATAGGAAGATGTGTGCAAAGTGTGTTTATTATGCTGAAGTATGGCCCCTATCTGTTCATTGTGTTTATAGAATAAGTATGTGTTCTAGAATTGGATGTATATTTTTGTGACATGTACATTCCAAGCAGTGCTTCAGTGTATGTATTGTAAATTGTCCCAGATGCAAATGTTCTTGATTAATGATTTCCATTTTTGCCATGTTCATAATGTATGTAGATATTCTCTATATATTTCTGTGAAAGAATATGTCTTATTGGCCTGAAATAGCAATGGTTTAATTTGTCTGTTGAAAATGTGACATTTATAAGAACATATTGTAACATTCAATTATGAAGGGACATTTTTGTACACTCTGATCTTCTTTGATCTGTTTCATGTAACAAAACTAAAGCATTAATGAAGAAAGACATCATATATTATGATAGGGTATTGTGGATGACCTCTTGACATCGACTGTCGAGTCAGGCTAATGTTCTGGAACAGTCATTGTTGTAATTGTTTGCCTCTCATGGTGTCACCAGGTAAGTCTGGTTCAAAGAAACATACACCTTGGCGATCTGAGTTAGAATTGGTCTTCAGTAACCCATGCTTGTCGTAAGAGGTGACTAACAGGATCAGGTGGTCAGGCTCACTCACTTGATTAACCTTATATCCTAATTGCGTAGTTCTATACTCATGCTGTTGGTCACTGGATTGTCTGGTCCAGATATGAGTATTTACAGGCTGTGTCTGTATGGCTTGAAAGAACCCATGAATCCATGTTTGCTGAATGTGGCATAAAAATAAACTCACTCACTCGCCCAAGGATGTTCTGGTCTTGGAAACTATAACTGACAATCTGCTGTTCATATTATTAGAATAATCCTGGGCATGGCATCAAACAAAACAAACAAGATAAATATACAGAGACTGTTGGCACGAACCAGACCCCAGCTGTTATCTCTGCAGACAACATCCAGTTTTATTGCCCATATGACCAACCAGCCTCCATTAGAGGGCAGTTATGTTTTCATAATACTATTTTTTCAACAGTTTCTTTAAAAGATGACATACCTTTAAGTGCATTTACCAAAGTAGAGGAAGAAGAAGTATCTGAATGGATACTGCTTGCCTTTCTGCTGTGTGGCATCTAGTTATAAATTGTTACTCTGTAGGCAAATTGTGTGTATGGCGGGTACTACTGTTAGCACAGGACCTACTTTTCCTCTTTGAGAACATTTATTTCCCGTTCATAAAAATTACACGGCTGATTTCTTTTTCCACCAAGAGGAATATGTCACCAAGGATAGTCAGTGATATTCTTTTGCACTGACTATAGTTGTAGAATTCATTTCTCAAAAAGACATTTTTAAAGTCAATGAATTTGATTTGTAGTCAACAGTTCTGCTACATTGATCCATCCATTAATCCAGTAGTACTAAAAGGCTCATAGCTATCAGACAAGCCTTGTCAACCACAGAGTGTCGACTTGGATTATTCACTCAACACTTCAAGATGTACACTGTCTGCAATACTTATTCAACTGTCTCTCAGTTTTTATTTTTTGGTCATTCAAGGCTACACTGACTTCAAAGGTCTGTAATGGTAATTATATATCTCTTCATCTGGAAACCTTGCAGGTATTGCTAGTTCTGTGGTTTTGTTGCCTTAGTTCCTTTCTGTATAATTCTGTGTACATGCTTGTCCATGATGTGAAACACAACCACCTCTACACACAAACTGTCCAGATTGCCAGTCTTGCAGAGTTCAACCCTCTTGCATAATCCTTACTCCGCAAAACCAAATCATACAGAGGATAAAAGGAATTATTTTATAACTTTCTTGTAACATTCATGTTCCCCGGAGTAATTCAGCTTTTCAAAAGTGAATTAGATACATGCATTGTCCTGGGTCTCCTTTCACAAAGTACTAAGGTGATTGTAAATCACTAAGGTAGCCTTCATGCAATGTTAAAGAATGGGAGTTAAAATTAGCCTTAGTAAAGATTGCTTCCTGAAAGGAGAACCTGAGGTAATTCACTTCATGAACTAAAGATTTAACATTTCACCATTATGATAGTCTAGTTCTTGCAAAAAGGTGTCAGTGGTGAACTGGACAATGGCTGGTTTTTGAACTGTAAGAAACGTTTCCATTTTAAAGAAACAAACTATGAATCAAAGTTAAAGATCGAAGAAATGCTTGGACACTGTGATAACTGTACATAAATTATATAATTACGTCCGTGCTCTTCAATAAATGAGTTACTTCTTTTTTGTGTCTTTTTGCGTTTTTACTGGTCATCATAACCACATCTACCACATAATCCTATATCAGAGGTAATGTGATATGTGACTTTGATGGATGGATATGGATGACAAGTTCACTAAACTGGCACTCTCGCTACACCGGCATATTTGTCGGTCTCAACGCATGCCGGTTTAGAGGGCTTTCACTGTACATCCATAACATTCATCCCTGTAATAATGATTTACTTAGTGTCAGACTGATATGCATTTTAACTGAAAAGGATGGATTCAATTGTGGTATAACCATTATATTACCATTGGTATAATCGTATACGAAAGTTACATGATTATACAGACCTGTGGTATAATTCTATACTCTAAAAGGCCACATGACGCCACTTTGTCATATTTGACGGAGGTGTGCCACAGCAGCCTCATAGCTGTCCCAAGCGAAAGTGTCCAATCCATGACGAGTACAAAGAACACGTGCACTCTTGATAGCACATGCATTCAGAAAGAAAGCTGTTTTTCTGCCTCTGTAAGTCCCCTCCCACGTTCTCGCCATTTTGCGAAGAGGCTTTCTTCGTTTTGTTCAACTGTGGGAATCTAGACTTGCCACATGTTCTAGATTGGCATGGGCTTTCTTGGATATGTTTGTTGCACGATCTGTACGACAGACGCTGAATCCGGCTGACGTTAGTGGTAAAAACATTTTCACCACAAACACACGTAAACTCACACTATAACCAGCGACACAGAAGCTCCTTTTTCATGTTTTGGTCCATGTATTCAGTCTTTTCATTTTACGGCTGACGCAATCGGTTTCAAGTGTAATCCCGTGCTTCAAATACTCAATAACACCCGGAAATTGGCCAACTCATGATGCTTATCTCCAAATTGGTTACCTAATATGTGAGGATGATCGTGTTAGACTTATGGTTCTGCCTGACACATTTCAAGATGGCTTTTACATGATTGATTCCAAGGTTTTGGCACTCAATTTCAAATGCCCAAACAGGCTGTGTCTTATGTCAGATGACCGAATTCCCGCAGTTATTTGTATTAAAAGTAAAATACTCTACATCTCATCGTATTGTACCAATGTTTTGCGACTCGATCCAAACTGAAGCCACAGGAATAATGTCCCTTTGTAGACGGTATGATCAAAATGGCAACCAGAAGGCCGAATACGGAATAAAGCGGTTTCACAGCTCCTGAACTTTAAAGGTCACATGCAACCAAAAAATCAAACATAATTAAAACACATTTATCACTTATTCATGACATATAATTTACATTGCTGCTTTTAAAAAAACAAATAAACAAAATTATAAGCGTACAATCGCGATTCAAAAGTGCAATATTTTGTACTTGGGCTTACTTCCCCCGAAACGAAGTCATCGGGAGACCGAACCAAGTCATAGCGGGTGGATATCCACTCAAGTGTAACAGCGGCTTCTGATTGGCTGTTTCATTTGCTGATATGCTGAGGGTTCATTGTGTGTACAGAAAGATGATCTGTTTGATGAGCATTTTAGAAGTATAGCCAGTCACAAGAAAGTAAGATTCTTTATGGATAACAACTTCTTTTTGTGTACTTGATGCGTCGTTTCAGTATGGATTCATACACAGTTACCAAACAAAATCATACACACTAAAAGAAGTCGTTATTCATGAAGAATGTATATAGAGATGTTGGGTTTTGAAAATGCATGTTCTCTGAATTTGTGTTCGATCCAATCAAAAATCATGTCAGTAGATATGGTAAACTACTGAGTGGCTGGAATCTGCCATTCGTCCAAGTACAAAGCAGGACTTGAAACTGACAAGAGTTTGCACCAGTTTCCGTCAGATCCAGTCATCCGAAAAAAAGTGAATGTAGTTTGTTTGCAATCCACAGACATAAAAACATGTCATGTGCATCACACGTGCCTAATTACATAATGTGGCAGACACGGGACTCGGGTGCACGAGTCATAAATCAACTTATTTTCTTTATGTCGTATAGTCTGATAGGTGTTAAGTTCAAATTGCACGTGGTCAATGATTGAAGCTGTGTACTGCATGCTGTCTTTAACAGACAGGCAGACAGACATATAGGTGTGAATACCCAGACACTGAGCTTTCCCTGTGACAGAGACTGCTTACCACAATCAACAAGTTGTTTTACGTAACGAGTAGATTATTTACTTGTTTGTATACACAACCAAGATTAGACTACTGCTCACGACCTCAGACGCTGGGCATGCATACTGTTTCAAGCTAAGCGAACCTATTCACTGCGCATGCGTTATGGACGCAGCGCAGCACAGCTGTTGAAACCAGTTTTCCCCCCAGCGCTGGGGGGAATTTAGTGAAACGTTTGAACTCCGATTTCGCGGGCTTTTCTTTCATCGCTTTTTTTCAACTTTATAGGTTGAATTGGCATTTTTTATGATTTGTTTCGGTAAGTGCACACCGAAAGGTACCAGAATCTGCAAAGTCGTGTTTTACGTTGCATGTGACCTTTAATAAAAGCATCTTCGAGAGAGAGTTTAGCAAGTCATTTTGGTGAATAGAAGTTTTTAACAATATTCCATTATATCGCGGAGAGTCAGTCAAGGTTGGTGAGGGAGGAATGTCAGAAGTTATGCAGATTTCAGACGTTTAGGTCTCTCCAAAATCTTATAAACATACGGTGCTGATAAACCTAGAAACATAATTAGGGCGAACCAGCGTTCGAACCCAGGGTTGACTGGCGGCTCAAGGGAGACAACCCGACAAGGCGGATCGCAGCGCCATTGACGACGGAACCACCTGTGCTCCCAAGGGACGTTTGAAAGAGCAGTTGAGATCGCAACAATAGGGATAATTTGATATCAGTCAAGTCGTGGCCCCTGGCATATAGCTCAACGTCAGGTAGTGCCACTGATGCTTCGGTTATTAGGTGGGAGATTTGGCAGCTGTCGTTTTCATATTTGTATAATCCCCAATGTCCGATACAATCAACATATGACCCATTGTCTACATGTGTAGGTGTGTGTGGGTGATGATGGCCACCATCTGAGGCACAGAGCCAAAGGCAGTCCTGTGTATGGTACGCATTTCACATGTATCCATCCTACTAATCGAAGTGGCTGATAAAGGCGAGTGTCGTTCTGATGAACCGACCCCAGGCATTGATTCGGATACTGAGCTGAAAATAAAACTATTTGACTTGATTTGTGGTTTGAAGGTTACACTTTGAATTACGATCACTGCATATTGCCATGTATCTTTTGTACATGATTTTTCTTTTGACTTTATGAACTGTTTAAATAGATTTTGTAATGTAGGTACGCTTATCTACTTCTGCGTGTAACGAGCACCTAACCGTCTCCATGGGGTAGTGGATAGAGCGCCTGTCTAAAGAGAGTTCCGTTGTTCGAGTCCTAAAATAGATGAGATGACGACCAGTGTTGTTACCTTGGCGTTCAGAGGTAAGAGCGGCATCCTGTGTCGACAGGACACCAAACTATATATCTCTCTAAACCGATAAACCGAATTTTTTGTTGGTTTGGGTTAAGCTAATACCATGTTAAAACCATGTTTGAATTTATCAAGCGACGAGTCAATTATTCATGACCATATAGATTTTCCTTCTGACGGCTTTTAACGTTATGTATGTTGGTGATGCTAGGCCTGGATCACAGTGCAGTGACATGACGTTTCCGTCAGATCAGCTGTTATATCAGTGTCAGTAGGTCTTGAAATATAAGTACCATAATTTCAGAGAGACGATGTTTCATATTCCCTCGCGGCCCTGCTGACAAATACTGACAACGTCTCACCTCCACTTGACAGTAAACTACCGCAGAATGGCCAGGAGACACGACAGAAATGAGGGTAATGTTTTGCGATGACACAGACAAACTTCATGTAACTGGTTACTCTGTGCCACACACTGTATGTCCGCATTTCAAACTGACAGTTAACACATTACTCTTTCAAAATCGCAAATATGGTTTCAAAGAGCCAACAACTAAATAGAGCTTAAATATTTATAATCGCATCTCAAACATGTTTTAACGTTCAGATTAAACATCATTTCTGTCATTGCTGTCAATTTCGGAACATAAGGTTCCCTTGAAACATTTCATCAAGAGTAGGAAGGACGTCTTTGTGGTGCAGCAATTACTGATTGGGGTGAAATGGTTACTTTGGCCCCAGGAGTCAGTTCAAAGTGTAGATCTTGTTGGGACTATCAAATGAGGCCTCGCTATCGCTGTAATCAGTGTTGATGCGGATGGGCTTAGCGTTATGTCTCGCTTGAAGTGTAGTATCGACTTGCCCTGAAGGTGTATTGGTCATTTCGCGAAAGGTGTCCATCTCTAATTTGTTTACTTCAGTGGAACAAATCCTATAACATTCAATAATTATTGTTGTGTGAGTTCTCATATTATATTGTGTGACAAGAACGTCAAGGGGTATCACATCAGACAAATAAAGATCGATACTGTTTGACTCTTTGAATCATTCTGTAGTTACAGAAAGTTGTTTTATGTTGCAACTTAATACATAATTCAAGCAAATTGGGACTGCTGAACTGCTGAACTGCTGATTATCATAGATAAAAAGATAACTGAAAATGGCACAACATTAAAATGTATAGGCTATGTCCATTAGGCAATTCCATAAACCGACATGATCCTTCAGAATCTCAGTAGATTGGAAAATTTTCCATCAGCCCTCATAAGTACTATCAACGTTTGGCGTCAAACCAAAAGCACACATGTGGACATGAAAGGAAATGTCATCTGAAATTTATTAAGAAAGAAATACATGAGGCGCTAGATTTCATAAACATTTCATGAACATATATTTTGGGTCACAGGGCACTTAGGGCAGAGATATGCACCAATTTTCATCTACACAAGAATATAAGTAAAACAGTGGTCAAAGCGTGGTCACTTTTATCCGTGTAGAGACTAAACAATGAAAACAAATGAAAAATTGACAGCCAAAAAGAAGAAGTCTCTTCCATAAAATTGCAACGTTCGACTCCGAAGTATACACTAATGCAATGTCTGACATTATTTATGACGCATTTATTGGGCTTCAAACATTTGGTATAACTCCGTATGTTCTGTATCAGCGCAATTGCCTGTTTTATAAAATAATCCTGTGTCTAGACGTGAGAAGCTGAGACTGTGCTCCCCCCCCCCACTTCTCCCCCCCCTCTCCACACACACACTTCCGTAGACGACAGCCTCAGACGTCAAAGTGGGCGACGATATCATGGATGTTATCTTCACTGCTAACATCCCAGGATGCCCTAGACTACACTGCTTCTGGCACTGCTAATGCAGTTGTTAATTCTTTTGCATGAATAAATCATGTAGGCTGTCTAATGAATCCGGGCGGTTGTTAGAACGACGACCAGTATATTAGCAACTTACAATCAATCTTGTCAATCTTGGTTTTTATTCCATTCAGCATATAACCGATTAGGCAAACATACATGTAAAACAAGTTCATGTGTAAGAAGGTACTACCTTGAGTTCATTACAAATTATCGAAGCGTTTGTGTGGAATCCAAGAAGGCACAGTGCCACTTCTGCTTGTCTTTGCAAGGGCGGCAATGCGATATTAAGACAGCACAACAATGTCCAATGGAGGATTCCATACTATTGTGTAAATGGACTAAACTTGCGAACATTCCAGTTAAATGAAGAGTTCTGTTCTGCAAACCTGATCCACGTGAATCCAATCAAGCCTCAGAAGATACTTAATGTAGTCTTATTGGAGCCATAAACAAATCCTGTATCGGTCTCTGTGATGTGGACCTAAAACAATTAAGTGACGAGTGAAGGTGAATGAACTTGATGAGTGTCTCTATAGAAGACGGTATAGCAAGTCAATCTTCCACATTGTAAGGTGCACCCAGGAGAGCTATCATCACTGATATACTAACCTCAATATCCTAACAGCTGCATGTCAACTTCTGTATGGTATTTGATTGGATCGCTGCATTATATCATAGTCATTATTAGCGTTTAATTTCTTCTGTCGTCGGCAGATTGGAACCTATGACCGAATCTGCATCATTAAACTTTTTCAGTCGTGTTTGACATAGAAAATCGTTTCGAAAATTGAGCTGAATGACGATGTGCAGTTAACGCCGTACTGGATCCAGATGAAACAGTTAATTTGAGAGATGTTAAATCGATTTATCGATCTAAAGACACTAGGAGACCTTTGGTTTTCCGCTAACCCCATGTAAACGTCTCAGTGTTCAAATTTGCATTTCTTGATATCGTTTATCTGTACTTGCGAATTATCCGTGCATGCATTTTGAAGTGTATTTGTTATTGTGAGAAAGTTGCTCGATGTATTCCTACTCTCTTGACGACAGATCTGCTGATCCTGGCCTGAAGTAAGGGACGGTATTCTGTTAGATCTCTGATTCAACAATGTGATTTGTATGTAAGTAGCATGTGGTAGCAGAGAGGTAAAGGCGATTTCTCTTTACGGCTAGAAATCGGGTTTGAATCTACTATGGATAGAGTAAGCGATCATATTGCTGCAATATCAGGAGAGAACGTGCCAGAATCTTACTCAATGATTAAGTTACTGCTAATACTAGGAAGAATAACTATATATAAGAATGAACAAGTTCCTCATCACAGTCCACCCATATGTTGTTATCCTACCTCACTGCTCCGACGTCTAAATGCTTCCTTAAGAAGCTAGTACTAATTTTATTGGCACCATTTATATAAAAAACGTTATGGCCTCGCTTAGTTTTAAAATTCGGTTATATTTAGCAAATAAGAAAAACACATAGAAACATTTCACACATTGTAAATGAAGTGTCAATTGCAGGAAATAATAATATAAAAACCAACCATTGTCAAGTGATTAAAACCAAAACGACATTCCGTCAAGACTTTGAGAGAGAAGGCAAACATTAAGGGAAGGAATCACCCAAGGACACAAGTCTAGAATCAATACTTAAAGATGGCGCTCGGCTTCCTGTTTTGTACATTTCCTAGATTCCCCAATTCGGTGCCATTACACCCTCAGATCGAATAACAGGTTGCAGTAAACTTAAAAAAGCTGCACGTGATATAGGTTGAAATAGCCTGATTAAAACAGAGAGAAAAAGAAAATTCGTCATTTTAAGAGGAAGGTAAATTGACAGTTTCACCCTGTTAAGAGGTGAGTGATGACCCCCAATTTAAGAAAGATGGTACTCTGGGAGCTCAACTGAGGATAGTGTTCAAAAGACTATTCTGGGTGGAAATGAAGCAAATTTGTGCCTCTTCGTATGAATGTTTTGTTAACAGGCTTAAAAATGGCTTCTTTTTCCCGAGGTGAAAACTGCGTTTGGTTAAACAGAAAGGTAACTTTACAATTTGGACGCTACGCATGTTGCTTCATATTCTGGAAGGTATGACAAATATGATTACAAGAAGGAATGAAAGCAAACTGGTAATGTGTCTACAAAATGTTACACCTTTTTCGAGGTCGCACGTTTGCTGTGTTCTTATATATACGCCTTGCATGTACTTTTAGCTTGTTTGTATGCAGGGTTCACTATGAATGTGGGCTTGCTTTTCTCCTTTTATTGAATGTGCCTTGAGCATGCACTAGTTGCACGGATGTATATAAACTCATGTAATATATAAATATCATATAATAATAACTATAATAATCATTGTACACTCTGTTATGGACTATATCCACACACACAAATCAAAATGTCCATAACGCTAAACACAAGGTGGTGAGTTCGAATCCCATATTCTCCTTTATATTTCTGGGTTTGTCTGCACCATAAGCATGCCCATGACTTTCACCAAAGTCGTATACGCCTAAGACCTACATTACGTCCTACCACCTCACCTGGCATGCTGTGACATAACCATAACGTAAACCTTACACCCTATCTGCAGTCCTCAAAACAGCCCTTAATTCACCGAAGTATTGACACGAATGGTCGTGGGTGATGAATGATGTGAAAAGGGGTTTTCATATCGCGTCTGAGATGATTGACTTTATATAGTGACGTACATGTACATGTGTGTTGTGTTGGTAATGGCCGTACGATTATAGTGTTTTCTTTTCAAAGTTTGTTTTGCTTTGGTGCTAATAATACGACGATATTTTACTGCTGGCTTATTACACCCAGTGTTAGGTTGATGAAAGACATTGGCGTGATTAAGCGGTAGTGGCCATCTTGTAATTTGGTACAGAAGTAACAAGGTTTTCTGTTAGGATAAAGAGAAAAACAAACATGTTCTCATATATCACTCCTTCTTGACTTCTTATTGCACACGAGTAATGATCTTATGACTTCATTGACTACACTTTCAAAACCCTATCGTTTTCATCGACCTTTAACAACGAGCCATTAATCTGAATTGAAACCAAACACTTGTTGACAACATGAAGTGTGTTCCATAAGAGAAGCAGTTGTCAGGGCTGTTAAACGTTACAACAACATGGTATTCAGTTGGTGTTTAGGCCTTAAATGCTAATTTATTAATGAACACTAATTGGATTCCTTGGTGTGGTGCCAATTTTATCAACTTGCCAAATTACATGCCCTTTTTAATGCTTGGCATGAATTTTATTCAATAACTACATCGAAACTAGTAATCAAATTGAAACGGCCGTCGCTTGAGTTTTATGGTGATATTTGCAAGGAACATTTGATCATTTCATCATCAAATTCAAGATCGACCAATCCAACAACTTTTAACCTTAAGAAATGCCATCACTACTGGCACCGTCTTGTTCGTTTCTGAAGTGAACCTGGCGTACGGTTGTCGTGAAGTGTAGGCCTGTTTCCAAGAGTTCCTGCCCACGTCTTGTCATCTGACGGCTAGGAGTACGCAACTTATCGATTCTTGAATTACATAAGGAAATCTTGTTTTGCATGTCTACCAGAAATGAAAAGGGACAGAGAGTGAATCAGTAAAACCATCCATTCATTAATACAACTATAACTCCTAACTCCATAGCCATGTTTTTATCAGATCTCAGGGCAGGAGCAACCATTTATGATTAAGAGACTTCATCACTGTTTCGGATACAATGAAAGTCGTATTTCTCAGGAAAAGAAGATATCGTGTAACAAGGTTGAGGAATCAGGACCCACTTAATCTAAAACATAAGGCTTCTTTAATCAGAGTATCTTGTTAATTGCCGTACAGATAAAAGACTAAGAGAAGTGATATCAGCTTAGGTATTTTCTGACAGAAGCATTGTGACCTAGAATTATATAAAGATCAGTGTTTTACACTGTAGATAGACATGATAAAAATACACTATTCAATTTGATTCTCGCACCATCGGAAAGCGATGTCATGAAACCCGACAAAATGAATTTCTTAAAAGAATCCCAATTGCCTGTGACAAGATGAACAAGGTTGGTGATGGCAGATGAAAAAAAACTGTGTGGCAAAGCAAGAAATTACTTAAAGATGTTCACCTCTCTCTTGGTGTACGCGGCAATTCGTCTAAGTCAGTGCTTGATGTGGATCACAGGTACAGTGGGAATATTTGGATTTTCAATTAAAACGTCTTTGTGGAGCATGTGAGATAACATTGATTGACGGCATGATCCTTAAAAGAAAGGTTAACGAAGGCAGAAGAACCAGAATAATCACCCAATCAGTTAAAACATTGTCACAATGTGGGCAGAGGTTGAATTTCTTAAAATAACTACTGTTACATTGACGATCAACGTGTTCTCTTTTTGATGACGCCAGTGTAGCTGAAGATAGTAAAACCATAAAGCAAAGATAAATGACAAATGAAGAATAAAGAATTTCAGTTTTTTTGTGTATGATAGGATGCCCATATCACAGCTCTTTGAGAGCGCTCTATAAGTAATCAGCAACACAGGAACAGAAAACACGAGCGCAAAGATGAACGATTATATAATGAAATCCTCAGAAGATCTTAAAAGAATAGTGATTGTGGTATATCTGGGGGTATTGAGAAGATATTTGCATAATGTTTAACGCCAAACCACCGTTGGGATACGAAGAAAAGCATCAACCGTTCAGCCATATCGAGAACATACAATAGTCGAGACGAGATCTGACCTTCATCTTCACGCGTCTCATAGCATAGCATGGTATTTATGTGAACCCTATACTATCTTAGTTCATAGTTTTGTAAAGAAAATTCATTGTTGCTATTTGTTAAAAATATATTGTTTTACTAAATAATAGTGTGAATATGGTTTCTATGACAGAAAGTCAATAACGTATGTGCAGTGAGATCCACACACGGTGTATGGCAATAGATCAGTGTGCACTTAAAACCAAGCTGACAGTGAGGAACTAGAAGGTAATATTTCCACTGGGTACCCATTCACTGCTGAGTGAACAACACTTAACAAAGTCACTTGCCTTAAATAAAAGCACATGTTAAATGGTCCGGAGTACTGTGTCCGTTCGCTTTGTATATGGCATATTCTCAGAATAAGGCGTATTGACATTTTGTGTCCTTCATAAAAATTCTGCGGAGACACAACAACAGATCCAAACAGGTCCATACGTGGAGCACAGCGAAAGTATGACCTTTTGTATTGATAGGTTTTTCTTATGTCACACACAAGGCTTCAATTAGATCACAGTCACGTCATGACCCCTGGCATATAGCTCAACGTCAGGTAGTGCCACTGATGCTTCAGGTATTAGGTAGGAGATTTGGCAGCTGTCGTTTTCATGTGAGTATAATCCCTAATGTCCGATACAATCAACATATGACCCATTGTCTACATGTGTAGGTGTGTGGGTTGTGTGGGGAAACCATCTGATTCATAGAGCGACAGGCAGTTCTGTGTATGGTGCGTATTACGCACGTCCTAATAAATAGATTTTGTAATGTAAAGGTACGCCTTCGCATACACGTAACGAGTTTCTGTGGTGTAGTGGATAGAGCACCTGCCAGAGGTTCGAGCCCCGGCCGTCCAGGCCACCTCATACAAAACTAGATTAGATAACGTTAGCAGATTAAAATGGGCCAGGCTTTTTCTGTGGGATTGCAATAAGGTATCGGCAGGAGGTCAAACCATTACACACACGCGCACGCACAGACACAGACAGACAGACACACACACACACACACACACACACACACACACACACACACACACACACAAACACATGAGGAGTGCAAACAGCGATAACGACGAGTAACATCGCTTTTGGTGTAGCGTTTAGAAAGTAAGAAAACGGGAATAGAAAACAAGCTTGCAAGCATGTCCTTTCACCTGAAAACAACCTAAGCAGCCGCTAACGTGTAGAAATGGTAAGATCTGTATTAATACCATGTTACCACAGTGTGTTTCATGACCGTACAGATTTCCCTTCTGAGGGCGTTTTAGGTTATGTATGTTAATGGTGCCAGACTGAGGTCACAGTGCAGTCACAAGATGTTTCCATCAGATCATCTGCTATGTCAACGTCAGTAGGCCTTGCAATGAAATTACCATAATTTCATAGAGACAATGTTTCATATTTCACCGCGGTCCCACTGACGACGTCTCATCTTCAGTTGACGTTAAACCACCGCATCCTGGCAATCACTGACAGAAGATATGACAAGAAGGTGAGTAATGTTTCACGATAACGCACACAAGCTTCATGTAACTGGTTACTTTGTGCCACACACATGTCTAGATACACTGACAGTAACATATTACTCTTTCATAATCGCAAATGTGGTACCAAATATGGCACCAGAGACCTAAACAATTTTTAAAAGCTCACATATTTCAAAATCGTAACTCAAACGTGGTCAGCTTTTTGCATATCACTCAAAATTCAAATTCGGACTATATATCTCAAGTGGGAACAGAACGTTGTAATCAATTAAAGTCTACATCCGTTGTGGTTTGAACTGAACATAATACCAAAACAGCTAAATAAGTCTAAGACTTTTCTTAAGCTTTGTCTTAATTTTTATTTGAAACTTAAGTCATTTTTTAGACTTAAGGTCTTTTATGAATACTCCCCTGATGTCAATGTGCTGGTTATAGGATTCTTTGGGTAGGCACTCCCGATGTCACGATGGAAATGTGCTTATTACGGGCACCTGGTATCACCCCAAATTAAAGGCGATTTACACAAACATGCTCATGTTGTTGTCGAGATTGAAAGATATAGCTGAAGAGGGCGTGGTCAGCACGGCTACTACAGATGTGTACCCCAGGTACGTTCCTGTCCTGTTTCCTGCAGAAAAGTACCCTAGCGGAATTCCAAATCGGAATACAGAAACGTACCCTTGGACGATTCCATTCCGCAGTGTGTTGTCTTCTTGACTGGAACTGTCATACTGTTGTATTAGATGCATTTGCGTTCTATAAGAAAGGAAAGGTAACGAATATTTCGCGGAACACAATGCCATTTGCAATCAGTTGAACGGGAACAACTACATACAGTTTCGGTTTGGGGATGCAAAATCTGGACTCGTCGTCCGTGTGAAGAAACGGGTACGTTTCTGTATTTCGACCTTGTTTAGGGTAGAATACTGAATACAGAAACGTACCTGGGGTACATATCTGTAGTACCTGTGCCGACAACGACCCCTTCAGCCAAAACATACCCTGATTTAGCAGACATGATTGATGGGTGCTGACTCGCATGGCTTGGTTTATGTCCACTCAGCAGAAAATGGGTACCCGGTGAGATAACGTCATGTGACTATAACCCTCTAGCGCCTATTATTACCTTCTAACTTGGGTTATCCTGGGTAATTATGATGTTTAGTATGTTATATGTGCTTAAAGCATGTCCCTTAGTGATGTGGATGAGGCGCTATGTAAGTACTCTTATTATTATTATTAAGTCATCGTATTATAAATACGCAGAACGATGGTTATGGTAATAATCCCAGGAATTATCTAAAGACTCAAATATTTAGTAATACATTATCATCATATAGCTTGAATGATGTTACTTTCGTACAATAAAACTTGCACAAAAGGAGGAAAAAGGGGAAAGAATATACAAGAGTCATGTCATTCTAAGCCAGACGTGACATTGTGAAACAGAGAATGTACATGAACAGTGTTACGATTGTGGCGCATCCTCGTGCTTCAGCAGTCACTGATTGGAGTGAAAGGGTAAATTTAGCCTCGGGATGAAGTTCAAAGTGTAGATCTTGTTGGGACTAACTAATGAGACCTCTCTATCGTTGTAATCAACGGTGATCCAGTAGGGCTTAGCGTAACGTCTGGCTTGAAGTGTCTCATCTACTTGCCCCTCAAGGTCTATGGGAAATGTGGAGAAAGGTGTTCATCTGTAATAAGTTTACTTCAGTCGGAGAAATTGTATAATATCTAATAGTTATTTCTGTGTGATTTCTAATATCATGGTGAGTGACAACTAAATATGGTATCACAGCAGGCGGTGGACATATCACACAAATAAAGATCGGCACAGTTTAATTGTTTTAATCGTTCTTCAGTTACATCACGATATGGTTGAATGACTATTTCAGCCTTTGGACTGCAGGTAAACCTAACTAAACAGATAGAGGATGATGCCACAGCACACAACTACGCAGAGCGGTGCCCATTAGACCCGCCATCACCTACACGATCGTTGGGTCAGTATCTCAGCAGATTGGGAACTCTGCGAACTCACCTGATTAGTAATATCAACTTTCGGCATCAAACCCAAAACTGCGAAGACACAGAAGTAAACATCATCTGAAAACAATATATCAAGGGCTATACTTCCACACACACAAACACACATGTGAAATTTGGGCAGAAATGACATATGCATCGCCATGTGTATCAATAGCGCTCCTATGCTGTTTGGTTTATAAAACAAATTGAACCTTTATTAGAAGTGATGCTGTCAGAAATAAGCCTGCACTGTGACAGGTTTCAAACGTTTAGTATAATCTAATATGTTCTGTATCAGCAGTATTAAAATAATCCTCTGTCTAGACGTGAGACGCTGAACTGTGGCCCCCGTCGCAAACTGTTCTTCTTGGCAGAATCCCGTAGGCGAGTTCCGGGCGAAGTATCTTTACTGTTAACATCCTGCTATGCTTCAGATTATACGGCAGCACCTGGAACTGCCAATGTCGTTCTTAATCCCATTCCATTAAAACAACATAAAGATTTTTATGTTTTTATCTAATAAAATCCGGACGGCCAATTGTAAGAGCGAAGTCCAATATGTCAACGAATTACAATCTTCTCAGCTTGTTTTTACCCGATTCAATTAATTAACCGATAAGAAAAACAAAGAAATATAAGTTTACTCCCTTGAGGTAAAAACAAAATTGTTGAAAAATGATTGGAACCATGTACCATGTATTGGTTTCAGTGTAGTGGACCTAACACAATTTACCTACGCGAGAAATTGAATGGAGATTATGGATGTGTACGGTGGTTTAAGGCCCTATCTCTATAGAAGACGGCATAAGAAGTCAATTGTCCACTGTCTAGGAGACATTCACGCTATCACCACTGATGAATGGCTCAATGTACATCGTGTATTAACCTCAGTATCAGTATCCTAACAGCTGCATGTCAACCTCAGTATTTAATTGGATCGTTATATTATATCATTGACATTATGGGCGTTTAGTTTCTTCTGTCATCGGCAGATTGGAACAAATGACAGAATCTGCATCATTAAACTTTTTATGTGGTGTTTGACAAAATTCGCTTAGAAAATTGAGCTGAATGACGATGTGCAATCAACGCCATATTGGATCCAGATGAAACTTAATTTGAGAGTTGTTAAAGAGTTACTAAATCGAAGTTATCGACCTAAAGTCCCTAAAAGACTTTCCGCTAACATCTCAGTGTTTAAACTCGCTTTTCGGAAGAGAATTTATATAGGGATGAACCAGTTTATTTTAGGCATTACATTATGCTAGTGTCATCTGTCATTGCTCCAACGTCTGATATAAGAAGTTAGTTAATATTAAAGTAAACAGTATGACCTCGCTAAACACTAACAGTTATAACCTTCGGACACACACACACACACACACAGACACACACACACACAGACACACACACACACACACACACACACACACACACACACACACACACACACACACATTCCACGTTTTCTGATTAAAGTGTTAAAATTATGATTTATGATTTTTTTAGCTCAACTGAGGACAGTGTTTAAAAGACTGTCCTGGATGCTAATGAAGCAAAATTTGTGCCTGCTCGTATGAAAGGTTTGTTAACAGTTGGTCAAATCGAATAGTCAAAATGGCTTCTTTTTCCCTTGGCGAAAAACTACGTTCGGTTAAACAGAAAGGCAACTTTACAATTTGGACGCTACTCATGTTGTTTCACATTCAGGAAGGTATGACAAATATAATTACAAGAAGGAATGAATGCAAATTGGTATTGTTACTACAAATGTTACATCCTTTTCGAGGTCTCAGGTTCGCTGTGTTTTATTTTAGGTCAAGCATGTACTTTTAACTTGTTTGCATGCAGTGTTCACAATGAAAGTGGGCTTGCTTTTCTCCTTTTATTGAATCCGCCTTGAGTAAGCATTCGTTGCATGGATATGTGCGCTATATAAATAGCATATGATAATAAACATAATAATCATTGTACAGTCTTTTATGGACTAGATCCATACACACAAATCAGAATATGTCAGACAAAAGGTGACCATAACGCTAAACACAAGGTTGTGAGTTCTAATCCTGTATTCTCCTTGTTTACATTTCCGGGTTTGTCTGCACCATGGGCATGCCCATGAGTTTCACCAAAGTAGGACAAAGTAGTCTAAGACCAAGGAGCCATTAATCTGAATTGAAACCAAACACTTGTTGACAACATGACATGTGTTCCATAAGAGAAGCAGTTGTCAGGGCTGTTAAACGTTACAACAACATGGTATTCAGCTGGTGTTTAGGCCAAAATGCTAAGTTATTAATGAACACTAATTGGATTACTTGGTGTAGTGCCAGTTTTATAAACTCGCCAAATTACATGTCATTTTAATGCTTGGCATGAATTTAATTCAATAACTACATCGAAACTAGTAATCAAACTGAAAGGGCCGTTGCTTGAGTTTTATGGTGATATTTGCAAGGAACATGTGATCATTTCATCATCAAATTCAAGATCGACCAATCCAACAACTTTTAACCTTAAGAAATGCCATCACTACTGGCACCATCTTAGTTCGGGGTTATTTCTGAAGTGAACCTGACGTACGGTTGTCGTGAAGTGTAGGCCTGTTTCCAACTTGTGAAGAGTTCCTGTCTATGTCTTGTCATCTGACGGCTAGGAGTACGGAGTTTATCGATTTTAGAATTACATATGAAAGTCTTGTTTTATAAGTCCTCCAGAAATGAAAAGGGAGAGACAGTCAATCAATAAAACCATCCATTCATTAATACAACTATAACTCCTAACTTCATCGCCTCTTCCTGCCCATGTTTTATCAGATCTCAGGGCAAGAGCAACGGTTTATGATTACGTGGCCTCATCCGTATTTCTGATATGATATTAAAGTCGTCTTTCTTCAGGAATAGAAGATATCGTCTAAGAAGGTTGAGGAATCAGGACCCATTTAATCTAAAACATAAGGCTTCTCTAATCGAAACTGAAAATGTATCTTGTTAATTGCCATCAAATTAAAGACCAAGTACAGTAATGTCTGCTTAGATTCTTTTCCGATAGAAGTCAGCATGCGACCTTGTGACCTAGAATTATACAAAGCTCAGTGTTTTACATCGCAGATTGACAAGATAAAAATAAACTATTCAATTTTATTCTCGTACCATCGGAAATTGAAGGCATGACACTCGAGAAAATGAACTTCTTGAAAGAACCCCAATTGCCGGAGACAGGATGGACAAGGCTGGTGATGGCAGATGGGAAAACTGTGTGGCAAAGCAAGAAATTACTTAAAGATGTTCATCTCTCTCTTTGTGTCCACAGCGAAGCAATTTGTACTCGTCTGAGTCAGTGCTCGGTTTTGTATCACAGGTATAGTGAGAATATTTGATTATTCAGTGAAAACGTCTTTGCTGAACATTTAAGATAATTTTGATATGGCAACGTGATCCTGACAAGATAGCCTGATGATGGTAGAAGGACCAGAATCATCATTCAGTTAGTTAAAATGTTTTCATAATGTGGACAGAAATAGACATCTGGAAATGTTTTACTGAACCAACCATTATTGCATTGATGATCAACGTGTTCTTCTCTTCTGATATCGTCAGTACTCAAGTCCATGCTGTTTAAGATAGCACATGGAGTAAACTAAAAAATTAACACGAAGGTAAACGATAATAGAATGGTTTTCCTCAGCAGATCTTAAAATAATCCCTATTTGCAGACTCAGTATATATTTCATCGTTGGACTATCATGACCCGATAGTGATTGGAGTATTCCTTGGAGACTTTTAGAAATTATTTTCATGATTTATGATTTCAGTTCTTTGTTTAACGTCAAATCAGCAATATTCCAGATTTATGTAATAAGGATGTTGTTCATTCATATATTGTCACCCTTCCTCGATGACAGAGGTCTGTAAGTTATCGAATCTCGACCTGATAATCTAGTGACTGACACCATGGGCATTAAACTACACCGTTGGGATACGATGTAAAGCATCGTCTAAGTCAGCCATCTTGTTGTTTAAACTGAAAGGTAAAACATGTTTGAGATAAGACTTTTAAATATTTTATCTTTGGGCGTCATCGTGAAACATTACCCAATTTTCTGTCATATCTCCTGTCAGGCTGCGGTGGTTTGAGACGTTGTCAATAGGACCTTAAGAGAATATGAAACATTGTCTGTAAGAAATTGCGGTAATTTCATTTCAAGACCTACTGACGTTGATATATAATCTGATGGTACGTCAGGTAACTGCAATGTGACCAAAACCTAGCATCACTAACATACATACAGTTAAAAACCGTGAGAAGGGAAATCTATACAGTCATAAATCATTAACATGCTTGATAAATTCTAACAAAGTTTGGTAACATGGCATAAATACACTCTTACGACTTCTACACGCAAGCAACCGATTAGACTTTTTCAATAAAACTACAGGTTGCAAGCTTCTTTTCATTTCCTGAATAATTCTGCAAAAACGAAAGCTAACTCGTGTTTGAGGTTATTGCTCTTTGCAATTGCGATGTTTGTGCGTGCGTGTGAGTCATAGTTTAGTTTCCAGTTTCCATTACCATCCCACTGACATATTATGCCCAATCTTAACATGAATACCTCTCTTAACGCCTGACAAAGTAACAACACAGAACATCATCTAATATATTTTTGCTGAAGATGTTGCAGGCCAGTGGTTAAGGAGTCGAAGGTCCAGGTTCGACTCCCCATATGTGTATAGTGTCTGATCTCAAAATAAACACCATGTGCAGAAACTGCTATATATACACTCGTCTAAAATCTAAGCGTAATGTTCAAACATCTGTCAAAGCCAAACATACTTCTTGTTACAGAATCCGATTCAGTATCTGGGGTCAGTTCATTTGTACGACAATCGCCGTATCAGCCACTTCGCTTAATAAGATGTATACATGTGTAATGCGTATCATACACAGGACTGCCTTTGGCTCTATGCATCAGATAGTATCCCCGCACCACACACACACCTACACGTGCAGACAATGGGTCATATGTTGATTGTATCGGACATTGGGGATTACACTCACATGAAAACGACAGCTACCAAATCTCCCACCTAATACCTGAAACATCAGTGGCACTACCTGACGTTGAGCTATATGCCAGTGGCCTTAACTTGATTGATATCAAATTATCCTATTGTTGCATCTCAACTGCTGCTTTTTTCCAAACGTTCTATAGGGGCACAGGTGGTTCCGTCGTGTGATTCACGCTCTGTGATTCACTTTACAGAGTTGCGTCTCTTGAACGCGCCAGTCAACTCTGGGTTCGAATGCTAGTTTCCTCTACTTATGTTTCCAGGTTTTTCAGGACCACATCTTCATAAGTTTCAGAAGAGACCTTATTGATATGTACAGTGCTTTAAGGACCTGTCTCCGTAGAACTCTATAGATAGCACACTTTGTCAATCTTTCACAGTGAATGGGACATCCACGCTATCACCACTGTTGAATGGATCAGTGTTCATAATATACTAACCTCAATATCCTAACAGATCCATGTCAGTTTGTGTATATTTGATTGGATCGCTGTATTATGTCCTGGCTATTATCGGCGTTTATTTTCTTCTGTCGTCGGCTGATGGGAACCTACGACCGAATCTGCACCATTAAACTTTTGCAGTGGTGTTTGACATAAAAAATCACTTTGAAAATTGCGCTGAATGACGATGTTCAGTCAACGCCGTATTGAATCCAGATGAAACAGTTAATTTGAGAGATGTTAAATCGATTTATCGATCTAAAGACACTACGAGACCTTTGGTTTTCCGCTAACCACAAGTAACGTCTCCGTGTTTAGATTCGCTTTTCATAATATCGTTTATCTCAAAAGTGTATTTGTTATTGAGGCACAGTTTCTCATTTTTTTACTTCTCGTGACGACAGATAAGCAGATCTTGGAATGAGATAATGGAGGACATGTTGTTAGATCGTTGTGGAATTTGTATATAATTAGCATAGGTAGCTGAGATGCTAAGCGTTTACTGTTCATGCCGAAAATTCGTTTTCGAATCTACCGTGTGTAGAGTGAGTGAAACATATCCCTGCCATGTTATAGCTGGAATATTTTAAAACTTTCCAAAATCTTCCGTACCACTGCTATTAAGAAAGGATAACAACTTGTTTAATTTACAGTTCATCCTTATATTGTCATCCTACCTCACTGCCCCAACTTCTGATTCATAAAGAAACTGCTTCTAGTCATATTAGCAGTAATAATATAGAAACATTATGATCTCACTTATAGTTTTGACGTTTGACCATACAAACACGCGAAAACCCATTTCACACTTTGTGAATAAAGTGTAAATTGCAACAAATAATAGTATGAAAAACAACAAATGTCATGTGATTAAAAACGACACTGCGTCAAGACAGTGAGAGAGAAGGCAAACACTAAAGGAAGGAATTATCCAAGGACACAAGTCTAGAATCAATACTTAAAGATGGCGCTCGGCTTCCTGTTTTGTACATTTCCTAGATTCCCCAATTCGGTGCCATTACACCCTCAGATCGAATAACAGGTTGCAGTAAACTTAAAAAGCTGCACGTGATATAGGTTGAAATAGCCTGATTAAAACGGAGAGAAAAAGAAATTTGTCACTTTAAGAGGAAGGTAAATTGACAGTTTCACACTGTTAAGTTGAGTGATGACCCCCAATTTAAGAGAGATGGTTCTCTGGGAGCTCGACTGAGAGCAGTATTCAAAAGTTTATCTTGGATGCAAATGAAGCAGATTTGTGCCTCTTCGCTTGGTATGAATGGTTTGTTAACAGTTGATCAAATGGAAAAGGCAAAATGTCTTCTTTTTCCCTTGTTTTCGGTTACACAGAAAGACAACTTTAAAATTTGCACACTACTCATGTTGTTTCATATTCTGGAAGGTATGACAAATATGATTACAAGAAGGAATGAAAGCAAATTGGTAATGTTACTACAAATGTTACATCTTTTTAGAGATCGCACGTTTGCTGTGTTTTATATACACGCTTTGCATGTACGTTTAGCTTGTTTGTATGCAGTGTTCACAATAAAAGTGGGCTTGCTTTTCTCGTTTTCTTGAATCCGCCTTGAGTAAGCACTCGCTGCATGGATATGTGCGCTATATAAATATCATATGATAATAAATATAATAATCATTGTACAGTCTTTTATGGACTAGATCCTGACACACAAATCAGGATATGGCAGACAAAAGGTGACCATAACACTTAACACAAGGTTGTGAGTTCGAATCCCATAGTCTCCTTGATCATATTTCTGGGTTTGTCTGCACCATGCGCAGTATACATATAAGACCTACACTTCTAACACTCTCCCACAACTCTCATGTTGTGACATAACGATAAGCTAACCCCTCCTTACACCCTATCTGCAGTCCTCAAAAGAAACCGAAATTCACCGAATTATTGAGACGAATGATCGTGGGTGATAGATGAAGTGAAAAGGGGTATGATATCACCAGATGACTTTATACGTCCATGTATGTTGCTGATACAGTCGGCATCCATACCCAGTATAGATTTATTTAAAGATGGCGATGGGGACAAAAGAACTGGTCGTATGATTATAGTGTTTTCAAAGCTTATTTTGCTTTGGTCTTAATGATCCGATAATATTTTATTGCTACTTTATTACATCCAACGTTCGGTTGATGAAAGACATTGGCGTGATTAAGCAACAGTGGCCATCTTGTAATTTGGCACAGAAGTAACAATGTTACAAGAGGAATGATCTTTTCATTTCAGTGACTTTAGAAATCCTATCGTTTTCATCGACCTTTAACAACGAGCCATTAATCTGAATTGAAACCAAACACTTGTTGGCAACATGAAATGTGTTGAATAAGGGAAGCAGATGTCAGGGCTTACAACAGCATCGCATTCATTTGGTGGTTAGACCTTCATTTATTAATGAACACTAATTGGATTACTTGGTGTAGTGCCAGTTTTATAAACTCGCCAAATTACATGTCATTTTAATGCTTGGCATGAATTTAATTCAATAACTACATCGAAACTAATAATCATATTGAAACGCCCGTTGCTTGAGTTTTATGGTGATATTTGCAAGGAACATGTGATCATTTCATCATCAAATTCAAGATCGACCAATCCAACAACTTTTAAGTAAATGCCATCACTACTGGCACCGTCTTAGTTCGGGGTTATTTCTGAAGTGAACCTGACGTACGGTTGTAGTGAAGTGTAGGCCTGTTTCCAAGAGTGGCTGTCTATGTCTGGCCATCTGACGGATAGGAATAAGCAGCTTATCGATTTTAGAATTTGAATAAGAAAGTCTTGTTTTGTAAGTCCTCCAGAAATGAAAAGGGAGAGAAGTCCATCGCCTCTTTCTGACTATGCTTTATGAGATCTCAGGGCTGACAAAGTATAACAACATTCATAAGAATTTTGACTGGAAATGTTTTTGATCTCTCAATATGAAAGGTGCATTTTAAGCATCATTCATTGAGAAAATATGTTGGTCAACTCCAAGAGGTCTACTGCTGTTCCGCCTTATCTACACCATCGATTACACACCTGGCTAAATAGATTAAATATACACTCAGATTCCTTGTTGAGCATTTGAGAAAATATCGATATGACGAAATGATCCTTAAGAGAACATGGAAAGGGCTAGTGATGGCAGAACGACAAGGTTAATCCTCCAACAGATAAAGTTTCTACTTCTGCAAATATCCATTTAACCAGCTATCGTTGCAATAATTACCAACGTGTCATTTTCTTCTGAGGACGACAGTACCCAAGTCCATGTTTCTTAACATAGCACATGAAGTAAAATCAAGGTAAAGATGGAAAGATAAACAATTATATGGTGAATTCGTGACAGATTTTGTCAGACTTACTGTATGGTCTTCATGTTTCTTTCTTTCACACTCTTGCATCAGTTTCCCTGAGGTGTGGAAGTGCAGAACATACCGATTACTGTTGTACGGGAGAATAATAGCGGTAGCCGATGGCATGGTTGATGTTTCTCACTCTGATCCATTCATTGCAACTAGCAGGTCATTACTATAGTCAGTCTGTCGTCAGTACAAACTGATGATCACACCTGCAGGTACTGAAATACGTGTGGTCCGTACTTTCTGTTTCTGTTTGAGCTGGAATGTGAAAATTACCAGATGCGACGGAAAATAGTTGTAGAATGATAAGGGAATTCAAGTTCAAGTTGTCTTGTATTGGGTTCCGTTTCACAAGACGGTCTCAGTACTGTGTTAACGAATCTGAGCATAGCGATCGCTTTGAGGAACCCGAAGTAGATGAAATACTTCCTGTTCGTACCGGAAAACCGTGTCTAGGCAAAACGTCCGATTATCGGCAACAATTGCTGTCAGAAAATGCATTTTTTAAGTCTCACTGAGTCGCTCTCACGAAAAAAAGTTGTTATCCATTAAGTTTGATCTATAATATTTCAAGTGATTTATTGATATGTAGCTGGGTGTCTCACTTCTGCATCAGATCATGGATGTTCTATTTAATGTTAACCTTGTAATCAGAGTACGATTTGAAGTGGTGTCACAGATTTGTTGAGTACTGCATTAGCAGGAAATTTGGCCATTGTGTTTCCAGAAATGCCTACATGGCTGGGTACCCAACAAAAGACGATGTCACATTGGCCAGAAGCAAGTTACTTATACCATTCAATAATTTCGATTAAAAGTGGATGTTTACAAGAAAGATTGCTATTAGCCTAAAGACACAAAAGAGAATCGGAAAGAAATATGTATGGTTTATGTTTAATGTGTCTGCATATATCTAAGAGTCGTTCATATGTCGTTTGCTTCTGCTTTGAAAATACAGCTGTTATCCGGTATTCTAGAGGATATATGTCTCACTATCCTTGGACCCATTTGTATATAAGGATGTGTATGTATCATACTTTAGTCTTAATTGATCACATTCTTGTTTATATTGTAATTTATTGGGTTCTGATTTCTTAAATTTTGTCAGAGCTAGGTCAACTTCAAGCCTCACAAGCTGCCAAGGAGGAGAAGAAAGAAGACGGGAAGGAGATATATTTTCCAGCTCAGTGTCAGCAGCAGAAATGAGCGGTTTAATTCTTGTCCCATGAGGCGGAACAAAATAAAACTTGTACAAATCCTCATGAAGAGGATTGAAAATAGTCAAATGCAGATTTAGAATAGTTAGAACAGAATTTTGTTATATACTGTAAGGATATTTGTATACGACGATGGTTAAGGGATGGCTCATCAGCTTCAGCATAGAGCCCGTCAACAGGAGAGTTTTAAAAGATCCAAGACAAAGTCGCACAGTTTGATTTGCATCCTCATCAACAGATCCCGTCAGTTCAGTATCGCATCATGTAAGAATGCGGAATTATTTAGAAACCAATATCCAGCGTTACAGACTAAGTCTTGTTTTGATATTACTGCCAAGCTACACGTTCTGTTTTACTCTTTGACATTTTACATAATCATAACATAGATGAAGATATATTTCACAATATCGGTGGAAATGGACGTGGGCATCAAGACTACAATCACTGTAAAGACGGTGCAGGTTTACGTTCTGTGTGAAGTTAGTCTTTAACCAAATTACGAGGCATAAAGAACATAACGCGGTAGCAGAAAATGTAGTTTGGATGGAATACCAGTAATGAACTTCCTTTAATAATATATTGATGTCATTTACGCTTTTTATACGACGCAGTATATAACACTTGACGTATCAAGGGTTGAATGAATTTGTCACACCATGCATGCATACATGTTGCTTAGCTAGAAATTGAACAGCCATGCCGTATTTTCAAGAGCTGTTCCTTTATGATCTCATGCAGGCGATCATGTTGAAAGATAAAAAAAATATTGCGCAATGAAATGCCGTAAATACCGAGCCTTTTAAAGATAATTGACAGTAAGATTTCTTTCAGTTTCTGTGTCCAGGGACACATGGATTTTATCAAATGAATCAGAAGGGTTACGAAACTGTTATCACAAGGAATGTATTTATTTCTTCTGAGAAATACTGAGATAGAGGTATGAGTTGCAGGAATGTATCTACTCTTTAATAACAGGTTTGTAAAATATGACACTAGAAGAAAGTATGTGCGTGTGCATACATGTTGGAAATTAAATCGGAGTGTTGGTGTAGCTAAGTAGTCAAAGAGTTCGTTTGTCTTGCTGAAGACCCGGGTTCGATTTCCCACAGGGATATAATGTGTGAAGTCCATTTCCGGTGTCCCCGCCGTGATTATGTTGGAATATTGCTAAGAGCGTCACAGCCACCTTCATCTTATTACGACTTGAGTGAAGATTTGATCTAACGCTAGGAGATATTTATTTCGATTTTATCGATCGTTAACTTCCCTTTGTGCTTGATCAAAATACGATTTGCTCAGTTCTTCGTTTCTAAACGTGACCTGAGCTTCTTTGATAGGTTTCATCGTCGAAACCACGGTAGCGTCATTTAAAGAAATGGATGGTCGACATTTATCAGAATTAACACAATAAGCTTCTTGTCTATATGATTCGAGACAGTATTTTGAGGCGTAACCTTCACATCAGAGTTTCTGAAGTCTTTAAATTTTCAAGTCAAGTTTCGAATTTCAAATCTTTCCACAGATAATAATGGTGTACACATTGTTTCATCCTGGAACAGAGGGGCTGAGATCAGGAAAAGTTTCATGAACAAATTGATTTTCACTTCAAACAAAAAAGTAAACCATTTAAATAATTTTACCTTGCCACTTGAACATTTAAATCTAAAAATTCATGCCGACTAGGATGAAAGTTGTTCAAGAAAACGATCACAGTTTCAGATAGCTTTATTTACTTGTATTACAAGGGAGCATGCACATTAAATGAAACACCGAGAACCAGTGTTGCTAATGTTGAACACGTACCGCAGGAGCATTTGTTTCACTGTCCCAACTACTGCGCTTTCCCCCTTTAATACAAATAGCGATTTGAAACTATTATGGTTTGTTAAAGAACATTTATACTTTTCTTAAGTTGAATAAAATTCTGAGACTTAAATTTTCAAATGGCAAGCAAAAATTAGGAGGATTTGTCATCTTAATTTCACGATGTTTGGTTTACCTATTTGTTTAAAGTAAACATCATCAGCATGATTTCACTGCAAACAGACTGTAGGAATAAAATGTATGTTTCCAGTCAGAGATGTGATACTCATATGTACCTGTCGATGAGCCTGCCGCAGTTGTTTTATGCCACGCACTTACTGCAGAGCTATTCAACATGACTTTTCGGGTTAGAAGTCATCTTCAGGGTCGCATGCTAGTCGCAAGAGGCAAGAGGATGGACAGGTTCGCTAAGTTGGTTGACACAGGTAGGTCATGCTCACGCATCACTGGATTGTCTGTTTCCAGATTCGATTAGACAGAGATCGTTTCTACATAGCTGTAATATTCCTGAGGGCGGCGTAAAACGCACTCCCACACTCAGCACAACTGAATTCTCCCTCGATTGTCACGGCCACACCCTCACGAATCCCTAACCACAATGATCGCATGTCCCCAATACTGAAACTGAGGGCACACGACGGAAATCTCTACAGAAATAAAACCAGATGCGGCAAAATGTGGATCGCTGAAAAAATATCCGCGATAACACCAGGTGTTCTCGAAATAGGTACACATGTCGTGCCCATCGGTAGCATCTGCGAAGTACGCAATACATACACTGCAGCAACCTGTAAACAAACACACAAAAATGGAGAATCATGAGATGATGGACGAGGATATCCTGTGACAGGATAACAAGTTTTCAGGTGGGTTTGTAAAATATACATAACGATTGTAAATGATTACGTCTCACTCACACACACATGTAGAGATTTTGTTACAAGAAGGGGAAGAAAAATGTTCTTTTTATATCATAATTGTGCCATTTTTAATGTCTCCGTAGTTGACTCAGTAAAACTGACAAATGGTCCTGCTTACAATGAAGCTGCACCACCAGACCCATCCCAAAGCAGATATATTACACCTACATAATAGAATAACCACTCTCGAGTAACCGACAAGGAGCAGCAGTACTGGACACGCGATGACATCCCAGTAAGTAAACCTGAACCATTACGTAGACCCCAGTACCCAACATACACCAACAGAATCGTCTGAAGGATCCACTGCTCTTTCCAAAAGGACTTCCAGTTTCCTCTAGTAAACTCTCCATGTCGAACAATATTTCACTCTCTCCGTCATTCCGTACCCTTTGCGCGAAAGGTTGGTGTAAATTACTGAATTTTAGTGATTGAGTTCTCCGAGTCAGTTTTTCTCTTCTATTTCTCGTTGGAATTACTTTTGCCAGAAGTACGAGACTCTAGCGTTGAAAAATACTCAACTAAACTCTGATACTTTTGGAGAGAACCATTCTACTTTCTATGTCGTTTATGCCGAACGCCAGGCAAGGTAACAACAAGCGGCATATGTTAACGTGTTATGCTACGTTGCGGCCGGAGCTCGAGTCACTCGTGTCGCCATCTATGCACACGCTTTGTCAACTGAACCGCAACGACGGCCAACAGGCACTTGGCGTTAAGAAATATATATCCAAATGGCACGAGTAATACGCGTGGCAGTACTCCTGTGATGGCTGAAGAAAGCAGAACATTTTTTCGGTACAAATTTCTTGTACAGTATCGTGTTTTATTTTAGCTCATTGAAGCTTCGTACACTGAAATATTTCGTCAAGCTTGTGCACTGTTTCACTTGTTAAATAGGTCTTTAGTGGTTTGGGAAATAGTAGCCGTCCAAAACATACTGTGATACACTTGGTCAAACTACTCATGCTCTTCCGTTTAAAGTAATCTGTTTCAGGAATACATTCGGTTGAAAAAAACTCAATTTATTACTCGCACGTGGAAGATACTCCAAAGCAACATTTTACGCCAGTATTACACTCGTGTAATATCTTTTGACGTATGACGTCATAATGTTTTACGGTTATGACGTGACACTGCTAATATCTCTGTCACAGTTGTATCAGACCTTGCTTGACTCGCGGAAATTTGTGAGTCATCACACTGTACTTTCTATCAATATATGTTGAGGAGTAATAAACAGAAGACTAAATTCGCTTTTTCTCGTTTGATACCAAAGCATTAACTCATCTAAAAAGGTGGTATTACACGGAAGGTCTTTTAGTATCCTGTGTATATCCTAATCTTCAGGAACGTATGATACCTTCATTGTACAATCCAAGCATTGTGCAATGCATAAATTATGCTAGATGTTACAGTTAAAAATTTACCGTGACAATCGATGTAAGAAATCCCCTTGTGAACCAGCAAAACAGAGCAAAGACAAGTCATAAAAGTTCAAATTATGTATTATTATTATGCAAGAAGAGCAAGGTATACAAAGTCACAAGTCAATTTCACAACACAGATTTCAAATGCAATATATGTGTGACAAAATCTATGGCAATGGGTCACAAAATATATTTAGTAGCAAACTCACCAAAGTCTTGGTATGAGAGAGAATCAACTATGCAGAATGTTAACACAGGGATCGGTCTGACAGCGGATGCTGTAGATAAGGCGTTGATGATTGTTGGCGATGTAACTCCAGTTACAATTACTCCCGGAAGTAAACACATAGAAAACTAGGAGCAGATAAATTCCGGAAAACCAGATCCTAAAAGTGTTGATCACTAATAAAACGAAATATGACCCATCATAATTATTATTCAAAACACTAAATGTTGTGACCCAATAATAATTATTACTGAATTAATAACAAAATATACAAGAAATACACACTCGTAACATATATTTCAGTTTTACCTCAGCGTTTCACAGTGTATGCACTAATACGAAAAATGGTTATCGTATTAATTCCTATATGACATGTACATCATATTTGTTCATTTTTAGTCGGTACTGTACTTTAAATCTGTACATAAATAAACTTACTAATCTTAAATGAAAGTCATTTGGTGTATTCTTCATTCCATATTGATTTCACAATGACCCCGAGGAGACAGGAATCTGTTGATCAGACGGAGAAATCCAGGACGTCAGTGAAGATGGTGATACATAATGTCATATATATGACAGGAGTGAGTGAGTGAGTGAGTTGATATTTTACGTCACATCGGCAATATCTCAGCCATATCGTGACGAGAACATTTAAATGAAATATATGCATGTGGTAAAATCGGTCAACGAAGGACAGTAAAACAACTAGAATATCACAATTTCAATTAAAACTAGCATGGAAAGTCAAAACTAATATCACTATTTAGACAATACAATATACAAACAGACTATAGATCGCCAACAACAGAAGGTAGGTGACCACACTAGGGACCATGGGGACTTACAGTACCTTTGCTACTTACATGGACCCTAGTTGGATTTACATCATCCCTTCGGCTGCTGGCGATTGTACGAAAAGTTAGCCAAAATTAAATGAACATGAATACTATGATTAAAAACCTGGTAGACTTAAATTTACTGTGAATGTTTGTGGACTTACGTACCCTCTCAGGAGGACAATAATTTTACTATACTTCAACCAGCTTTGAGGGTACAGCCACCAACAATCCAAGTTACTAATTCAAACAACCAATCACTAAAATATTTACAGAACATACTATTCAAAATTCAGTCTATAATAAAATAAGAATTAACGCTGGTAAAAGATCCTTCATTGTTTTAACTGTAAAATACTTATCCCTTGTGATGGAGAATTCAACACAGTCAAGCAGAATATGCTTGACTGTGACTCTCTCATCACAAGGGATACAAAATGGAGGATCCTCACCTTTTAACAGGTACGCATGAGTATATCTAGTGGGGCCAACACGACATCGTCGTAAAATAACCTCTTCAAATCTGGACTGACAACCCAAATGGGTATAACCAATGTAAGGTTTTATCTCATGTAATTTATTGATACCCACTTGGGTGTCCCACTTCTTTTGCATCAGATCACGGATATAAGATCGAATGGTAGCTTTGTAATCACTATAAGGAATAAGAAGTGGTGTCACAGATTTGTTGAGTGCTGCTTTAGCAGCAAAGTAAGCCAATGTGTTACCAGAGATTCCTACATGGCTTGGTAACCAACAGAAGACGATGTCATATTGGCCAGTGGCAAGATCATTACACAATTCAATAATTTCTATTAAAAGTGGATGTTTACAGGAAATATTTTTACTAGCCTGAAGGCAAGAAAGAGAGTCGGAATAGATTATATATTGTTTATGTTTAGGGTGTCTTTCGATATATTTAAGAGCTGTTAATATGGCGTTAGCTTCTGCTGTAAAAATAAAACTATTATCTGGTAATCTAGAAGATATTGTTCTGGATCCAATGACAGTGGCACAAGCCACTGCGCCACCGTCCTTGGACCCAGCTGTAAATAAGGATTTATAATTGCTATAATATTTATGTTTCAATTGATTATAATCTTGTTTATACTGTAATTCATTCGTTTCTGATTTTTTAAATGTAGCTAATGTCAACTTGTGGCCTAATCAACTGCCAAGGAGGAGAAGAAAGAAGACGGGAAGGAGCTAAGGCCGTGCGGGAATGGCCAGCGAGTCCTAACTTGACACACAGAAGGGAGCAAGCTACAAAGACATATTTTATATCATTGGAAAGATCTCGAGGAGATGAACACGAAAAGTTCATTTGCCAGTGTATTCACGTGTTAATAAGCTCAGAAATTGGCTCTGAAAATGCATTTCTGCAGAACTTTCTGGCAGAATTTTTTTCTGCAGAACTTTCTGGCAGAATTTTTTTTCCCGCAGAAATTTCTGGCAGAAATTTTTTTTCCTGCAGAAATTTCTGGCAGAATTTTTTTATTTCACTACCAGAATTATCTCAATTTAACAAAAGTAGAGAGTATATCTGATATTTTTGTTTTGCTACCAGAAGTATCTTAGTTGAATAAGATTAAACACAATCGTTAAATAATTTAAGATAGACTTGCTTTAAATGATGTCGTTTTCCCTGTTTAAAGCCTATTAGTACCAGTACCAGAACCACGTCCCGCCCGGCCTTATTGCTATATTTTCCAGCTCAATGATAGAAGCAGCAAGAATGGCTTAATTCTGAGACCAAGAAGCTGAACAGGGGAAGACTTTTTGTTATGCAAATGCTCATAGAGAGGATTAAAGACACAATTAAATGCGGGATTAAACTCATTAGAAGCTAATTTTGTAATGTATTGTAAAGATAGTTTTATGCGGCGTTGGTTGAGAGAAGGCTCATCAGCTTCAACGTATAGACTGTCGATAGGAGAGGTTCTAAAAGAGCCCAGACAAAGTCTTAGACCTTGATGATGAACAGAATCTAATACCTTTAAGTTGCTGTTGCAGGCTCCACCATATACGACTGGAGCCATAATCAAGTTTAGAACGGACAAGTGATCGATATAGATGGAGGAGGGTAGCTTGATCACCTCCCCATTTAGAATTTGATACCACTTTCAACAAATCAAGTGCTTTCAGGCATTTAGTTTTCAGAGTTTTAATATGAGGCAGAAACGTTAGGTGTGAGTCAAAAATTAATCCCAAGAACTTGGCTTCCTTGACAACTTTAATGGGAGTGCCATCTAGAGATAGTTCAGGGTCTTTATGTGGTTTGTATTTACGACAAAATGTATGCAATTAGTTTTTGATTTAGAAAATTTAAAGCCGTTTTCAAGACACCATTTATTTATTTTGTTTAAACACAACTGCAACTGCCGCTCTGTGGTATTCATATTTGAATAGTTTAAAACTTTTGATAAACTATTTATCTTTATACTAAAAACTGTGACTGACAAAATACTGCCTTGTGGAACACCCTGATCCTGATTGTAATGATCAGACAGGGTAGAACCCACGCGGAAATTGTCTGTTATTTAAAAATTTGCCTATGAATTCAGGCAAACGACCTTCAACCGAAATCATGTAAATCTCTCAAAATGCCATATTTCCAGGTTGTGTCAATGGCCTTTTCGAGATCAAAAAAAGATAGACACAGCGTGTTCTTCATTAATCAGCGCGTTTTTCACAAACGGAAACGGAAACCACATTGTATATCTGTTATGAGGTTATTTGTTTCCAAGTACCAAACTAGTCGATTATTTATCATGCGTTCCATGGTCTTACAAACACAGCTAGTTAATGAAATCGGACGATAATTGGATGGATCCGTATGATCACGTCCAGGTTTAGGTATTGGTACTACTATAGCGTCACGCCATGAAGAAGGAAATTTCCTGGAAGTCCAAATATCATCAAAAATTGATAAGAGCGTCTCTATAGCGCTTCAGGAGTTGATAATGTATGTTATCAGCTCCTGTAGCAGTGTCATGAGCTTGATCAAGAGCAGTATGGAGTTCATGAATAGAAAACGTTTCATTATAATCTTCCCCATTATCAGAATTGAAATTAATAGTTTTCTTTTCTTCTTGTTTTTGATATTGCTGAAATGTAGGTATATAATTTGAAGAGGAAGAATGTTTAGCGAGAGTTTCGCCCAGTTTATTCGCAATATCTGATTTATCAGTAAGTAATTGATCTCCATGTTTAAGATGATGGACTGTAGATTTAGTACCCTTACCTTTAATTTTCTGGACCATGTTCCATACCTTGGACATGGGTGTCCGAGAACTGATTTTGGATACATAATTTTGCCAAGATTGGCGTTTGTTCTGTTTAAAAGTACGCCGTGCTTTAGCATTTACAATTTTAAATTTATTCAAATTATGCACCATAGGATGGCAACGGAAATGTTGCTTCCACAGAGGTCACCGTGGACTGATCATTCAAATTCATTAAGTAGTTCTGAATTTGTGAGTGACAAGTCGAGAGCAGAATACGTCCCTGTACCAGGGTGCAAATATGTGTTGGAACGTTTTGTCTGACTAGAGTGGATGATCCACCAGTGGCCCTATCACCCGGAGGTGCAAAGCAATGATATGCATTAAATTGACGAAGGTCAAATGTATCTGTTTGTTTTAAATATGTCTCTTGGAGACATATCGCTGAAGGTGTAAAATCGTGGACTAATAGCTGTAATTCATGTAAATTAGTCCTCAATCCTCTGCAGTTCCACTGTACAATATTATTGGAATAAACTATCTTTTGGGGGGATTTATTGGGGATCTACCCCGCACTCTTTTGGAGGGCCCTAGAATGGACGTTTTCAGAAACGTCCATGTCTGCAAGAGACCCGTATTTATTGAACAATTGAATTTTGTTCCGTGACCCTTTAGGAGCTCTGCCACATTGTTGTTTTGAAGGATCAGGCTTTGGATTCGGTTTACTTTTCACCGTTTGTTGACTATCAGCTGTCGATTGAGACTTGAGCGTGACTGAGATGATGATTTGTGATCAGAAGAAGACTTTGGGGTAGTAGGAAGTGATTCCTCAGTCTGTGATGATATAGCAGGGTACAAAAGCTGTGGAGAATCGCAATTTACCCAAGTTAAAGTAGTGTGGCAGCCTGTGGTTGATGTTTTAGAGCTAGACCCCGATGATGTTTTTGCTACAGTAACTGTAGCATAACTTTCTGAAAGTTCAGATCTCTTCACCAGTTTTTTGGCCTCAGAAAAAGAGATATTTTGTGTAATTTTTATTTTATTGATCTCCATTTGCTCTTTCCAAATTGGACACTCTTTAGAAAATGAAGAATGGTCGCCTGAGCAATTGGTGCATTTTTTAATAATCACTGTCACAATCTTCTGTTGTGCGTGTCTTCTCACCACAGTGAGCACACACAACAGACAATGTGCAACTATTCACACCGTGTCCATATTTCTGACATTTAAAACACCTTAGCGGGTTGGGGATGTAGGTATCAACTGGAATGTTACAGTAGCCTGCCTTCACTGATTTGGGAGCATTAGGACATGAAAAAGTAAACAGATACGTGTTCGTTTTGATGGTTTCACTGTTTCTCCGAGTTGAAAAGCGCTTGACGTAGAGTACACCATGATCCTTCATTTCAGATCCTGTATCAAGTTCCGACATATCATCAAACAATCGGCCTCGATCTCTAACGATACCTTTGCTTGAGTTCAAGGTTTTGCGTGCAGAGACCGTGACCGGAATGCCCACGAAAGATTTGATGTTCAGCAAATCAGTTGCTTGTTGCTTTTTCCCGCACTCTACTAGTAGGCCACCTGAACGTAAGCGTCCTATGTTCTTCACGTCTGCTGCAATACCTTGAATACCCTTGGATACAGCAAAGGGATTCAACTTCAAGGGTGTTTTGTCAGGAGTCTCAAACCACAATGCAGACGGTCTATGGTCAATATCAACAGGGTCAATATCAAGTGGACGTTTTGTTGTTTTGTGTTGGGTTTTCATAAGCCATGGTTAGTGTAAATGGTTCATCATCAGAGCTCCCCACCCACCACGGAGTATCACAAGGACAATGCTAAAGTAACGGGCCTCCAGCTTACAGCACCAAGGATACTCGGATGACATACTCCAGCAGAAGAATTAAAACATTAATAATTCTACCAGATTGACCCATGCGCCACCGCCTTCTGGGCATACGACTCTAGCCAAAAACATGAATTAGTAAAATTTGAAATTCACAGAAGATAAAAAAATCGGCCAAGACCTAATAATAAACATATTACAATTCTCAAACCTTTGTACAACATTACATACAGTAATGCTCAGGGCTTGGCGTGACCAGCCGATTGGTTGAACCGGGCCCATTCAACCTCCCGTCTAGGTGAAGTCAGGGCCGAAGTGGTGTGTTGAGCAATAGGAACACTGGTCCTGCTCCCATTGCCCTCAACCACCAGGGCCCCTCCTCCACCGACACAGAGCCGCAACCCACGGCAAACGGGTTGGTGGACCAAATATCCCCACGGGTCCACTACGGGGGTGTCGGCGAGCTCTTGGCGTTACCCAGCACCCACCACGAGGAGTTAGCTCGCCACAGGTGCCTATATGACAGGAGGCGGGCAGTAACTGTTGGCGATAACGTTCACAACACTGACCTCAAACCTCTGGGAATAGTATGGCTTCATAATTTATCTTTATATGCATGGATACTACAGTAAAGGTTACTAGAGTAAAGGCTTCTACAATAAAGGTGGCTACAATAAGGGTTTCTCTGTTTTGAATTTCTATTTCAGGATGTAAGTGAATGAGTGAGTGAGTCAGTCAGTCAGTTAAAAGTATACGTCACATCGACAATATTTCAGCCAATTCGTGTCGACATCAATAAGAATAGCTAGATTAATATTTTATGAAAAGTTGTCATCGAAAGACAGTATAACTACTAGATCTTCACATATGTTATTAAAACTAGTTTGAGAACATTAAAATGTTTAATTAATCATTGACTAACAAAGTGTAAATTTGGGCTGGAGATTGCCAACAACTAAAGTTAGGGGTACGCATGGTAACTGAAGTTGGTAACGTTTTTTTTATTGTTTTACCTTTTGTCTAGTTGTCTGCTTCAGTGCATCTATTTTGGGTAGTTTTTTTTATCTGGACAAGCGTAATATGAATCCCGAACTTGGGTCTGAAGAACTCCTGCACACCGATATTTAAACACCATGATGTGCTCTAATAGCACAGGTGCTTAAGTCATTCTACACTACGTCTTCAGTCCCACCTTTACTGATGATGATTCAGAATGATAGATTATCTGAAGAAAAGCTGTGAAGTGAAGAAGGGGAAACAAGGATGGCTACTTGTGTGAAGACAAGAAAACTATTCATCACTTACGTTGTCTTAAGACCTACATGTGAAGGTGTTTCTGTTTATAGTGTAACCTTATGCCACAGCGTATACTCGAGTAAACCTAATATTTAACGTAATGTTACATGCTGCCGTACAGTGACTGGAGTGAGTGAGTGAGTGAGTGAGTGAGTTTAGTTCTTCAATGACTAGAAGTACAAAACGTAAGTGGTTGTATCCTGGCAATAGTTCCAGACTAGTCCAGTTACACTGATTATCATCAAGTACCAGGACTGTGCTGAATACGCTCGAGACTGAGAAGTGAAAATTGTTCATACATACACCAATGGATCTTATCTACTTATTCTTCACATAATCTGTATACATGTAATTCCAACATTGCGTCGCTCAGTAGTATACAGGAATTTCTATGCTCTCACTGGCGTTCAGATAATAAGATGAGTGAATGAGTTTAACTTTATACGGGAGGTAAGCGCTTTTGGCAATATTCCAGCAAAATCTTGGCGGGGAACACCAGAAATGGGTTTCTCACAGTGTACAAATGTGAGACTTCACTGTGACGGGCAAAAGCTTAAACCACGGGGCTACAAAACCGCTCCTAGTACATTAGACCGTGTATGAATGAGATCAGAAATTTAACAGACTATACATTCCAACTGTTTGAAACAGTCATGTACATAAATAAGAGACAGGGCAACAGTGAATTTCTGAAACCATGAAGGCATGCATGTTTTAAATGCTCATGCAGCCATTAAGTCGGGTAAATGGTGGGAAAAAATCAATATGAAATAATCATTTTCTAGAATTTGCTCTATACTGGCGCTTTATCTGATATCTTCTGAAACCTTATCGTACCTGTTTGTGTGACGCGTGAGTTAGTGAAGAAGTTGGATTGACAGAGAACGTAAACGGGCCCCACACAGAAATGTCAAACAACATATATTGTCCTCCATCTGTTCATTTGTTCCTCTCAAATGTTCTGAAATATGCAGGGTAAAGCAGTTCATAAGAAAACCAGATCTTATGTTGATAATATTAGTGATTCCTCACAGGTGTTTTCATAAAACAACCACTACACCGATCAAATATGTATGTCTACCTACATGTACATGTACATCACGATACATCAAAAAGACATTCGTTTGTTGATTAATGCAATAAAATGTTAACTCAAAGGCCAAAGGTATAGTGACAAACAAACAACAAACAGAACAGGTATTAAAGTTTTATTGCCCCAAATGAAATGACGTTGTTCTGGAAGGATTCGGATAGCGTTGTAAATGTCGCTTCATCTCACCTCCAGACATGCTGAGTTGGAGCGGGCCGGAGGTTGCCCATTAATACTGCCCTGATTAAGATACTGCTGCTGAAAAAGGAAACGTGACTCATTTGTTGAGAGAACTCTTCTCCACCCACGTGATCTTCATCGCAAATGTTCTTTGCTCCATTGGAGACATCGATGTCGACATTCCAGCGTCAGAGTTTTCCCTCGAGATGAGGGTCTTGCGCAATAAATACGCAGACGTTGTCCACCCGTCCATACACACCTTTGTTGTGTTCATTTATATACCGCCAAACTCCACACTAGGTATGCTCACAGAGCTAACACTAAACCACAACATTTTATTACCCCACCCGTTAGGTGCCAGAAGGTTGACCTATACTACCCGGTACCCATTTTCTGCTGGGTACCGGAGACAATTTTGAATAAGCTCACTTGCCAAAGATGTGATCACACAGGGGCAGGACTGACGACTTAGAAACCCTCAGGCACGGTCACCCAATCTAGTGACACTCTGCACCCAACGTTGTTTAACTTCACCTGATTTGTGAACTGAGGACTATGCACAGGACCACACACCGTCACAAATGCATGTGTCTGGACACTGAGACACGGACACTGATCCTCTGTCGTTGATGTATGGTTCCAGTGCACTAAACCCGTGAAGGTCCCGGGGTAGAATAGGCCTTCAGCAACCCATGCTTGCCATAAAAGGCGACTCAGCTTGTCGTAAGAGGCGACTAACGGGATCGGGTGGTCAGACTCGCTGACTTGGTTGACGCATGTCATCGGTTCCCAATTGCGCAGATCGATGCTCATGTTGTTGATCACTGGTTTGTTTGGTCCAGACTCGATTATTTACAGACCGCCGCCATATAGCTGTAATATTGCTGAGTGCGGCGTAAAACTCAACTCACTCACTCACTTCAGTGCACTGGTCTGGACGTTGGATCGTTACTGATCCTGCAAGAGTACTGGGTGTGCTTAATTAGGTTCTTTGCGTATATGCAATGTCATCTGCCTGTATTATGGGCCGAAGGCCTCTTCACTGAATAATAACTGTCTGTCAGGTCTGTAAAAATCATCCTTTGAATAGTGATGGTGACATGTGTCATCAAATCATGGCCTCTTCCAACCGGAGGGATACCAGTGCTAGGTCTGAATTCATATTGTCTTTGTATACTTTGAGAGTCAGAGTATTTTTTCACTATGCAAATTGCTGAGAAGTGATATTTGTTTCAAATTCTACATTGGTGTATTGAACCATTGTGTAGGTATATCAATCATATACATTTGTGATCTACAAAGCTGTAGATCCAAGCTCATTTGTATTTTGCTCATGTCCTATGCGTCGAAATCTTTTTTTTATCTGAAATGTCATAATCTTCAATGATACGATTCAGTCTTCTACTTTCAGGATAGATTTCATATTGAGCCTGGTTAATAAGGACGCAGTAATCACTCAGAACCGGTGCTGATGTACTTGTAGATGTCAGGAAGCTGGGAGTAACTTTTACAGACATAGATACCCTTTGACAAGACAACGTCTTCTGACATAAATCACCAAAGAGAAGAATATATTTCATCCACTTCAGTCTCAGATATAAGGTGACAGGAAGTCGATTGTCATTAATTGGTTTTGGGTGGAAATCGAATTTTTGACTTTGATACGTATGCAAAACGGATTCCCATGCGTATGCACCAAACAACCGTTTGATCTTTATATACACATTGTAGAAGCGTTGGTTGAAGCAGCTAATGAATAAATCATTTAAGAAGTTGGATCATGTCAACAGTTATCTAAAATGTCACTAAGCTGATATCCCAAATGAACGTCGAATACAGGTGTTTGTGATATTTATGAGAATGAGAACCTGCGTGTGTGTCCAAAAATATGAGAACTTTCTCTCGAGTTTGCCTTGTACAAATACCTTGAAGATACTGAAAATGTCAGGAGACAGTATATGCTGACAACATTGATATATATGAAAACGCCTGACCATTAGATATTTGTTGACTAAACTCAGCAATGATTAGTAAGCTATATATTTTTGCCAGCATTTCAATATTCCTCATGACAATGGCCACTGAGGCATTTTACTCATACATAGAGATTTTTAAATGTTGTCTGTTATAGATACGAATAAGAATGTTTAGCAGGAAAACGCATTTATGTTATAGTATAGTTTATTATATGAAACTGTGTAGTTATATTCTAAGTGAGAATTAACGTCTCGAAACACATTCTTGAACTATTTGGAGTGTTATGGGAGAATGGTAGCAGAATCTGAATGAATGTTAACTGGCCTTCCCGTTTGATTGGGAGTGGATCCTTGTCTGGCATAGTGAATGTTTCAACATTTTACCAGTAAAATGTCGTTCCAAGTAATTTTCCTAACATGTCACATCCACATGGTAAGGTCGGAATAATGTCAAATTTACTGTACGGGCTCAATCACTAGAAAATTAGAAAGAAAAACCGTTATCGTGGATGCCTTTAATTCTAACCACATATGTCATTGGGGAAAGACACTACAATACAATGTCAGGAGTAATAACAATAGTTGATGGCGATGTTGGTACGATCTCCGATTTGGAAAGGAGTTGAACCCTCTCTGGCATTCTGGTTGTTGGTGTCTTCATCGTCCCAAAGCTGTGTCTCTTTTGTCACTGACATCCCAGTGACTTTCTGACACACGTCTTTCTTCATCAGGAGGTAGAAGGGTGCAGATATTGGCAATGCTATCTCTTGAGATGGAACAGCGTCCTCACGACAACAATAAAACAGCTTAGTGTCCTTGTTGAAGTCACCGTCGGGAAGGGTGCTCTGCTCTGTAACATGGTTCATGTTGTAGTTGTTTTCATCATCCCAAAGGATGGACCCTTCCTGAAAACCTCCAGGACAGACTCCGTTCTTCCTCAAGATGCAGTAGGCACCGGCAGGCCAGACCCCAGACCCGGTCGTGGCGTCATCCATGACACAGTAAGTATTCAAATAACCGTCTTTCTTCTTCCTGCCGCTCATGTTCGTGGTGTTCCATGTATTCCCGTTGTAATAATCTTCAGTGTCTTGATAGAAAGACCCTTCCTTCCACTCTGTACCAGGACAGCCAGCAATGGGTTTGGGAAGAGCAAAGGATCCATCCGGCCATGTTGTCGGTGTTTGTACGGTAGTTGGGGAAGCCGTGGGGACTTCTGTTGTGTGTCCACAGTCTCTGGCACTGGAGGCAGCGATAACGGTGAACAGCAAGAACAGGTTGTTCATGATGGTGGGAAGACGAAACCGGGGCTGTGAAACTCAACGAGAGTTCAGTGATGTCGGTAGATTGGGCCATGATTTTTATACATCATACACAGTTCGCCATAACGTCATCGACAGGTGTCTATCAGAATGAATGCATCACTGATGAGACTGATTGGAAACATTTAAGTAATTTAGTTATGGCTTCAGGCAGATATGTAGAATCTGACAATGGAAATCCGATATGATGTAATGAAACGTTCATGAAACAGTCACTTAAAGATACTAAATGGAAGGCCAATATATTCAGTGAACCGAAAATACACTCTCTTCAATTCAGCTTAGTGTTTCAACAGAAGTGGAAAGTGTTGAGTATTGAAAATTGTGAATACATGCAATACGAAACCCTTGTACAGTCACTCTAAACTATTTCCATTGCTGTATGTATAAAATATAATGATGTGTGTTTCCACCACATATATTTTGTTTAGAGTGAACGAATAAAGAAATAATTATTGCTTTACATCACATTCGCAATATTACAGCTATTCTCAACAAGAATAAGTTATCAAAGGGTCTAAACATGAGCATATAGAGAATACAAATGCATAAGAAAGTTTGGAAAAAATATCCATATTTCCAGAAAAAAGGAGGAAAGTCACTGCGGCAACTGATATCTACATGTTTCGATTATAATGAACTTCTTTTTACAATGTTTAAGTCTGAATGTTATGGACTTGAGTAATAAGGCTTGCATTGCAGAAACATGACATTATTTCTGATGTATTAAAACTGTATCCACGCAGTCGTGTTGTGTTTGATGGTTACCTGCGTAGAATCCACAATGGAGCACCATCCCATTTTAGTAAGAAAGCATGGGTCCGGTGGCAATGCCCTATTTGGCACCGACTTAATACAACGTTATCTCTATGACACGGGGAACTGAGAGTAGTATTTTTCATCACTGGCTCTGTATGTTATACATCAAGTGCCAGCATTGATTTACATGTTTCCTTATAGCAGACTTACAAACGGCGTGAGGAACAGTATTTGATACTGGTTACTCTTGAGCATCTTTAACGGTTACCATTTATTCTAACATGTCTTGGAATAAAAAAACACATCCTTATTGGCCACTGATAGAACAAGGTGATTCTTATTCAAATGGAAATGTTTTCAAAAGCATGTGAATACATATATGCCACACCTTTACTTTATTCTTGCTCTTTGTCGTAATATGTAATTGTATTTGTTTATGGTATACTTTACTACACAAATATATTCTCCTGTTCTATTTATGTCTCTCCAGTTGTGTGTTAAAAGCATTTTTACCATTATAAAGTTTCTCAGTAACATTTTTGGTCAAGGTAAAATTTTTGTAATACTGATACATTTATTTGTGTTGTAAATAGCGGCCGTATACCAAAATCCCATAAAACATCTGTGTATCTATTATAAGATTCTGTCTGTAGTACAATCATGAAATTAAAACTTGGTCAAATGTTGAAAGAGACATGTGTTGTTACATTCCTGTACATTAAAGAATAGCTTTATCAAGGTTTAGATGTAGTTATTCTAATCTTACTGTTAATGTGGCCGGTTTAACGAGCGACTATGTCCCTTTTGTAAAGCAAAGGTCATCACTGGCTGAACTGGAATGTTAAAATTACCAGATGCGACGGAAAATAGTTGTGGAATGATAAGGGATTTCAAGTTCGAGTTGTCTTATGTTGAGTTCCGTTCACAAGACGGTCTCGGTGCCTGTGTTAACGAATCTGAGCACAGTGATCACTTTGAAGAACCCGAAGTAGATGAAATACTTCCTGTTCGTACCAGAAAACCGTGTCAAGACAAAACGTCCGACTACCGGTAACAACTACTGTCAGAAAATGGATTTTTTTCAGTCTCAATGAGTCGCTTTCACGAATACAAGTTCTTATCCATTAAGTTTGATCTATAGTATTTCAAGTAATTTATTGATATCTAGCTGGGTGTCTCACTTCTTCTGCAACAGATCATGGATGTTCTATCTAATGTAAACCTTGTAATCAGAGTATGATTTGAAGTGGTGTCACAGATTTGTTGAGTACTGCTTTAGCAGGAAATTTGGTCATTGTGTTCCCAGAAATGCCTACATCGCTGGGTAACCAACAAAAGACGGTCCGCATTGGCCAATAGCAAGTTCATTATACACTTCAATAATTTCGATTAAAAGTGGATGTTTACAAGAAAGATTGCTATTAGCCTAAAGACACAAAAGAGAATCGGAAAGAAATATGTAACTATGGTTTATGTTTAATGTGTCTGCATATATCTAAGAGTCGTTAATATGTCGTTTGCTTCTGCTTTGAAAATACAGCTGTTATCCGGTATTCTAGAGGATATATGTCTCACCACCCTTGGACCCATCTGTATATAAGGATGTATATGTATCATACTTTAGTCTTAATTGATCACATTCTTGTTTATATTGTAATTTATTGGGTTCTGATTTCTTAAATATTGTCAGAGGTAGGTCAACTTCAAGCCTCACAAGCTGCCAAGGAGGAGAAGAAAGAAGACGGGAAGGAGTTATATTTTCCAGCTCAATGTCAGCAGGCAGCAGAAATGAGCGGTTTAATTCTTGTCCCATGAGACGGAACAAAAGAAGACTTGTACAAATCCTCATGAAGAGGATTGAAAACAGTCAAATGCAGATTTAGAATAGATAAAACAGAATTTTGTTATATACTGTAAGGATATTTGTATACGACGATGGTTAAGGGATGGCTCATCAGTTTCAGCATAGAGCCCGTCAACAGGAGAGTTTTAAAAGATCCAAGACAAAGTCGCACAGTTTGATTTGCATCCTCATCAACAGATCCCGTCAGTTCAGTATCGCATCATGTAAGAATGCGGAATTATTTAGAAACCAATATCCAGCGTTATAGACTAAGTCTTGTTTTGATATTACTGCCAAGCTACACGTTCTGTTTTACTCTTTGACATTTTACATAATCATAACATAGATGAAGATTATTTCACAATATCGGTGGAAATGGACGTGGGCATCAAGACTACAATCACTGTAAAGACGGTGCAGGTTTACGTTCTGTGTGAAGTTAGTCTTTAACCAAATTACGAGGCATAAAGAACATAACGCGGTAGCAGAAAATGTAGTTTGGATGGAATACCAGTAATGAACTTCCTTTAATAATATATTGATGTCATTTACGCTTTTTATACGACGCAGTATATAACACTTGACGTATCAAGGGTTGAATGAATTTGTCAGACCATGCATGCATACATGTTGCTTAGCTAGAAATTGAACAGCCATGCCGTATTTTCAAGAGCTGTTCCTTTATGATCTCATGCAGGCGATCATGTTGAAAGATAAAAAAAATATTGCGCAATGAAATGCCGTAAATACCGAGCCTTTTAAAGATAATTGACAGTAAGATTTCTTTCAGTTTCTGAGTCCAGGGACACATGGATTTTATCAAATGAATCAGAAGGGTTACGAAACTGTTATCACAAGGAATGTATTTATTTCTTCTGAGAAATACTGAGATAGAGGTATGAGTTGCAGGAATGTATCTACTCTTTAATAACAGGTTTGTAAAATATGACACTAGAAGAAAGTATGTGCGTGTGCATACATGTTGGAAATTAAATCGGAGTGTAGGTGTAGCTAAGTAGTCAAAGAGTTTGTTTGTCTTGCTGAAGACCCGGGTTCGATTTCCCACAGGGATATAATGTGTGAAGTCCATTTCCGGTGTCCCCGCCGTGATTATGTTGGAATATTGCTAAGAGCGTCACAGCCACCTTCATCTTATTACGACTTGAGTGAAGATTTGATCTAATGCTAGGAGATATTTATTTCGATTTTATCGATCGTTAACTTCCCTTTGTGGTTGATCAAAATACGATTTGCTCAGTTCTTCGTTTCTAAACGTGACCTGAGCTTCTTTGATAGGTTTCATCGTCGAAACCACGGTAGCGTCATTTAAAGAAATGGATGGTCGACATTTATCAGAATTAACACAATAAGCTTCTTGTCTATATGATTCGAGACAGTATTTTGAGGCGTAACCTTCACATCAGAGTTTCTGAAGTCTTTAAATTTTCAAGTCAAGTTTCGAATTTCAAATCTTTCCACAGATAATAATATTGGTGTACACTTTGAAACCAGTTTGTTTCATCCTGGAACAGAGGGGCTGAGATCAGGAAAAGTTTCATGAACAAATTGATTTTCACTTCAAACAAAAAAGTAAACCATTTGAATTATTTTACCTTGCCACTTGAACATTTAAATCTAAGAATTTTATTCCGCCTAGGATGAAAGTTGTTCAAGAAAACGATCACAGTTTCAAATAGCTTTTTTTACTTGTATTACAAGGGAGTATGCACATTAAATGAAACACCGAGACGCAGTGTTGCTAACGCTCATCACGTACCGCAGGAGCATTTGTTTCACTGTCCCAACTACTGCGCTTTCCCCCTTTAATACAAATAGCGATTTGAAACTATGATGGTTTGTTAAAGAACATTTATACTTTTCTTAAGTTGAATAAAATTCTGAGACTTAAATTTTCAAATGGCAAGCTAAAATTAGGAGGATTTGTCATCTTAATTTCACGATGTTTGGTTTACCTATTTGTTTAAAGTAAAATTCATCAGCATGATTTCACTGCAAACAGACTGTAGGAATAAAATGTATGTTTCCAGTCAGAGATGTGATACTCATATGTACCTGTCGATGAGCCTGCCGCAGTTTTTTTTATGCCACGCACTTACTGCAGAGCTATTCAACATGACTTTTCGGGTTAGAAGTCATCTTCAGGGTCGCATGCTAGTCGCAAGAGGCAAGAGGATGGACAGGTTCGCTAAGTTGGTTGACACAGGTAGGTCATGCTCACGCATCACTGGATTGTCTGTTTCCAGATTCGATTAGACAGAGATCGTTTCTACATAGCTGTAATATTCCTGAGGGCGGCGTAAAACGCACTCCCTCACTCAGCACAACTGAATTCTCCCTCGATTGTCACGGCCACACCCTCACGAATCCCTAACCACAGTGATCGCATGTCCCCAATACTGAAACTGAGGGCACACGACGGAAATCTCTACAGAAATAAAACCAGATGCGGCAAAATGTGGATCGCTGAAAAAATATCCGCGATAACACCAGGTGTTCTCGAAATAGGTACACATGTCGTGCCCATCGGTAGCATCTGCGAAGTACGCAATACATACACTGCAGCAACCTGTAAACAAACACACAAAAATGGAGAATCATGAGATGATGGACGAGGATATCCTGTGACAGGATAACAAGTTTTCAGGTGGGTTTGTAAAATATACATAACGATTGTAAATGATTACGTCTCACTCACACACACATGTAGAGATTTTGTTACAAGAAGGGGAAGAAAAATGTTCTTTTTATATCATAATTGTGCCATTTTTAATGTCTCCGTAGTTGACTCAGTAAAACTGACAAATGGTCCTGCTTACAATGAAGCTGCACCACCAGACCCAGCCCAAAGCAGATATATTACACCTACATCATAGAATAACCACTCTCGAGTAACCGACAAGGAGCAGCAGTACTGGACACGCGATGACATCCCAGTAAGTAAACCTGAACCATTACGTAGACCCCAGTACCCAACATACACCAACAGAATCGTCTGAAGGATCCACTGCTCTTTCCAAAAGGACTTCCAGTTTCCTCTAGTAAACTCTCCATGTCGAACAATATATCACTATCTCCGTCATTCCGTACCCTTTGCGCGAAAGGTTGGTGTAAATTACTGAATTTTAGTGATTGAGTTCTCCGAGTCAGTTTTTCTCTTCTATTTCTCGTTGGAATTACTTTTGCCAGAAGTACGAGACTCTAGCGTTGAAAAATACTCAACTAAACTCTGATACTTTTGGAGAGAACCATTCTACTTTCTATGTCGTTTATGCCGAACGCCAGGCAAGGTAACAACAAGCGCCATATTTTAACATGTTATGCTACGCTGCGGCCGGGGCTCGAGTCACTCGTGTCGCCGTCTTTGCACACGCTTTATTAACTGAACCGCAACGACGGCCAACAGGCATTGGACGTTAACAAATATATATCCCAATGGCACGAGTAATACGCGTGGCAGTACTCCTGTGATGGCTGAAGAAAGCAGAACATTCTTTCGGTACAAATTTCTTGTACAGTATCGTGTTTTTTTTTAGCTCATTAGAGCTTCGTACACTGAAATATTTCGTCAAGCTTGTGCACTGTTTCACTTGTTAAATAGGTCTTTAGTGGTTTGGGAAATAGTAGCCGTCCAAAATATACTGTGATACACTTGGTCAAACTACTCACGCTCTTCCGTTTAAAGTAATCTGTTTTCAGGAATACATTCGGTTGAAAAAAAACCTCAATTTATTACTCGCACGTGGAAGATACTCCAAAGCAACATTTTTACGTCAGTATTACACTCGTGTAATATCTTTTGACGTATGACGTCATAATGTTTTACGGTTATGACGTGACACTGCTAATATCTCTGTCACAGTTGTATCAGACCTTGCTTGACCCGCGGAAATTTGTGAGTCATCACACTGTACTTTCTATCAATATATGTTGAGGAGTAATAAACAGAAGACTAAATTCGCTTTTTCTTGTTTGATACCAAAGCATTAACTCATCTAAAAAGGTGGTATTACACGGAAGGTCTTTTAGTATCCTGTGTATATCCTAATCTTCAGGAACGTATGATACCTTCATTGTACAATCCAAGCATTGTGCAATGCATAAATTATGCTAGACAATCGATGTAAGAAATCCCCTTGTGAACCAGCAAAACAGAACAAAGACAAGTCATAAAAGTTCAAATTATGTATTATTATTATGCAAGAAGAGCAACGTATACAAAGTCACAAGTCAATTTCACAACACAGATTTCAAATGCAATATATGTGTGACAAAATCTATGGCAATGGGTCACAAAATATATTTAGTAGCAAACTCACCAAAGTCTTGGTATGAGAGAGAATCAACTATGCAGAATGTTAACACAGGGATCGGTCTGACAGCGGATGATGTAGATAAGGCGTTGATGATTGTTGGCGATGTAACTCCAGTTACAATTACTCCCGGAAGCAAACACATAGAAAACTAGGAGCAGATAAATTCCGGAAAACCAGATCCTAAAAGTGTTGATCACTAATAAAACGAAATATGACCCATCATAATTATTATTCAAAACACTAAATGTTGTGACCCAATAATAATTATTACTGAATTAATAACAAAATATACAAGAAATACACACTCGTAACATATATTTCAGTTTTACCTCAGCGTTTCACAGTGTATGCACTAATACGAAAAATGGTTATCGTATTAATTCCTATATGACATGTACATCATATTTGTTCATTTTTAGTCGGTACTGTACTTTAAATCTGTACATAAATAAACTTACTAATCTTAAATGAAAGTCATTTGGTGTATTCTTCATTCCATATTGATTTCACAATGACCCCGAGGAGACAGGAATCTGTTGATCAGACGGAGAAATCCAGGACGTCAGTGAAGATGGTGATACATAATGTCATATATATGACAGGAGTGAGTGAGTGAGTGAGTTAATATTTTACGTCACATCGGCAATATCTCAGCCATATCGTGACGAGAACATTTAAATGAAATATATGCATGTGGTAAAATCGGTCAACGAAGGACAGTAAAACAACTAGAATATCACAATTTCAATTAAAACTAGCATGGAAAGTCAAAACTAATATCACTATTTAGACAATACAATATACAAACAGACTATAGATCGCCAACAACAGAAGGTAGGTCACCACACTAGGGACCATGGGGACTTACAGTACCTTTGCTACCTACATGGACCCTAGTTGGATTTACACCATCCCTTCGGCTGCTGGCGATTGTACGAAAAGTTAGCCAAAATTAAATGAACATGAATACTATGATTAAAAACCTGGTAAACTTAAATTTACTGTGAATGTTTGTGGACTTACGTACCCTCTCAGGAGGACAATAATTTTACTATACTTCAACCAGCTTTGAGGGTACAGCCACCAACAATCCAAGTTACTAATTCAAACAACCAATCACTAAAATATTTACAGAACATACTATTCAAAATTCAGTCTATAATAAAATAAGAATTAACGCTGGTAAAAGATCCTTCATTGTTTTAACTGTAAAATACTTATCCCTTGTGATGGAGAATTCAACACAGTCAAGCAGAATATGCTTGACTGTGACTCTCTCATCACAAGGGATACAAAATGGAGGATCCTCACCTTTTAACAGGTACGCATGAGTATATCTAGTGGGGCCAACACGACATCGTCGTAAAATAACCTCTTCAAATCTGGACTGACAACCCAAATGGGTATAACCAATGTAAGGTTTTATCTCATGTAATTTATTGATACCCACTTGGGTGTCCCACTTCTTTTGCATCGGATCACGGATATAAGATCGAATGGTAGCTTTGTAATCACTATAAGGAATAAGAAGTGGTGTCACAGATTTGTTGAGTGCTGCTTTAGCAGCAAAGTAAGCCAATGTGTTACCAGAGATTCCTACATGGCTTGGTAACCAACAGAAGACGATGTCATATTGGCCAGTGGCAAGATCATTACACAATTCAATAATTTCTATTAAAAGTGGATGTTTACAAGAAATATTTTTAATAGCCTGAAGGCAAGAAAGAGAGTCGGAATAGATTATATATTGTTTATGTTTAGGGTGTCTTTCGATATATTTAAGAGCTGTTAATATGGCGTTAATATGGCGTTGACACACAGAAGGGAGCAAGCTACAAAGACATATTTTATATCATTGGAAAGATCTCGAGGAGATGAACACGAAAAGTTCATTTGCCAGTGTATTCACGTGTTAATAAGCTCAGAAACTGGCTCTGAAAATGCATTTCTGCAGAACTTTCTGACAGAATTTTTTTTCCCGCAGAAATTTCTGGCAGAAATTTTTTTTCCTGCAGAAATTTCTGGCAGAATTTTTTGATTTCACTACCAGAATTATCTCAATTTAACAAAAGTAGAGAGTATATCTGATATTTTTGTTTTGCTACCAGAATTATCTTAGTTGAATAAGATTAAACACAATCGTTAAATAATTTAAGATAGACTTGCTTTAAATGATGTCGTTTTCCCTGTTTAAAGCCTATTAGTACCAGTACCAGAACCACGTCCCGCCCGGCCTTATTGCTATATTTTCCAGCTCAATGATAGAAGCAGCAAGAATGGCTTAATTCTGAGACCAAGAAGCTGAACAAGGGAAGACTTTTTGTTATGCAAATGCTCATAGAGAGGATTAAAGACACAATTAAATGCGGGATTAAACTCATTAGAAGCTAATTTTGTAATGTATTGTAAAGATAGTTTTATGCGGCGTTGGTTGAGAGAAGGCTCATCAACTTCAACGTATAGACTGTCGATAGGAGAGGTTCTAAAAGAGCCCAGACAAAGTCTTAGACCTTGATGATGAACAGAATCTAATACCTTTAAGTTGCTGTTGCAGGCTCCACCATATACGATTGGAGCCATAATCAAGTTTAGAACGGACAAGTGATCGATATAGATGGAGGAGGGTAGCTTGATCACCTCCTCATTTAGAATTTGATACCACTTTCAACAAAGCAAGTGCTTTCAGGCATTTAGTTTTCAGAGTTTTAATATGAGGCAGAAACGTTAGGTGTGAGTCAAAAATTAATCCCAAGAACTTGGCTTCCTTGACAACTTTAATGGGAGTGCCATCTAGAGATAGTTCAGGGTCTCTATGTGGTTTGTATTTACGACAAAATGTATGCAATTAGTTTTTGATTTAGAAAATTTAAAGCCGTTTTCAAAACACCATTTATTTATTTTGTTTAAACACAACTGCAACTGCCGCTCTGTGGTATTCATATTTGAATAGTTTAAAACTTTTGATAAACTATTTATCTTTATACTAAAAACTGTGGCTGACAAAATACTGCCTTGTGGAACACCCTGATCCTGATTGTAATGATCAGACAGGGTAGAACCCACGCGGAAATTGTCTGTTATTTAAAAATTTGCCTATGAATTCAGGCAAACGACCTTCAACCGAAATCATGTAAATCTCTCAAAATGCCATATTTCCAGGTTGTGTCAATGGCCTTTCCGAGATCAAAAAAAGATAGACACAGCGTGTTCTTCATTAATCAGCGCGTTTTTCACAAACGGAAACGGAAACCACATTGTATATCTGTTATGAGGTTATTTGTTTCCAAGTACCAAACTAGTCGATTATTTATCATGCGTTCCATGGTCTTACAAACACAGCTAGTTAATGAAATCGGACGATAATTGGATGGATCCGTATGATCACGTCCAGGTTTAGGTATTGGTACTACTATAGCGTCACGCCATGAAGAAGGAAATTTCCCGGAAGTCCAAATATCATCAAAAATTGGTAAGAGCGTCTCTAAAGCGCTTCAGGAGTTGATAATGTATGTTATCAGCTCCTGTAGCAGTGTCATGAGCTTGATCAAGAGCAGTATGGAGTTCATGAATAGAAAACGTTTCATTATAATCTTCCCCATTATCAGAATTGAAATTAATAGTTTTCTTTTCTTCTTGTTTTTGATATTGCTGAAATGTAGGTATATGATTAGAAGAGGAAGAATGTTTAGCGAGAGTTTCGCCCAGTTTATTCGCAATATCTGATTTATCAGTAAGTAATTGATCTCCATGTTTAAGATGATGGACTGTAGATTTAGTACCCTTACCTTTAATTTTCTGGACCATGTTCCATACCTTGGACATGGGTGTCCGAGAACTGATTTTGGATACATAATTTTGCCAAGATTGGCGTTTGTTGTGTTTAAAAGTACAGTTTAAATTTATTTAAATTATGCACCATAGGATGGCAACGGAAATGTTGCTTCCACAGAGGTCACCGTGGACTGATCATTCAAATTCATTAAGTAGTTCTGAATTTGTGAGTGACAAATCGAGAGCAGAATACGTCCCTGTACCAGGGTGCAAATATGTGTTGGAACGTTTTGTCTGACTAGAGTGGATGATCCACCAGTGGCCCTATCACCCGGAGGTGCAAAACAATGATATGCATTAAATTGACAAAGGTCAAATGTGTCTGTTTGTTTTAAATATGTCTCTTGGAGACATATCGCTGAAGGTGTAAAATCGTGGACTAATAGCTGTAATTCATGTAAATTAGTCCTCAATCCTCTGCAGTTTCACTGTACAATATTATTGGAATAAACTATCTTTTGGGGGGATTTATTGGGGATCTATCCCGCACTCTTTTGGAGGGCGACAAGCTATGTGCCCTAGAATGGACGTTTTCAGAAACGTCCATGTCTTCAAGAGACCCGTATTTATTGAACAATTGAATTTTGTTCTGTGACCCTTTAGGAGCTCTGCCACATTGTTGTTTTGAAGGATCAGGCTTTGGATTCGGTTTACTTTTCACCGTTTGTTGACTATCAGCTGTCGATTGAGACGTTGAGCGTGACTGAGATGATGATTTGTGATCAGAAGAAGACTTTGGGGTAGTAGGAAGTGATTCCTCAGTCTGTGATGATATAGCAGGGTACAAAAGCTGTGGAGAATCGCAATTTACCCAAGTTAAAGTAGTGTGGCAGCATGTGGTTGATGTTTTAGAGCTAGACCCCGATGATGTTTTTGCTACTGTAGCATAACTTTCTGTAAGTTCAGATCTCTTTACCAGTTTTTTTTGGCCTCAGAAAAAGAGATATTTTGTGTAATGTTTTTTTATTGATCTCCATTTGCTCTTTCCAAATTGGACACTCTTTAGAAAATGAAGAATGGTCGCCTGAGCAATTGGTGCATTTTTTTATAATCACTGTCACAATCTTCTGTTGTGCGTGTCTTCTCACCACAGTGAGCACACACAACAGACAATGTGCAACTATTCACACCGTGTCCATATTTCTGACATTTAAAACACCTTAGCGGGTTGGGGATGTAGGTATCAACTGGAATGTTACAGTAGCCTGCCTTCACTGATTTGGGAGCATTAGGACATGAAAAAGTAAACAGATACGTGTTCGTTTTGATGGTTTCACTGTTTCTCCGAGTTGAAAAGCGCTTGACGTAGAGTACACCATGATCCTTCATTTCAGATCCTATATCAAGTTCCGACATATCATCAAACAATCGGCCTCGATCTCTAACGATACCTTTGCTTGAGTTCAAGGTTTTGTGTGCAGAGACCGTGACCGGAATGCCCACGAAAGATTTGATGTTCAGCAAATTAGTTGCTTGTTGCTTTTTCCCGCACTCTACTAGTAGGCCACCTGAACGTAAGCGTCCTATGTTCTTCACGTCTGCTGCAATACCTTGAATACCCTTGGATACAGCAAAGGGATTCAACTTCAAGGGTGTTTTGTCAGGAGTCTCAAACCACAATGAAACGCGGTCAATACTCAATCGATGCAGACGGTCTATGGTCAGTATCAACAGGGTCAATATCAAGTGGACGTTTTGTTGTTTTGTGTTGGGTTTTCATAAGCCATGGTTAGTGTAAATGGTTCATCATCCGAGCTCCCCACCCACCACGGAGTATCACAAGGACAATGCTAAAGTAACGGGCCTCCAGCTTACAGCACCAAGGATACTCGGATGACATACTCCAGCAGAAGAATTAAAACATTAATAATTCTACCAGATTGACCCATGCGCCACCGCCTTCTGGGCATACGACTCTAGCCAAAAACATGAATTAGTAAAATTTGAAATTCACAGAAGATAAAAAAATCGGCCAAGACCTAATAATAAACATATTACAATTCTCAAACCTTTGTACAACATTACATACAGTAATGCTCAGGGCTTGGCGTGACCAGCCGATTGGTTGAACCGGGCCCATTCAACCTCCCGTCTAGGTGAAGTCAGGGCCGAAGTGGTGTGTTGAGCAATAGGAACAGTGGTCCTGCTCCCATTGCCCTCAACCACCAGGGCCCCTCCTCCACCGACACAGAGCCGCAACCCACGGCAAACGGGTTGGTGGACCAAATATCCCCACGGGTCCACTACGGGGGTGTCGGCGAGCTCTTGGCGTTACCCAGCACCCACCACGAGGAGTTAGCTCGCCACAGGTGCCTATATGACAGTAGGCGGGCAGTAACTGTTGGCGATAACGTTCACAACACTGACCCCAAACCTCTGCGAATAGTATGGCTTCATAATTTATCTTTATATGCATGGATACTACAGTAAAGGTTACTAGAGTAAAGGCTTCTACAATAAAGGTGGCTACAATAAGGGTTTCTCTGTTTTGAATTTCTATTTCAGGATGTAAGTGAATGAGTGAGTGAGTCAGTCAGTCAGTTAAAAGTATACGTCACATCGACAATATTTCAGCCAATTCGTGTCGACATCAATAAGAATAGCTAGATTAATATTTTATGAAAAGTTGTCATCGAAAGACAGTATAACTACTAGATCTTCACATATGTTATTAAAACTAGTTTGAGAACATTAAAATGTTTAATTAATTATTACAAAGATGTAAATATGGGCTCTAGATTGCCAACAACTAAAGTCAGGGGTTCACTTGGTAACTGAAGTTATTTTGGTAACGTTTTTTATTTTACCTTTTGTTTTGTTGTCTACATCAGTGCATCTATTTTGGGCAGTTTTTTTTATCTGGACAAGCGTAATATGAATCCCGAACTTGGGTCTGAAGAACTCCTGCACACCGATATTTAAACACCATGATGTGCTCTAATAGCACAGGTGCTTCATTCATTCTACACTACGTCTTCAGTCCCACCTTGACTGATGATGGTTCAGAATGATAGATTCTCTGAAGAAAAGCTGTGAGGTGAAGAAGGGGAAACAAGGATGGCTACTTGTGTGAAGACAAGAAAACTATTCATCACTTACGTTGTCTTAAGACCTACATGTGAAGGTGTTTCTGTTTATAGTGTAACCTTATGCCACAGCGTATACTCGAGTAAACCTAATATGTAACGTAATGTTACATGCTGCCGTACAGTGACTGGAGTGAGTGAGTGAGTGAGTGAGTGAGTGAGTTTAGTTCTTCAATGACTAGAAGTACGAAACGTAAGTGGTTGTATCCTGGCAATAGTTCCAGACTACTCCAGCTACACTGATTATCATCAAGTACCAGGACTGTGCTGAATACGCTCGAGACTGAGAAGTGAAAATTGTTCATACATACACCAATGGATCTTATCTACTTATTCTTCACATAATCTGTATACATGTAATTCCAACATTGCGTCGCTCAGTAGTATACAGGAATTTCTATGCTCTCACTGGCGTTCAGATAATAAGATGAGTGAATGAGTTTAGCTTTATACGGGAGGTAAGCGCTTTTGGCAATATTCCAGCAAAATCGTGGCGGGGAACACCAGAAACGGGTTTCTCACAGTGTACAAATGTGAGACTTCACTGTGACGGGCAAAAGCTTAAACCACGGGGCTACAAAACCGCTCCTAGTACATTAGACCGTGTATGAATGAGATCAGAAATTTAACAGACTATACATTCCAACTGTTTGAAACAGTCATGTACATAAATAAGAGAGAGGGCAACAGTGAATTTCTGAAACCATGAAGGCATGCATGTTTTAAATGCTCATGCAGCCATTAAGTCGGGTAAATGGTGGGAAAAAATCAATATGAAATAATCATTTTCTAGAATTTGCTCTATACTGGCGCTTTATCTGATATCTTCTGAAACCTTATCGTACCTGTTTGTGTGACGCGTGAGTTAGTGAAGAAGTTGGATTGACAGAGAACGTAAACGGGCCCCACACAGAAATGTCAAACAACAAATATTGTCCTCCATCTGTTCATTTGTTCCTCTCAAATGTTCTGAAATATGCAGGGTAAAGCAGTTCATAAGAAAACCAGATCTTATGTTGATAATATTAGTGATTCCTCACAGGTGTTTTCATAAAACAACCACTACACCGATCAAATATGTATGTCTACCTACATGTACATGTACATCACGATACATCAAAAAGACATTCGTTTGTTGATTAATGCAATAAAATGTTAACTCAAAGGCCAAAGGTATAGTGACAAACAAACAACAAACAGAACAGGTATTAAAGTTTTATTGCCCCAAATGAAATGACGTTGTTCTGGAAGGATTCGGATAGCGTTGTAAATGTCGCTTCATCTCACCTCCAGACATGCTGAGTTGGAGCGGGCCGGAGGTTGCCCATTAATACTGCCCTGATTAAGATACTGCTGCTGAAAAAGGAAACGTGACTCATTTGTTGAGAGAACTCTTCTCCACCCACGTGATCTTCATCGCAAATGTTCTTTGCTCCACTGGAGACATCGATGTCGACATTCCAGCGTCAGAGTTTTCCCTCGAGATGAGGGTCTTGCGCAATAAATACGCAGACGTTGTCCACCCGTCCACACACACCTTTGTTGTGTTCATTTATATACCGCCAAACTCCACACTAGGTATGCTCATAGAGCTAACACTAAACCACAACATATTATTACCCCGCCCGTTAGGTGGCAGACGGTTGACCTATACTACCCGGTACCCATTTTCTGCTGGGTGACCGGAGACAATTTTGAATAAACTCACTTGACTGACGACTTAAAAACCCTCAGGAGTCAAACTGTACATGTTAAGCACGGTCACCCAATCTAGTGACACTCTGCACCCAGCGTTGGTTAACTTCACCTGATTTATGAATTGAGCACTATGCACAGGACCACACACCGTCACAAATGCATGTGTCTGGACACTGAGACACGGACAATGAGCCTATGTCGTTGATGGATGGTTCCAGTGCACTGGTCTGGACGTTGGATCGTTACTGATCCTGCAAGAGTGCTTGGTGTGCTTAATTAGGTTCTTTGCGTATATGCAATGTCATCTGCCTGTATTATGGGCCGGAGGCCTCTTCACTGAATAACAACTGTCTGTCAGGTCTGTAAAAATAGTGATGATGACATGTGTCATCAAAATCATGGCCTCTACCAACAGGAGGGATAACAGTGTTAGGTCTTATTGCCTTGTATACTTTGAGAGTCAGAGTCACTTTTTCACTATGCAAATTGCTGAGAAGTGATATTTGTTTCAAATTCTCCATTGGTGTATTGAACCATTGTGTAGGTATATTAAATCATATACATTTGTGAGATGTACAAAGCTGTAGATCCAAGCTATTTTGTATTTTTGCCCATGTCCTATGCGTCGAAATCTTTAATTTCATTATCTGAAATGTCATAATCATCACTGACAGCGATTTAGTCTTCCACTTTCAGGATAGATTTCATATTGAGCCTGGTTAATAAGGACGCAGTAATCACTCAGAACCGGTGCTGATGTACTTGTAGATGTCAGGAAGCTGGGAGTAACTTTTACAGACATAGATACCCTTTGACAAGACAACGTCTTCTGACATAAATCACCAAAGAGAAGAATATATTTCATCCATTTCAGTCTCAGATATAAGGTGACAGGAAGTCGATTGTCATTAATTGGTTTTGGGTGGAAATCGAATTCTTGGCTTTGATACGTATGCAAAACGGATTCCCATGCGTATGCACCAAACAACCGTTTGATCTTTATATACACATTGTAGAAGCGTTGGTTGAAGCAGCTAATGAATAAATCATTTAAGAAGTTGGATCATGTCAACAGTTATCTAAAATGTCACTAAGCTGATATCCCAAATGAACGTCGAATACAGGTGTTAAGCTCGAGAGTTTGCCATGTACTAATACCTTGAAGATGCTGAAAATGTCAGAAGACAGTATATGCTGACAACATTGATATATATGAAAATGCCTGACCATTAGATATTTGTTGACTAAACTCAGCAATGATTAGTAAGCTATATATTTTTGCCAGCATTTCAATATTCCTCATGACAATGGCCACTGAGGCCTTTTACTCATACATAGAGATTTTTAAATGTTGTCTGTTATAGATACGAATAAGAATGTTTAGCAGGAAAACGCATTTATGTAATAGCATAGTTTATTATATGAAACTGTGTAGTTATATTCTAAGTGAGAATTAACGTCTCGGAACACATTCTTGAACTATTTGGAGTGTTATGGGAGAATGGTAGCAGAATCTGAATGAATGTTAACTGGCCTTCCCGTTTGATTGGGAGTGGATCCTTGTCTGGCATAGTGAATGTTTCAACATTTTACCGGTAAAATGTCGTTCCAAGCTATTTTCCTAACATGTCACATCCACATGGTAAGGTCGGAATAATGTCAAATTTACTGTACGGGCTCAATCACTAGAAAATTAGAAAGAAAAACCGTTATCGTGGATGTCTTTAATTCTAACCACATATGCCATTGGGGAAAGACACTACAATACAATGTCAGGAGTAATAACAATAGTTGATGGCGATGTTGGTACGATCTCCGATTTGGAAAGGAGTTGAACCCTCTCTGGCATTCTGGTTGTTGGTGTCTTCATCGTCCCAAAGCTGTGTCTCTTTTGTCACTGACATCCCAGTGACTTTCTGACACACGTCTTTCTTCATCAGGAGGTAGAAGGGTGCAGATATTGGCAATGCTATCTCTTGAGATGGAACAGCGTCCTCACGACAACAATAAAACAGTTTAGTGTCCTTGTTGAAGTCACCGTCGGGAAGGGTGCTCTGCTCTGTGACATGGTTCATGTTGTAGTTGTTTTCATCATCCCAAAGGATGGATCCCTCCTGAAAACCTCCAGGACAGACTCCGTTCTTCCTCAAGATGCAGTAGGCACCGGCAGGCCACACCCAAGACCCGGTCGTGGCGTCATCCATGACACAGTAAGTATTCAAATAACCGTCTTTCTTCTTCCTGCCACTCATGTTAGTGGTGTTCCATGTATTCCCGTTGTAATAATCTTCAGTGTCTTGATAGAAAGACCCTTCCTTCCACTCTGTACCAGGACAGCCAGCAATGGGTTTGGGAAGAGCAAAGGATCCATCCGGCCATGTTGTCGGTGTTTGTACGGTAGTTGGGGAAGCCGTGGGGACTTCTGTTGTGTGTCCACAGTCTCTGGCACTGGAGGTAGCGATAACGGTGAACAGGAAGAAAAGGTTGTTCATGATGGTGGGAAGACGAAACCGGGGCTGTGAAACTCAACGAGAGTTCAGTGATGTCGTTAGATTGGGCCATGATTTTTATACATCATACACAGTTCGCCATAACGTCATCGACAGGTGTCTATCAGAATGATTGCATCACTGATGAGACTGATTGGAAACATTTAATTAATTTAGTTATGGCTTCAGGCAGATATGTAGAATCTGACGATGGAAATCCGTTTTCATTTAATGAAACGTTCATGAAACAGTCACTTAAAGATACTAAATGGAAGTCCAATATATTCAGTGAACCGAAAATACACTCTCTACAATTCAGCTTAGTGTTTCAACTGAAGTGGAAAGTGTTGAGTATTCAAAATTTTGAATATATGCAATACGAAACCCTTCTACAGTCACTCTAAACTATTTCCATTGCTGTATGTATAAAATATATTGATGTGTGTTTCCACCATATATATATTTTGTTTAGAATGAATGAATAAAGAAATAATTATTGCTTTACATCACATTCGCAATATTACAGCTATTCTTAACAAGAATATGTTATCAAAGGGTCTAACATGAGCATATAGAGAATACAAATGCATAAGTGAGTTTGGTAAAAATAACCATATTTCCAGAAAAAAGGAGGAAAGTCACAAACGTCAACTGATATCTACATCTTTCGATTATAATGAATTTCTTTTTACAGTGATTAAGTCTGAATGTTATGGACTTGAGTAATAAGGCTTGCATTGCAGAAACATGACATTATTTCTGATGTATTAAAACTGATTCCACGCAGTCGAAAAATTGTGTTTGATGGTTACTTGCATAGAATCCACAATGGAACACCATCCACTTTCAGTAAGAAAGCATGGGTCCGGTGGGAATGCCCTATTTGGGACCGACTTAATACAACGTAATCTCTACGACACGGGGCACTGAGAGTAGTATTTTTGATCACTGGCTCTGTATGTTATGCAGAATGTTTGTCATTTGTTTATCCGAATTTAAGTGCCAGGATTGATTTACATGTTTCCTTATAGCAGACTTACAAACGGCGTGAGGGACAGTATTTGATACTGGTTACTCTTGAGCATCTTTAATGTCTTGGAATAAAAAACATATCCCTATCGGCCACTGATAGAACAAGATGATTCTTATTCAAATGGAAATGTTTTCAAAAGCATGTGAATACATATATGCCACATCTTTACTTTATTCTTGCTCTTTGTCATAATATTTAATTGTATTTGTTTATGGTATACTTTACTACACAAATATATTTTGTTCTATTTATGTCTCTCCAGCTGTGTGTTAAAGCATTTTTACCATTATAAAGTTTCTCAGTAACATTTTTGGGCACTAAAGGCCCACTTTTCCTTGGAACTGATACATTCATTTGTGTTGTAAATAGTAACTGTGTACCAAAATTCCTTAAAAACATCTGTTTATCTATTATAAGATTCTGTCTGTAGTACAATCATGAAATTGAAACTTGGTCAAATGTTGAAAGAGACATGTGTTGTTACATTCCTGTGTATTAAAGAATAGCTTTATGAAGGTTTAGATGTAGTAATTTTAATCTCACTGTTGAGTGGGCGGTATAAGGAATTACTATGTCCCTTTTGTAAAACAAAGGTCATCATTATTAGAAGAATGAATATCATGTACTGTATATCCGTATGCCTATGATACACTTTGAGCATAATACTTACATACATAATTTCACTAAACAACCATATTCCTATCATTCAACTGCAATGCATTTGAAAAACAAAAAGATATATGATGTTATAAATATATATACAGTGTTGTTTATGTTTATTACATGTGCAGAAATTGATTTATTCGAGGATGTGGAGAAGCATTAGAGCTGTAAAGTCAAAGTGTACACTCCTATTAAATACACACAAAGAATTTAGTTAAGCACCCCTGACATATCTCACGGCCGAATGAACCCCGATCCTAACGCTTTAGAGCATATCTAGGAAACGATTAGTCGTCATGTGCAACAAATGGATACTCCTGTGTGCAGAACCTGGCCCAGTTGGACGGTGCTTTGAACGAGGAATGGCACAGACTGCCACGTCAAAGAATGAATTGGCTGACCGGGGTATGAAGTGGGGAGCATTGGTTATCATACAGTCACATGGAAGTTACACTCATTATTAACCATGAACCATGTGAGACATTCACCAATAAATTCAACTCGAAACATTCCAGTGCCATACTTGTACAGACATGATTTTGTTTGAAAATCAGTGCTTGGTGTTTTTAATGAACAGTTCTCGTAATAAAATCAAAACGGATTCCGATCAGTTTTATGGGCCAAAGGACCATTAGGGTCAGAAAAGAAAAACTGACGAATCTCCATCGTGGTCAAGCTTTATATACATGTTGAAAATCTATCACTGCAAAATAATTGGGTGTGCTTAATTAGGTTCTTTCTGTACATTCAATGTCACCTGCCTGTATTATGGGCCGAAGGCCTCTTTACTGAATGACAACTGTCTGTCTGTCAGGTCTTTATAAATCATCCTTTGAATATTGATGATGCCATGTGTCATCAAAATCATAGCCTCCACCCCCGTAGGATAACACTGTTATGTCTGAATGGATATTATTTTTGGATACTTGTGAAAGTCAGAGTACTATTTCAGTATGCAAATTGCTGAGAAAAGATATTTGTTTCAAATTCTACATTGCTGTATTGAACAATTGTGTAGATATATCAGATCATATACATTCTTGAAATGAACAAAGGTGTAGATCCAAGCTATGTATTTTGCTCATGTCCTTTGCGTCGAAATCTTTAATTTCATTATCTGAAATGTCATAATTTTCAATTATAGCGATTTAGTCTTTCACATTCAGGATTGATTTCATATTGAGACTGGTTAATAAGGGTTTTACCAGTCAGACACAGTAATCACTTAGAACCGGCAGAGCTTGTAGATGTCAGGAAGCTGGCAGTGACTATTGCAGACACAGATAGCCTTTGACAAGACAAAGTCTTCTGACATTAACCATCAAAGAGAAGAAAATATTTCATCAACTTGATTCTCAAATATAAGGTGACAGGAAATTGTCATTAATTGGCTTTAGGGTGGAAGTGGAATCTCTGACAATGATACGAATGCAAAACGGATTCCCACGCGTTTGCAGCAAGCAATCATTTGATCTCTTTTATACGCATTGTATGAGTGTCTGTTGCTGCAACCACTTAATAAATTGTTGAAGAAGTTCCTTGAAAAAGTATAACCATGCCTACGACTGATGAAAAAGTACACGTTTTAAAAACTTATTATTTCAATAACATAATTAGGTTTATATTGAAGCATAGCAGATGTTTAGTGTGTGAGTTCAGTTTTACTCCGGACTTGGTAATGTTAGATTAATAGTAAAGTTGGAATAGTGTCAGATTTACTGTACGGGCTGACGTAAAAAGAAATAAAAATCGTGTTGGATGTCTTTAATTCTAGCCACATATGTCATTGGGGAAAGACACTACAATACAATGTCAGGAGTAATAACAATAGTTGATGGCGACGTTGGCGCGACCTCTGCTTTGAAATGGAGTTGAACCCTCTCTGGCATTCTGGTTGTTGGTGTCTTCATCGTCCCAAAGCTGTGTCTCCATGGTCACTGACATTCCAGCGACTTTCTGACACGCGTCTTTCTTCATCAGGAGGTAGAAGGGTGCAGTTATTGGCAATGCTATCTCTTGAGATGGAACAGCGTCCTCACGACAACAATAAAACAGTTTAGTGTCCTTGTTGAAGTCACCGTCGGGAAGGGTGCTCTGCTCTGTGACATGGTTCATATTGTAGTTGTTTTCATCATCCCAAAGGATGGATCCCTCCTGAAAACCTCCAGGACAGACTCCGTTCTTCCTCAAGATGCAGTAGGCACCGGCAGGCCACATCCCAGACCCGGTCGTGGCGTCATCCATGACACAGTAAGTATTCAAATAACCGTCTTTCTTCTTCCTGCCACTCATGTTAGTGGTGTTCCATGTATTCCCGTTGTAATAATCTTCAGTGTCTTGATAGAAAGACCCTTCCTTCCACTCTGTACCAGGACAGCCAGCAATGGGTTTGGGAAGAGCAAAGGATCCATCCGGCCATGTTGTCGGTGTTTGTACGGTAGTTGGGGAAGCCGTGGGGACTTCTGTTGTGTGTCCACAGTCTCTGGCACTGGAGGCAGCGATAACGGTGAACAGGAAGAAAAGGTTGTTCATGATGGTGGGAAGACGAAACCAGGGCTGTGAAACTCAACGAGAGTTCAGTGATGTCGGTAGATTGGGCCATGATTTTTATACATCATACACAGTTCGCCATAACGTCATCGACAGGTGTCTATCAGAATGATTGCATCACTGATGAGACTGATTGGAAACATTTAATTAATTTAGTTATGGCTTCAGGCAGATATGTAGAATCTGACGATGGAAATCCTTTTTCATTTAATGAAACGTTCATGAAACAGTCACTTAAAGATACTAAATGGAAGTCCAATATATTCAGTGAACCGAAAATACACTCTCTACAATTCAGCTTAGTGTTTCAACTGAAGTGGAAAGTGTTGAGTATTCAAAATTTTGAATATATGCAATACGAAACCCTTCTACAGTCACTCTAAACTATTTCCATTGCTGTATGTATAAAATATATTGATGTGTGTTTCCACCATATATATATTTTGTTTAGAATGAATGAATAAAGAAATAATTATTGCTTTACATCACATTCGCAATATTACAGCTATTCTTAACAAGAATATGTTATCAAAGGGTCTAACATGAGCATATAGAGAATACAAATGCATAAGTGAGTTTGGTAAAAATAACCATATTTCCAGAAAAAAGGAGGAAAGTCACAAACGTCAACTGATATCTACATCTTTCGATTATAATGAATTTCTTTTTACAGTGATTAAGTCTGAATGTTATGGACTTGAGTAATAAGGCTTGCATTGCAGAAACATGACATTATTTCTGATGTATTAAAACTGTATCCACGCAGTCGAAAAATTGTGTTTGATGGTTACTTGCATAGAATCCACAATGGAACACCATCCACTTTCAGTAAGAAAGCATGGGTCCGGTGGGAATGCCCTATTTGGGACCGACTTAATACAACGTAATCTCTACGACACGGGGCACTGAGAGTAGTATTTTTGATCACTGGCTCTGTATGTTATGCAGAATGTTTGTCATTTGTTTATCCGAATTTAAGTGCCAGGATTGATTTACATGTTTCCTTATAGCAGACTTACAAACGGCGTGAGGGACAGTATTTGATACTGGTTACTCTTGAGCATCTTTAATGTCTTGGAATAAAAAACATATCCCTATCGGCCACTGATTGAACAAGATGATTCTTATTCAAATGGAAATGTTTTCAAAAGCATGTGAATACATATATGCCACATCTTTACTTTATTCTTGCTCTTTGTCATAATATTTAATTGTATTTGTTTATGGTATACTTTACTACACAAATATATTTTGTTCTATTTATGTCTCTCCAGCTGTGTGTTAAAGCATTTTTACCATTATAAAGTTTCTCAGTAACATTTTTGGGCACTAAAGGCCCACTTTTCCTTGGAACTGATACATTCATTTGTGTTGTAAATAGTAACTGTGTACCAAAATTCCTTAAAAACATCTGTTTATCTATTATAAGATTCTGTCTGTAGTACAATCATGAAATTGAAACTTGGTCAAATGTTGAAAGAGACATGTGTTGTTACATTCCTGTGTATTAAAGAATAGCTTTATGAAGGTTTAGATGTAGTAATTTTAATCTCACTGTTGAATGTGGGCGGTATAAGGAATTACTATGTCCCTTTTGTAAAACAAAGGTCATCATTATTAGAAAAATGAATATCATGTACTGTATATCCGTATGCCTATGATACACTTTGAGCATAATACTTACATACATAATTTCACTAAACAACCATATTCCTATCATTCAACTGCAATGCATTTGAAAAACAAAAAGATATATGATGTTATAAATATATATACAGTGTTGTTTATGTTTATTACATGTGCAGAAATTGATTTATTCGAGGATGTGGAGAAGCATTAGAGCTGTAAAGTCAAAGTGTACACTCCTATTAAATACACACAAAGAATTTAGTTAAGCACCCCTGACATATCTCACGGCCGAATGAACCCCGATCCTAACGCTTTAGAGCATATCTAGGAAACGATTAGTCGTCATGTGCAACAAATGGATACTCCTGTGTGCAGAACCTGGCCCAGTTGGACGGTGCTTTGAACGAGGAATGGCACAGACTGTCACGTCAAAGAATGAATTGGCTGACCGAGGTATGAAGTGGGGAGCATTGGTTATCATACAGTCACATGGAAGTTACACTCGTTATTAACCATGAACCATGTGAGACATTCACCAATAAATTCAACTCGAAACATTCCAGTGCCATACTTGTACAGACATGATTTTGTTTGAAAATCAGTGCTTGGTGTTTTTAATGAACAGTTCTCGTAATAAAATCAAAACGGATTCCGATCAGTTTTATGGGCCAAAGGACCATTAGGGTCAGAAAAGAAAAACTGACGAATCTCCATCGTGGTCAAGCTTTATATACATGTTGAAAATCTATCACTGCAAAATAATTGGGTGTGCTTAATTAGGTTCTTTCTGTACATTCAATGTCATCTGCCTGTATTATGGGCCGAAGGCCTCTTTACTGAATGACAACTGTCTGTCTGTCAGGTCTTTATAAATCATCCTTTGAATATTGATGATGCCATGTGTCATCAAAATCATAGCCTCCACCCCCGTAGGATAACACTGTTATGTCTGAATGGATATTATTTTTGGATACTTGTGAAAGTCAGAGTACTATTTCAGTATGCAAATTGCTGAGAAAAGATATTTGTTTCAAATTCTACATTGCTGTATTGAACAATTGTGTAGATATATCAGATCATATACATTCTTGAAATGAACAAAGGTGTAGATCCAAGCTATGTATTTTGCTCATGTCCTTTGCGTCGAAATCTTTAATTTCATTATCTGAAATGTCATAATTTTCAATTATAGCGATTTAGTCTTTCACATTCAGGATTGATTTCATATTGAGACTGGTTAATAAGGGTTTTACCAGTCAGACACAGTAATCACTTAGAACCGGCAGAGCTTGTAGATGTCAGGAAGCTGGCAGTGACTATTGCAGACACAGATAGCCTTTGACAAGACAAAGTCTTCTGACATTAACCATCAAAGAGAAGAAAATATTTCATCAACTTGATTCTCAAATATAAGGTGACAGGAAATTGTCATTAATTGGCTTTAGGGTGGAAGTGGAATCTCTGACAATGATACGAATGCAAAACGGATTCCCACGCGTTTGCAGCAAGCAATCATTTGATCTCTTTTATACGCATTGTATGAGTGTCTGTTGCTGCAACCACTTAATAAATTGTTGAAGAAGTTCCTTGAAAAAGTATAACCATGCCTACGACTGATGAAAAAGTACACGTTTTAAAAACTTATTATTTCAATAACATAATTAGGTTTATATTGAAGCATAGCAGATGTTTAGTGTGTGAGTTCAGTTTTACTCCGGACTTGGTAATGTTAGATTAATAGTAAAGTTGGAATAGTGTCAGATTTACTGTACGGGCTGACGTAAAAAGAAATAAAAATCGTGTTGGATGTCTTTAATTCTAGCCACATATGTCATTGGGGAAAGACACTACAATACAATGTCAGGAGTAATAACAATAGTTGATGGCGACGTTGGCGCGACCTCTGCTTTGAAATGGAGTTGAACCCTCTCTGGCATTCTGGTTGTTGGTGTCTTCATCGTCCCAAAGCTGTGTCTCCATGGTCACTGACATTCCAGCGACTTTCTGACACGCGTCTTTCTTCATCAGGAGGTAGAAGGGTGCAGTTATTGGCAATGCTATCTCTTGAGATGGAACAGCGTCCTCACGACAACAATAAAACAGTTTAGTGTCCTTGTTGAAGTCACCGTCGGGAAGGGTGCTCTGCTCTGTGACATGGTTCATGTTGTAGTTGTTTTCATCATCCCAAAGGATGGATCCCTCCTGAAAACCTCCAGGACAGACTCCGTTCTTCCTCAAGATGCAGTAGGCACCGGCAGGCCACATCCCAGACCCGGTCGTGGCGTCATCCATGACACAGTAAGTATTCAAATAACCGTCTTTCTTCTTCCTGCCACTCATGTTAGTGGTGTTCCATGTATTCCCGTTGTAATAATCTTCAGTGTCTTGATAGAAAGACCCTTCCTTCCACTCTGTACCAGGACAGCCAGCAATGGGTTTGGGAAGAGCAAAGGATCCATCCGGCCATGTTGTCGGTGTTTGTACGGTAGTTGGGGAAGCCGTGGGGACTTCTGTTGTGTGTCCACAGTCTCTGGCACTGGAGGCAGCGATAACGGTGAACAGGAAGAAAAGGTTGTTCATGATGGTGGGAAGACGAAACCAGGGCTGTGAAACTCAACGAGAGTTCAGTGATGTCGGTAGATTGGGCCATGATTTTTATACATCATACACAGTTCGCCATAACGTCATCGACAGGTGTCTATCAGAATGATTGCATCACTGATGAGACTGATTGGAAACATTTAATTAATTTAGTTATGGCTTCAGGCAGATATGTAGAATCTGACGATGGAAATCCTTTTTCATTTAATGAAACGTTCATGAAACAGTCACTTAAAGATACTAAATGGAAGTCCAATATATTCAGTGAACCGAAAATACACTCTCTACAATTCAGCTTAGTGTTTCAACTGAAGTGGAAAGTGTTGAGTATTCAAAATTTTGAATATATGCAATACGAAACCCTTCTACAGTCACTCTAAACTATTTCCATTGCTGTATGTATAAAATATATTGATGTGTGTTTCCACCATATATATATTTTGTTTAGAATGAATGAATAAAGAAATAATTATTGCTTTACATCACATTCGCAATATTACAGCTATTCTTAACAAGAATATGTTATCAAAGGGTCTAACATGAGCATATAGAGAATACAAATGCATAAGTGAGTTTGGTAAAAATAACCATATTTCCAGAAAAAAGGAGGAAAGTCACAAACGTCAACTGATATCTACATCTTTCGATTATAATGAATTTCTTTTTACAGTGATTAAGTCTGAATGTTATGGACTTGAGTAATAAGGCTTGCATTGCAGAAACATGACATTATTTCTGATGTATTAAAACTGTATCCACGCAGTCGAAAAATTGTGTTTGATGGTTACTTGCATAGAATCCACAATGGAACACCATCCACTTTCAGTAAGAAAGCATGGGTCCGGTGGGAATGCCCTATTTGGGACCGACTTAATACAACGTAATCTCTACGACACGGGGCACTGAGAGTAGTATTTTTGATCACTGGCTCTGTATGTTATGCAGAATGTTTGTCATTTGTTTATCCGAATTTAAGTGCCAGGATTGATTTACATGTTTCCTTATAGCAGACTTACAAACGGCGTGAGGGACAGTATTTGATACTGGTTACTCTTGAGCATCTTTAATGTCTTGGAATAAAAAACATATCCCTATCGGCCACTGATTGAACAAGATGATTCTTATTCAAATGGAAATGTTTTCAAAAGCATGTGAATACATATATGCCACATCTTTACTTTATTCTTGCTCTTTGTCATAATATTTAATTGTATTTGTTTATGGTATACTTTACTACACAAATATATTTTGTTCTATTTATGTCTCTCCAGCTGTGTGTTAAAGCGTTTTTACCATTATAAAGTTTCTCAGCAACATTTTTGGGCACTAAAGGCCCACTTTTCCTTGGAACTGATACATTCATTTGTGTTGTAAATAGTAACTGTGTACCAAAATTCCTTAAAAACATCTGTTTATCTATTATAAGATTCTGTCTGTAGTACAATCATGAAATTGAAACTTGGTCAAATGTTGAAAGAGACATGTGTTGTTACATTCCTGTGTATTAAAGAATAGCTTTATGAAGGTTTAGATGTAGTAATTTTAATCTCACTGTTGAATGTGGGCGGTATAAGGAATTACTATGTCCCTTTTGTAAAACAAAGGTCATCATTATTAGAAAAATGAATATCATGTACTGTATATCCGTATGCCTATGATACACTTTGAGCATAATACTTACAAACATAATTTCACTAAACAACCATATTCCTATCATTCAACTGCAATGCATTTGAAAAACAAAAAGATATATGATGTTATAAATATATATACAGTGTTGTTTATGTTTATTACATGTGCAGAAATTGATTTATTCGAGGATGTGGAGAAGCATTAGAGCTGTAAAGTCAAAGTGTACACTCCTATTAAATACACACAAAGAATTTAGTTAAGCACCCCTGACATATCTCACGGCCGAATGAACCCCGATCCTAACGCTTTAGAGCATATCTAGGAAACGATTAGTCGTCATGTGCAACAAATGGATACTCCTGTGTGCAGAACCTGGCCCAGTTGGACGGTGCTTTGAACGAGGAATGGCACAGACTGTCACGTCAAAGAATGAATTGGCTGACCGGGGTATGAAGTGGGGAGCATTGGTTATCATACAGTCACATGGAAGTTACACTCGTTATTAACCATGAACCATGTGAGACATTCACCAATAAATTCAACTCGAAACATTCCAGTGCCATACTTGTACAGACATGATTTTGTTTGAAAATCAGTGCTTGGTGTTTTTAATGAACAGTTCTCGTAATAAAATCAAAACGGATTCCGATCAGTTTTATGGGCCAAAGGACCAAATGATCAGAAAAGGTCAGAAAAGAAAAACTGACGAATCTCCATCGTGGTCAAGCTTTATATACATGTTGAAAATCTATCACTGCAAAATAATTGGGTGTGCTTAATTAGGTTCTTTCTGTACATTCAATGTCATCTGCCTGTATTATGGGCCGAAGGCCTCTTTACTGAATGACAACTGTCTGTCTGTCAGGTCTTTATAAATCATCCTTTGAATATTGATGATGCCATGTGTCATCAAAATCATAGCCTCCACCCCCGTAGGATAACACTGTTATGTCTGAATGGATATTATTTTTGGATACTTGTGAAAGTCAGAGTACTATTTCAGTATGCAAATTGCTGAGAAAAGATATTTGTTTCAAATTCTACATTGCTGTATTGAACAATTGTGTAGATATATCAGATCATATACATTCTTGAAATGAACAAAGGTGTAGATCCAAGCTATGTATTTTGCTCATGTCCTTTGCGTCGAAATCTTTAATTTCATTATCTGAAATGTCATAATTTTCAATTATAGCGATTTAGTCTTTCACATTCAGGATTGATTTCATATTGAGACTGGTTAATAAGGGTTTTACCAGTCAGACACAGTAATCACTTAGAACCGGCAGAGCTTGTAGATGTCAGGAAGCTGGCAGTGACTATTGCAGACACAGATAGCCTTTGACAAGACAAAGTCTTCTGACATTAACCATCAAAGAGAAGAAAATATTTCATCAACTTGATTCTCAAATATAAGGTGACAGGAAATTGTCATTAATTGGCTTTAGGGTGGAAGTGGAATCTCTGACAATGATACGAATGCAAAACGGATTCCCACGCGTTTGCAGCAAGCAATCATTTGATCTCTTTTATACGCATTGTATGAGTGTCTGTTGCTGCAACCACTTAATAAATTGTTGAAGAAGTTCCTTGAAAAAGTATAACCATGCCTACGACTGATGAAAAAGTACACGTTTTAAAAACTTATTATTTCAATAACATAATTAGGTTTATATTGAAGCATAGCAGATGTTTAGTGTGTGAGTTCAGTCTTACTCCGGACTTGGTAATGTTAGATTAATAGTAAAGTTGGAATAGTGTCAGATTTACTGTACGGGCTGACGTAAAAAGAAATAAAAATCGTGTTGGATGTCTTTAATTCTAGCCACATATGTCATTGGGGAAAGACACTACAATACAATGTCAGGAGTAATAACAATAGTTGATGGCGACGTTGGCGCGACCTCTGCTTTGAAATGGAGTTGAACCCTCTCTGGCATTCTGGTTGTTGGTGTCTTCATCGTCCCAAAGCTGTGTCTCCATGGTCACTGACATTCCAGCGACTTTCTGACACGCGTCTTTCTTCATCAGGAGGTAGAAGGGTGCAGTTATTGGCAATGCTATCTCTTGAGATGGAACAGCGTCCTCACGACAACAATAAAACAGTTTAGTGTCCTTGTTGAAGTCACCGTCGGGAAGGGTGCTCTGCTCTGTGACATGGTTCATGTTGTAGTTGTTTTCATCATCCCAAAGGATGGATCCTTCCTGAAAACCTCCAGGACAGACTCCGTTCTTCCTCAAGATGCAGTAGGCACCGGCAGGCCACATCCCAGACCCGGTCGTGGCGTCATCCATGACACAGTAAGTATTCAAATAACCGTCTTTCTTCTTCCTGCCACTCATGTTAGTGGTGTTCCATGTATTCCCGTTGTAATAATCTTCAGTGTCTTGATAGAAAGACCCTTCCTTCCACTCTGTACCAGGGCAGCCAGCAATGGGTTTAGGAAGAGCAAAGGATCCTTCCGGCCATGTTGTCGGTGTTTGTACTGTTGTAGAGGTTTGGGTAGTGGGGGCTTCGGAAGGGATTTCAGTTGTGTGTCCACAGTCTCTGGCACTGGAGGTAGCGATAACGGCGAACAGCAGGAGAAGAATGCGCATGATGGTGGGAAGACGAGATCTGAACTGTGAAACTCAAATAGAGCTCATTGATGTTGGAGGATTGGGCCATGGCTTTTATACTTCAAAGATACTTTGGCATCAACAGGTGGTCATCGTAATTATTGCATTACTGATGTCACTGATTGGAAACATTCAATTAATGTAGTAATAGCTTGAGGCAGATACACAAGAAGCTGACAATGAAAATTCGTTATCATTTAATGAAACGGTAATGAAACTGAAAACTATAGTGAAAGGAAGACCAGGATGATACGGATACTACTTAGGTCTACTCTAGCTTAATCATTAAGCTTAAATGAATAAAAGTGACTCTTAAAATGTTGATATACTTTGACTGTAGATGTGAATGTCCCATCTGCAACTAAGAGAGCAAGTTCATATTTGCATGACATATGTCATTTACCATTATCTCCAGTCACCATAATTATTGTCTTTATTTGTTGTGGAAAGTGGATTGATTTGATGTTTCAAAATATATGCTTCATGTTTAGATGCAAATGTCCCATCTGCAGTTCATACATGTCATTATTTAGTTTATTCTTCCTCCTATTCGCCATATGTAATTGTATGTTTGCGGTACACGTGCATTTCTGCCATTCCGTGTATGCCTCAATAACTTTGTTTTCAAAGCACGTTCTTCGCATTTTACCTTTAGTGATTCTAATAAACAGTTTGCTAGTCAAATGAATCTGTTTTGTGTTCACCTTTCACTGCCGGTTATACATGTCTGCGAGGGGCATAAATAACTAAAATCAAAGCTACAACAATCCTTTCCATAATCACCAATATTCTCTGTTAAATGCCCTAGTGTTTGGCACTAGTTTCAACGAGAGTTGCATCAGTGATGTTTTTTTTCTGCACGGTCAACCAAAGGCTCTAAAAATTACGAAGGTGCTCAACCTTTTATAAAATCATTGACAAAGGTCTAATATTTAAACATGAAAACTGTTTGGAAGGAGCATGCTCGATTTTAGGGTGGACATCGGTTATAATGAACTCAAAGTGATCACAAGTTCCGGTTTGTTTTAATCGTAGTTCGTTTTAAGATTTCCTTAACACTTACACTAAGTGGCTGGGACAACATAAACAGTTATTTTTATCCGTCAGTTTGTTATAAGCGTGTTTCAGACATTCTGAAAAGGAAAAAGGCTATATGTCGCGAAAGGGAGACAATGCCCGTCTAAATAATCACTGACAAAGACTGATTGTATTGGTTTTTAAAGCCATAATGGTGGGAACAACTATATGAATTGATTTTGTTTTTGTAATGATCAAAAGTACGTACTGCGAGATAAGAGGGAAAGTTGAGTCGTGGAAAACCGAGGTCATCTCATGGACAGCTCTCCGAATTTCCCAGGATGTAATAAATACAAATCAGATGAGGTGACTCCACTGGTCACTCATTTGTAGCTTAGATTGTTAAATCAGTCGACGGGAATTGACCGTTTAAGAATTATTGAACGATACTGGAATACTGACCTGTCTGGAGTCTTAACGAGCCATTATCATTCTGAATGTTTATGTTTCCAAAACCAAGCAGGAGGTTCGAAATGAAGGAGTGAGTGAGTTAATATTTAACGTCACATCGGCAATATTGCAGCCATATCGTGACGAGAACATACGTGACAAAAAGAATATATATGTGTATTATGAAGACCCTGTCTACGAAGGACGGTAAAACCACTAGACTATCACAGTTAGTATTAAAACTAGCTTGGAAACTTAAAAAAATGATAGTATCACGGTACTTCAACCCCCTTCGTGGATACGGCCACTAACAATCCTAGCTGCTAATTCATCGAAATGAAGGAATGGTGGTAGACAACGCGATACATGTGTTACAGTGTTTCACATAATTTCTCCTGAGCAGACTCTTTCAGGGATATCAAGGGTCTCCACTTGTTCTGGCCCAATATGATCATCAGAATCAATAGATTTTATCAACTTGTAACTTTCTACATTAACTTAGATAAATACTTATCATGTTATAGATATTTTCTTCTTTGTCGCATTTTGAGGTGTAACATCTAAGCAATCATAAATCCGGATGGTGTTCAAATGTGATTAATATAAAATTGTCATAATAAGAAAACCATAAATGCGTCTTAAGATATTGTACATGAACCAAAGAAAACATTTCACATGTCAGCCAGTAAGAACCACTCACAATTGTCCAAACAAGCATTTAAATACATTAATGTTTTTAGTTATCATGCACAGATTATTTATATTTTAGTTTTAATAGAGTATTAGTCCAACTAGCTTACATTTAAAACTTTCAAATGACAGGACTACGTTTTAAAACTTAGTAGCATTTGTACATTCCTCCAGCTCTCTATTATTAATGTGTCATCTTAATTGCCATACTAATTGTCATATTTTCAATGTAAATGTCAGACGCTTACATTCGTGTATACACAGTACCTTATGATCATCTTGATAATTCCACGAGAGAGAAATGTTTGAGTATCAAGTGTTAGTATCAAGAGGTTTGCGACAGACGTTTTCTCCTTTCTTTGTAACTAACAGATCTCTGAATTCCGTCTCGGCATGTGTTGTATTTACTCCAGTCTGTAGCCATTCCACAGAAGCCATTCCGTATTACACACTTAAGTTCACATGTTAAGTTAATCAGATTTGGATTTGAAGTCGGTTTGAGACAGAATAAAAAAAGATGTCCTGTGCCAGTCAACCAACAGTTCAAGGAGGGTCATTTTAAATCTGGTCACCCATTTCTATTTGAGGATAGTCTGGCTTATCAATGATTTCATCAGACACTTGGTTTGGTTGCTGGAATGAGATTCCTAATTTATTTTGTGGATAGCGTCATCCTTGACCTATGGCCAAATACAGCTTACCAAGCTCTATTGTTCATAATGACGCGGTAGTTATTTCTCTGTACATGAAAGGGATAATGTTGAAAGTCTCATCTTCCCAGGTTTCATTGTTGTAATGGTCTCAAGGGACTTTGCGTCATATTTCACGGAATGTTTTCATGTTCATTTCACTTCTGCATTTCCCAATCTAGACGTCACCATAAAGTATTTATTTTCTATTTTAATCATAAGGTTAAAGACTATGTGAAATCGAAATGAATACATTGTTAATTTGCTCAGAAAGTATTACAACAATTAACAGTGCAGAATTGTCCCTCTGACTCTGGTACAGGACAATGGGATAGAATCTCTGTTCGCCACGAATTTGTTTTCATTTTTGTCAGCACCCGGGCACCCTGGTGATAAAAATGAGAACCTTGCACCGTCATGGAATCTCCTTCCACATAAAAATGACTGACCTTAACAGGAACACTGTTTGACGCGGCCGTAAACTCAACTCAAACAAGATTACATAGTCCCCTTTCAGTTTAAGTTGTCACTTGATAAACCTTTATGCCTAAGGTATACCTTTAGATGGGATATTAGGAGTGAAATATCCAGAAGATTCCACAAGTAAAACCAAATCCGATTAATACAGAAAGTAAAACTATTCTCGTGACTGTCCACATCTATAAGTACTCCGACACGATCTTATAAAACTGTGCTGTTGCCAGGGTTGCGATGCTGTACTGAAGGTGTAAATGTGATTACCTTTGTAGAAAGAGAAAGGTCGCGTCACCAAAATTAAGAAAAAGGTCGAGTGCAAATACATTTCATAGGTCATTATCAGTGTGCGGAGACCCTTGATATTATTGATTGTCTAGACTATGACAAACTGGTTCAGCATCATATAACATTGTATATCCGAAGGGGTTTGTTTGATAATTGTCTCGGTTAAATTAAATATTTGGTGTGTGTTCATGTCTTTAGGGTAGATTAGTCTGCTTGGTGTTTAAAACCGTACTGAGCAGTATTCCAGCTCTATGGCTGTCATCTGTAAAACCATTGAGTCTAGACCAAACAATCTACTGCTCAACAGCATGAGCGTCGATCTACGACAAGCATAAGTGTTCTGAAGTCCAATTCTAACCGCATATGTAGTAAATTCTCAAACAAATGCAATAAATCCCTGAACACACGATCTCGTTTGTCACCTTTTACGATAAGCATGGGTTCCCGAAGTCCAATTTTCACCGTGTGTTTACTAAATTCGCAAACAAATATAAACAACCAGCGAGCTTGACCACGCGGTCTCGTTAGTCGCCTCTAACAATAAGCAAAGCTTGGTAAAGTCCAGTCCCAACTATTTAGTAATTGCGCAAGCAACTGTAAACGGTTATTGGTGTACACTGCATTAAGAAGGGCTTCACTTCCAAAAACTCCATTTGGGAATAATTCTGTGTTTTGCTGTCTAACGCTGCTACTAACAATGTTATAGCGATATAAGCTATATAAGCCTAGAAATTGGGTTTCACTGTAAATGAGAAAGAATATAAAAGAGCAGTTACGTTGGATGTCATTTATTTCTAAATAATGCCACTATTAGGAATAATAACAATAGTTGATGGCGATATTGGTACGATCTCCGATTTGGAAAGGAGTTGAACCCTCTCTGGCATTCTGGTTGTTGGTGTCTTCATCGTCCCAAAGCTGTGTCTCCTTTGTCACTGACATTCCAGCGACTTTCTGACACACGTCTTTCTTCATCAGGAGGTAGAAGGGTGTAGATGTTGGCAATGCTATCTCTTGAGATGGAACAGCGTCCTCACGACAACAATAAAACAGTTTAGTGTCCTTGTTGAAGTCACCGTCGGGGAGAGTGCTCTGTTCTGTGACATGGTTCATGTTGTAGTTGTTTTCATCATCCCAAAGGATGGATCCTTCCTGAAAACCTCCAGGACAGACTCCGTTCTTCCTCAAGATGCAGTAGGCACCGGCAGGCCACACCCCAGACCCGGTAGTGGCGTCATCGATGACACAGTAAGTATTCAAATAACCGTCTTTCTTCTTCATGCCGCTCATGTTCGTGGTGTTCCATGTATTCCCGTTGTAATAATCTTCAGTGTCTTGATAGAAAGACCCTTCCTTCCACTCTGTACCAGGACAGCCAGCAATGGGTTTAGGAAGAGCAAAGGATCCTTCCGGCCATGTTGTCGGTGTTTGTACAGTGGTAGAGGTTTGAGTAGTGGGGGCTTCGGAAGGGATTTCAGTTGTGTGTCCACAGTCTCTGGCACTGGAGGTAGCGATAACGGCGAACAGCAGAGGAAGGATGTTCATGGTGGCGGAGCTAAAACTTTGGACAGTGAGACTCGATGAGGAGGTCAGTGATGTTGGAAGATCGAGCCATGACTTTTATACCTCACAGACAGTTGGCCATAACGTCATCAACAGGTGTTCATCATAATTATTGCATCACTGATGAGACTGATTTGAAACGTTTAATTAATGCAGTTACAGCTTCAGGCAGATTCAGACAACTGCTAATCACGAAAGTCCCTCAACAAGCTGCTAATAATGACAGTCCCTCAACAAACAATGACACTGTAAATTTCGTGTCCAGATGTCCAAACTGCATTTCCGAAAACATGTTCATACACATGTGGCATCATTCAGAATACCTCGCCTCCTCTTCACTAGAACTAATTGTAGTTTTGGTTCGAACATACAATGAACATTTAGATGTATGTGTCATTAAACATAAGCCCAAATAACGCTGTTTTAATAGCACATGGTTCGCTGTCCACGTTTATATGCACTTAGTTACAATTTGCGTGTCAGTTAAATTAGTTTTGTATTCTATATTCCCCATGTTGTGCATCCAAATGTGCCTAACGTCATCATTGTCTGTTTGGACACTAATCACTAAAAATACGACAAAACACGTTGGTCCCCGTCATAAAGATATGCAAGGTGAATAGGATAAGTTGAAAATGTCTACACGGAGACTTTCATAAACGTTTTGACAGCAACATCTGAGCGAAAGTGACAACAATGGCGGCCATTTCACCATTTCCGTTAACTTTTGAATAGTCTCATACATGGTCAGCATGAACCGCTCTTAAGGCGATGACCTTGATACTGTTATCCCACATCGAAAGAATTCCCCGCAACAACGACATTTGAATGTTTAAAGAGTGAGCAAGGGTATTTCACGTTAACCCCATAGTGTAACCACAGTGTCCGAGTGTGCGAGCGTGGTGTAAGTATTCTTTTGATTTGTCATTTTGAAGTCGGTTGTGACCAAAGATAGGCCTGCTTGAATACTGTCCGTTTGAGAGGCTACAAAGTCCCTGCTGTATCTACACCGAAAGCCTTGACTTTCATTTTGTGTGTTCGTTTAATACGGGAACTATGAAGTAATTGTTCAATATAAAATCTGAAACGAAAAATGTACCAACTGTTAATATTTACTACGTACTGTGTAAACTGAATAATCAGTTATAAAAACATAATTCTGTATTTTATCTTTACATATATGATATTAATTTTCACACCATACACACATTGGATGTAGAAATGTGTTTTTGTTTCAGTGTTTACTGATTATTGTACGACATTAGAAAAATGTAAAGTAACATACACAGTGTGGAGGCTTCTGACGGAAACCGTGATAGAAGTAGTCTACAAAATGCTTGAAGATTAAACCTAATCCAGTAATTATCAGTTAGATAATTATGAGTAGGTGTCGCTGGGTGGCATTATGAATAGGTTCACGAAGAAGATTTTTACGTTTCCTATACATCGACTTGTGATGTGGCTCATCCACACTGGCTGACCCATTTACAGAAAACCTGCTAATCCGAATGAAGATGGACGAGCTGCGGTTCATCATTACACAACACACATTTATCTGTAATCAGTTGATAAACTTGTATAGCATGTTATACTGGAAACATAAAGGCAGAGTTAGAAGCATCAGTGACTGAAATATTGTGTGTGGCAATTTGTTCAGTGAAGCAGGATGCAATCTGATGCTGTGACGACATGGTGTCATCTCTATTTGATAGCGAGTATTAAGTAAATGCTTATCATACAGTACCCATGGCGAGATACAAAATGAGCTTCTCACAATTCTCCTTCATGATCGTATCGCTATTGTAACGTTTCTGTGTGAGAACAGCTGGGCTGGTATTTTATTCATATCACAGTATTAGATGTAAATACTTAATGCACAAATCTGACATGGGAATTTGAATCTCGTTTCAATAAAACGTTCAATATAAACACGCGAAGATTCTGTTCCACGGCGACTGAAAAACGTTTGTTGAACGACAACCCCATATCAGAAGTCTCAATGTTATGACGATTGCGATATTCAAGAGTGAGTGTGATAGTGAAATCCACGAATACCTCTAGTGACGCCTGGAGCGTCGCGTTCGCCCACAATAACAAATGTTTCCCTTTTTTTGTTCCAGTTGCAGGTGTCCGAGCGACATATTCTATTGGCGTATTAACTCAACAATGTTTGGCAATAAAAGAAAAAATGCGTTTGTATCAAGAACATTTCTGAAGAAATCTAGCTCTCAAAAACATCATTTTGATAGTCGCAGGGCACATGACATCGCACAACAGGTACAGGGGGGTTATTTACCATCGACACACGGATTCGGCGAGTGCAGTCACAGATAGATCCCTTGGGACAAAATGTTCACAGGTACGTATTAATGCACATACAATCATGATAGAAGTAATAATAATTTTGTGCGACGTTTGGAACATGCTGAACGTTTATATGCCTTCGGCATGTTGGAGGTGGACACTTGTCAGAACATTGTTGCCCCAACGGTGCACGTTTCTCAATCTGCCAAGAGCAGATTGTAGGCGAAACCAACTCGTTGATGACGAACACCGCTGTGGGCGCCCACGCTCAACTACAACAGCCGCTGATAGACAAGCTTGGATAGATTAGCCAGAACGATAGCATTACGAAAACGGTTGCTAATTTCCAATTAGACTAGTTGCAACAGGAAATTGGTGTAGGAGTACATGCCCAGACAGTTGGAACTTGTGTACATAGATGACATTTGCTTGCTCGACGTCCACGTGTCATCCTACAACTTACTGCTCGTCGTTTGAATCAGAGGTGTCAGGGAAAGTCAGTGCTGGGATAATCGAATATAATTAAATGCTTTCTGACGAATGGAAGTTCACTTTCGAATACAATGAAGCAATCGAGTCACGAGACGTTCTAATGTGCCCTTTATAGACTTAAACGTGGTGTTATCAGCGCAATGATTGGCCAAACTGAGCTCAATATTGTCAATATTGTTCAAAATTCAATATGATAGTGTACTTGTTCATCTTGCCAGGATTGTGACTCAACATACAAGCTTTACTTGTCCACGTACAGGACGTCACTGGTAGACGTACGCGACAACACCAACATCCACCCGCCAACGTCAATGAACATAGCGCTGGTCTCACTCGCGAGTTCATCAAAATGAATCAAGGTGACATTAGTAGACTCACCAGTAGCATACCTCGGCGATCTTGTAAATATCTGGCCAAACAAAAATGTTCAACAGTTGCTAAGTTCACTTTAGCTGCAAAACGCCAATTTCGAATTTGACCTCACACTATATTTGACTTTATTTATCTTTCTAAGATGCTTCGGTGAAAGATCAAAGGCGCCGATAATACTTTATCAGACGATAATGTGCATTACTTTTTGCATTACGTCACAATGTGTTGACGTCATTGCGCCATTCCAGTCTGCCCCCTCGTAATCGAACTTTTTTTCATTACGTCACAAGGTAACCAACGTCACGATGGATGTCAGTTGCCATCGCCTCGTACAGCCTCCCATAGTAAACTGCTTCGTCGCATCCCGTTGCATCACACAGTTAACATCACTGGTGGAAACATTACGTTTGTGTTTTCCGAAGGATAAAATGTCTCATAGTTCGACTCAAAATTTTACGGAGACACGGTAATGTTTGCAATGTTTCCATTCCCACAATGCACTCGTGGAATGTCGCATGACTAGTCAGTTTCAGCTGAATGTACTGATCTAAACTTTCGTTGGTAGTAGAAATGAGACAGTCGTATTACCTTGTATGGTTTAAGAAAATCACAGATGTAATTAAAATGATCTAGAGAAGATATTTAACCCGAGCATAAACCGTCATCCAAAGACGTATATTCCAATCCTGTGAATATACGTCTTTGCGTCACCAAACTGTCCAGCATTTGTTTTTCTAGTAACAAATCTGCCTGTACAATAAAGATCAGACGATACCCACTATCACTATCTCCTTCTTTCATGGCTTAGTAGACATGTTTATCATCCATAACTGTTTTCCACCGGAGATATTGCTTGCGTGAGATCATATCGCTTTGACAGTAGATTGCGTACAATGCCCTGCCATAACGTCATGAACATGATGACGTCACAATGATATGACAACGCTGCACTGCAAGTCTCACGGCAGTAGCGTGTGCTGACATACACATTTCATTGCAAACTGATGAAGAGTGCTTTTTATGACAAACGGAATAGCTCCTTCGTGTCCTCTGATATCAAATATATCAACACTCGCTGATGAAAGTAAAAATGTCCTCGGCAATTTGTAACTTTTATCAATTCTTGTTGATATAATCAGTAGACACTTGGGTGAGATTCTCTATGTAGTTGTAGATTCATCACATTTTCAGAGATACGTCGATTACTTCAATATCGGGATTAGGAGTGACACCCATGGCAAGTGTTGAGATAGTCATGAGTGTAAGGCAGTGGCGTTCAACAGTCCAGTGACACGCAATTATGAGGTTTATCTTGTTAGTGTGTGTTGAACCATGGATGAGAAAAAAAGGATCTTCCTGGGCAGTAAACCTTCGGGATTTCCATACATTCTTTGATGTTCTTGTTTTATTGATTCAGGGGATTAAACGTCTGGGTGACCAAAGGAAGCGTTTTTAGAACACATTCAGAAAAACACCGACGCCGATTATCTCCAGTTGTCTCTTGAATGGTTCACAAGATACGATCTAAGAATTCAGGCCTGAAACACACACGAACAATGTTTAGTTCACATCAGCAAACGGACAAATGGGTCGAAATGGTCTAAATTGACACACTGAAACATGAAATATATCAGTTGTAAACAATATCACACGATGGCATATTGTGGCGTTCACGTCTTCGTAACTCCATGTATTTACGGAGTATTTAATTTTTAAGTGAGTCACAAAAAGGTGATTATGAAATCATCACAATAATATCAACTATAAACATTTGGTCTCGGTACTGGTAACCAGGTGCTCAATTTATCAAAAGTGCAGCAGCATCAACAAAACCTTGTGAACGTTTAGTAAAATATTTTTTGTAAGACTTGTACAAGGAATTGAGAATAAGCAGAACTATGTAATTGTGAAATCTCTTCTGAAATGTCAAATAGATGTTTCTAGCAAACCTGGAGACCAAAGTCAAAAGTTGTATACAAGTTTAAACATCAATGTACAATTTAAACCTGATGATAGTTACCATTAATTCCTGAGAGTATGGACACCAGTAACCCTGCGTCGGACATATCTTATTGTAATTCCAATGACAGCGTTTATGCAACTACACCCTCTGGGTCTCTTGTATGGTCGTAGATGAGCACCAGTGCAAATACGGGGTAAAATAGCTGTTCACTAACCCATGCCTGTCGTTAGAGGCGACTAACCGGATCGGGTTGTCCGGCACGCTGACTTGACTGACACATGTCACCACATCCCAGTTGCGTGAAGCGATGCATACTTTTGATCATTGGATTGTCTAGACTCAATTATTTACTGGTCGCTGACATATAGTTTGAATATTTTCCAAAGCGGCGTAAAACTAAACTCATTCAAGTAGATTAGCATTTGGTTGCAATTTATGTCATTTGTATAACGTGTTTGGTGACATCATGTTCCTTCAATTTTAACAACCTTCCGAAAATATATTTTAATACAGTTCAAAATTTATATCTATCACGCCTAGTAAATCTAGCTAGAAATGAAAGGTCTAGTGGACCTTCTGCTGATTATGATAGGAAAGTTAAAACTTAAAAAGGTATGTAAAAATACGCTGATAACATTCTTACATGTGCTGGTGTTTTGTAGGTTATAAGCGCATTTGGTGCATGAAACCTGATATGTTTAACATGTAGAAGTTTATGAACAGAGAATGAAAATATTTTGTTTCACCATTTTATTTGCTGTTGCTTCGTATCGATATGTACTTCCCGAACTTACACTCACTCGGATATATGTCCTTGCTTGATTCCTTTCCGAAATCATAATGTATCGGGTGAGTGAGTGGGTTTAGTTTAATGCCATTTTTAGCAAAATCCCGGCAATATCAAGTCCATCAGAAATCGACTTCATACATTGAATCGAAACCGGGTGTTCCGCGCAGGAACCATAAGGCATCTCCACCGTCCCTGTCATGTATCGAAAATGATCTCATCTTCATTCAACTGATAACAACATCCTGGGGAAATATGACTTTGGTTATAACAAGACTGGAACACTCAGTTTGTGAATTCGAGACGTATACTACACACACGTCATACCCTACGGGGGCGAATGTTAACAGAAAGTAATTTCCTAGTTTTATTCTGTTTTACACGTGCGCCAGCTGATTACATCGGGATGATACCGCTGCAGTGTATATAAGTTGGCATTTCTTTGTCGTCGTCACTGAGCTATCAGGGAGTTTCACAGGAAGGTTCTAAGCTCACGCTGCCCAAATCACCATGAAGGTTCTTTTCCTGCTGGCCGTTGGTGTCGCTACCTCCTATGCTCGAGACTGTGGACACACGACAGCAAACCCCACTGCTGCCCCCACTACTCTGCAACCATCAACGACATGGCCGGAAGGATCCTTTGCTCTTCCAAAACCTGTTGCTGGCTGTCCTGGCAGTGGGTGGAAGGAGGGATCTTTCTATCAAGACACTGAAGATTATTACAACGGGAATACATGGAACACCACTAACATGAGCGGCATGGAGAAGAAAGACGGTTATTTGAATACTTACTGTGTCATTGATGACGCCACGACTGAGTCTGCGAGTTGGCCTGCTGGTACCTACTGCATCTTGAGGAAGAACGGAGTCTGTCCTGGGGGTTTTCAGGAAGGGTCCATCCTTTGGGATGATGAGAACAATTACAACATGAACTATGTCAAAGAGCAGAGCACCCTCCCCGATGGTGACTTCAACGATGACACTAAACTGTTTTATTGTTGTCGTGAGGATGCCAGTCCGGTCCAAGAGATAGCATTGCCAACATCTGCACCCTTCTACCTCCTGATGAAGTCAGGGACGTGTCAGAATGTCGCTGGGATGTCGGTGACAGTAGAGACGAGGCTTTGGGACGATGAGGACACCAGCAACCAGAATGCCAGAGAGGGATCAACTCCTTCCGAAAATAGCGATCTTACCAACATAATCATTAACTATTGCTACTACGCCTAACAGTCCAATGTGGTGTTTTCAGTTGACGGTATGCCGAAATAAAATAGAACATGCAAATTTACCTTTGTTTTCGTAATATTTGTCCTTTGAAATGTTATATATTTATAGGTGCTGTAGATATCCCAGTGTCATGATTATACATATGCTGTACACATGTGTACACACAAACGACAGTAAATATGGGTTTGCATACTGCGTAAAAACAAAAGTGCACAATTCACTGCGTACTGACAATAAAGAAGCAATCTCACAGAAGCAAGTTCCATGCTTAGTGCAACACGTTCTGAAAGTATTTCAGTCCATTTATACTATGATGCCAGGAGCTTAAGAACATCCAACGCACTTGGTACATATATGAATGCATTGCACGCATTTCCTTATTTTCAAGAAAAAGAAGGAAGAGTGAATGAGTGAGTGTGGTTTTACGCCGCCTTTAGCAATAATCCAACATTACTGGGGACACCAGAATGGGCTTCACACATTGTACCCAAGCGAGGAATCGAACATGGGTATTGACCGGGCTTGAGCCAGGAAAATCCATTCGGAAGCCACAGACATTAGACATCCCTCTAGGTACCACGTAGGGAGCTAAACATGAATCCAGTGGGTGGGACGCTGTCATTTTAATCAATACGAGTTTCCCAACTTCCGGCTTACGTTCCTACATCGAAGCTTATCTCTTTGGTGCTTAATACCATTCATGTTAGGTCGTCTGGAGTTAGCTCTTCGGAGGTATTTAACTTTTCTCAGAAGCTTTTGAATCTCAGATTGTGCAATGCCTACAAATACTTAAGGATCCTGTTATTCGTGCGTGTGGTATTATGAAAACCATTAGAGTTTAACCTGTTTTAATCACGTGTGAAAAGATAAAAGCAGTTGCTCTAATCAGACTCCTCAGGGCACACATGGTTCTAAAATAACCACTGTAACTTGGTGCGTCATAACTCGTAGAATTGCACAAAAACATTCCACCATCTGGAGAGATAAGGAACTGATAATGGATCACTCCTATAGAAGTGCTTCACTAGTGGGCTTTAATCCTGATACCTGACAGCAGAAAAGATAAAATTAATCTTTCGTGTTGGTATTTTCTTGAGCAATTACAACCGGAAGGACTGGTGACCTATTTCAGTGTAACCCTCAAACTTATATCAAAAATGTGATAGCTCGCTTTACATGTGTGCGTGTGTTAAAAAGATGGTCTGTATGTGACTGATCAGGGTCTTCCGCAGTTCAACAAGCTACACTCTGGGGTTCGTCAAACTACTTCATGCCTTCAAAAGCAGGATTAAAGCCTTAATCAAGCCGTATCATTGAGGACGAGTCAGTGTTCGATTTGTTGAAAGTTTAAAGACTTTGGCCATCCGTTCTGTAAAACATCGTATTGAAGCCCGCGATATTCATTCATCAGAAATTCGTTCACATTGGTTATTTGATCGTAAAGGCTGATTCAAGTACACCACTTAAGAAACTGCAGTCTCTGTTGGTGGTGATCGTAATGGGGTTCTTAGTTTACATTTCTGAATTGTTAGTAGATGGAACAGTTACTATTATTGATGATATAAGAGTTGGATAAATGAACCCACTTTTAGTTTAATACTTAACAAATACCGGAAATGATTGTGCGAGTCAAAATTGGGAATTTGTGCTTTTAAGCATTTAGAAATGTCCACCACAATTAAAATACTTGAGCCATGGTTTTCATAATCCTTTTTTCAAAGTTTGCAAAATGGGTATTTCTGCATATATTCTCTATTTCTATGTTTGATTGTAAGAAAAGGTTCGTCAGTTGAAACTCAATGATGTGAAAATAGCCATATTTGAACTGCGGTCTGACAGTTACATCTGGAAGAGATTATCCACTTGTAAGCAGCATATGGCTTAATCTTGTATTGTTACTAAAACATAAGATGCACGATGATACTTGATAATGATCTCACGGCAATTCTGCGAGCGGTTAAGATTTTACGACAATTTGATAGTTGTGTTTCATGATTCATTTTCAGAGAGTGCGCCCTTAATCTATTTATACAGAATCTAAAATTAATTTATTCTGACGAAATAACATATTGCGCAGACCAGATGTCTGTAATCTTGAACTGTTTTATGCAATATTTACATATCTGGTCATAAACAATGTAAAGCGAATGCAATAATTGTAAAAGGATAACGACACTGTCACATTGAAATTTGATAATTGTTCATTTAATGATTGTTAGAATCCAGCACTATCCTCTTTAAATAGGAAATAAATAGAGATGAGTGCCTGTTTTCATTCATCATTGTTCGCTGTCTACCATATCTGTATAATGCGAATGTTTTTGAAGTGCTGTATCACTGATTGGGTGTATTTGTTTTTCAGAAATGTAGTGTCTATAATATCGCTGGATGTTGACTGATGCTGGTCTGGTAAGTTTGCATATGGCATCAGTTAGTTCAGAGCTTTGTCTGTTTCCTAGGCCTGTTGAAGAGTGCATGGTTACCACCAAGCGACAACTAGGTAGAGACTTTCGAAACGTTACAGTAAGACAGTTGACATTTGTAAATGTATGTCTACCTTTCGATATTCAATTAAAATGTCACCGATCAGTTATTTCTGATTTTCAAACGTTGTTGGGGACCTGTGTGGCATTTATTCAAAGTGAATTATTCTACACATTAAACAGGATACAGTCAGATATCTGTGAGCTTATCTTGTCCAGACGAAGTTCGTGTCCATCACTCACTGCTTTTAAAACGAAACAATATTTTATTTCACATCGCCGCTAGCTTCTACTGTAAACACACAATCTACGATATTAAGACAGCCATGTATGGTATATATCTGAAGTGTGTTCCGCTGTTAGAACAGTATACACTTTGTGAAACAGGTGTGATAAATGCTAGTATTAGCGAGTGAGTGAGTTAAGATTTAACGTCACAGAGGCAATATTTCAGCCATATCGTGACGTGAACATGCTTGAAATTGACATGGAATATGTGTAGTATATAGAAAACTGTCATCAAAGGACAGTAAAAGAACTAGAATGTTACAATTAGCGTGTAAAGTTAAAACTAATAGCACTATTTAGACAGTACAATATAAAGACAGGCTATATAGATCGCCAACAACGGAAGGTAGATCACCATAAAAGGAACTTGCAGTACATTTGCTACCAGCATGGGGCCTAATTGGATTTACAAATGCTAGTATTATGTCATGTAGTACGGGTAAATGGCAGGAACTAAGTTATGTGGTTGTAATCAATACTGAATCATAAGGTTAAGAACAAAATGGCATCATGAAGTTTATGTTTATGAAGTCATACCTTGCAGTATTGAAAAATGTAAATATATAATAAAGTACTGGTACAGGCATTATTGTTAATGAAAAACTATATATGAGTTAACCATGTTCTTCGTCTGCATTGTGATACCAAACTCCCCTACTAACTTCATACAACACTAGATGACAGCATATACAGGGAGAGTGCTGCTGCTTTGATCACTTTGATCACATCCTAGCGTTGCAGTATACCATCACTTCTTTCTTGATCTATTGTATGTTTCCAGTAATCTAGGACAGCTCTGCATCGCGTTTTGCATTATTCGAGGTATTTTGTGACTGGGATCAACAACAATTGACTTCACACATTCAATTCACTATTGAATCAGTCTCAAGCGGTGATAACAAAATGTGTTTCCATCCAGGCCTCTCTGTAACCGACATTTTCCGCTATATCTCCCCACGCATGTGTCCTTTCACCACGGAGGCAGCTGAATTGGATTCCTTAGGGAGTTTATTCAGGGACTTTAAATGTTTAGAGAGGTTATCTAAATTAAATCTCACTAAGAAGTTTAAAAGTTTCTCAGATCAATTACGTTAAAAACATAAGTTACCTAACCAAACAAAAACATGCCATAATCCCCTTTAATTCATATTGGTAATGCATTTTAATGCTTAAAAAGGTGTTAAAACATCCATATTTCCCCCTGTATATCACACACGAATGAGTGTATCCTTTTCACAAAGCTGAAGGCAAATCAAATTCATTTGAAGTTGAATTTAATTGAAAAACGTTCTTGACACACTTGAAAAGAAAGCGTAGTCTATAAAAAATCCGATAAAAATTGCAATACGTTGATGCCACAGGGAGAGTTAAAGGTAAGTGGTGCTTGGAAAATAGAATCTGTTTTTGTATAGCCATCTCCTATATTTTGTGGGGAAATAATTCCTTTTAAATTACAAGTCACATCAAAGGGGTACTACTGGCATGTCAATGTGGATTTTCTGTGAGATCGGATTCTGTTTCCATGCTGGTTTTTGGCCTGGGGTCTGGGGTGTATGTGATGAGTTTAAGCGTCATGGGGCAGTTGTGATACATGTTATCAGCTGAATGGTCGTGCACAGCCGGGGAGCGATGCTCGATGTACGTAAAAGGAGTGAGTGAGTGATTTAAAATATGACGTTACGCGTAAAAGGAGGAGTCATCTCAAACCCGTCTGTACACAAACGCCACATTTCATGTCATTTATGTACTAAGTTAAGTCATTTAGTTTGCGAGTAATAAAGACAAAAGAGGTTTTACGAAAATGATATCTTTGGCTGAAAAGGTGACTTGTAACGTAACAGTTAATTGACGCTGTAACATTAATCATGACAATAGTTTGTGGGTACAGGCCAGCCAAGCCTCCGTTCCACGTTCCGTTGCCCTGACATGTACATTCGTAGTTGAAGTGCTAACGTCATTTTGTGGAGCTTGGCACAAACACAGGTTTCTTCAATATCATGTATCCGATATCTACAGTGAGTACTGATGTGATTCCACATGATAGTATACTTTCTAAAGATTTTGCTGGTAACCACGTAACTAAATCAAACTGAATATTGATTCTTTTGTTGTTTAACGACACACCATGATTGTTCCCGATAGTATGACGGCACTGCGTATATAACGACAGTTAGAACTTATTGCTGGAGATGTAAACTTACCAGTGGTCGACATGAATGGCGAGGGATTAAAACTAGCGAACTACTTAACATAAGATATACAGAATGTTAAAGGATGTTAATGGTGGTTATTTTTTCAGAAATAAACTGATTGATTGAACATGACAGTCAGGTTGTGCTGACCTCTCCGCAATAAATGCGTGCACTTGCTGGTTGGTCTCGGTGGACTGATATTTGAGTCCAGTATTGATTTTAAAATGTCTAAATAGATCAATGCCTCAATTCTGAAACTTATCGAATCATTGTGACGAGACTGGTAAGCTGACTATGGTTATCAAACTCAAGCTTGATGATAAATCTGTTCTTTGATAACCAAAGTAAAGTATTCAGCATAATTGCTCCAGGGAAGTCAGCATGAGACTGAACAGTGCTTGACAACTTAATCCCTTGCCAGACAAGTAAGGACAACGATTATGAAACAAATTCTGATCCGATGGCTGCTGCGAAAATGTTCTGCCCGATAATGTAACTGTTTTTGCAGAATCCTGTAAATCGTTTCTATAGCGTTAAGCATTGCGATATTTTATTTGTAATATGACTATGATATAAAATATGATATATGATATTCCTGCTAACATGTGTTGCATTATCATTCAGGGGTATTTGTTTTCAGTGGTGACTGATCACCCAATTTCATGAAAACAATCTCGATAAATATTCATCCTCCTCAACGTTTTATGCTCAGTATGATTAAATTGCCGTTCTTTAAGCGGTAAGCTTATCGACTGAGCTAGAATTAACATTCAGTGACCAAAGATGAAACGTTCTGGAGCCATTGGTGCTACAGAACACAGACGTTGACATGTCTATAGCAGAAATAATAAGCTAACAAAAAGGTGATTCGCTTTAGCTCAAGCATGAAGAAGATCCTTAAATATTGACGACAAACATTGTATAACTGAGACACACAAACAGAAAGAGGTATAATTTCCATGTACAACTTGGAACTCTTCAGCAATGATAGCAATGCTCTGTGCCGTGGTCTGATGCATTACCCAAGATGGCTGACAACAGGACAACATTTTCCCATCTACATAGTGGTTCCTAACATTAACACTATCGTTGGAGTCATGCCATTCATTTACTGTGATGGCTGTCTGTCTTCAGGTCATATGGTTTCTTGTAAGATTACTTTCGTGTCATCCCGTTATTAAATAACAAGAAACCTCTGACATCACGACAGATTGACTGTCTGTGATAATCCGTCTGAACATGGTTACTTTCAAAATGAAGATATTGAGCGACAGTCGCCTGTTCCGTCTGAGATGCCATACAGCAGTTTTACATAGCTATCATACTCAGACAGAGCACACTGATTTCGTACAGACCAGTCCTCTAGCACCACAAGGGTATTACCGTTCACATTCTCGGGAGCGGTGGGGTAGCTTTAGAGATCATTAAAGCGTCGCTCGTCACGCCAAAGGCCCGGGATCGTTTCCCCAAATTCGTGCAATGTGTTAAGCCCATTTCATGCCCCCATCCCCACCCCCACCCCCACCCCTTTGATATTGCTGAAATAGTTTTACTCACTCACTTTTACATTTTCTTGATTTCACTCGACCAGGGGATCAAGCAATCCACCTATACACGCATGTCAGGAGCGCTATGCTAATCACTATGAAGGCAATCTCTAGGGTAGAAGTAGTCCATAGCTACCAATAATTATGAGAAGTGAGTGACATGGATTGATTGGGGACTAGGCTGATTAGTATATGATTGTGTGAAATGACTGGACTATTGCTGACAACACTGTGAAACATCAGGTAAAGGCTGTGAGATTTTAGGAACCTTTTCGTCTTCACTTTAGTGCTGCATCTTTGGGGAAAATATCTAACATTTACACCTCACATGCCAAAAGAGAAGTCGTCTTCGTCCAAGTATAACTCTTAATTTCTAGTTCAGACTTTGTCCCCTGGACATGGACTTCTTGATGTGTCACATGGATGTAGGGAAATGAAAGCAAAGTTTTAGGTTTAAACACGATTATCATGGTAGTTGACTCAACTGGACAGATTTCCTCTTTAAAGGTATCCGCTTATCTGCGTCTGTACTGGATCAAAGTCATCGACTGACATAGCCTATTGTCTTTAAAAACATAGTGTTTGCTAGATCGAGCGAGATCACCTCGAAGCAATTTACGCGCAGTCGTATTGGTTTGAAGCATTTCAGACCACCGAGAACATGATCGACCATTTAATGTTTAGGGAAGATGGTTGAGGGTGATAATGTTGTCCATTTGGTATTTGCACGAGTCTCTAAACGCTTATATTTCCGATATACACAAAGCTCTTCATGGTGTATGTCCATTTGGTGTGTGGTGTAAAACAGGTACGGGACTGCAGAGAAGTCATTGCAAGAAGATGAAATGATTGGCGTGTCACAAGGTTCAGATACAGCCTATTTCACTTTAGTCTAACATTAAACTTCAGCGTTCGGTCGTATGAAATCTCAGTGGGAATGTGCAGCCTCAAAGGATTCCTGGCGTTCACGCCACAATTCTGACATTTTAATGATTAATTCCTTTTCTGCAGGCTATTCTAATTTGATAGTACGACATCACAACCAAGGGTTTTGTTTGTAATTATAAATGAAAGCACAGCAATGGATAGTTATCTGCAGACAGCAGACGATATGGGTTTTCGTTTCACCGTTTGTTTGAAGATTACATTGCCACTTTAATGTTTTTAAAATCAGAGTTTTCCGTTAAAAGTACCAGAGCAGTAGTTGACGAAGGTGCATTACATGGAGCTATTGGACGAACACTTCACTCCCTTTTCTTCATCGCATCGAGAAGCCTTCAGGTTACTTGCGCTTCGTGGCGATTCCCACAGTTTGATACCCAGTTGTTTAATACATTAAAAACAATTTATTACCTACGAGGGCGAACATATCGGGGTTCATACTTTTCATACGATGCCGTAGGGAAACTTGTGACGTGACGTCATGAGCAGTGCTATAATTATAAAATCACTGTCGCATAAAGTATAATACTGCCTCTTAATAATCTCAATCATGTTTACCTGCAACTCAGGATAAACCCTTCTAACACGCCTGTCACTTCAGTGCCTCTTGATGGCGTCAAATAATTACACTGGTATCTATCCTAAATTTTCTTTTGAAACCTTTACTCCCAGACCACAACTGCAATCCCCTATACTCTGATCTTATTGAAGATGTATCGAACCTTGTATTATGGCCGCTCATCTGCCTCATTATATGTGATACCGGAAATATGTTTGTGTTTCAATTTTTATATCATAGTAATATTTCAACGAACATTTACAAAACTGACACAAGTCACATATATTATCTCTCTACATCAGTAACCACTAAGACATTTTCTGTACGAAAGACTTACATTTTACAATTACGAAGCAATTACATTTCTACTCGCCAAAAGAGTTACATATTGTCTGAAAAATCCACACATTCAAACTGAAAAGTGTCACTATTTTTTTAATATAATTTACTTTAAATGTCAAGAACGAGAGTCTGTTTCGTGACGACCTGGTGTCATCACTCACGTTTCAGTCGTCCATTTAATCAATGACAGACTTTGTTTTCAAGCTCAGTGACGACTGTCCGTAAATAATCCCGTCTGGACCAGCCCATCTGGTAGTTGAGACTGTAAGCAACTACACGCTCGTCCAAGGTTCGATGAATACAATCAACCGAGCCTAACAAAGTGATGCATTTCTACCATGTAGACCAGCATTTGTTGCTTGAGACCAACCCAAACCTAGAATGCCGTGGGGGATAAATAATTAGAGAACTGTCGTATAATGTAACGATTTAGAAATCACCACTAGAAAGTTTCAAAACACCATCGGTTCTTGACAAGGAGACTTGAATGATAAGACTAACCTTCACCTTGAGCAATGACCAAATGTATTTTAACTACAGTCAATGTTTACTCATCTGAGCAAGAAAATCATCAGTTTGATATTTAGTTCTGTACCTAAAACGTCTGTGATTATAAAAAAAACCTCCTTACAAGAGTACATGTGTATATGACCAGAGAGATAGCCTAATGTTCCTAATTCCAAAAGCTCCAGACTGTGACGGCTTTTGACAAGGTTTGATGTTTTTTCTATGAAGGTTCGGAGACAATAGGACACTCACCAAAAGTTGAGTTTCCAATATTACAGCAGTAAAGACCTCAACAAAGACTTCAAAGTTGTATATGGTAGACATTTGGAGGACATTTCCAAATTTGACAAATATCAAATCAGATACAATGTCCCATTTTTGTCTTTGAGGTACTATTACGTGTCTTTGCATCTGTGGTTATGGGCGGAATCGGCTGGCCAAAATGAGCTAAGCTTACTCGAACGAGTTGTACCATTTGGAGAGCGATCACTCATAAACATATGATTATGATAGTCGAAATTAGCCAACCTGTAGCAGAAAACTGTTGTAATGAAAATGATTCTGTTTCTTTTCATCAGTCTGTTTATACCATTTGAGAAGATCTATGAATAGCTTTCTCTGCAGGGATATCTCAACTCTGGAGGCATCAATGATAACAAGTATAAGACGAAAGTAAGTGCACCTGGAAAGGGGCGATCAGATAGTAGCCATGAAAACATTAAACCTTGAAAAGTACTCGTTACGGATTACAGGTAAACACTGCCTGCTGTTTAAAATGCTTAACTGGCACTTTAGTGTTAGAACCGCACATTTTTATAGAATCAAATTGGTTTGAGTGTATATGGATCCTTTACACGGCAGTATCTGAGACTATCAATAGTAGTTTATTGGGTGCTAACGTGTCGATAACCTTATTCCCAGGTGGCAGCTGAGTATGTCTGCACGGACATCGCAGCACTGCTGTTCATATCAGAAGAAAGGCTCAGTAAAAACTGAGTCGACGTCTGAGGCACTGGCGTGGCAGGCCTAATGTTCATAACAGAATGAATGCTCCCTGAAGGCTGACTCGACGTCTGTGGGCATCGCATATGTTTCGGTGATATATTACGAGAAGCAGTTAACTTCTCGTAACATTGCTCAAACAGTTGTCGTAGACTGCAGTTTAATGCGGGGTTTGTATTTTAAAGTGAGGTCTTTGGATTTTGGGTCATTTGTAGGCAATATCTTCTACATGTCAGAACTACGTGGATGAAATCTGTTTTAGACCCCTGCAACGTTGGTGAAACATACCGCCTGAATGTGCATTGTGGTGGGAGTATGAAAGAAGCAGAAATGTAATGACATAAGAACATTCTGTGTCCATGTCCATTCATTATGTAATGGGCGTCAGCTGATGTCGTGGTTCAGGGTCCTGTCGCGTCTTATTTAGGAACGTTAGTAAATGGTTTGTTTCGAGTGATGCTATGCTTTTCGTGTGATGCTCGTAATTGTAATTTCAACTTCCCGAACAACTCAGTAGGGGTTAATGTATCAACGGAGATAAAACCGCTCATAACATTCTAAATGTTTTGATAATGAATTGTTTAGAACCTTAGTGTTCTAGTATATATATATATATTAGCTATGGAACTTAGGAAAAGGAGGTGATCTGGTGTTGTACACTTCTCAAATCAAAGCTAAACGTTCTGGAACTCATCTTTGGGATGTTGTAGTGATCCTAATCTTGATTTTCAATTAATCGTTCTTTTACTTGCAAGTGATATTGCCTGTTGTACGTTAACACAGCCATTCAATTACGTCTGCGTTAACGATCATACTGCATGTGAACACAAGCTTAGAGCTATTTACCTTTTCATTTGTAAACAGCTGTAGTTTACAACGTATACGTAGTCTCACTGGAAGCAGTAATTAATTGAAGTAATTGGGGACGTCTAAATATCATTGATACATCAGATACATCCTGAGGGGTCACCTAGGGCGGGGTTGGAAAGCCTGAAGTGATATACACTTCCGTCGTTTGCAATTTAAGCAAATCACACGAGCGGATGTTTGACAACTACCTTAAGGGCAAAATGCTGATTGGACTAATTAAAGTTCAACAGAAGTGATGTGGCTCTGGAAAATACGTACCCCCTTTCCCGATTCTGACGATCTCGATGTTCCAATTGTGTGGAATAGTACAGTACTAACTCTTCAATCTACTGCACAGGTTGCATTTAAAATGATTCAATTCCATTTCATTATGTTTCATGTTTGGTTGTTTGTCTGAAAGATCGATTCTATTATGTGTACGTGCGTTGACAATAATAAAGTACTCAAAAAGGGAAAGGAAAATCACCACATATCCCACCGATATTTTAGTTTCCGTAATGTTCGTGCTGGTCAGATTGCTACTTGTACAATGGGAGGAGGACATAATCTAAAATTACATGGACGCCATAGAGTCCATCATCATCATCATCATCATCATCATCATCATCATCACCATTTCCCTCTGCTGGCACACGGTCTTTGTGTGAACTATTTGACATGAAATTACGTGGTTTGGGTTCAGCTGGAATCACACAAGGAAGTATGTTTGAACAGAGGTGTGTCACCAGTATGGAAAGGGCGTGTCTCTTTAGCACAGCATAACGTTGTACGCCTCATTGCTCTTCTTAAATATCATCCCAAACTGATATAAGCACTTACGTTTGCCCAATCGTATTTTCTCTCATTAGTCATCAATCTATATTCGTCGGTATCACAAGAAGATACTGGTATCGACATGTGGTTTTTGTCTCTTTTCATTTCTCTGTAGAACATCCATGACTCAAATGTTATAATTAAGCTGTACTGATTTCTGCACCAAGAAGAACCATCATTCCATACTTGACTGTTACGCATAAAACTAACAACAAATATGTGCCGTGTGTTGTGACCAGTACACATTTGTTGCTGAGCAAATTAGGTTAGTAGTTTTCTCCGATCAGAGAGACTAATGTACGCACACTTCAACACCTTCCAGTATAGCCGACGGAGCCCCTGTAAATATCCTTTTTGTCTTGTGAAGCGTGATTATCTTTTTCGTAAAATGTATACAGATACACTCGACAAAATGAACGTTGTAGCTGGTGAAACATCGTTATAATACTCGTCTTCAGCATTTGGTGTGGATCCTGGATGATCGTTTTACCGTATACATCTCTCTCGATGTTTAGTTTAGTTATGATTTAATCTTCATGAATCGTCAACACCACACAAATATATACCAAGTGGTTCACCAAAACTGTTCTAAGGATCATCTTGTCAGGTACACGTCATCGAATGTCATGCACATCTGGAATCATTTATAACAAACATTTTTAAAATGATTTTTACATGTATGTTTTACAAATGTTCGCCGTACATAATTACCAAATATAATGTTGTGCCAGGACCTCACTCTCATTTGAACAACCTCACCCATTGAAAGGTCTATTTCACAGCATATATGCTTCTGTTGGGAGTATTTATAGTAATGTTTAAGGGATTTCCCAGAAACGTCAATGTGTGTTTGGTACAAAGAGCAATACATCCCTTACACTACCAATCAGCTTTGTCAGTGTTCGGACCTTCCGTTATCTGTATCTCAAAAATGACAACTGGAACACATAAACGGTGAGATTTAACTGTCACGCTTTTGATTTGACAAATGAATACGCTGTCAAATCAGCACTATATTTTACAATTTTGAAGAAATGAGCAAGGAATTAATGTAATTAACCTGATCATACATGGTGTTTATTTTGTGCAAGAATGTTGATTATAAACACTCTGAGAGACCCTCAGCTTCTGATGCAGCCACTGAGAATGTGAATACAAGTATACGTTTCATGTGATACTTATGTCTGGTGTTCTTCAAGGACGAACATTTGTTAATTATCGATACTAGTCAAGTAGCATTGGTGTCAAATGAAACTGGCGTCAAATGTACACATATTTCTGCGGTTAGTTTTCAATCTCCTGGCAATGTGGTTCACATATAATGACATTGTTGTGGGCAAACGTAAGCAACCATTTGTAGAACAGTCAGATTTTTTCTATTCCGTAGTGAATGAGTCAGTGCAGCACTCTCATTACGATATCAACGATTTTATACCTAGTTTTGAAAACGTTATACATTATTACTGAAACAAAAAAAAACAATGCTTCGCAAAATATGACATGAAATTGTATATTTGTATGTAAGATGTATTCGCAGTTACTGGTCCCTAGCATGGTGATTTATCATCAGGTACTCGTGATATCAAGCCCGTTTTTATATTGTATAGATTGTACCATTTGTCTCATTTTAAAAGTTACTTGCTAGTTTTAATTATCTAACTGTGATAATGTAGATATTTTGCTGTCCTTTGTTAACGGTTTTCTATGATTTAATTGCGTTTGTTGTTAATTTATAACCTTTAAGCCACAATATGACTGAATTTTGACGATGTCACTATAAATTATACACGCACTCACCCATAATTACAACAGTTGGCAATAATCTATATTTGTTGCTGTCACGTTTCATCAGTTTCAGGAGCTTACGACTCCGAATCCACACGCATGTCCTTTGAATCATTAATGAGAGTAAATGGTGTTTACAAGATGTGATCTTTCTGGTTACATGGCGTCATACTCCGACAGTGTTGATTTATCCTCATCTCAGTTGCCAGGAACTTTCAATCCTAGCAAGGGTTATTTAATCTAATCAATATTTATTTTAAATTAAGATCCTACAAATTTAACATTAGTAATAACTGCTGGTATTTTCTAGACCCTCAAACCTAAGACATCCTACTTCAGAGGACACTTGCCCAAGGCTGTTCTATAAACTCTACAACGTCCATGCGTTTCCTGGCGAGAAGGTTTCCCCTCGTATATTCATTAGTGCCAGACAGGCCACTTAGAAGAGATTCTTCAACATACTTAATCGGAAAGCAGATCTGGATGACCAATTGAACTGATTTCGAGTCGGCGGTGATATATTCAAGTGCCGTCTCGAAGGAATGCATGTTTGATTTGTTACAAGCCATTGGAAAAAATATTTGCACTTCAGACCAGGTTTGAGACAAATCAAGCAGTGCACTGTGTTGTTCTGCAGAAATGTAATTATCCCCTTGCTGAACCTCATGAAACGACGAATGACTGAATATTTTGGAGCATGTCGACAGCTCCAGTTTCCCTTACTAAAATAACTTAGCACTGTAGATAGAGGAGACCCTTACCAAAAACCAGAAACTGACAATCGAGATCTCTTTGACAGTTTTGGAAGACATTTCCAACAAAGTCCTTATGAACCGATAAACATTCGGAGGCATTTGAAGATCTACCAGGGGAAGAAATAGATATTAGCTGGAGTGAGTGAGTGAGTTCAAATTTATCGTCTCATATACAGTGTTCCCAGAAATTATTGAGAAAATCTTTGTTTTTTTTCTAATGATGCTAAGATTGGAAAAAGGGCTTTCACTATGCACTAAGCACACTAAATAAGGGAGACAACTCTTGAAGGCTTAGAAGGCAGCTCATTACGTCAAGAGTTATCTCCCTTGTCTGAGCAGACGGCTTCCTGTGTTGACATGGCAGAATTTACAGCAAGAGAGAAAAGAAAGCTCATTCTAGATGATTTTGAAAGGGGTGAGGCTGATGCTAAAGTGTTAGCTTGTAGACATGGTATTCCTCTGTCTACAGTATACAGAACTTTGAAGAATATTCAAACAGGAACCGGGATAGAGCACAAAGAACGGGCAGGTCGGCCTAGGAAATTCAGTGTTATGGATCGCCGAAGACTTGGGCAGATTGTGAGTAGGGGCAAATTGAAAAGTGTTGAGAACATCAGAAATGAAATGATTAGCAGAGGAAGTCCTCAGGTATGCAATGAAACAGTTAGGCAGGAATTACAGAGACTTAATTGGGTGAAAAAACGTGGAATTCCCTCGCCGTTGATGAAAGATGCACAAAAGGAAAAACGTTTAAACTGGTGTCGGGCCCATGAAAATCAAGATTGGGATAATGTTTTCTTTTCGGATGAAAGTTCTGTTTGGCTTTTCCCTAATTGTGTGAAAATTTGGACCAAAGATACTGTCAAACCTCTCTACCAGCGACCAAAACATAGCCCGAAGTTTCACATGTGGGGTGGCATATGGGCTCGCGGAGTGACGCCATTGTGTGTTTTCACGGGAAACTTGACAAAAGAAAGATACGTTGACATTCTAAATGGTCACCTTCTTCCGACAGCACAAACATTGTATGAAGATGATTGGATTTTCCAGCATGATAACGACCCAAAACACACTGCGCGCTACACAAAACAGTGGTTGTCGGGCGAAAATGTTCAAGTTTTAGACTGGCCCAGTTACAGCCCAGACCTAAACCCTATTGAGAATGTGTGGGGAGTCATGAAGGACAGAATAAACCAAAAGGGACTGAGAAATATTGAAGATATGAAGGCCGAGGTGGTCCAATATTGGGATACCCTGTCACACGATTACCTACAAACTTTGATGGGTAGTGTGCCTAGGCGTATTCAGGCATGCATTGCTGAGCGAGGAGGTCTAACAAAGTACTAAAACAAGACTGAGACTGTTAAAGGATGATGTTTTAACATGTTTATGTAAGTAAAACGCCAGAAGTTAATAAACGTAATGAGTTACATGACGCAACATGATTCTCAATAATTTCTGGGAATACTATATATTTGGCAATATTCCAACAGAAGGGTCCAACAGACATAAAGCTTACGTTTACAGGTGTTTGAATAATACCACGGTCCATGAATAAACAAAATTATTAGTTACAAATGTACATATATGCTGCGTTAAAAGACTCAACGACCTTATGTTTTGTGGATATGGTATCAACACATATTTTGTGCTTTTATAAATAATGAATCAGTATCAAGACTTGTGGTGCCTGGAATACTCTCCATACACCGTGTTCATGTTGGGAATCAAACAGTTGTACATTATATACAAAATCCTATTCGGAACAAAGGTTTGAAGAACGATTATTTTCAAGTGAAGTAAACAAATGGTCAACGAACTCAAAGGGACTCATAGGACAATAACAAACAGAAAGAGAACGGTAAATAGTCCGTTATGTCAGTTATTTCGATATATACTTATTTCCTATAACGAAGTGAGTTAAAAGTCTTTAAGTAAGGAAGTTGTTTTATTCATTGCTTACATGTAAACCAAAGAGACTGTACAAACATACAGTCTAACCTCGGCATATGGGCAGCGATTATGTAGTTATTTAGTACGGAAAGTATCCTATTCATTGCTTACGTGCATACCAGGGAGATTGTAGAAACATACAGAAATTCACTGCTTATATGTTGCAATGCTTATAAACAAGTTGGCAGAAAAAACCGGCAAACAATATTGATTGACTGTTTCCAAGTGTAACGACATGGATCAATAATCTACTTTAGCGTCAGCTTACACGAGGCTTTCCTTCCTCCTTCTACCATTGTAAGATACCGCTTGTCTTAATTTCCCGTGTTATTTTCCTTTTCTGTTTTAAACAAGCTGTTTGGAGATACGCCTGTGACATCTATTTTGGGATCTGCATCCGACAATTCCAAGGTAGATTGGGAAGAAATAATCTGATTTCAACGACTCGTAGATCTATTTCTGTACCTCTAGAAATTACTGGTTTTGAAATTGGATCCTTTTCATGTGGACAGACACATATAAAAGACATTTTACTGACTGTAACTAGATTATTTCTTTGACTGAGACAGAAGTGTCGTTTACAAATCCAAATGTTATCGGTCCGTCCGTGGTCCTATTTTCGTTACCGGTGTTAATAGCGGTAGATTGTTGTCAGAAAACGTGTGAAATAATGACGATGCTTCAGCGTGAAAAGCTAAAAAGGCCAAGAAATATTTGTGACGGTTAATGTAGATAACGGATGTGTCAATTTTGTTGGGCAACGCAAGTTCATGCGAACATCTTGCGAACTGTCGAATTGCTAGCTACTCCAACGTGGGCTTGAGCTGGACTTATGGCGTTCACCATCCTGCGTCCAAGCAGGTCCAACATAAGCTCCGTGGAGGTGAGGGACCTGTCTGGGGGTTTGGTAGAGCAATCAGAAGTCCCTTCTGATATTGACGCTGTTAATCGTTGAAGATACGAGCACGATGTGTTCTGGTGGTATTGTCTTGGAACATTAAGTTCCGGTCGAGCGTTTGTTCGGAAGAAATAACAGTATTCGTTCAGCATGTCGCTTTTCTAGTCAGTGTACTGTTCAGAATTATCAGATCGGTTATCCCGTGATTTGACCCCTCACCAATTTACTACAGTCCCTATATCGCTCAAGGAGTGCAGGTCATGCAGTCCACTCATTACTTCCACGTCAACAATATGTTCTGCCATCTGTGAATCACAAGCAGAACCGCGACGCATCAGCAAACATGTGTGATCGTAAGTGCTCACATTCTGGCCTTGGTGTCGCGGAGCCCACATCAATCGTTGGTGCCTGTGGCGAGCATTTGCGTTCAGACCCTTCAAAGGAGGTTTCGCTTCATGGAGCCTGTTTTCAGCTGTTGGAACATTATGGAACGAAACTCCCTCTTGATTTCGGGGGCAGATTTGAATCCTGGGTTAACTGATGAGTTAATCCTTTTGCGGCGTCAGGCACATATGTCATTTCAATATTTGGAATGCTTGGAGAACCAGAATGCCACATATTATGTACGTATGGCATATGCACTGGACAGTGCGCTAGACAGAGAAAACACAGGAGACGAAATCTGACTTCCCACGCATAACTATAACGTTTATATTCACGCATGTGGTGTGCTGTATGGAGTTTAGGTTTATGTAGCTGTAGTGAAAGATTTCAAAAGCTGCTTTCATGTTTGGATTAATGGTAATGATTCTGTTTAATATGCCTGGATATGAAAACGATCAAGGTGTTCTACACATAGATGGGTTTTTACATATTTTGAAGTCATTATGAGATTCAGTCACTTTACAGCTGGTTAGTACAACACGAGTGAGTGGTCGAGGTAATAGTTAGTGTCACGTTGGCAATATTGCAGCGACATCGTGCCCAGAACAATTTAACTTATATCAGGATGAAAATCAATAAATTGAAGAAGTGAAAACCTCGTCGAGGAACAGTAAAAACACTAGACTATCACAGATGTGAACATAAAACTAGCATGTAAAACTAAAACACTGTAATTGAAGAAGACAATACAATATAAAACAGATCACCAACAACCGAAGGTAGATCACCACACCAAGGGCCATGGGGCCTAATACAACCTGAAGACCAAGAATAGTGTTTTTATCTTCGCCACTCTAGTTTTCTATGAACAATGAAATTAAAACTTATGCCTTATGCAGTTGTGGTAACCATCCCTTTGAGATCCAGGTAAACAGGTCTTCAGCCTCTTTCAAGAGGCGACCATTGAGTAGTCAGATTGGCTGACCTGGTCAAAATATGTCATCGTCTCAGCTGCGAAACTAACTCTCATGATGTCAGTCACTAGGTAGTCAGGTCAATTATTTACTGACCGCCGTCATATAACTGGAATATTGTTGGGAACGTGACATCTGTTCATATTTGATTAACACACAAGGATTCAGTGTTTGAAGCGAACGGTGTTGGCCGTCCAGGTACACTCTACTTGTATTTCAGGAAATCGCAAAATGACATTTGAAATTTCAGATGTACTCGAATTAAACACGGCTTTTAAGTCAACCGTGGAATGTTTGATTGCACTGTATTTAAAAATGGAGAGCTGTACTCAAGATCAATTCGTAACCATTTTGTTATTTTTTAAACTGCATATAGAATGTGATGCTGTATATTGAAATATTTTATAAAGAATGACGAATTCAAGGTCCGTGGTTATTTACTCCATGACCTAAGGTCAGATAAGATGAAGTGTTTCCGTGATTCTAATTCATTGGCAGTTTATTCATGCTTTGGTCAAACTTTGGATTGTTGTTTAAAACCACACTCAGCACTCTTTCGGGAATATGAGAATAATCGAGTCTGACCGAGACAATCCAGCGATCAAGATCATGAACATCGTTCTACGCAATAGGAATACACTGACTTGCCATCCAAGTCAGCGTCTCTGAATCCCCGATCCCTTTTTGTCGCCTCTTATGACAATTGTGGGCTACTGAAGACCAATTCTAACCCGGATCGACATCGATGAATTGTCTAACGTCTATGTAGAGAGCTGTTTTCATAGGATAACTTTTCTTACAGCCACTTTGACAATCCATAGGTATGTGCAGAGGACCGTATAAGGGTTGGGTAGATGGCAGTCCGCCGGATAACGTGGCAAATGAAAGTAGTGTTTTATATGCGCCACATTGACCACGAGAACGGGCAAATTACACGTCTGTTCTAATAGGAGCGATTTCAGAATGTGTACGAAATACGTAATATCGAAATCTGTTTGACTTATTTTTGCTTGTTGTGGCGATGTCTAGCCCGTGTTTTATATTGTATTGTCCAAACAGTGCTACTAGTCTTAATTTTTCATAATAGTTTTAATGTGATTGTGATATTCTAGTTACTGTCCTTTGGTTTTTCTACAATACACTTATTCCATTTTAAAGTCAAACATCTTCTCGTCACGATATGACTGAAATACTGCCGATGTGACGTTAAATATTAACTCACTCACTCAAACACTAAAACGCGTTGAAACAACATTTATCAGATAAATGGTATCTGACAGACAAGTGTGTAGTTTAATCACTATATCTGTCTGTGTACAATCTTCGACGTTAGGTTACTATCTTGTCATGGATTCCTACATTAATGAGGTAATGAGGATCGCCAAAGATCTGTCAACCGGAAACTAGAAGCTCTAGACGTAAAAAATATTACGTAAATGAACGTATTTTCAACCGTCTCTCCAATAAACAACTCCTGCATGCTGGAATACGTCTAAACTCTATTGTAGTTAAACGATAGACAATCAGTACGCTGGGAAGCTAAACCGAAATCCTAGTAATTTAAGTTGTAAATAGGTGAATGGCATATAGGTAAAGTAACTATACGAGTTGGATTTGTTCTATTAATTGTTTGTGTAATTTGAAACACGAACAACCATAAAAGAAAACTTTAACTTGACCACTGACAATAACTCGTCAGTAGCAATACTTATCAATCGGTATCAGTCCAACTCTGTATTCGCGGGTCTGTCGAAAGTATCGTGGTAAAATGCTGCCATCTCCTTCTACCGGATTGGAGAGATATGTCTGTGTCCGGTGGTCTGCTTATGTCCTTCTGGTTTCCCACAACAGGAGAGTCGCGGAGTTATTAAACATTGTTATTTCTAAACAGGGGAATCAACCAAAAAAGAAAACGGCAGTGTTGCCTATTTATCTCTGACACGGTAGTTATTGAATTCCGTTATGGGTATTAACGGCGTGGGTAGTGCTGATGTACAAAATACACATGCCAACAATAACATATTAAATATTAATTTTAGGGTAAATGCTCTTTCAAATTACCTATGACTTGAGTGCTTGCTGTTTTTCATCAGATGTGGCCTCAGCGATGTTAAGAATGGGTATTTAAGAGCATCCTGTGGTTACATGTGTTTGTGACAGTTGCCAGTGGTGGCAGGATATCTTCAGCTTCTGGCAAACAGCTAATATCATTGTTATTTGACAGTAAAGAATGCTTATGATTTACGAGGAGTCGTACAAAAGACTCAATACAATTCGTAAGATCGAGGAAAGTGTTGACTTTTTATTGTGTGCTGCTTTGAAAAATACATTCATTCGTCTGTGTCAAGCATCTCTAAGGAATAGATTACATTAGGCTCAGATATATAATATTTGATCTCATAAATAAAAGATGGTCTTTATTTCAATGGCGAAACGGTCTTTCGTGTATGAATTTTTCATGTAATTGTCTAAAAATGGTTATTTTCTAAAACAATTATTATTGTCTAAAGAGGTTATGGGTACTGAATATTGATGGTTTGAGAAATGTTTTGCCTCTCACGTTTGTTTAAGCAGTATATACGACAATGCAGTTTATTGAGGGCACATACATCCAGATAGTGACCCTGACGTTCAACCTTTCCTTACTTAATTGATGATTGACGTGGGATTCCAGTAAAGTCAATTTCTTTGGGTCTCTACTGACCTTGCATCAGTCATTGCTAATGGCTCGAGCAATTATCTCTTTTGATCTCATACATTTAACATGTTATTCAGGTATTCAGGTGAATTATTACAGGTGTTTGAATAGCTCCGCAGATGTTACTCGGATAGAGGTACTTTCTCGCTGCTTGTAAGGTATCAACATGAGAATTGAAACTTGATAATTACTCGTCGACAGAAATAGTTTACGGCTGGCAACAGACCAACTCTGTGTTCGTGGGTTTGTCAAACTATCACTCGCGTCTCATGGGATGGTAAAATGCTGTTGTCTCCTTCATGTGAAATGAAAGGTGTACCTGTGTCTGGCGGTCTACTTAAACCCTCCTGGTTTCCTTAGAAAAGGCTGGGCAAACAACAGCAGTGTCACAAAAGATTACTCACGTGTGCTCTTTCCTATTTATATGAACTGGCTCTCTGACACAAGTAGTTTTTTAGTAGGCGTTTTGACAGTGTCAGCTGGGCGTCAAATTCTACTGATGTACAACACCATGCATGCGCCAAGAACATTAACTAAGAAATGCCATTTGTACAATACATATAATTTCTATCACGAAAACTGTTACACACATTTCTGGTTTTCTGCTGAGATGTCATTCAGACGTTAGTAGCAGGGCTTAAAACAAATAGTTGCCTTATCCACGAACCTTTCCACTCGGTGCTGGTTTACAGTTATCCATTCTTTATGGTTACGCCTTTTGTGCCTGGGATGAGGAGTCCAAAGATTTGAGTTCAACTTGCCAGACTCAACAAGGGAACACCGAAACAAACATATTATAAAGGTTTGTGTTGTACATCATACTTGTACATTTAAAATAGGCATGGAAAATGTGTGCCACAGGAACTTCGTTAGCTAATACCACATTTATAAACTGTAAACGTCTCAGATGGCCTTGAGTTTTTCTCCTCAGTAAAAGATATTGACGCAGAAATTGATCAACATGGAATATAGTGCTTCGTCTATTTTTATCTTGTTTATTTTCAAAGCATTCTAAATGATCAATTTGGATCTTGTGGGAGGCGCAAATTTGCATTTGGTGTTTTATATGTTAAAACCCCTTTGACCGGGAAAGAAGTACTCCTATTCTACCAATAATAGTATTTACTATCACATGTCCATAAACCATCTTGCAGCTTCAAACATCAACAACCTCATCAGAGTAGGTCATCTGTTTCACTCACATCACCATGTGATCGATACACACAAGAAGCCTCATCAGATAAGATGAAGATCTACAACGACATAAACAAAGTAATTCGTAGCTGAAGTTACAGTTTAGCCAATCATTGTCATAGCTTCTCAAAATAAAGTTAATGATTGACTTGATGCCAAACAAGGGTTTTCCAACCTGTTTCTCATGTCACTTTTCTTGAGATAACCGGGATCTGTTAATTTGGTCGCAGGTCACGGTGACATGCTTCACGATGCTTTTGATCGCAACCTTACGGACAGATTGAGTTTGTTTAAAGCCATTTCAGGAAATAAGGTTCTCATCCCCCGAGATTCGTTTAACTACTGAACGAAGACCTTATGTTAAAAAGGCAGGCATCTATTTATCACATCCGTCTCCTCGCAGATGATCAGCGTTGTGACAGGTATATCAGTACAAGACCAAGAGAAAGCTAGGCAGCGTGAGAGCAAGCGAATAGCTAGTGGCAGACGACAGACCCATGTGATTTACAAGTGTTATACCACTTCCCATAGACACAGAAAACATGCATACATTTTTGTTCAGTTTTCATGCTAGCTCTACATACAAACCTTTCACATGTTAGAGTCTCACTATTATAGTATTTGTTTTATACAAGTAGGCCGCATGATATGAAATATTGCCAAGCGTATTTCAGTTGGGTCAGTGAGTGAGTGACTTTAAAATAACTCCGCAAATAGCAATATTTAAGCAGTATCACGGCGGGCGACACCAGAAATGGGCTTCACACACCGTACCCATGTGGGGAATCGACCCGGGTCTTCGGTGTGATAGCGGAATATGTCCAACCTCATGATATGAATGAAGGCTATCAAGGAGATACAAGGTTTTGGAAAAAAGATAAATGTACCCCGACCAATCCCTGGTACAAACACATGCAAAGTCAAGTCAAATTTCTGATACATAAGTGGTAAAAAACGTGTCTGAAACCATGGAAGATGCATTCATTTCTATTGGTACAAGAGAGTTTGTTCAGACAACCACTATTTACACGATCCCAATGAATAATAGTGTTATATATCTTTCTGGAAAACTAGTGTTCCTTCTGTACCACGATGATCTACTCCAGGCCCATTACCAGACAGCATTTGATGGGATGAATGGTGTCATGCCTACCATTTCCTCAGATGGGGATTAGTACACTTTGAAACAAGAATCAAAGAATCATTGCTTGGCAACTCCATCTTGTATGAGACAGGACAGTGTGACCTGTCTATTATTCCTATTCAATGCTGGGACTGGCTTTGTCTTCAGTGACACGGATCCAGATTAATGATAATAGATTACTTAACGTTTGTTACATTGACCAAACATTTGCAATTCACCGTTTACATGTAGGGCCTCCATAAACATTGTCGGACTGAAAAGGTAATACATAATCACTTTATATATAACAATGTATTGTGTCTTTATCTAACCAAATGCACTACTTAACAATGCCTCCTTAGGCCATCGTATTACATGTGAACACAAGGCTAGAGCTAAAGATCTTTCCATTTGTTGTCAACAGCAATAGTCAGTCTAAGTAAACGTATCCCCAGAACTTTTCGTTACACTCGACTACTGAGTCTAACAAAACCTTATGGGCGGTCGCGTCAGGTAACTTTTGAGATTGACCAATCAGAACACAGCTTACCAAATCGCGAAAGTGGACATTCGCACATACCTTTTGAACTTTTAATCTCGAAAAGGCTCGTACCCGGACGCTTCCGAATGCTATATAGCGTATGCTCGCTTCCGGGTGATGCACGCGGCGTACGTAGAACCTTGACAACAGTGAGTAAACAGTCGCTGAAAATAGTGTTTTTGGCAATATTCAAGGATGGCATCTTGCGGAAATATTAGCTAATGGTAACCATGTCAACAGAAACCCCAAAGCATATATACTGCAGGTCAAATAACTGTGTTATATGCGGATTTTTGTTTGTGGTGAGATCTGTGACCTGAATATTTTGAAAGTCCCCCCGATCCCTAAATAGTAGCCGTTGTCTGATTGGTTAAATCTATTTAACCGTCTCGCGTTTGATTGGACGGTCATCGGTCGCTCAAAGGTTACCAGGCGCGACCTTCTACTAGGGTTTGTTAGGGTTAGGGTTAGGGTTAACCCTAACCCTAACCCTAACCCTAACACTGAGACTAGGTTTACTTAGACTGCAGCGATAGTTCATTCCTTAGTCTCACTGGAAGCAGTTATTATTTGAAGCTAATCGGGGATGTGTATGGAAACTCATTTTATATACACCCTGAAGGATCATCCAGGCGTGGGTGGAACGCCTGAAGTGATATACACTTCCGTCGTTTACAAGATAAGCGAATCACACGAGCATACGTTTCAGCAATTCTTTCCTTTATCTTCACAAGCTGCATGGCTCGGTTGTGTTGAGAGTAGTAGACGCATTTGACAAAGGATCATTATAGGTTGTATTTAAAGAAGGTATTATATGTTTGCACATTGCTAACGCTCAGTAATATACAAGCTGTGTGACTTGTCTGTAAAGTAATTAATAGGGTGATGACAAAACCCCTTCGAATAGATGGTGTCACTTCAATGTAAATATAAGGTAATTTTTTCATCGCTGCATAGAGAACATTGTATTTGACGTGACTCATATAATCGTTTCCCTAATGAACGCGGTTAATGAAAAGTATATAGACAGTCTCAGGAGAATCAAGTAAAATTAGGTTCAGTTTGATAAGATTGTGTCGAGGTTGAAGGGAACTCGGGAAAAGGTTCGAATTATCCCAGCTTCGACACAACCAATATATAGATGAATGAAGAGATCCGAACAGGCTAAGCGCTTACTTCTGGATAACAGAACATTCGATACAACGATGTTTGACCTACCTCCATAGCTTTCTTATTATGAAGCCCTGGCGTTCTTATAGCTGTAATTAATTCTCTGTTTATATCTCTATTCAGTTTTATTGAACACTTACGCATTCCTTTCATGATAAAGTACACACAATGGGTGTTTCTTATAGCACACGGAGATGCGTGTTTTTCTCACAGTTTGTTTGAACATTTCATCTTTGACTAAAAGTACTTATGGGTGAAAAAAACATCAGAAACACCGTTGTGGAAGATACATTAACCGAACAAATTACGTTCAGGATGAACACTTCACTCCATAACAACTGTGTCCCCTTTTTTTCTCCTCCTTGAAGAGCGTGTTTCCTTCAATTTGCTTCCAAAAGATTACCACTGTTCGATGTTCGACTGGGGAAGATAAGAACTTTGGCGCTAAATTTGATGTGTCAGATTATGTTTATCTCTGTGAGGAGAAGCTGGTAGTTGGGCCAAGGACCACAGCCTGTGTGTATTTCGTGCTCACAGCTGAGACATGACAGTCATTATAGTTTACACTGATGAGTGAGTGAGTTTAGATTGAAGCAATAGTTCAGTTACATCGCGGCAGGGGAAACCAGGCATTTATAAAACATACGTCTACAAGTGTTTAAGTAACACATGATCCATCAGTGAACAAAATAATTAATTCAAAGTGTGCGCGTATCCTGCATGAAAAGAGGAACAATTTATGTTATGGTTATCGAGACCGATATCTTAATACACATATCGACCGACTATTTCCAAGTGTAACTACATGGATCAATAATCCATTTTAGCATCAGCATTTCGTTCTCATTCTACCATTGTAAGATACCGCTTGTCTTAATTCCCCGTGTTTTTTCCTTTTTTGTTTTATACAAACAGTTTGGAGATACGTCTGTGACATCTATTTTGGGATCTGCATCCGGCAATGTAAAGGTAGATTGGGAGGAAATAATCTTATTTCAAAGACCCGTAGATCTATTTCTGTACCTCTAGAAATTACTGGTTTTGAAATTGGATCCTCTTTCATGTGGACAGACACATATAAAAGACATTTCACTGACGTTAACTAGATGATTTCTTTGACTGAGACAGAAGTGTCGTTTACAAATCCAAATGTTATCGGTCCGTCCATGGTCCTATTTTCGTTACCGATGTTAATAGCGGTGGACTGTTGCCAAGTAAAGGAACGCGTGAAATCATGTGGCGATGGTTCAGGGTGAAGGGATAAAAGGGCAAGACATATTTCTGAGGGTTTATCTGGATATCGGATGAGTCCATTATGTTGGGCAATGCATGTTTGACATTTTGCAGGCATACGAACGATTGATCCTGGAATTGCTAGCTACTCCAACTTGGACCATATTGCCTTGTGCTGGCCGCATAGCGTTCATCCTGCGTCCGAGAAGGTCCAACACAAGCTCTGTGGTGGCGAAGGTGGTGATTTGGCAGACTAGTCAGAGGTCCAGGTTCTTACTGCTGCAATTAATCGATGACAATACGACCACGATCTGTTCTGGCGTTAGTATCACGGAATATGCCGAGATTTTGTTCGGGAGGGATGGCAATATTTGTTCAACATGTAGCTTTTCTTGTCAGTGTACCTTTCAGGATTATCAGATCGGTTGTCCTGCGATCCGTCCCCACACCATTGTACAACCGCCCCTATAACGCTCAAGGAGTCTTGGACGTGCAGACCACTCGTTACCTCCATGTCAACAATATGTTCTCCCATCTATGAATCAGAAAACGTGTGATCACAGTTGTTCACAGTCTGTCCTTGGTGTCGCCGAGCTCACATCAATCGTTGGTGCCTGTGGCGAGCAGTTCCATTCAGAACCTTCAAAGGATGTCTCGCTTCACAGATCCTGCTTGGAGCTGTTGGTCCAGGAGCATTATGGAACGAAACTCCCTCTCGGTTTCGGGGGCAGATTTGAAGCCTTGGCGAAGGGCAATTTATCTGATGTGATAATCCTTTTGGGGCGTCACGCGTAGTTTTAACCATGGTATTTTAACATTTCAAGAGCCATTTTCAATGTATTGTGTACTTATGGTATTTGCACTAGACAGAAAAAGCACCAGACGAAATCCGACTTCCAACCCATAATTATATAGTTACGTTGATTTTCACGTATGGGCAACACAATTTATATTTGGGATTACACTTACACAGATTCTCGTACATTTGATGGCCTGAGTCCCATCAGGGATTCGAACTCACACACTAAATGTCAGGCTCCTGATTGCCAGCACACAATGTCAACCACCTACCGACGTAGCTAACCGAGTCAGCCACCGTTGCATCACAAAAAAAAATGGAACTGAACAACTCTAGACCACGTACTTGTGTACCCCATTGACAGGGTAAATTGGAACGGCTGTCACGTTATTTCACGCATGGAGCTTGCTGTAGAGAGTGTGGACACGGTTATATATTATAGTAGCAAAAACATTTTGAAAGCCGCTTTCATGTTTTAAATTTTGGAAATGAGTTTCAAGAAACGAGAATGTGAAAACTTGTCCTAATCATAGCATTGTGTTTACAGATTTTGAAGTCATGTGCTTATGTGATGCAGCTGATCAGTACAGCCAAGGAACAAATCACTCTTCCACTCTAGTTATGTGTACACGTTAACAGGTAAACATTAATCTGGTAACCACCCCGTTGTGATCAGGGTAAGATTTGGATTTCAGCTTCTTCTACGAGGCGACTATTGGTCGGTGAGATTGGTTGGCTTGGTCAAAATGGGTCATCATGTCCCAATTGTGGCAATCAACTTTCACGATGTCAATCACTGGATAGTCAGGTCATCACACAATTATTTACTGACCGACGTTGAATAACTGGACCATTGTTCAAAGCGCCTCAACAGTGTGAACACTATATAACCTTTGAGGTAAAAAATTCAAATAGCTTCGAACTCCCGAATTTTGTTTTGTAAAGGTTACAACATTCAAGGCCTCAAATTGTCTGAACGGTTTATGACAGACATGCTGACGACCTTTACAAACCGTGAAAAAACTGATGTCTGATGCAATGCCCTTTTGCTTACTAGTCAGGTATGTTCCCCTGTCTTTCTAACACATTTAACATTTAATTAAGTACCGCGTGTTTTTATGAAGGGTGCCACCGGTGGGTTAGAAAACTCTCCCTTTGCTCGAACACCTGGTACATGTAACATTAGGGATAAACTGACACAAAAGAGACAACCACCTTTTCAAAAGTATATTTTCTATACGCATCACAAGCATGACAAGACGTCATGTGCCACGTGTCAGGACAGCTCTGAATATTGAAAAAATATGGTCATACTGGATGGAGGTACATTTAAAACAAAAGTATCTTTTACAAAACCATTCAGTCACTACTATCAGACGATTCTGTCTTCACTGAAAGTTCCGATTTACTGTAGTACAACCTAGAAGTTTCGAACAGTATGCGTATAGGTCTTCTCTAGATTTCCTCTCTCCATGCTCACTGTTACGTGTGACCAATGCTGGCCCATATTTAGATGTCAGCAAGCTTGGATACCTCGGGTAACTGTCTACCCACAGGAGTGAGTAAATGAATTTAGTTTGACGTCGTTTTTAGCAATATTGCAGTAACATAACGGCGGGGGACACCAGAAATGAGTTTCACACAATGTATCCATGTGCATGTGAACGATCGAACCCGGGCCTTTAGCGTGACGAGCGAGCTCATTAACCACTGGGCTACCCTACCTGTCTCACTATAGGCGACTCATTCCACGATGCGTTTGCAGTTCCAAGAAGTATGTAACTCCCATACTTTAACATCAGCATACCGTTGCCGTAAGTTCGCTTCCTGGAACATGACCTACATGTGATGGAATAAGAAAGATTCAGTTTGGAAAAAAAAAGTGGTTGAGTTGCCAGTTTTCATGCAACATTAACAAAGACATTGAGGTGCTGAATTTTGAAAGTAAAATTACCAATATTCGTGTTTCATTGCATTTGAACACTTTATGCTGACATAACTCAGCACATCAAGGCCCTTTAATGTATCGTTCGACACTAATTTGTCTGTAAGAATATCTATAGTTGTTCATGTGCCAGAATCGATGCAATTTAGCTCGACGCACTGCTGAGAATTTGCTTGGTGGTTCTCGTGGTGGACTTTAAAATGTGCGTTTTCATCGCATGTGAATCCTACCTGGGCTGGTGCCAGACCCCTGTGAAGCAATGATGGACATTGCAGATATATCCTAAGCGATTAGTAAAAAGTAACCATTGATAAAACGATATGTGCATTTGTATCGCATATTGGAACATGAACAAATATAGCAATCCATTCCACCTTCCCGTACTCATGGTACAAGTGGGAATAAAGTCTGTCTTAATTACCTTGTGTCAGACGGTGCCGACTTGTGTGAACATCTTCCCTCGCCAATGAACCGGGTGCCATGTTTTCACTGATGACCCCAAGCAAACATAGGATTTCATTACACGATGTGGTCAGAATGTGAACGTATTGACTGACGTTTATTCTCTATGGGTGCATCTGAGGAGTTGCCCGTCAATACCACGACTCTTGGTTTTGTCACTAACTTAGAATGGATTCAGTGATCGAGTGAATGAGGCCCTAGCAGTCGGCTCGGTGTACATTCAAGGCATAGTACCTAGAGGTCACTGACCATTGCACTTTTATCGGCTCTTCAAGAAAATCAAATGGAATGTGTCATTGCTGTTACGTTGTGTCGCTGGAGTAAAGTTGGGGAAGGAATAAAGTATACCTCATCTATCACACTCTAATTCGTCAAGAGATGTGTTAAATACGTTGCACAAAACATTTGGAACGAGCCTTTTCCTTTTAAAAAACGGTTTCACTGACATAACAAAGCACCCATGTACAAATCAATATATGGCGAACACTGCAGAGCCACTTCTCATCTCGACTGGGTGTAAGTTGTGTATCAGTGGGGGGCAGAAAGCATGTCTCTTGGTGTATATTATATAAGAAAACGTCTAAGCTCCAACGCTGATGGTCCTGTGTGGTAAGTGCATCTAGGTTGTCGAAAATGATGCATGTGAAAAAGTTCATTTGCCGGTTTCTGTCGATATGCTCCTGATGTAGTTTAAAAGGAAGGTTGACCTGTTCCCCTTCTGTAGCAGGCTTACGATATTTGTAGTTCAAATGTAATGACAAAATATATAGCTATGCACGATTAACCCTTTCTGGTACAGAGATGTAAATAGCCTTGTCGACTTTGGTCCATCCTCAATGTCTCCAAGGTATACGTTCCGATAAATCACCGCTAATACCCTTGACGCATGCACGCCTCGGCTCGATAATTTTATTCCCTCCCTTGGTTGTCTTTTTTATCCAATCAGATATCTACGCTGGGAATCACAACTCACTTTCGGTTTTTGAAATCATGACCGATTAAACTTGAAATCACAAATCACGCTGAGGAACTCTGGACGTTGTATGAGTTCTTTCATGCATTTTTTAAGTTTCGGACCTGACAATTTGTCTGTATGATTTCCCCCCAAATCTGAGTGACACAGCCGTCATTGTTGATACTGGCAAGCTCGGTTGTAACGTTGGCTTAGCTGATTCAATTTGGCTACTGTGAGAATGCGGAGCTAGCAAAGGGAGGTAACAAAACTATCCGTAGATGAAATGAAAACCAACAACAAACACCATGCAGTCACTGAGATTGTTAACGATTGTGTTGAATATGTCATGTGTTATTGGACTCATGGCAAATTACCCTTTGGCTTGAATATACAGAGATTGGCTGATCAACATGGTATTTTCAACTGTAACCTAGTTGACCCTTCTGCTCCTCCTGTTACAGCACCGTGGCCTCTACTGAAACATGGACGGAATTATGAACTCAGTTCAATAGTGAATAAGAGAATGGACCAAAACATAATAAAAGTGATAACCCAAGATTTTCTTTCTGAAAATTATTCTAATTTAACTCACATATACACAGATGAATCGAAAGGTGTTCAGATTCCTTGATTATCTTTCTGTTTTTGCATCTGAACCTTTGGCCATTTTGCAAGCATTGAGATGGGTAGATAAACATGACCATGAAACCATTATCTTTACAGATTCCATGGCAGCGATCAAAGCTATAGAAGCTGGTGCAAGTGGATCTAGAGATGACATTGTTCATGAGATACTAAAGATAGACACGTCTTTAAACATGAAGTACATTGCATGCGATATTGTGTGGGTCCCAGCACATGTAGGAATTCATGGGAATGAGATGGCAGATAATTTAGCCAAATATGGATTACAGTTCCCTGAAGTTGATTTGTCTGAATTTCAACCAGTCCCCAAAGATTTTGAAAATGTTTTATTGAAATCTGTTACAATGAGTTGGCAACAGATGTGGGATACAGGGAATACCGGACGTCATATGTACAAACTTAGGGCATCCTTGAAAGCTGGTCATAAAATTCGTCGTCGTAAAAGGCGTGATGAGGTTGTTCTTTCACGACTTAGACTTGGACACTGTGGGCTCAATGCTTACAGGAGTATTATAGACAAGCCGGTTTCTTCTAAATGTGGCCATTGAAATTTGGAGACACCAGAAAATATCGAACATGCTCTAATTACATGCCCTGAGCACAATAACATTCGACAGAATCTCAGAAATGCTGTACTTGAGGTTGATGATGTATTTTCATCAGAGACAGTTTTGGGCCCGAATATCATGTATGGGGCTGTGCAACGGGCAGTTTTAGATTTTGCCTCGTCTTCTGGAAAATATGATATTATCTAGACAGGCTCTCGAAAGGCTTTGATGTAAGTCTATGGTTTTTTAAACATTTTAACACTCTGTCATATGAACCTAATGCTTTTTTATTGAACAAGTATCTCGTCTTTCAGAAATGAAAGTTGTTACTTAAGGTTTTTAATCCGTAACACTAAGCAGAGGTTATTAGATATGCTTATTTTTCTATCTAAAATAATATTGATACTGTTGGTGTCTCTTTTATTGTAATTAAACGATTCCCTTTGAAATTAAAATACAACTACATACGGTTGTTATTTAAATGAAGTCAATGTGTTGGGCGCAAACAGGCTCTTTACTGACCCAAGTCGCCCTAAAACTGTAAAACCAACCCAACCAACCTGAGCCGTAGATGTGTCCAGGATATAGTAGAGATTTATCGGAACGTACGCCCTGGAGATATTAAGGTCAACTTTGGTCATCCAGTAATCTCAACCAGTATCAACATTTCAACACTTTATCACTTAAAGTGTCTCCTTAAAAAGGATTATGCGTTCAATGAATACAAACTCATTTAATCGGGAAACCATGAAAGCAAAATTCCAATTTACTCCAGTAATATCGTACGTCTTAATCTTTTCAACTTACAAAGGTATGGGGAATATAATTAAAATACTGATTAATAGCGACATCTCAAAACGGAATAAAATCCCTCAAATGAATGTATCATGCAATTCCGCATCTCAGCATCCATGCGATTCCGGCACCCGTGGTGAGCCACCTCCTCGTGGTGTGTGCTGGGTAACGCTAAAAACTCGCCCAGACCCCGTGGGGACCCGGGGGCATACTTGGTCCAGCAACCCTTTTGCCGACACCGGTGGGTTGCGGCTCTGTGTGGAGGGCAGGGGGTTAGTAGTCTGGGGGTTGAGGGCACTGCTTGGTCCAACTTGTAATTTCAAATGCATGATTTCCTGTATGTTTTTGTGTCGAGTCATATGCCCAGAAGGCGGTGGCTCATGAGCCCAAAATGGTGAAATTATTAATTTTTCCGCTGGAGTATATCATCCGGGTATCCTTGGTGCTACAATGTAGAGATCCACTTTTTAGCATTGTCCTTGTAATACTCCGTGTTGGGAGGGGAGCTCGGATTATGAACCGCTAACCAATAACCGTAACTATGGCTTACAAAACCCCAAACAGAAAAATACGAAACGTACCCTTGACAAAGACCAACCACATTTATTAAATATTGGCCACGATCTGTAGTGATTGAGACCGTTGACAATACTTCTATAAAGATGAACCCAAAATGCCGTTTCCAAAGGCATACAAGGCATTGCAGGAGACGTGAAAAATGTCAAACGTTTGAGGACAGGTTCTCTACTTGCTGAATGCAGTAAGAGACAACAGGCAACAAACCCCCTATCAATGAAATCATCTGTCGGCATTCCTGTATTAGTCTCTGCTCATTGAACACCCAACACCAGAAAATGCATAGTGAGAGACCGAGACAGTTTTTTTTCAGAAATGATGGAAATCGATGTTGCCGCTGAGATGAAGGAGCAGGGTGTTTTGTATGTGAAACGTTTCACTACAAGGAAAACAATGCGATTCAACCAACGAACGCCTATTTGTTTTCATTCTCCACCCCAACGGCTCCTGAATCAATAAAGGCTGGTTACTGTCACATTAAAGTGACATATATTCCGAATCCACTGAGATGTGTTAAGTGTCAAAAGTATGGACATGCTGTACTTGCACATTGCCTGTTGTGTGTACTGTGGTGAGAAGACACATACAACAAAAGATTGTGACAGAAGTTGTAAGAAATGCACTAATTGTTCAGGAGATCATTCCTCTTTCTCTAAAGAGTGTCGGTTTAGAAGCAGCAGATGGAGATAAACAAGCTCAAATTCACACAAAATATTAGTTTTTCTGAAGCCAAACTGTCGAAAGATCCGACATAACAGAAAACCATGCTTCAAAAACCACAACACAACCTGAGGCAACCACTAAAATGCCGAGCTCAGTCACTCACTCAGGCTGTCAAACAAACTTGACTTGGGTGAAAACAGATTCTCCAAAGGTTTTCTCACCTGCAATATCCACGCATACTTCTGAGTCACTCTCTGGCATGTCCCAAGTCAATCAAAGCCAACTTTCGATCATTCCTCATCTCAGTCAAATACAAAGTCTCAATCATTATTATCTACTGAACAACAAAACCCTAAAGGGAAAAATAAACCTTGGCCTGATTATTTCAAAAAGCAGATCCCCAAAACGATCTGAAAATAAAATGAAACTTAAAGCTTGTCGCCTTTAAAACATGGGTAGATCCCCAATAAATGCCCCGAAAAGATAGTTTATTCAAATTCTATCACACAATCGAATTGCAGAGGACTAAGAAATAGTTACAACGATTCACTGATGTTGGGCCAGGATTGTACACATTAGCAGCCTGTCTGCAGGAGACTTATCTCAAACGGACAGATCCTTTTGACCTACGTCATTTCAATGTGTATTATTCTTTCTCACCTCCTGGTGATCTGGCCACAGGATATTATCCATAGCCCAGACACACTTACCAATGGACTCCAGGTTGTTGCCGTGCCACTCACTTTACATGTTCGAGTCACATTATGCTCTTTGTATATCTCACTGTGTGTATGGTAACTCTTCAGAAGACTGACCTTCAAAATCTGTATGACCAATTATCAAAACCATGTCTTATTATGGGAGATTTAAATGGCCACAGCTTACTCTGGGTGGTACAACTACACATTCTAAAGGTAAACTATTGGAAGAGTTCAGATATTGATTTATGCATATATGATGACGGTTCCAACACATATTTATATCCTGGTACGGGAACTTATTCAGCTCTAGATTTATCACTTACAGACTCAGACCTACAGAGAGCACTCGAATGGTCAGTTCATGGTGACCTTTGTCGAAGTGACCATTTTCCAACGGTATTACAACCCGTGAACCCATCTGATACTACCTCATCCTCGAGATGGAACTATAAAAAAGCTAACTGGAAGTAATATCGTACTCCGTCTAGTAACAGACTGAAAACTCAATATTTTATAGAGGTTTGTGATGCCATAAAGTAAAGTCATATAGCAGATGGCTGTCTCCCAAAATCCTCTGCAGTTCCACATATCCAGAAACTAGCTAGGCAGGCAAAATAAAGAAAGAAAAGAAAAACAATTAGCAGAACATTGATTCCGTCGCCACCCTATGGTGCATAGTTTAAATAAATCCAAAATTTTAAATGCTAAAGCGAGGCGTAACTTTAAAAAAGAATAAACGCAAATTTATACATCCAAAATATATTCTCAGATATCCATGTCCAAGGTATGGAACATGGTCTGGAAAACTAAGGTAAAGGTACTAAATCTAGGGTCCATCATCTCAAATATGGGGGGTCAAATACTTACCGATAAATCAGATACAGCGAATAAACTGGGTGGAACCCTCCCTAAACACTCTTCCTCTTCTAATAATGTGCCTAAAATCCAATAATAGCAAAAACAAGAAGAAAAGGAAAGTATTAATTTCATGTTAGGTAATGGAAAAGATTATAATCAAACATTTTCTATTCATAAACTCAATACTGCTCTTGATCAAGCTCATGATAATGCTACTGGAGCTGATAATATACATAATCAACTCCTGAAGCACTTACCAGAATCCCGTATAGAGAGGCTCTCATATATTTTTGATGATATTTGGACGTCAGGGAAATTTCCGCCTTCATATCGTGACGCTATAGTAGTGCCTATGCCCAAACCTGGACGTGATCATACGAATCTGTCCAGTAATAGACCAATTTCACTAACTAGCTGTGTTTGCAAAACCATGGAACGCATGATAAATAATCGACTTGTTTGGTACTTGGAAACAAATAACCTTATAACACATATACAGTGTGGTTTCCGTAAAGGCAAAAGTACTATCGATCACCTAGTCCGTTGGGAATCATTTGTGTCTATCCTTTTTGATCTTGAAAAAGCATATGTCGCAACCTGGAAACATGGCATTTTAAGAGATTTACATCTCCTCCTTGGCAGTTGATTAGGCCACAAGTTGACCTAACATTAACTACATTTAAAAAATAAGAAATCAGACACTAATGAATTACACTATAAACAAGAATATATAATCAAATAAAAGTAAATATAGCAATTACAATTCCGGATCTACAGATAGGTCCAATGATGGTAGTGCAGTAGTTTGGGCCACTGTCGTTGGATCCAGATCAGTATCTTCTAGATTACCGGATAACAGCTCTATTTCCACTGATGAAGCAAACGCAATACCAACGGCTCTTAAAAATATTCAAAGACATCTTAAACATAAATAATTTATAATCTATTCAGATTCACTTCCTTGTCTCCAGGCTATTAAAAACTTATCATGTAAACATCCACTTTTAACAGAAATTATTTAATTGTATAATGATCTTTCTACTGGCCAATCATCGTCTTTTGTTGGTTACTCAGCCACGTATGCATTCCTGGGAACACAATGGCCGATCTTGCTGCTGAGGCAACACTCAAGAAATCTGTGACACCACTGCTTATTCCATACTCAGATTATAAAGCAGTCATTAGATCTTACATCCGTGATCTGATGCAGAAGAATTGGGACACTCAAGGTATTAATAAATTACATGCTATAAAACCCTATATTGCCTACACCTACTAGGGTTGTCAGTTCAGATTTGAGGAGGTCATTATGCGACCACACAAGATGTACACATGAATATTTGCCTAAAGGTGAAGATCCTCCGTTTTGTATCCCCTGTGATGAAAGAATTACGGTCAAGCATATCTTGCTTGACTGTGTTGAATTTTCCATCAGAAGGGATACACATTTCTAATCCCGAACTTTGAAGGATGTTTTTAATAATAGAAGTTCTCACTGAATTATTGCATTATTAAAGGAATTAGATTGGTTACATGACTTGTAAATTGTATTTACAGTGTTGTCTTCAAAGTTATAACAACTTAAGACTGATATATAAAAATGAGAATACATTCAGGGACACTTGATGCGTTTCAGTCTGTGTCGTTCTGTGTTGTTTTTTTCTATTTGATCGACATATCTATGTTCCGCAATTCTGTGATTCCCGAAATGAGTAAATGATCCGCTGCTCCCTACTATTAATCTGACCATGCTTGAACGTATTTCCCCATCAGTCAAATATATACAGACATGCGATATATAACTCAGATTTTTACAAAGAAACTTTACATATACCGATAGGGCTCTTGTAAGATTACTTGTACGAAATTACATTTTACATTTTTCGACTTTCATGTCGGATGCAAGAAACCTATTTTCAGTTTTCTAGTCTTTCTAATGGTTACTGCACTTTCGATAGGCGAATTCTGGTTCTTTGACGACATGAAATGGCTGGGATTCCTTTATATCCTGACTATGACTATATGCATGGCTAAAGAGCTCCTCTTCATGCACAGACAGGAATGCAGTCGCTGAAATCAGGTAATTGCATCTGGCTATAAACCTTACATGCCTGGATTTGTTGCCAGACAGTTGAATTTCCTGAAATTGAGTGTTAACGTTGCTTCGTTTTTCCAAAAGGCAACTGACAGAGTTACGGTACTCCAGTTATACTGCGTCGTGGCAAATTAATGTTGGAGAAGTCTGGAATCTAGAATCTAGGGTCCGTTTTTACAAAGCGATCGTAGCGCTATGACTGTCTTAAGTCAATGTAAACTATGGGAGTTACGGCCACCTTAGTGCGACAATTACTTGTGAAATGGACCATTGTATCTTAGGATTTCGGCGGATGAAAGGTGTGCAACAATTGTCAGTTTTCTTGTTACAGTCGTAATATTGTCTTATGTTGAGTATTTAAAGCTAAGCATATATAACTGCAGTTACAGTATGACGTCATTGCATGTACATTTTGACGTCACAATAGGGACAACGTATATAAGGGCTAAGCGTAAAATGATTTAACATTGGTATTTGAACTTATCTATGAAGTAGTGTTCTTTTAAAATCTGTTTTACTTTGTCCGAATTTTGAACTTGATACAATCAAATGTAAATTTAATATCCGTTTCTTTGGCACAGACGTCCGGATGCTTACTCAATGGGATACATTGGGTGTCAGGGCTCTCAAGTTTTGAGATTGACCAATATACTGTTCCTTACAGTCTGTTATGCATGTCATGACATGTTTCTATATTTTTAGAAGAACAGTCAAGTTCTGTTTTACATATATAAAGAAATGATGTGGTATTGTATTTGATAGGGTAGTCGCATAACAGTATCATAGAAAGTAACGCCTTCCTGTTAGGAAATAAATGATACCTTGTGTCATTCGAAAGTCGTTTCATTTTAACCGATCAATATTTTTATTCATAGAAAAGATACATATAAGGAATCACGAACAACAATTGGCGTAACATTCCATCGTAAATATACACCTATTGCGTATGGTATAACATATGGTATCATCACTCTTCAATAGTGATTTATGAACAGGAAGAAGTCGGAAACGCTCGATAGACAGATTCCGTATGATTAGGGAAATGTTAGTTTCCTCACGTATAGCGATTCCAAATGAAATTCGATGATGATGTGCTCACAGACACAGTGTCGACGACATGTAAAGAATTCCGCACCATGGAAATGCGTAGTTTTGAGGGAGGAAGTACCGTAATGTGAGCAAACATATCAAATAACAGACTTCGGGTCGTAAAGGAGAACTAGAATTCTTAATCGGGATGAAATACTGACGAAATTATGTTAAGTGGTATTAGGTGAAATGATATTAAGTGGTGAGAGGTGAAAGGATCTTAACTGTTGAGAGGGGATGTAATTTCAGGTGGTGAGAGGTGAAAGGATGTTAACTGTTGAGAGGCGATGTAATTTCAGGTGGTGAGAGGTGAAAGGACGTTAACTGTTGAGAGGCGATGTAATGTCAGGTGGTGAGAGGTGAAAGGATGTTAACTGTTGAGAGGCGATATAATGTCAGGTGGTGAGAGGTGAAAGGACGTTAACTGTTGAGAGGCGATATAATGTCAGGTAGTGAGAGGTGAAAGGATGTTAACTGCTGAGAGGCGATATAATGTCAGGTGGTGAGAGGTGAAAGGACGTTAACTGTTGAGAGGCGATATAATGTCAGGTGGTGAGAGGTGAAAGGACGTTAACTGTTAAGAGGCGATGTAATGTCAGATGGTGAGAGGTGAAAGGATGTTAACTGTTGAGAGGCGATATAATGTCAGGTGGTGAGAGGTGAAAGGATGTTAACTGTTGAGAGGCAATGTAATGTCAGGTGGTGAGAGGTGAAAGGATGTTAACTGTTGAGAGGCGATATAATGTCAGGTGGTGAGAGGTGAAAGGACGTTAACTGTTGAGAGGCGATATAATGTCAGGTGGTGAGAGGAGAAAGGATGTTAACTGTTGAGAGGCGATATAATGTCAGGTGGTGAGAGGTGAAAGGATATTAGGTGATGTTAGTTGAAATCAAGTTAAGTGGTATGAGGTGAAATGACGTTAGTGGTGAGAGGTGAAATATTGTCAGCAACATGTGTTCTCCATGCTTAAGTTTCGGTTGCACTCAGTCAACTCCGCAGTATTCTTCAGATTATTTCCTGACAATAATAGAGTCTGGACCAAACAACTAAATAATTGACATCATAAATATCGATCCACGCAAAATTAAGATACTATGAGATACAGTCAACAAATCAGCAATCCTGGTCACTGGATCCCGATGGTCAACACAGACGACAAGCACAGACTGCTAGCTACCAGTGTAAAATCAGATCTTCCGGTGTATCCTACTTTCATATCCAATTAGGGATGTACATTTGTCTTTTCTGACAAGCGACTGCACAGCGAGATAAACATTCTATCAAAATTTCACATCGCCTTTGTCAGTTACAAACTCCGAACGAAAGTTGAACTACCATTATCAATGAAAAACATCCTCATGACACCCCGCACTCCTTGCAGCAGTATAACTGATAACTCTTCCTATGCATCTTCACGTGACACCCCGCACTCCTTGCAGCAGTATAACTGATAACTCTTCCTATGCATCTTCACGTGACACCCCGCACTCCTTGCAGCAGTATAACTGATAACTCTTCCTATGTATCTTCACGTGACACCCCGCACTCCTTGCAGCAGTATAACTGATAACTCTTCCTATGCATCTTCACGTGACACCCCGCACTCCTTGCAGCAGTATAACTGATAACTCTTCCTATGTATCTCCTCATGACACCCCGCACTCCTTGCAGCAGTATAACTGATAACTCTTCCTATGCATCTTCACGTGACACCCCGCACTCCTTGCAGCAGTATAACTGATAACTCTTCCTATGTATCTCCTCATGACACCCCGCACTCCTTGCAGCAGTATAACTGATAACTCTTCCTATGCATCTCCTCATGACACCCCGCACTCCTTGCAGCAGTATAACTGATAACTCTTCCTATGCATCTTCACGTGACACCCCGCACTCCTTGCAGCAGTATAACTGATAACTCTTCCTATGTATCTCCTCATGACACCCCGCACTCCTTGCAGCAGTATAACTGATAACTCTTCCTATGCATCTTCACGTGACACCCCGCACTCCTTGCAGCAGTATAACTGATAACTCTTCCTATGTATCTCCTCATGACACCCCGCACTCCTTGCAGCAGTATAACTGATAACTCTTCCTATGCATCTTCACGTGACACCCCGCACTCCTTGCAGCAGTATAACTGATAACTCTTCCTATGTATCTCCTCATGACACCCCGCACTCCTTGCAGCAGTATAACTGATAACTCTTCCTATGCATCTTCACGTGACACCCCGCACTCCTTGCAGCAGTATAACTGATAACTCTTCCTATGCATCTTCACGTGACACCCCGCACTCCTTGCAGCAGTATAACTGATAACTCTTCCTATGTATCTCCTCATGACACCCCGCACTCCTTGCAGCAGTATAACTGATAACTCTTCCTATGCATCTTCACGTGACACCCCGCACTCCTTGCAGCAGTATAACTGATAACTCTTCCTATGCATCTTCACGTGACACCCCGCACTCCTTGCAGCAGTATAACTGATAACTCTTCCTATGTATCTCCTCATGACACCCCGCACTCCTTGCAGCAGTATAACTGATAACTCTTCCTATGCATCTTCACGTGACACCCCGCACTCCTTGCAGCAGTATAACTGATAACTCTTCCTATGCATCTTCACGTGACACCCCGCACTCCTTGCAGCAGTATAACTGATAACTCTTCCTATGCATCTTCACGTGACACCCCGCACTCCTTGCAGCAGTATAACTGATAACTCTTCCTATGTATCTTCACGTGACACCCCGCACTCCTTGCAGCAGTATAACTGATAACTCTTCCTATGCATCTTCACGTTTGGACTCAAGGAACGAACATGGCTAGGCTATCGTGGGTGCTGATATAATTATATTCTAATACAACCGTTACCTTAATCTGGATAGTTGATGTCATGTTTGCTGATCCGATCAAATTTCAGCTGCCATCCTTGGGACTATCGAATATCAACCGTTGGGACACAATATCGATTGGTAGCATTACTAGGCACACGAGATTGTGTGTAGGCATAATATTATCTTCTTTTGTTATTACATGAAGTGTCACATTATTATGTTTTACACAAAATCTGATAAATGCATTTTTTAGGGACAATTACTCACCGCGACCATCCATCAGTATTATTCTTGAAGGGAACACAAACCTGACACTGGTACATTCTCAGATCAGTGAAACACATGTGGTGCCTAAAGTTACCAACTGTCATCCCTGTTTAAATCAACAGGATGAACCTAATGATATCATCAAATTTTCAAATTCATATTCTACGTAGGGTATGAAATAATAATCAATAGTCAAATACATGCAAATCCTCTTACCCAAGACATGGTTTATAATCTGAAATAGTCATCACTTTATTATTTAAATGTCGTGAACCATTATATTCAGGATTTCGGTCGCACCCATCGTAATGAAATTAGAAACAACACTATATGGTGCTGCCATAAAAGGCGATTATGCTTGTCGTAAGAGGAGACTAACGGGATCGGGTGGTCAGGCTCGCTGACTTGGTTGGCATATGTCATCGGTTCCCAATTGCGCAGATCGATGCTCATGTTGTTGATCACTGATTGTCTGGTCCAGACTCGATTATTTAAAGACCGCCGCCATATAGCTGCAATATTGCTGAGTGCTGCGTAAAACTAAACTCACTCACTCACTCACTATATGGTGCATCTCTTGCAAGAGATTACATGGAGAAAAGATGGTAGAAGTGCTAGAAAGTCAAACAATGTTCCGCGGAACAGACTCAGAAATGGATAGAATGTCCAGGTTGATAGATATGGAACCACTTCTATTACACTGGCCCCCGAAATACCGACCGCCTAAAAGACTGACATTCTTGAAACAAGAGACTTGGATAAACTGATCCGAAACTCTCCTGGTCCATAGACGTCCTGAAGAAAGAACAATCCAATGTGTAAGGTGCAAAGTGAGTGTAAGAAAAGGCCAAGAACGAAGGTGCCTATGGAAAGTTGTCACTGAATGTATGTAACAGTCCCTCTAACCCTTTTGTTTTATGGATGTTCGCACTCCTGGCCTAAACTAATATGTGCTGGCGATCCATTTCAGGAAATCGTAACCTGGGATCTGAAATTTGAGATGTACTCGATTTAGTAAATCTCTTCAGGATTGACATAGTTTAACTGTACTCAAAATCAACCCATAACCATTTTGTAATTTGTGAAACTGCACTTCGAATTTGATGTTGTAAATTGAAATGTGTTTATGTAGAATGACGAGGTTATTCACATTGGCACGGTTTACATTTTTTATCAATGCCACTGGTTTTCACGGAACGATATGTCATTGCGATGGTTGAAGGTGTATTAATGATTACACCGTGCGTATGTATTACACACCTGTGAGTGAGGAAACACTCTGAGGTAATGTCTATCACACATACATGTAACGGCCTGAAGTCAGATATGACGAAGTGTTTTTCCGATTCGAATTTATTGGCAATTTAGTCATGCATCGGTCAAACCGACTAATGTTGGGTATGTACGCCCCAAAACACTTGATGTAAATTCAAGTCTACCAGGTTTTTAATATTTGGCTAAATCTCAGTATAAACGCCAATGACTGAAGGAATTGTATAAATCCACCTAGGGTCCATGCAGGTAGCAAATGCAATGTAAGTCGCCATGGATCCTAGTGTGGTGATTGACCTTTAGTTGTTGGCGACAAATAACCCATTTTACGTTGTATTGTCCAAAATAGTTTCCTATTTTTCAAAAGATATTTGCTTGGTAGTTTTAAATCATTTCTGTGATATTCTAGTACCTTTACTGTCCTTCGTTGACAGAGTTTTAAAATTTGCCAAAGGTTGATAGAATTAATTGTTCTCGTCACGATATAGCTGAAGTATTGGCGATGTGATTCACCCACTCACTGACGTTGGTTGTTTCGATTTTTGTTTAACACTGCACTCAGAAATGTTGCAGCTACATGGCGGCGGTCTGTAAATAATCGACTCTGGACCAGAAGATCCAATGATCAACAGCATGAGCATTGTCCTACACACTAGGGATACTATGACTGTTCAAACAAGTCAGCGAGCCTGACCACTAGATCCTGTCAGTCGCCTCTGTCGGCAAACATGTGTTACTGCAGGCCACATCGATCATGAGAACGGACAAATTGTATGTCAATGGTAATACGTGCAATGCCTGCTTAAGAAATAAATGAAACAGACACTTGTGTTGTGTAATCACTATATCTGTCTGTGTACAATAGGTTATTCTGTTTTCATGGATTCCTGAATTAAGGAGGTGATGAGGAAGGTCCCTCAACCGGAAACTAGAAGCGCTAGACGTAAAAATTACTACCCAGATGTGCGTATTTTCCCCTTCTCCTCAATCACCCAGCCAAACAACTCCTGCATGCTGGTATACGTTTAGTTAAATGGTAGATAGTCCCTGTGCTGGGAAGCTAAGCAGACAAACAAAACTCATTTCCTAGTATTTTAAGTTGTAAATAGATCAGTTATATAGAGATCTAAAGACTGAAGACTTCCATTAAATATTTCATCACACCGCAATATTCCGGAACATTTTACTGTACCAGGCCATTATCTCTGCACGGTCGAGTTGGGTTTGTTCGATTAATTGTATGTGTAATTCGAAACACGGATAACCCTATAACTTCAAGTACATATAACTTGTCCGCTGGCAATAACTCGTTGATAGCAGTACTTATCAGTTGGCATTAGATAAACTCGGTAGCGGCTGATCTGTCCAAACTATCACTGATAACTGAAGTTCGGGTCTCAAGAGATAGTAAAATTCTGCAGTCCACTTCTTCCGAAATAGAGTCCTATGTTTGTGTCTGGCGGTCTACTTTAGCTCATCTGGTTTCCCACAACAGGAGAACCGCGGAGGTATTTGCACATTGTTATTATTTAGAGGGGAATGAATCAACAAAATGAGTAAACTTCACGATTACCTATCTATCTCTAACACAGCAGTTATTGAACTCCTTGGGTATTGACGGCGAATACACATGCCGACAATAACATATTAAGTGTTAATTTAGGGTACACGTTCCTTCAAATTATCAGTGACATCAGTGTTTCCTGTTTTAGCCTCAGCGATGTTAAGAAAGGGTGTTTACGAGCATCCCGTGGAAGATCTTGTGAACATTTGATTTGCACATAGTTTACGGGTGTTTATGACAGTTGTCAGTGGTGGATCAGGACACCGCTATCATCCGGTAAACAACTGTTATCATCGTTATTTACAGTGAATAATGTTTATGGTCTACTCGGAATCGTAAAAAATACGGAATACAATACAATACGGAATACGTTTTTGTGTGCTGCTTTAAAAAATACATTCATTTGCCCTGTGTCAAGCATCTCAAAGGAATAGATTGTCTAGACTCAGTTATAATACTTGATCTCATAAATAATATATGGTCTTTACTTCAGGAAGTTTACCCTTCTAATGGTGAAACGATCTTTCGGGTATGAATTATCTTTTGGTTGTCTAAAATTAAGAAATGCTATTCACGTTTGCTTAAGCAGAATATATGCCACAATGTATTTTATAGAGGGCACTTACGTCTAGATAGTGACGCTGCAACCTTTCCGAACTTACTTTGTGAGTGACGTGGGCGTCAGTTTGTCAGAGTCCTCAAAGTCAGTTTGTTTTGGACTCCAGGTCTCAGGTCTGTCCCAAGTGGGAATGCGCAGACACGCTTTTTCCCGCGTCTAGTAGCAAGCCCTATCCTTTTCATCTATGCATGAACTGCATTTTGTGAATAATTAAACGTGAAAGATATATTACCTGTTATTAATTGTAACTTACTGTTGATAGTTGAACATGAGTTGGATTGCCAAGTTTTATACGGTCGTTAGACAAATTCGACATGTTTTGTGGTATAATGAGCAGTATTAATCGGAGATAAGGCTTTGTATCTACATATTATAATGCTACATGGACAGTGAGTTCAGTTTTACCCTGATGTAGTTTTACCAATATTCGTGCAATATAATTGCGGGGGACACCAGAAGTAGGCGTCGAACATTGCACAAATGTGGGAATTGAATCCAGGTGTTTGGCATGACGAGCGAACTACTAGCCTACCCTACCTCCCTCATATATGGAAAACATATACCCCCAAATCATCAAAAAGATACCTTGAAAGACTCAGATAGACTTAAATGGTTTTCAAATAGATACAAGCTGCTTCATGTCATATCGCTAGTAAGGCAGTCCAGTAGCGATATGCATTGACTGCCATATTTAAATCCTACCTACTTGCATTGCAAAACTACTGTCAGTTGTATGATATGACAAAGCATTTGCCCTAAAGATAATCTCATCCATATTTATCTGACTTTAATCCTTACACAACAACCGCCACATTATTAATCCGTACGGCCACATCGCAATCACAGCTGTGTCTTCTTACCAAACTGTCGCACCAAAGAAAGGAAACACTTTATGGTCACGATCAATGTTCAATCGATGTCGATCTCGTTGACACCTGAATCCGATTTGTGTTCTTGAACTCTTGAATTTTGAGTGTTTTGACAAATGTGTTAGCCAAAACTCTGCACAAAACGATTGGATAGTTGGTTCATATCCAGTGTACACTTTCTTATGGCAGTATTCTTTCTCTGACATCTCTGGCCAACGCTGATGTTTCCGACTGTGTGATAAGCATGCGTTTATGATCAGTGAGTGTGATCAAGTGTTTCTCTAAAAATCGAAGGATTCAGTAAATACATAGGTGTAAATAGTCGTGGCTCGAGTGAAGCTTTAATGGTAGACATGCGAATGACATTCCCATGCTGGCATCATTAGTTGCTAATGGCTTGAACAATGATCTATTTTAATCTCACACATGTAACATGCAATTCAGTTATTACATGTGTTTGTGAAGACTCCGAAGATCGTCGTATAGAGTTACCTTTTTGCTGTCTGTAAAGTATCAAAATGTTTGTCTAACATGTCCACTGATAATAACCACTCGACAGCAATATTTTAAGGTTGGCAACAGACCAACTCTGTGTTCGCGGGTTTGTCAAACTATCACTGATAAATGCTGCTCGCGTCCTATGGGATGGTAAAATGCTGTTGTCTTCCTCTTGTGGTAATGGAGCTTATGTCTGTGTCTGGCGGTCTACTTAAACCCTTCTGGTTTCCCACAACGGGAGAGCAGAGGAGTTATTAAACATTGATATTCCTTGTCCGAGATTGGGCAAACGAAAAGAGTGTCACGATAGATTACTCACGTGTGCTCTTTCTTATTTATATACACCGGCTCTCTGACACAAGTAGTTGTTTTTTTGTAGGCGTTTTGACAGTGTGAGATGGGCGCCAACATCATTAACATAAATAATATCCTTTGTAGAATACATATGCTTTCTATCACGAAAACTATTACACACGTTTTGGTTTTCTGCCGAGATGTCATTCAAGCGTGTGTAGTAGGGCTTAAAACAAATTCTTGCCCTCTTTGGGAACTCTTCCATTCGGTGCTGGTTTTCAGATATCAATTATTGTTACGCTTTTTGTGCTCGGGATCAGGACTCCAAATATTCGAGAATTTAATGGTTTCATGGTTAGAAGGGCGCCAAACGAGTATTGGTAAAACAGCGAAACCCCGTCAATCCGGGTAGTTATTTCTGAGCTTTGTCGAATACAAATTAAATAGTCACAATTTACAGATAATTTCCAAGAGTAAGAGCAGTTGTATACATTTTAACCATCATACAGAATCGTGCATTAGACGACATGTGTGTTCGCGTGCATGTCCACCCTCCACTATTTACTGGCCGCCGCCGTATGGCAACACTGCCGATTGTCACGTAAGACAACTAGCAGATTGGTTGTAACATGCTTGCCTTCTCCACGAATCCTTTTATTCGGTGCTGGTTTTCAGTTATCCATTCTTGTGGTTACGCCTTTTGTGCCCGGGATCAGGAGTCTAAAGATTTGAGTTCAACTTGGATGCCAGACTGAACAAGGGAACCCTGAAACAGACATTTTAGAAAGGTTCATGTTTTACATCGTGCTTATACATTTAAAATAGGCATGGAAAATGTGTACCACAGGAACTTATAGCTAACACCCCAAAATAAAATCTGAGCGCATCTCCGAAGGTTCTGATTTAGTTTTATTCCTCAGTAAAAGACACTGATGCAGAAAATATGTCAACTTGAAATATAGTCCGTCTATTTTTATCTTGTTTCCTGTCAAAACATTCTCAACAAACAATTTGGATCTCCTGGTAGACGCTAATTTGCATTTGGTATTTTATATGTGTTCATATTAATATATTAAATCCCCTTATGGCGATGGTCGGGAAAAAACTACTTCTACTGCTAACAGTTTTATTACATAACATCTTGCAGCTGCACACATCGACAACCCTGTCAGAGTAGGTTTCACTCACATCACCGTGTGATCGATGCACACAAGAAGTCTCATCAGACAAAGAGGAAGATCTACAACGACATAAACAAAGTTCGTAGCCGCAGTAAAAACAATCATTGTCAAAGCTTCTAAAAATAAAGTTAATGATTGACTTGATGACAAACAAGGGCTTTCCAACGTGTTTCACTTGTCACAATTCCTGAGATAACCAAGATCTGTTAAACATTTCAATTTGGTTGCAGAACACGCTGACATACCTCACGAAGCTTTTGACTGCAAGCGAGCAAACACCATGAGACAAGAGCCTGTTTAAAGCGGTTTCACGAACTATGGTTCTCATCCTGCGAGATTCGTTGTGCAAATGAGCGAGGGTATTGTGTCTTATGACAAGCAACTATTTACCATATCCGTCTTCTTGCGGATTATGAGCCTTGTCAGTCCTGTTACAGTGGAGTAGAGCAAGTGACAGACACTTGAACTTGGCGTGTGGTGCACCACTCCCAACAGGCATAGAAAACATGCATAAATACCTGTGTCGGTATCTGCAAACAGAGATTACATGTACCTAAGGATAAACGGCAAGTTGAGGAGTGGGGTTAGGCAGACAGTTTCAGATATATAGTGAGTGAGTGCATTTCATTTAAGGCCGCTTTTAGCAATATTCTAGCTTCACGCATTGTGCCCATGTGGTACATTTCAGGGATTGAAGATCTTTTGTATATGTTCACGGATCAATTTTTGTTGCTTTGAAGATGTCACTCTGACCTGTGTGGTCTGAACAGACATCCGACAAATTCCATGGTCCATCGTAAGGTGGACGACGTTTGGTTGCTGGCGATCTACAGTCACTGTTGTGTGTAGTCGGTTTATACCCTGAATTGAGTACAGTTTTCATGATAGTGCCAAATGTAAACTGTTCACATATGGTAGTCTCACGTAAATGGCAGGAATTTTGCAAACATGACTCAAAGTTTTGACCAGCCCAATGATATGTATATGTTTTATACAAGTAGATCTTGATATTAATTATTGCTACATTTATTTCATTTCGGTTAATTGATGTACACGTGAAAACCGTAAGATTTTACAAACTAAGCTTTTCGTAACAAATCTCTGTATATGTTCGCAACGTGTGGAAGGCACTCTGTCACAATTCCCATTTGTGATGGAAGTTTTGTTAACGTCTGGCCATCGTATATTGAATTACTGCGTTTAGTCCAACAAAGAATATTTCAGTTTTACCAAGGTGTGTGGGCTGATTTGGGAGGAAAACATGTACACTCGTTTGTGAAGCCTACAAAAAACGAGAATACACTGACATATCTACAAACTCTCAAAACGAATCCACGATCACAGGAGTGTGGCACGTCTAATGGGCAGTGATTTATGACGTGAGTGAGTCTAGTTCTACTCCGCTTTAAGCAATGTTCCACCAACATCAGAAGTGGGATTCCTATACTGTGCCCATGTGGGGAACAGAACACGGGCCCGTTACAAAACGAGAAATATTTAGTTTGAAAAGGGGAAGTTTTCAGGAAATGGGTCAGACTTTTTGCACTATTGGTATCATCCATGGCAACACGCATAGAACGAAGATGTTCATCACCGCCATCAATGTCACATATCTTAGTTAATATTTGGTGGACAATTGGACTAGCACTGTATCATTACGACTTTTACAACAAAAGTGGTTGCTACTTGGATTTGTCAAATCAAAGAAAGTCTTGTAAAGTGACGTATTATTGAAGTTGTTTTAGTACATCGGCTTATCTGACACAGTCAGATTACATTAAATGACTCCTTTGACAAGTCGACTAGAAATAATGCCACTCAACTTATCTTACAAGGCACTGTTACTTCAGTAATTAAGTATAGGATCAAACGAATTTGAAATCTGCTTTCACAAAGAAAGATAATAAAGTGCATTGAAAAGATTAGACGTGAGACACGTCGAGCGGTATCTTGACGTAATTGAAGCATTTGACGGATCGATTTATACGTTCGGGGATGACAAGGAATTGGAAAAAAACCCAACGTGAACGTAAATTTCTGGTCAACCTTTTTGTACTTTGATAAGTGGAAAACAACGTGTCTGAATCCATAGAAGATGTGATCACCACAACCAGTATTTACACGATCCCAATGAATCATAGTGATTAATTATTACCACCTTCAATTTCATCTCCTTGACTCTTTTTGGAAAATCAGTGTTCCTTCTGTACCACCTTGATCGGCTCCAGACCCATTACCAGCTAGCATTTGCACGGATGAATGATGTCATGCCTACCATCTCCTTAGATGGAGATAAGTACACTTTGAAACAAGAATCAAAGCATTACCTGGATATTTCATCTTTTGTCAGACAGGATAATGTGACGTGCCAGTACTCCATTATTCCTTTTCAATCCCGGGATTGGACTTGTCTTCAGTGACACAGATAGAAATTAATGATTACTTTACATTTGTTACATTAGCCAGACACCTGCAGCACACTTTAAAACATCGTATCACTTGGAAGGTAATGCGTACTGTATTCATCTGTAACAACGTCTTAACATCTTCACCATATACACATATTAAGACTTGAAAGTGTATTGTGTTGAGTATCCTATCACCAGGGACAGCTATTTCAAATCATGAGCTATGAAGGATCTTTTTAACAATACCAGTTCTCTTTTAATTTTTTATTTTTTAAAAGAATTAGTTTTGTTAAGTGATTCATAAATAGATAAATATCTAATGACAGGAAGTTTAAATTAGTAACTAAAACTGTTTGTGGCTGTACCCTCAAAGGGGGGTAAAACTATTGTAAAATTATTGTCCTCCTGAGTGGGTCCCAAAATATTTGATGTAAATTTAAGCCTACCAGGTTCTCATCGTAGTATTTTTGTAATTTTAATGTATGGGTAAATGGCAGCAGCTCAGCCAGCTCCTAAAGGGGGTGGTGTAAATCCAGCTAGGTTCAATGCAGGTAGCAAAAGCAATGTAAGTCCCCATGGCCCCTAATGTGGCTATCTACCCTCAGTTTTGGCGATAAATAGACCATTTTTACTTTGTATTGTACAAAAAATATTTGTCTACTTTTAAAGATACATATGTATACATATGTATATACCAGGTAGTTTTAAATCAACATGTGATAATCTGTTAGTTTTAAAGTCCTTCGTTGACAGAATTTAACATCCAATATATATATACATACATACATATTTTAGAACTAGTTTTTTGTCAATGGCTGAATCTGGTTGAAATACTGTCGATGTGACTTTAAACTCACTCACTCACTCACCCGAAAATGTATAACGACGACCTATCAGGTTGAATTCCTTTTTGTCATGCAACAAACTCTCAACTCTTTATTCATGATGTGTTGCGATCTGCACGTTAATAACGTTATCATATAACGTACTTTTATGTACTATTTGCATATGATCTGTTCAAATCGTTTCGTAGTGTTTTATACAACAACAACAACACGACCCCCCCCCCTCAACCAACTATTCAACAATATACTTAGTGTTGACAGTGATACATTTGTGATTTGGTTGTACAAATAACACAGTTACATTCAACATTTTCAAATGGACAGTGAGTCGAAAGTATCCGTTTGTGCCGAAAGAAACGTTTTCATGTCAGAAACAAAATCGATGGTAATGATATGATAAAGTGGTGTTGTAGTTTGTTCAGCCCTGTTGGTCACATGCATCAGGTGAGTTGGCCTTGGACCGTCAGATTTATTTTATGAAGTTCTACTCACCGTATTGTGAATACTCTTTCTACGGTAAAATTGAATGCCCCGTTGGCTGTAAATGTCTTGAAGCCATATTGACACGGTTACGTAATTATCATACACTTATGATACTGCTGAAACAAATGTTCATAGCTGAGATTTCTTAAGACTGTGGAAAAAGTTCTTATGACCAATTCCAAACGAAGGACAGCCCAGAAATGGGCTTACGGTTGAGTGTGACACTTGTAAGCCAGGACGGATTTTGCGTTATATTTGTGTGTCTTAACTATAATTCTCTCAGAAAATCAGTTGACTCCAAACTTAGAGTTAAATATAATAAAAAGCTGAAATAATCTAAGACCAATTGTTTTAGACACATTACACCTTCGGCATAACTGTTTGACCAAAAACATTATGTTGTGAAAAGAAAAACAAACGTATAAGGAGCAGCGTTCATCAAAGATGATGCTTCGGCCTAATATTGACGTAAAGCAATATAAATATTTCGCGAACACGAACGCCCGGTGTCATAACTATTTGAAAGTGGTTATTGAACACTGCAAGTGGACAGGATCGTGAACTCTACTGTAATTTTTGAAGAAAGTGTTTTGATTATGGAAGTGTTTCTTGTCACTTTTATGGAAGTAGAACAGTGGCATTGTTAGTTCTCTTATGGGTCACAACATCTCAACAATATGTTTTTGATTGCTTTTATCTTTTTAAATTGGGTACACTTCGTACGAATCCCGTTTACAATTAATATGACATATTGTTTTTCACATAACTTCTTTCATAAGCAGGCATTCCAGTTTGTATTATGTCCCGAGAGATTCACATCTTGAATATAACGCCGCAGGTAGAAACAAGAAAAAATCAACCACATTCCCTTCAACCACTGGAATATACAAACAACAGCCCGCGGCTTTAAGGATTGTAGCAAGGCTGCTTATATACATATCTGGTAGAAACTCCAAGATTGGTTAAGTAATAAACTTGATTTAACTTGTAATCTCAATAGACATCAAATTCTTCAGGATTCTGTCGTAAAAATAACGACCCAATCAATGTGATCCTTTTCAAAACTATTATCTTTAATCGTAAAATATCCGGCGATGTGAGAACACAAAAGCTCTGATTACAATTTAACCAAACATGCACTTATGGTATGTTCTAGAAGGGATGCTTTTCACAAATTCCGGTCGACTTATCACAACCTGTTTAACCATTGATTCATTTTACACTGTCTGTGTAACTGCTCTGTATAACTAACTGTAACCATTGATTCATTTTACACTGTCTGTGTAACTGCTCTGTATAACTAACTGTAACCATGATGGTTAAAAAACATACACGTAATAAAAAATGAAAGTTATATACTAATGTCCGTATAGATACTTATAAAAGAAACAGTGAAATCTATAATGTTTCATGGAGGAATTATGTCAGATTTGGCAAAGACAGAAAAAAAACTAATTCCAAACCACTTTTATAACATCGAGGGCACCATGGGCATCAGTTCACCATTGCCAGATGTGCATAAAACGTCTCCCGACATTTCCATAAATTGCTGACATAAGAAATAATGTCATCTGTAGTGCTTTCCAATTTCCAAGGAATTGGTGGTAATGTGGGCTATATATTACATTATGATATCAAGTTTGTGTCTATGTCCCGTGTAACATAATACTTTGGACTTTGTCTTTCGCACCCAGCACATATATCCTCTAACGATGCATACACACCGTTTCCCCACCAGCTTTGTATCGCATAGTTCGTGAAGAAACTTGAAGAAAATGAAGGAACAATAGTGATTTCACCTGATCCTTTATTTCTTCCCCCCAGCACATATTAGCAAAAAGGTGAGCATGAGGGGCATAACATATACGTTAAGTTAAGCTTGTGATCAGGCGTATTGCGCGGATTGCAAACCCCAAACAATGGATTTCGGTCTGGATCAGACAATCAAGTAACTGCCATCACAAGCAATGGTCTGGATAATTTAGGTAAGATGACACATAAAACACTTACGATTAACACAGGTTGTTTAGACCAACTTCCAACCCGAATGTTCAAGGGTGCCATGAATAGAAAGCTTGCTGGACGTCATGTTACCTATGTCACATATATTTTGCTCGCATTGAAACAATATTGGAAACTGGATAGCCTGTAAATGCAACACTATCACTTCATGGAACACTGGATGCGCCTTACTCTACAAATTTAATGTGAAATGAATGACGAATACAAGAACCTTTCCACATTCATAACAGCTCCCTGATAATGGCAGAATCAGTGGTAGAATTCCGACCATACTGTAAGTATTTTTTTAAGAATCACTATCAAATTATGATGATGCCATGTCGTTCCGTATACACGAGCGTACTTTGGTCTACCAACGTTTTCCTTCAAAACAGGTATAAACGCAAGTCAAATGTTCATTTAAGAATGCAGAAGATGATAGGGTACAAGACATTTACATTACGGCAATGAATGCTTTTACCGTTTTCAAACATCTAGTAAGCAGAAGTGGCGAGTGGTATGACGCATTTCGAGAACTCAATATAAAGAGAGTGCTCAATTGTTCCTTTAAAGTTGTGAAAAGCAGACATCAAAGGCGGAAGCTTCTGGGCAATTTCTCAAACTTGAGGGAAACGTGAAGTCATCCTACTGTCAAACCATCTTGTCGATAATTTCTTGTTACTTTGAATTTTTTCTCTTTATGCATATGGAGCAGATGAGGCGGTTTCACGGGTCTCTTCTATTTCCAGCTCAGGTGGTTGAATCAGGGGAAGAGAATCGGCTATTTGATCATAATTGATAAGAAATATTTTTAACAGCTTACATCAAACGTTCTACAATTACACACTGACAATAAAGACCTTCAAAGAGCAAAGCCTTTCGTTCGTGAAAGTAACTTGTAGCTTTCCGAAACTAAATGGCATAATCACAGACAGGAGGTCCTCCAGGCCATCATCACCGCAATCAATATATGGCACTTCAGGCAGGCCGCGGCAGGAAAAAAGCTGTATGTTAGGCTTGAATATTGTCATCATTCAGAATGGGTTATTGTCTGGCAATTAATTAAGGATGACAAACATATCTAAGTCATCCAGTTCATAAAATATGATTTAATAATTCCACACCAGTCCTGTATATTCTGTAGAGTCTACTAGAAGGTGCCTCCTCTGTTTTTTAAATGATATTTTCCTGGTTTCCTCAGTAGAAAAATTAATTAGAACGCAAAGAGAAAGCCTTTTACCTTGATACAATGAACGATCAACCCATAAAGACCCGATATAAGTGTTTTGGGTCAGTGCATCAGGAAGTAATTACAGTTAAATGTAATTTAGAAACATGCTTTGCCGCTTTATCTTCTCATCGTGTTTGAAGACGTATAACGAGATCTGTTCTACATGAAACAGCTCTTATTGGCAGTATTATTGTTTTGTGAGTGCTAGAAAGTGAAAGCAGCAATGTGCGTGCCCAAAGCCTTAAAAAGTAATTAGTAGCGTTTATGGTTGCTATCAGAGGTCACCAGTAATAGGGGAAACTGTGAGATCTCTGCTGGACAGCGTAGAATGACAGTAATTGTGGATCAGCAGGGGACTAATGTTATCTGGAAGAGGTGTAACACGTATGATTACAGACTGAGTATGTTTACTCACAAAACCTATGAGGGCACTCTTTTTGCACTGTCGGGTCAAGACTTTCGTAATAGGACATATATATTCCTAACCAGTAGAGGATTAAAACGGTCCCAAGTGCAATCTGACCCCAACAGTGTATATTACCTTGTAGATGATAGATGTTGTCAAGGTAAGTAAATCTATGTTGGCATGAATTTCGTTTTCATTTTGTATGCAGTAGTTGGTCGTCACCCCAGACTCTATCATTGTCCAATGCTTTCCTGGAGCTTGGAGTCGGATTCCCTTTACTTGTGGTTATTTGCATACTGTGCTATAGATTCAAATGCACAGTCGTGGACACAGTTCGAAACACTTATGCAACTGGACATAAATAGTGAAAAAGCAACCAAGCACCAACCAATCTCGTCTTAAGTGAGTGAGTTTAGACTTATGCCGCACTCAGCAACTTTCCCGCTATATGGCGGCTATGTCTTAAGGAGACTGCATTGTAATCCAGACAACACCATAAGCATGTCCTAATAAATGACTGTTGGAAACCGACATTGAGCGTTTGCATTTATATAGTATAACTATTGAACGATGTGAGAATCACTCAGTTCATAATGAAATCTGTTCGGATGCTTAGTGTTTGGCATCATCTTGACCATGCTATTAGTACTTCTGGTTGCTACTGTGCCGTAGCAATGAGCTATTCTCGTAAATTTACCATTGTATCGTGTGCATGGAAAACACTCCATCATTCAAGTTATGGAAACAGCCTCGGAGCGATTACTTACTGACTATTGAGCATAAAAACAAGGTAATTTGAAAAGAACAAAACACAACTGCAACAAAACGTATAACAAGTCACGGAGTTACCATTTCATAGTGATTCTGAAACACCGAATTTGTCCTTATCTCATAATGGTTTTCGCACGGGCTTCTTCTAAATATCTACAAGTTATGTGGCGTATATCTGATCTCAAAATCATTTTAAAACAAACACTAACAATTAATAAGGGCCATTACTGAAACCATGTCTAGTCAATTCATTCGTACAAGCAGAAACACGTGTCATGATTGACTTTGCAAGTCGAAATGTTTCTGAAAATGAGGCGAACTCTTCACTAGGATAAAAACTGTTAACCATATAACTGAAGCAAAATATATTCCACAGAATCCGTTTGAACGAACTTTAAAAAAACCAACAGATTTACAGATATGAAACATTCGTATAGGTTGAATGTAAAAACTGGAATGAACCAATAATGCAAATAGATAAAAAGTGTAAGAATTGCCATTGACGGACGGAATGATGACGTTACCACATGCCCGGTATTAACTTTTTTAATAGAAAACATTCGCTCATCGTTTAATATTTCATAGAGTGAGAATTATTTCCTGCGAAATCATATTAAAAGCAGCACTGTGTATGAAATATTCATTTCTGCTGTTACAACGGCTTACTTATGATATTTGTCATCGATGCCCGATTGACAGAAGAGGCTATGCCAGACCACTTTCTTTGGTGCTTTGATTAGTCAACTGAGATATGAGGGCGTGCATATCGGCCTTTCAATAGGACATGGCGTTCTGACCCAGTTATACGTGCATCACTCGATGCCTTAAATGAAAACAAAGAACTCCCGTTATGTGCAGACTTACAACGACACAAAATCTTTGAAAATGTACCGGTCAGTAATTTCCCTAGATCCATCTGGATGTTTGATTTGCTTGTATGTAATTATGTCATCTTGAAATCTTTCTGTAAAATTTGATGTACAGGTGCCTTCGAAGGACAATTCGTGTGAACGCACCATACGCGTGGTTTAAGCACAAGCACACCTATGTCATAGACTAAATCATTTCAATAGGTTTCCTTAAAACTTCATTTATTCAAACAATCTATTTGTTTCAATATAAGTCCAAAGTGCACCGAAATTCTATCCCCTTTGTCTATGTAATGTATTCGGCAAACATTCGGTGTATCCCCTCTTATCATAAACCCCCCTCCGGGCAGGACCCTTAATTCTCAAACGCTATCAATACATGTCAATTAACACCTCCTTAAGTCGCCTAATCTTACGTGTGTACATGTGCATGGGCCAGTGACCTTGCACAATGTGGCGTAATGGCCCTGTGTATAAAAACCTGGCTGATATGGTCAGTCGACAGACCAACCGGCGGGACCATCCAGCGAGACCAACCAGCAAGACCAACCATGGAGACTAGATCATCGACAGAAGTGGACGGATTGTACGTCTAGTCGGGGTGTCGGCCAAGGCCGTCGCCCCACCTACGACTACGTCGACGATGAAGAATCGCCGTCGGACTTCTGAATGTGTGTAAGTGACAGAGCGGGTCTCCACATCGGGATCATTGGCCATTCAGTCCTGATGTGCGTTCTGTCACATGTTTACCACTGTATTTACCATTTTGACCATCCTTCGACCAAACAGTAATAAAACATGGCTGCTGCTGTCTTCATCTCTAACACCGACTCATGTCCTCCCTGTCTCTAGTCCACCATCCTAAACTACCACCCGAGAGCGACCACGACGGACGCTCTTGGACACCTATATAGGGTTAACTAGTGCACCTTTCACCTTGAGCGGTGTCCACGCTGATTTATTGAAACTATAGCTGTTCAACCAGCGATTACACTTTATGAGTAAAGCATCGATTGTAGAACTTTTCTTAGGTTAAATCTCATCCGGGACAGTCTATGACAGTCAGACACCTAATCGCTATCACACAACAATCTAACCCACTCAACCACCGTTGCTTCACAAATGATAATGTATTGTAGATCTTTTGGCACAAGCAATGATGTATCTTTTGTCATGCACATGTGGTGTTCTGGACTAACACTCGCTACAACATATCAGTCAGAAGAGGGGTCACTGTAAATGACTGGTGCAAGAGGATGCCGTTATATTTTTGCTGATGTTCAGTTACCACAGCGCATACTGAGTCGGGAACTATACAGAAGTGTCCAGTGGGAACTATGGATTATATACATAAGAATGAAGAGCTGTAGAACAAATCGCCTGCAACCTACATACTGATGATCCTTACTTATAAGAGTCGGATTTATCGATAGGATGGTGAGAACGACTGAGAATTATCGACGACGTAATCGCAGCTCACAGTATCAATGGCCGGATCTGAAACAGTTCCTTCACCCCTTTCCCGGCTCGTCACGCTCAGCTCCAAAGACGTCAAATGAAAGCAGCCATGCCAGAAACTATTTCATTTAACACATTCATCATATGACAAGCACATAATATTGGAAAGTATGCTTTATGATATTGCAAGGAAGCACATTTAAACAACATTATCTTTCATTTTCAAAGTCATCAAGTCACAGTTGATAAATATCAAACTACAAACTCAGTCCAATTAATAACTGGTTCTGATCTGTATTGTAGTACTGAAAGAACATTTGTACTCTGGTTATCATAGCTGAATGCTTCTGACCTTTAAACCCTATATTACTATCGGCGACAGGTTGTGTCAAAACAAAACCAGAGCACCAAATACGTTCTTGATGGAGATTCTAATCACTTTGACGTTCTGACATTTCACTGTTTATCGACGGTAACGTCAATTGTCAGATAAACCGCCATCAATTGAAAGATATAATGTGTTAGTCTATTTCTCTGGTTTGGAACAAGGCTCTATATCTACCTTTCGTCTAAAGATCTCTAACATCTGCCCCGGATGCGGAAGGATGCTAGATCCCCTGGCCGCGTAATGCAAGATAAACATTTAAGATGGTACATTTGTACTTGTTATCATCCCACCTAGTGGTCGTTATAAACTGGATAAAATAGTGATTGGCAACCCGGTCATGGCATAGTGTGCCTGAACGGGGTATCCATGTTCAGCTACCATATTTGTGCTAGCCCAGTAACGTTGGCATAAATCTGCACTGCCCTCCTATTCATGCTTGTCGATACGTATGTTTTTTCGTGGGCAAACGTAAAGTACAATTTACCCAGCGGATAGTTTCTTGTATGTAGTATCATTTCAGCGAGCGAAAGGTAAGCGGAACATCCAAAGTTTTATATTGCATTACTTCATGTAAACATGAACACCACAGTGAAGTGAACAATTATGTACAAGCATGGTAACAATGGTGCAGCGGATAACATACGAAGTAACTATCTTTCACTAAGTCAACTAATGATAATGAATTGCTCTAAGACTTTCCATCAACGGATTTAAAGACAATTTCACCAGTTTTAGTATGATCCATCATGATTAGTTCTTTAGACTATTGCACAGAGTATGCCAGTATGACGCAAAGGGCGTGTAATGTGTCATTTAATTCTGTATTGATAGATGAGTTTCCACGAGAAGACGTCAGAATTCAGGAACAAAGTAATTACCAAACAAAAACAGTGAAACAGCAAACAATCACAAAAAAGTAACTTCCACAACCTTATTCAATACATTGGTGCAATGAATATATGTAACCTTTTCAACCTCGACTAGCATATAACTTCCTCATTGTCTGGGCGTTGTGAACCGAGCAGCTGAATAACTGTAAAACATTTGACTGCAAAATACATTGTGAACAAGAAGAAATACGTACGCTTTCTGTCTTGAATCACATTTGAATCAAAGCTAGGAATCATTCAGTTGTGTTTTCTCAAAAGCGTACCTAAAGCTATAGCCTGAATTAGAAAGTATTTCAGTATACGACTTTTTCAATGACAGTTTCAATAAGTCTTTGTAAAATCTTTTAACACAGAATTGACATGATTTCCAACCTTCTAACAACATTATTGATGGAACTAAATGTCTCTTCTAAATACGGCATAGCTTTTAAGTCATCCCTGCTGCATTCCTCATTTAGGATGAATAAATCACGCGACATTTTCCATCTACTTGTCAATCGTATACATTTCCTGAATACTTCAGACATATTATCTGGCGTGAACAATTCGATTAGCGAAACTATATATTTCATCTGTACCACTTCCAAGCACAACTTATTTTAACTGTTCATCGTTGACAGGTTTACTCTTCAAAATGTTTCCATTTTTTTGTATAGATTGTTTTTGTCACGATATGGCTGAGGTATATTGCCGATGTGACGTGAAATATTAACTCACTCACGCCAGGCACAGCCGACACAAAGTCGACATTTGCTTTTCAAAGTGAAAATCACCCGCACGACATTATTGCTAACAAGCAACGAGTTGCAATAAACTCTATCTCAACACTATTTAACGGTGGGCGGGGTCACTCGTGACCAGGAAGTATGTTTAAAATAAGTAAATGCTATTCCATTTTGCGTATTTTGTGCGGTGTTAGCCAAATTGTATGATTGTATATGAGCTTGAGCAAGATTATTCCTTCCAACAGCGTCATACAAACACCACAATTTTGTACAAGCGCTTTTATCAGCGGCTGAAGGGTTGGTGTATACACAGTGAGGGCACACGCAGGTAGCAAAGGTACTACAAGTCCCCATGAATCCCATGTATGGTGATCTACTTTCAGCTGTTGGCGAATTATTGCCCATGTTTATATTGCATTGTCTTCGTACAGTGATATTAGTTTTACTCCCTTCGTTGACAGTTTGTGTATGTTTTACATGTATTCATGTTGAATTTATCAACAGGTTTTAATATTGTCGATATGACCTTACATTTTCACTCATGAGTGGATCATTCACTCACCCACCTACTGGAGATGAGCTTCGCAGAGCTACTGGTCTAGAGTGAGTTGACGGCTATTCTTAATCGGCTGTACGGATGGAACCTGCATGCCCGACCCCCATGTGTCATCCACGACTTATGGATCAGCTTACAGCAAGATGACGATGGTGAGCAAACGTTTTTGGATGAATCAACGCTTACTTTGGACGTGTTTGACAGGATCGCGGCAAAGACTGAAATGACCATTAGATAGAACGTTCGTTTTGGGGTGGCTTTGTTATGACGTAGGATTGAACCGTTGGAATGTGCAGAACACCTTTACATATTCACGGACGTATCTCAGAGCAGTACTAATGGGGTACGAACACAAATATACACATATTATGACTGATTACCTCCAACAGGAGAAGATAGGCCTTCACTTGTCAGCAATCGAGGTACATAAGTCCCAAAACATTCAAAGTCAATGTAAACTTACCAGGAATTTTAAGCGTAGTTTTTTTTGTTATTTTAATTTTGGCTAAAATTTCTTACAATCGCCAGCGGCTGAGGGGTTGGTGTAAATCCAACTAGGGTAGCAAAGGTACTGTAAGTCCCCATGGTCCCTAGTGTGGTGATCTACCTTCTGTTGTTGGCGATCTATAGCCATCTTCATATTGTATTGTCCATATAATGATATCAATTTTAACTTTCCACGCTAGTTTTAATGCTAGTTGTGATATTCTTCTTGTTTTACTGCCCTTCGTCGACAGGTTTTATAATAGTATTACACATATAGTCCTTTTCATTGTTAAGTGTTCTCGTCACGACATGGCTAAAGTATTGCCGATGTGACGGTTAATATTAACTCACTCACTCACTCACTCACTCACTCACTCACTCACCGCCAGCAATCGAACATATCCATGAATGTCACCGTCATCAGCCACCGACCACTCTCAATCAGCTTGACCAGTGTGCAGGAAAAATGGGGTGGAATGAATCCTGATGGCATTGAGCGTACTGTGATGGGCAGTGGGACGTTTTGGCCCAATATCTAAGAAAACATCGGGTCATCAGACGTTCAACAACGAACTTATTCTAATCTCAGTCAGATGTCCATCTTACACTGTTAAAATGTCTGTTTATTTATTTATTATTGTTTGGACATAACAGGTTTTTATCTTCAATTAATGTCGAGAAAGAATATCGAAATGACTGTGTTGTGTGTGTTATTGTACCCAGATGCTTCGGAACATTGCTTACAGCATTGATCACTGGATTGTCTGATCCAGATTTGACTTTTAAAAGGTAATGTAATAAAACTGAATGCCGTTATGCATGCGCATAAAAGACAAAGCATTTTATGCACAGTAATTCTAAACAACATCAGTGGAAAGCCAAAGAATCAAAGTTTACTCAAACTTTCATGAAATTCACTGGGTGATTGGATCCTACTGACGACCTGATAATGGTTTAGCCATTCTGCCATAACAATAAATATTATCAAACTGTATGGAATGGTGAAATATAAGTGTTATCACCGTAATTTGAAAAAACAAACAGCTGTCAGACTGGTTTTGCAGCGAAAACGTAATGCCCCAACAGAGCTGAAACATTGCTCATGGACCGTGCAGTTATTCCCCAGGGCAGATGTTTACATTTTAGAGAAAGGTTCGTCAAATGGCTCTTACCCACAGCATTGTAAAGATTAAGAATCAAGTGTAACGCATTGGTCTTTTCCTCTTGAATTAATGTACTTAAGAGATCAGTTTGGAAAAGCGCCATGTACATTTTGATGGACACCTATGGGATATTGGCATGCATGAAGTTGGTAGATGTCGCTGAGATGTTGAATCTGTCTCAGTTTGTCATTAGCAGACTTTGGAGCAGGCATCTGCAGACAGAAAATATGTTAATGTCACCACCACACAAAACAGAGTCAACAAAACAAGCCCAGGATCAATTAACAAGAAACGCGGGTTTATTGTGCCCACAGCGCCAATGAAATCGCTGTTCTCTGGTGAAAGGGCATATGAGTTCAAGTTACCGACTAGACAATTAGATATTGTCTGTATACTCGGCGTCACATGCTGCACCATAACTAACGAAACATCACATTCTAATCAGACGCCATTGCTGCCTAGTGGAGTCCTTAATGGTTCTCGGTTTTCTGGTTATTAACTGAGGTCCAGTGGTGTCATGTGGACGTCAGCTTAAGATCATAGGACATACTTTGTGGTGGGTCTGCAGTGATAGGATATTACTGTCAGAATACCATGGCATGGGAGGGTTAACTGACAATACTACCTGCGCCAGTAGTAGTGCTTAGGCAAGGCGTTTCCGCCCGCCTTGTACGCATCTTAACTGAACACCTACTAAAAAACTATTACCACCAGAATCCTATAACCAGTAATGAGTAATGAGCCCTCCGATGACCAAGAAACATGTACGCCGACATTGATGTCAACCGCTACGTTAACCTTCCTCAAGGAGTCACTGGGAGATTGATTCGGACACTGTCACACCTTGTAAATGAATGTTTGATTAGTCGTAAATTTAAAGGCACGGCTCGTTACTGATCGTGCCATCTCAAACATTCATTTGGTGACAAAGCACCCCTTGGCACCCGCGCTATACCCAGTCATGTTCTATAATTCATTAACAAGCATAACCTAGCTGGTCCTCTTCAGCCATCATCATCACTATCACTACCACTACCACTATCACTATCACTATCACTATCACCCAATAGCTCTTTCTTTCTGTAATCATCTGTTATTTTCGAATATGTCTGAATGTCAGGGTGAAGTCAGAGTGATAAATTTATATAAATCGGTAGGTTGCCACGGACACCTAAAGCTCATATTTCAACTACAACGTGACACTTCTTTCAATCCATACGCCATTTTTTTGGTTTCACATATTGCCTCTACTGGAAGTGATTACGACCTTTGAAAGGTACAATTAAAGAGCCGCAGGCTTTGAATCATAGTTTGTACGTACATTCTCCAAAGCAGAAACGGATAGATGTCTTTTGACCAATCTAATCTGCTAACTTCAAAGTAGTTCTGGATCGGTTATGTCACAGTATGATGAAGGAACAAATGAGGATCAAAGGATCAAAAGATGAAAATGTGGTTCCTTTTTTTACTGGTGTTGGACGTGCAATATTACTTGCCCCGTGCTTTTGCCAACGTTCTCAGGTTGGAAGACATGTCTTGATGTGAGTAGAAATCTCTCTAGGGCGAAGAACAGAATCAGATTCATATCAAGGACAAGTGACTATGGGTGGGGTACCGTATAAACCTACACCGTTACATTTGCGAGCATCATGAGTCATTTTGGCAGCATGACAATGTTCGTCCGTGCTCATCACCGATTTTCGTAGGATACAAAACATAAACGGACTGCTGCGGCCGTTAATCCAACTATATGGGACGGTGAAGTGATTATAAATTATTACATTCAGTGGAGTTTGACTTTGGGAATTGCCAGATCCTCCTTCATATGTCAGTTTGTTCTAAACGTCGGGGTCGATTAATGCGGGAGCTATTAAAGATATACGTTTAAGATGTACGCGTATTCATTATTATTTACTTGATCACCCTCTTGTGAAACGTTTCCCTTCTAGAGAGCTATCTGAAGCGTGTGAGAGTTGTTGCACATCATACCGATGTCTTAATCTGAGACCCTACCCGTGACTGATACTAAGAGGTTCGATATACCTTATGGGGATAAAGTTACACGTTTAAACCAGTTCAGCTGACCTTTGGATCCCATGCGTCCTCCGGTACTACCAGCATTGGCCGCTGAAGAGGTAATCGAACCCGAATCTTCATAGGTATCTGTTCCTGTTATAGACCTGGACAGGGAGTCATTGAGAAATTATGCCTTTACAGTCTCATGAAACAGGAAACAGTTTCAAAAGGACTGTTACCGATCTGCCCCTTTCTCATGACGTTATTGATGTATTTTCACAGCAATCTCATTGTCAAGATACAGAAAAGGAAGATACGTATACGATGTGGCTTCTTAATCATTGCTTTTCATCTATACTTGCGCCCGACTCGGAGACCGCAACTTAAAACCTGCTGACCTTTTCGAGCAGATCAAAAGGACTTCATTCCTCCGTTGTTCCACGGTCATTGTGTCCATTTTAGGCGAGCAATATTAATAATGAAGAGTTCCTGGCCATTGAGAGCTTTTACCTTCACAATGGATGGGTTTTATTTAAACCCACTACACACTGATGTCTGATGTTAAGTAACGCTCACCCAAAAACCGTTATTACTGATAGGTAATTATGCACGGGGGACTATTCTTCGAGCCAAGCACATTTCTGTTCATCTCACATTCACGGGACACAATTTCAAATTATGGTATATGTGCGTACACTATATATCACCGAGATTTCCGGAGCCCTCCACCCACGCTGCACTACGACTGATGCTTTATTGCTGCAAATGCAGCCAGTAGTCCCCAGACTGGGTTGTTTCTCTGATACCATCGATTTGCAAATACAGATGTTCTCTTAGTAAAGTGTGTTTGTTTGAAGTGCTATTCTGACAAGTGACTTTCATTTGAGAAAGCCAACTGGGAAATATATCTTAGAGAATGTAAAAGAATCGAATAAATGCAGAAGACAAAACTCTAAACTCTAAACTCTAAAGAATGCAGCTCTGGGGCAGACAAATTCAATGATTCTGAACGGTATAAATATCTCAGTGCTTTGCTTGACAGGTTTATGTTTTCTGAAAAAATCAGTTAATGCAGACGCCCGGCAATATGGAGTCCGTAGTCATTATGCCGGTGTCTTGCAGCACAGACAGTAGCGAGGACGGGGAAAGTTATATCATTACGAGACTACAGTACTTGAATAAACCATTTTAAGTCTCATAGTTTACTAGTACATGCGGTTGTAGGATATCAATACATATACATACTAGTATTCTAAGATGCTTCGGTGAAAGATCAAAGGTGCCGACAATACTTTATCAGACGATAATGTGCACTTTTTGCATAACGTCACAATGTGTTGACGTCATTGCGCCATTTCAGTCTGCCCCCTCGTAATCGAACTCTTTTTTGCATTGCGTCACAATGTAACCAATGGATGTCAGTTGTCATCGCCTCGTACAGCCTCCCACAGTAAACTGCTTCGTCGCATCCCGTTTCTTCTTTTGCAGTTGCATCACACAGCTAACATCACTGGTGGAAACATTACGTTTGTGTTTTCCGAAGGATGAAATGTCTCATAGTTCGACTCAAAACTTTACAGAGACATGGTAATGTTTGCAGTGTTTACATTCCCACAATGCAATCGTGGAATGTCGCATGACTAGTCAGTTTCAGCTGAATGTACTGATCTAAACTTTCGTTGGTCGTACAAATGAGACGGTCATGTTGCCTTGAATGGTTTAAGAGAATCACAGATAATTATAATTAAAATGATCTAGAGAAGATATTTAACCCGAACATAAACCGTCACCAAACTGTTCATCACTTGTTTTTTTCTAGTAACGTTTGTCTTAACGAAGGGGGCTGACACGTCAAAAGAAAAGTGCGTCAGCAATGTGCGAGGATTCTTAATTTAGGTCACAGACACCGTCGTTTGTTTTCTGTCATAGATTAATCGAAATTAGGCTTAAAAATTAGTAAATACGGCATCTTAGAAAAGAAATACAGTTCGCTCTACCACCATGTATATTGTAATAAAGCACACTTTCGCCCTGACCTATTATATCGTCGAGTGCTTTAATGATATAATAGTTCAGGGCGAAAGTGTGCCTTATTACACTATACATGGTGGTAGAGCGAACTGTATTACTTAAATAATGGTAATAATCCCCTTATGTGGCTCTCATATCCAGGCACACTACCTGCTCACGGGGCTATGTGGGTGACTATTCTCGGTCATACGACATCATCGTACTATCCGATACTATTTCAACTCCCTACATACAACCATGCAGCTTGTTAGGCACAATGAACTAATTAGTCACACTGCCAACAAATCCTCACGGGTACCCATTTGACAACTTGACAAAGTGAACTGAAACGATTTGGATCTAAGTATCGTGTCTACGAGTACAACGCAAATGTGCCTACCTTAGGGATCCACCGGGATCGAACCCAGACCTTCCGTGTGATAGGCACTTACCACCTCTCTATTGCATTCCCTATCAGGGACATATGGAATTAGGGAACATGTGATGCTATTATGATTTATATGTCACGATAGTTTGTCAGTAGTGACGTATAACATATATTCTTTGATGACTCGTGTATTGATTTCATGATATGGCTATTTGATCATGACTTAAGGCAAAGACAGCAAGTCTTCAAGACTTCAAGTCGCAGTTTCTACTGTGTCTTTGTTATTAACTCTCAGATATGCACAAAATGGACGTAACTACTTCCCTTATTCATGTAGCACAGCATCCACTTGCTACTCTAGTTGTGTTAATGGGACTCTATTATATTTTGAACAAATAAACACACCCAACTCTGTTAAATATATCAGAGTATCGATTGAATATGGTCAAACACTCACGATCACGTGTGAAATACTGGCCAATCATTGTTCTTAAACGTAGAGAATATGGGACTTCCATGGCCATCATGTCTTTGCACAACCAGATTCTGTACGTCTGCAGAGCCATAAAAACACCCCTTGAGTTATGCCCTCGTCTCCACATAGCACTGAAGTCTGTGAAAGGCTATGGTTCTAACGCCCAATCATTATTTTGTAAGTTGTAACTTATGTTAATGTTATTACACTCTACACATTGATTGATCTGTCATTGCATTTGATTTTGATTTACATAACAAAATGCACATTCGAAAATCAGACACGGTTCATATCGTCCTATTTTTATTTGTTTCCGTGTTTCATCCTGCTTGTCAACACGTATTGATATTTTAAAGAATACACATATAATGAATATTAAATTAATGGACCTGGTTTTCCATGACATAAGTGGATTCTCATTTAACTAGTTTGAGAATATATATTACCAGCCATACATTCTTAATTTCAATACTATGTGATACTTTAATGAAAGATGCACATCCTCAAAGAAAGATCGAAGGACTTCTGCATGATAATTTAGCTGTTAAAATACTACTGGAGGAAAACACTTTTAGATTAAAAAATGACAACTTTGTGGGTGTGGTGTTATTTTAGCAATATAATTGGCAAGTCTATGTAGGCGGATAATGGACACTTGTCACTTTTCATTGACAACATATTATCATTCACCGAAGGAAATCATCAGAACCTAAGCCACTTTTGACAGTCTACAAATAAGTCACAGTAATCGGGGATATCCGCAGAAGAATATGTCTTATAACAGAAGCCTTCTGTCATAAGCCAGGTGTGTGCGAGAAAGGATGGAGACGGCAGGGCACAGGTTAAATAAATCAATAATTTTGTCGGCACTTGTGCACGCGGCCCTCAAACACGGGGGTGTCTCTGCACTCCTCCCTCGTAACAAATAGTGATCTGTGTCAATATTTAAATGATAGTATATTAAACAACGTTCATATTTTCAGTCATAGATTCTATTCAAACCTCAAAGATTGTGGTCAGCGTTTTTGCTGAGTATTATATGTTTATTAGTTTTCGAATTTGCAATTTATCGGTCCACAGTTGTCAATGGTGCCGCAACACAAAACAGATAATCAGTATTAGCTACACTTAATTAATGAAGTCAGCGTTTCGGAAAAAATAATAAAGAGTGTGATTTTTGTCTTAGGATGTTACAAGAATGCACGGAACCATTTAACGATATTTTCAAGGAAAGCAGGTTTCGAAAGTTTGCGTCTAGTATGTATAATTTAACAGAGTGTGAAATAAAGGTTTGGAAAAATCCTTCTTCTATGATACGTTCAACAAATATGACAAAGAAAAAAGTATATCTTAAAATTAATGGGAAAAGAAAGGTATCAGCAGTTCTACAAACAGAAACGAAACATTTCACAGTGTATCTATATTATAGCCATGACTAACAGGGATTGTAATAGTGCTCTTGCCAGGACGACGATCGAAAGACATATGGTATTAAAAATGAAAATTATTCAAACGCGAGTCAAAGAGTCCCTCCAAAGTCAGATCATGCGACAATACATCTCTTTAGTAGCGCCTGTTAGCATCCAGTGCATCAGTACGAGCTAAAACACGGCTCCCCATGAATATCGTCAGTCATCAGGTGACATCAGCAGGAATTCTGCGTCACTCAAACAGTGAAGTCTCTTCAAGTTGCGGTGTGGTTGGGGAGATAGTCGTCGTCTCAGCTGTCACTGAAGATGATCCCAGGGGGTACTGTTAAAGATTTATGTCTGGAGAACGTGCTGTCAAAGACAGTTCGTTGACGTCAACGTTGTATAGATAATCTTGAACAAGTATAGGATGGTGGTAAACACCCATTGTCGACGTGAGAATGACATCTCTACAGGCTACAAGTCTTTCAACTCTATGCTGTGGCATTTCCACGGACGATAACTAACCTCGTGCATTGATGGCCGAAACTTCAGCCAGATCCGTACACGTTCCCCAGGCCCCCACCCTCTAATAAGTGTGCAACACTTGCAGTTAGGTGCTAGTAGTTCCCACCACCGTCGATAAGGCTATCATTTCGTAACAGGTTGACGCAATGTCATGGTGTCAAATAACTTTGTAACGTTGGTCTTCCAAATCTTATATGCCGATTGGTCTTTTCATTGCTGAAAGCGACGTGACTGCAGCTGGCATTCGTTCCTTGCAATCTGCCGTTGAGAGGCATCCGTATTGACCATGAGAATACAAGGCTGGGTGTGTGTTTCAGCATCTCTCGTTATTTATTTATCTTTATGTAAACCATCTTTGGTTGGTATGATTTGTATATTGAGACCTTTGGACAAAAATTTTACATGACGTTTATTGTTACATTTCAACTTCCAGTCATTACCACAACGGTGGCAAAATACAGATTTGGGAAAATCTAGTCATAAATTGTGCTTAAAACATCTACGAAACGGAAACAGTTTTTAGGCGTAACTTATGTGACTGTCTATAGGTATGACCCTGAAACAATTGGTCATTTATCTAAATTGTTTTTTAGTTTTTAGTATGAATGTTAACGAGATAACTGAAGCAACAATAACTCTTATCTCAAAGAGTCGTCAGAAAAGGACAAAGTATTGAATTCCTTTGACCCTCCCATAAGTGAAAATGCTACAAGGAAATAATTGGCTGTATAATCATAAATACGTCGTAAAAGGTACCTGCGTGAGACCTCATTTATTTCAGGTTACACTGATTAGCATTGCCGGGACAGCCACATTCACGTGACCACTCAACCACGCCCAATGCCGGTTGAGCCACACCATTTTCAACACATTTTTCTTACAGTGTCTCTCCCGGGCTTTAACCAGTTATCTAGCGCTACACGGTAAATGCTTGACTGAGCAATCCGTTTCGCGTGATCATGGGCCGACTCTTATAGATTTCTACTGGAAATGCTAACATCAGGTTTGGTTTGACAGGAGTCCTTCCTGTATGTGTATGAATTCCCATTACGAAGTAGGAGTAGGGTATGAGAATGGTTGCTGACCGTCCGTGTCCTAAGCATGTGTACGGAACGACTTCGTTTAATATTCTCTTCGCCACAATCGGGAGACGACCAACGAATCCGTAAACATTGTACCCATACGAGGAATCGAACCCAACATGATGTGGTGACGCTTTAGCCACAAGTCCCCCCACCCCATTGGTACTTCTAAATCAATTGATTCTAAATTAACTGATCATTCATTTGTTAAATATCCCTCAGAAGCGTACATGTGTGTTTTAATCAAGTATGTATTGCTACCTTTTGGTGTTTTTATTTCAATATCTAAAGTAATATGAGGTGGATTTCCTTGACAACAACCAGTAACACGTCAAAGAATCATTAGAATATCTTGGGTGATTCTTGTGTCATTGCATACAGTAGGCTGAGCCTACGGTGCATTTAGTCTTCACTGTAGTTATCTCCAGTGCAGTTTTCCATCATATTGCAACTCTTTAGTTGTGTATAAGTTGGTTAATGTTGTGGAACGACGAGAATACATATGAATCCTGTATTAACCCGTGGATAGTCTGCATTCTATATAACTCCAAGCGCTTGCCTATATATCTGATATCTGGTAAGGTCACAATACGGGAAGGTATCACACAATGACGCCGATGCTAATATTCTTAGACATATATGTCCTACCATGGGGTTTGCATCACAAAGTACTTGTCCTCAAGTACATCGGCTGATGATCGTAGATACAGGTGGACTTGGTAGGATATAGCATAACCAGCATTTAGTCCCAGACATATAGTTACTTCATTTCAAAAGATATACATTTACAAAAGATAAAGGAAACTTCCATACAGCTAAGAAAAATCATCACTTTCAGGCCTTTATCTGTTGCAATTTTTACAGTTATGTAATGTCGATGTTTAGTTTCGTTCACATACCAGGACTTCTTATCGGACATATTTACGACAGTCCAAATTTGCAATTTTACTCTTCAGTATTTTTTTCATTTTCTCTTGGGTCTGAGAATATTTCAACTCATTTCACTTAGCGGAGCCGTATTTTGTAGATCTATTTGGGAAGTATAATCATGGTTCAGACAATTCGCCAGAAGGACAGAAAAAATTCATCCATTTATTTCGATGGAGGTTTTCAAGACCATCACATGCATCCTCAATGCAATGAATGCACAAAAAATGTCAACCATGTTGCCATTGCAGATTCACAGAAACAGCTATCCCACTGGGATCCTGTGCACTGTGTCCAGGACTAAATTGAGACCAAAATCCTAAAACACAATTATGGGATCGATTCAAAAGATTGATCTCTTACTGATGTATCGATATATCTTCTTTGTAGCTGTGGTGCTCAAATTACCTGTCCTCTGAGAAGTCAGGAAATAATTCTGTGTACCTTGCTGTACTGCTTTACGAAGGTTGAAACCAATTTCTAATAAAAGAATATTCATAAATATAATGGTCTCTTCAGAGACTTAACGTTCAAAGGTCAAACATTGTGTCAGTGATATGGTATCTTAATTTTGCAAATGTAAGCAACAGCGACTGAAGCTGTCCCCTCCTGCATACATAAATATCAAAATACAAGTAGACTTTTCTAACATCAAATGCATTAAACAAAGTAATTCACAAATAGATTTTATATCAATCTAAAACCGAATTTGGATCATGAAAATTCATTTGTCTGTCTCATAGCTTTTTGATGTGTTTACTGTATATGATCGCATTTATCATATCGATATTCACTTTACTTCAAATAAACAGTTGTTATTACCAATTTAACAATGCCGATATAGGTCACTCTCCCAAGTATCTCTCTGTAGACGATTAGTCTCTCACAGGAATCAGACGGAGTAGTCTCTCGCAAGAGTCAGACGGAGAGTCACGAGGAACGTTTAATTTGATTTGGTCCACAGTTAGCTTCAGTTGTACACAGAATCGGTGACTGTGATCTTTCAAAATAGTTTAAGCCTATTTTAAATCCTCATTGCATTGATTTCATGTATGTCCAAATATTAAAGACATTAAGACCGAGTATTGCTGTCAAAGGGCAATCAACTGTGCCCGCCGTCTTGCTTGTTATCAGACTCATTACTCGAATTGTAAAATCAAACCAAAGAAACTTGGACAAGAAGTCTAGCCAACGCTACAGGTACACTGATGATCAATACCGTTCAATTGTGATGAAATAGCCCTTATCGTTCCACTAACTAACTCCTTTGGGCTAGACATGAAAGCGATCAGGCAAATTGCTTCATCTGTTTCATAACGTGGAAAAACCGTCCCAATTATCTTTTCTTGATAATCATATTTGCTTCTCGGTTTTCTTTCATGTGGTTGGGCACTCATTTACTATTCGCATTTGTGACGCCCTGGAACATAAACCCACGAGCAAGCTACACGTGTATAGAAGGATGTTGGGGTATATGTTTCTCTTGATCAGATCTAGAGAGATGTTTTAGAAGTTCTAGGATTACGACACAACTACAGTTTAAGAAAACTCGAAAAACAAACACAAATAATTTATTAGTTCTTTTCATATTCTTTCGCTGATGCAGTGTAGTATGTCTCACTTGCTTACACGCAGCAGGATATACAGTGCTTGTTATGAGCAGCACAGGTAATCCAAATCTCTGAAGTGCACATGCTGATTTGTTATCTTCTTTTAAAAATATCGGTGCCCTGACTGGAATTCTAGTTGCTTGCAGATAACGTCACATTTATCCGTCTTCGAGCCAAACTGTCGACCAGACAATCAGGTGATTGTCACCATAACCATGACCAATTGAGAAACGGTGACATGTAACAAACATGACAGCAAGTCTAACCTCAGATCTCGTTGATCGCCTCTTGTTGCAAGCTAGGGTTGATAAAGAACCAATTCTAACTCGAATGTTCGAGTGTACTATGAAAAGAAAACTTTCTGGATATCACGTTACTGTTTCATGAGCTGCTCGTAATGAAACAGTACTGCACCTGTAGATCTTTTGGAACATTTCAGTGCAAACAGTCAAAAGATGATGATGTACTTGTGTTACTGTGACAGGTTGGTGTAAAATAAATGGAAAATGATGAACCTCTCCACATCCATAACAACACTCTAAAAATTGTAGGGTTATAGATTGTGGGCGATATTGTCATTATTTTCTAAAGAACCACTATCACATGGTCATAGATGTCAGCGTAAAGGTCAGCCTACATTGCCCTACAGCTAGTATCTTATAAGCGCACGCAAAGCCTTGAATGGGGTTATCGTTTACAAATACGAAGCAGGAGCCGTATAAACTCTGTATAAAGAATGTGCTCTATTGCACTATAAAGTTGTGAAAAGCAGACATCAAAGGCTTGAGCTGCTTGACTAAATTAAGGGAAAGATGAAGTCATTCTCTTGTCAGACCATCTTGTTGATACTTTCTTGTTTTTCTATGACACCATTTGAAATAGATGTGTCAGTTTCCCGGGTCTCTTCTATTCCAGATCAGCTCGTGTAACAGTGGAAGAGAATTGGCTATTTGATCGAATTGATAAGAATTTGTTTCTTATATCTTACATCAAACATTTTACAATTACACACTCGCAAACACAGACTTTCAAGAGACCTACATATCGTTCGTGAAAGTAACTTACCGCACTCCGATTCTGAATGTCATAATCATAGACAGCAGAAACTGACTCACTGGCCATCATGACCGGACTCCATGTAGCTTTAGTCTGGAGAAGGGCAAGGCTGCAGTTGGACTTGGATATTGTCTTTACTGAGAATGAGATATTGCCTGGTATTTACTTACAACCTCAGTTATTCTGTACATTAACTTTGACTTTATGATTCCATACTAGGTCTTTATATTCTTTAGAGAACGAAGACTTTGTCTCCCTGATTCTACGAATAGTATTTTTCTGGTTTCTGGTGAATAATGAAAGTGTTTTACAGATATATACTTTCCAGTGTTAATGATATAATGGATATTAATAATATATTTTCAGACGATCACACCATCGAACATCCTCAGGAAGATGTCTCACTTTCTGATATGACGTGTTGTATCACATTTATCTGGTAGTGGTTTTTTGAAATACCAAAAGTAATATAACTGTCCCGGTGAGTGAATCAAGAAGTAGCTGCAGCTAAATGAAATTCAGAAACATGCTGTGTCGCGATATCTTCTCATAAAGTTTGCAGAAATATTAAAGACTTGTTCTTCATGAAACAGCTCTGTTGTTGACAGTATTATGGGAAAATGAAAGTAGCAATGTGCGTGCCCAAAGCCTTAAAACATGGTTAGCAGCGTTTATGGTTGTCATCAGCGGTGAAGGGCTGCGAGTTGGTCTGCTGGACAGAACATTATAGCGTGGTATGACAGTAATTGTGAACCAGCATGGGACTAATGTCTTCTTGGACAAAGAGGTGTAATATATTTGGTTATAGGCTGAGTTAGTTTACACACAAAACTAATAAAACTGCCCCTTCTGTACTGTCTGGGTAATATTGTCATAAAAAGACATTTATAAACTCATAACCAGCAGTCGATTAAATCAGTATCAAGGGCGATCTGACCCAATCCATTTGGTAATCAATACTGTATAGAGTGCTGGTCATTCTTGACCATAATGTAAACTATCAAACGTAGTGATATAGGTATTACTGGCCATGGTTGTATCGGAACTGCCGATTAGCAATGAACCACTCTTGTAATTTTGTCATTATCAGATTGTGTGCAAAAAGTGTCCGTCATTATACAAGTGATTGAAATAGTTACTGAAACTTGACTAAGAAGGTTAAGACCAGGTAATTTGGCAAAAACGTTTAACCTAACCTTCGGATATATTGATGGTCCTGTATAACTCACTATGGTCAAATAGGATATTCCTTTTATTTGATTTACCCAGCTGCGGTTACCACGAGATGCGAACATGCTGTACCAACATCTTTTCATCGTGATTCGTTAACGCTTTATCATAGGTTTACTGCGATCATGTAATCGTTTTTGACAAATGTTTCTATAAATATGTAAATGGTTTGATGCATTTGTTTTGTCTCAAATTCACGTGAACACAAACGCTGAAAATTAATAATGATCATTACAGATCACTTCATACGATATTTAATTAGAAATACGTGTCTTGAATGCTGCGGAAAGTCCAGTTAATATTACATTTAGCACAAGGTACGTGTAAAAAGTATAAAATAATGAAAGACATGATGTTCATCACTGCGAGGATTCACAGTTGAACAACATTGTCTTTATCAATATCATCCAGCCAGAGCTGACAGATGTGCCAATCTTTATCAAATAACAAAATTGCCTTTGATCTGGCATCGTGGTTATACAAGGTCACTTACAACCTGATTATAATAATGGCATGCCTCTGACATTTAGATGCTATATTACTATCACTGACGGGTTGTGTCAAAACAAAATCAGCTCGACAATATATATAAATACGTTCTTCATGAAGACTTTCACTTTGACGTTCTGATATTTCACTGTTTATCAACGATATAACCGATGAGGTCAACTGTCAGGTTAGCCGTCATCAATTGGACGATATAATTTCTTACAACATTTCAGTTGTTTGCCTTCCATCGCCCGTTTCTAAACTGTGTTGTTTCGAAAACATTATGTTATGTTTACTTTCTACTTTTACTGTCCTTCGTTGACATGTATGTATGCATATGTAGAAAATATATAGGTTTCATAGTATGGATGAAATATTGCCGACGTTTCTCGAAATCTTAACTCACTCACTCCTGTGTAAGTTATAAATGGTCCGTAGTCACGAACACCACGCAAACCTCAATTTACCCAGCCGGTAATTGCTTGTATTTCGTGCTTCCATTATGGGAGCAAAGGATAATTGTCTCATCCAATGTTTCAGTACCTTACTTCCTGTATAGTACAAATGCTAACATAAATACCTCAGTGATGCGAACAGTCCTATGCACGTATGTTAAAAGTGTTCTCTGGATATCATAGAAGCAACTATGTCTTACTAAATACACTAATGTTGATGAATCGCTCTTACACTTTAAAAAACGGGTCAAAATGTCAATATCGACGGTCATAGTTTAGATCTCTTATGATCATTGCTTTAGACGGAAAGGCAGTGTTTGCCAGTCGGACTACCTAACAGTGTAGTGAACTGAGCAGCTGGCGGACAGTAAAACACATTGAGAACTTGAGCAATTCAGTCAGTCGATTCAGTACAAACAATTAAGTTCGATGGTCCCGATCTGTTGCAATTAATAGCCGTCGAATAGAACCTGCTTTCAGACTTTATCGACCTTCAATCTTACCTGATCGGTTTAGGGCGCGGGTTTGTGACTACATTCGCAAGATTACCATTCATTTTACCAGTCACTAATACATAAGTGGGGTTTCTGTGTTGAATCACATTCGACTCCAAGGGGGTAATTATTCCCCTGTGCTTTCTCAAAAGCAGGCTTCAAGCTGTCGCCTGAATCACCAAGTAAACGCTGATATTGAAACATGACTTTTCGAATAAGTGTTTCAGTAAGCCCAAACCCCTTCGCACACAGGCAAGTTAAAACAGAGCTTTGTGTAAGACACGGATATCCATGCATTTCGACTAAAAAATACATAGCAAGTGTCCGAGGCTGAAAGAGCGGTTCGTTACATCCGTCAATTCATTTAAACATGGACTGAATTGAAAAGGGATTTAATTTATGCATTAAACACATTTTTGTTCAGCGTCTTAGAGTGTATCGCGTATATGCGGAATTTTTCAATGTGTCCTGCTTGAGTAAAGCACATGAACGATTTAATATAATTATATTATAGAGTACATAGCACCTGCATCATCTCACGCTGGCGAACTGCCACTGACGAAAAATCATACCTTTTTTCTGATAATGACATCTCTCTGCATCTAATGTCCCAATATCCCATTTTGAAAGACGTAGTATACTTAACTGTTGACTATACTCTGCAATATGGGATGGGAGTCTGTTAATAAAGGTGCAGTGGCCAGACGCTCCCTCGATTAACATAACGAGCATCAGTCCATGCAGTTTGCATATCAGGACAAGCATCAACTAAGTCACCGAGTCTGACCACCCGATCCCGTTAGGGCCTCTCACGAAAAAGTTGGCCCCCTAAAGATCAGTGATATCCACGGTATGAACCTGAAGTTGTGTCCTATCTTTTGTAATGAAATATTATTGATTCTAATCATATGTACGTCTGCTTCATCTACAGACTACAGTAAACTCCGGTTAGTGCAAACTCAAACGGACAACTGAAATTCATTTGTTATGTACGGATTTCGACTTCAGTATGTAGCAAGTGGCTGGGCCAGGAAAAAAACAAACAGTCCAGATGATTCGTTACAAACGCAGTATACTGCCTTTACAAGTAGCTTCTTCAATAACATGACCGAGTTCTCGGCAGAATGTGTTTTATATTTTATGTGTTAATACATTCTAGATGGACAAAGTATCCACCTACTTGTCAATCGTATACATTTCCCATATACTTCACATATAGTATTTGACGAAAACTTTTCGTTAAACGAAGCTATGTATTTCATATATACCGCTTCAAAGCACAAATGACACAAAATCTACATTCGCATTGCAATGTGAAAATATCCGCCAGACATTGTTGATATATCTGTTCTACGATCATATAATTTGTGTCAAAGGCTGTTTATCTAGTCTTGTTCATACGCCTATTGGGACTAGTGTGTAGCTTATGCTGTCCCTGCTTGCATCTGATTCCATACATGACTCTATGACAAAGTAGATAATTTGCACCGCAAATAATATTACTTTGCGAGATAACGTCCAAGTGATACATTTTTCATATACGATAATTTAACATTTGCCCGTTGGTATTGGCACTCACGGATGGCATTGTATTATTATGAATGAAGGTTATGGGCACTCTTACATGTAGTTGTAATACAGATATTACGGTTCAAATGTTGGTAGGGATAACCGATAAACCGATTCCCATACATAAACGCTTTTATTGAGACATGTATAATTCGGATGATACTGTAGACACAATTCATCATGAACAGTTCTAATATAATACCGTAATATTAAAACGTATCCCTTATTAAACAAGTCCCAAGATGAAGGCTGTAAACTAATACCAACGTATCAGTATTCATCCTAAAACTGTTGTCCAGTAAGTGTCAGACAATGGTATGATGATCTTCATTGTACGATGTCATAACCACATTTAGGCATTAACAACATATATGCTGTTCTACGGCTGTATATCTACGTATACAGCTCTTTGTTTCTTTTCACATCAAACAGTAGGTTTCAAACATAAATGGGAGCAGAGTACGACTACAATGCCTGTTGCCCGTAATGACACAACTGACACTGTCGATCAAGAAGAACAGCGATCATTCTGTTGACTGAAGACTACTGATGAATTTAAAGAATGCTCAGACTGTAATGAAGTTTCTCAAACAACTTATCGGATGCCTGTTTAACAGAGATAAATGGTTAGAGATCCAATCTCGTTCGTTCATAAGGGGAGGCGTTCTATAGCTGTGTAACTGAAATGGAAAAATGTTCCCTCTGTAAAACGTGTTTAAATGTCTGGTACAATCTGTCACTGTTACTGTAATGATCTCAAGGACCTTCCAGGTTGATAAATCTGGAGGAGTTCTCTCTGGAAGGTCAAATATGCTTCATCTATGACAGCTGGGTATGTCAAGCACAAATCTAATAATCGATCCTCTGTTATATTGGTTGTCACTGCAGCTCTTCCATCACAGGACTGGTGTGCTTTTGGCGTCAAATTCTGGAGATCAGACGAGCTGCCATATTTTGAACTCGCGCTGCACATGACGATAGTGAGTGAGTTAATATTTAACAACACATCGGCATTATCGTGACGAAAACAATTCATATAATGAAATGAAAACATGTGGAAGGGTATATATTGTGATTAAAGAAGACAATACTAGATCGCCAGCAACTGAATGCTGATCACCACACTTGGGTCACAGATGACGGTGACCAACATAGCCGTAAAATAAAGAGGTACCATACACTGTGTGTCAGTGATGTTTAATGTTGTGTTGGGTGACGGATGGTCAGATATAGGTATATTAGATAAGTAAGGGATATCTCATTTTGCAGTGTTGTTTTATGGGTACCAAGCTGGACTGAGAAAATATTGTTCCATTCACGGAAACGTATTTCATATGTGGCGCCTGTTGGTAGAAGACAGCGCCATGCGTTAGAATTTCAGAGCTTAACGTTTTACAGTTTTACGTTTCAAAGTGTCCCTCGCATTGGAGATTAGAGGTGTAGTGTGAACTGATAGACGATTCCTGATGATTCCTGAGACAACCTGCGTGCTCCATGCCCATGTATTATCGATGGTCATTGGATCAATCGTCATTTAGCAATGTGTTTGTTTGAATCGGTGCTTACTTTGGACCTTCTTAACTGAACGAACGTTTTCATGCATATAGACAGAAAGTTCATTTTGGGATGGCTCAGTAATGGTGTAATCGGCAGATCACCTTTACACGTTATTCACGGGCGTATCAGTGAAGACCCCAAAAAGGAGAATATAAACTCACTACTATGGCCATCACTCAGTCCTGACGTGTCAGGCATCGAACATATCCTTTCATATCCCCGGACGCCACCAACCGGGGTATGCCTCTTCGAATCTGGGATTGTCTTGACAATGGAAGTGAAGTCACGCGATATTAACCAGTTGGACCGTGATGGACAGTGGGTCGTTTTGACCAATCCCCTAACAAAGACTCTGGTTATCTCACGTCCAACAACTAATGCACATTTCAATCAAAAGTGCCCGGTGCACTGTCAAACTATTTGTCTAATTAAGACAGAAATATTAGTAGTCGTGGCACCTTTTTCTTGAAAACCCAATATTCTTTCTTGATGTTCTGCTTGGTCCTCGGCCTGACGAAATGTAGTATATATCCGTTGCTCGACTGTATTATCTCCCCTTGAACATTTGGATGCCAGAAGAGTTGTCATTGAGGACGTGGATGTTGGTGGATTGTGTGTCATCGTACTCAGCCGTCGTCGATCATTGCTGACAGAAGCAATCACTGTATAGTCTAATCAAGACTTGACTATTTACAGGTCATCGCCATAAACTCTGACTGCGTCGTTATGAATGCTGCACAACAAACATCAATATTATGCACAACACATCCAGACAATAAGTTCCTCCTGCTGCAAAGCTCCAACGTAGATGATACATGTTGTATAAAGTGAAGGGCACAAAACGTTCTGTGAACCCAATAATGAATAGTCATTGCACAAGCATGGAAGTACGCAAATCTGAATCTGGACCTTGTCTCTCCTCTAATTTACATTACCAGCGTCACGACCTTGCTGAACAAAGTAAAACGATGTAATCCATTGAGAGTCAAACCCTCATCAAATTCGATCAGTGACTGATTGAATAATGAAATATAAGAGTTATACCGTGCCTTCAGAAAACAGATCAGCTTTGAATGCAGGAATGCTTTGAAGAGAACTGAAACATAGCTCTCGAACCGTGCAAGCAAAAGGTCAATAGAGCTCCAGGGAAAGACCGTCAGGTGGCTCTGAGCCGTAGTATTGTATATTTCCTTAATCCAGTGCGACAAGTAGGCTTCTACTCTTGTGTATTATATATTATTGACCAGGATGGAAAGGCGTCATCCTCATTTTGATGAACACCTGAGGGCTACTGGCGTGCATGAAGTCGCCAATATGTTGAAGTCTGTGATTTACAAATGTAGCAACAAGCACCTGAGGACAGAATATATTTATGACTAGCACCTCACAGGCGTCAACAAAACAGGATTAGTGACAAGAAAAGCGTCTTTTTAGCTGCCAGAGTCAATGAAATCGCTGGACACATGAGCTCAGTCTACAGGTGATAAGTATTCGTCTGCACGCCCTGCTTAGTGTGCTGCATAACGTTTGACGAAACGACACATTCTACAGCTGCGTCCCATAAGTTTGTGGAATCGTCAGATATAACGGAGTAAACACACGTTTAAAGAGAAATATGAACGAGAGGTTGGTAATAATGATATATTTATGAAATATAATCAGTAACATGTTGCCCCACCTTTTGCAGTGACTACAGCCCTTACTCTTTTTGGCATATTACGGTACAGCTTGTAAAAGGTAGATTTTGCCTTTGGCAGCTAGGAAATCAGTAGTTTATTTCGAAGCATGAGCAGGGGCATTGTCCTGTTGAAAAATGAATTCTTTCTCAGGAAATGTGAGACAACGACCATGAATATCTATGTCATTGATTATAGTTTGCTGATATCGAACACTGTTCAACGTTCCAGTCACCTTTTTCAGCACACCTGGACCATTTGCAGATATCAATCCCCACACGTGAACTTGAGGCGGATGTTTCATGGTCGTTTGCAAACAATATGGACTGAATCTTTCGTTTTTCAAACATCGGATCTTCATTCTCCTTCGGTTGCTGAAACATCTGAAGATCGTTTCATCCGAAAACAGTATCTTCTTCCATTGTGGCACTCCAAAACGTCTCACCTTCCGTGCCCACAAGAGTCGACGTTTTCGCTGCACCTTGTTTAGCAGAGGTTTTCTTGCCGGTACATAGCAACCTATCCCAAATCTATGAAGCCTGCGAGAGATCGTCATCCTACTGACATACCTGCCCAGTGTCTGCTTCAGCCTACCCCAAATTATATTCAGGGTTGAATATCTTTCTTTGAGACATTGTCTCCTGATGCACCGGTCTTCTCGATGTGTCGTGCATTTTGGCCTGCCAGATCTCGACAGGACCTTCACGACACCTGTGTGCCTGTATTTCTTGTTCAGCAAACACATTCCACTCACCGACACGTTCACATTATTCTCCTTGGCCATTATGTCTTTAATTTTTGTCCACTGAAGTCCCATACCCCTAAGCGTAATAATCTTCGTCCTTTCCATAACGGCCCATTTCGTCGCTTTTTACCACCGATTTTCTATCAGAAAACATGATTTTATAGTTAAAAGGAGGTAGAGGAATTGGAAAGAGATGCTACAATTTACACAAATATCAGTGAACGTGCAAAGAATGTGTCTAAAGACAATTTTGACTATATATTATGCTTCCTTCTCAAAAGGCCTATATCCCCCGAAATGGCAAATTACTTTCACAAAAGTGCAATAGTATGTTGTAACACTTTGAATTTCAACAGTTAATCATTAGCATAGGTATTGAACATAACTCACGTCTCCTTGACAGCTGTGGTCCCCCGAAAATAACTGACGGACTGTTAAACGATAATTTTGTGGCAATAAAGTATATATTTGAATACTTTTTAGTCCGGATATTAGTAATTTGAATATTAGTGCTAACCTAATATCACAAAACAACAGCTACTTGGATTACAGATTCTAAAAATGATCATAAAAGGCAACTTTTCATTTCATATTCTGACTTCCACAAACTTATGGGACGCAGCTGTAGCTCTGCATATTAACTGACGTATCTGGGGGTGAGAACAGCGTAAGTGCACATGGCACATTTTGTGTCTGTAATGACAGGAGGTGAGAACACTTGACAACACTGACTGCTCGCTGATCGACGGTTTGTTGTCAAAGCAATAACAATTGCGCCCACCATGTACGTATCTTAAAGAATACATCCATCATGAAAACACCCCCCGAATCCCAGAGCCAGCAATGAGTCCTGAACCCTCCCATGATAGAGAGAGGTATACGCCAACGTCAAATGTCACCCGCTACATTAGTCAGTGAGTAAAACAACTAGAATATCACAATTATCATTAAAACTTGCGTAGAACGTTAAAACCAATATTCCTATATGGACAGCACAGTATAAAACAGGCTATAGATCGCCATCAACTGAAGGTAGATCACCATACTACTTACCATGAGGACTTATATTACCTTTGCTACCTGCATGGACCCAACCTGGATTTACACCATACCTTCAGCCGCCGGCGAGTGTACGGAATGCTAGCCAAATTTTAAAAAACTCCAGAAATACTACGTTTAAAAAGCCTGACAATTTTACATTGACTTGAAAGTTTTGGGACTTACGTACCCTCTCAGGAGGACAATAATTGTACAATATTTGAACCCCCTTTGAGGGTACAGCCACTAACAATTCTAGTTACTAATCTAAACTACCAATCATTAAAATACATCTATCTACAGAACATATTAATAAAAATTCAACAATTAAAGTTCCTTTTAAAAGCTAATAATTAAATGAGCACTGACTGTGTTAAAAAGATCCTTGATAGTTTTTACAGTAATATACTTATCCCTTGTGATGAAGAATTCAACACAGTCAAGCAGGATATGCTTGACCGTAACTTCACCCGCTACATAAACCTTCCCGAACAACACCTTACAGAGACTGATTTGTACAATGTGACGCCGGCATTTATCAAGTCATCTCAAAGGTTCATATGGTGACTACCCACCCCACTAGCACCTATGCAATACATCGTCATGTTCTTGTTCGTTATCACGTTTAACCTGTTCCTATCTTATGCAACCATCGCCCAATACCTCTTTCTTTCTGTAATCATCTGTTATTTTCGAATATGTCTGAATGTCAGAGTGAAGTCAGGCTTATAAATCTGTATTTACCGCATGTTACCACGAACATAAAACATCCCTCATATTACAACTAAAATTTAAAACTTCTTTCCATAATTACGCCGTGTTTTGTGGGTTTCACATATTGCCAGTGCTGGTATTGCATATGACCTTTGAAAGGTACAATTAAATAGCCGCAGGCTTTGATTCACATTCTGTATATTGACTCTCCCAAAATAGAAACGCACACAAACATCTTTTATCTGCCAACTCCAAATTAATTCTGAATCAGTTGTGGCATAATATAATGAAAGAACAAATGTCAGGTATTATATATAGGCAAAAACGTTCGTTTGATGAAATCGTTTCTACCAGTTTGGCGTTGGTTTCATTGTGTGTCATGGCCACCGTGAGTCCATTACTCTACCCAGGACTATATGTATTTGAGTTGTTGGATTCGACTTCGTGAAAGTCTTCTTTCATCTTCTCGCCAGTTGCCTGATTCTTTACCTGGTTTCTTCAGTATCACATCTGAACAAGGTCCAGACAATAGACAATGTAATCCATGGAGAGTCAAAGCATCGAAGCTTACTCTAAGTCTCATCAAATGCACTCGGTGATTGGATCCTTCTGACAACGTCTTAACCCACTGTGTCAGCATCATCACTACATTTTGAGAATATGTGAATATGAAACAAAAGTGTTATGACCTGCCCCTGGGGAACAGATAAGCTTTGAAAAAAAGCCAGAAACCCAAACCCAAATCCTATGCCGCTCCCCACCAAACTGAAATATAGATTACGGACCATACAGGTTTTCCAGCCGGGTACGTCATTGAAACATTGACCACCTTAGTGAGGGGCAGTTGGTCGTTCGTGTTTACCTTTATTAACGTCTGTTTCGTTCCCTGTTCAAAACTGCACCGTTAACTCTGCAGGTAATGATGGTTGTACATTCCTAATTTCTTTCTCAGAGACAGACAGAAAATTAACATGGACCAACATGCCTTACAATACCAATCCGTGAAAAACATTACCAAGACAACATTTGGTTTCACTGGATGAATTGAAAAGTGTTTGTAATTCCGTTTCAGTTGAGAATTCAGAATCTATATACATTAATGAAACGTGCAACCATCAACGTGTAAATCACTGTAACCAGTGATGTTAGAATTGGTCTTGAGTAACCTATGCTGATATTAAGAGGCGACTAATGGGATCGGGTAGTCAGGCTCGCTGACTTGGTTGACACAAGTCATCGTATCCACGTTGCGTAGAACGGTGCTCCTGCAGGTGAGCACAAGACTGTCTGGTCCAAACAGGCGGCGTCATTCACCTGGAACATTGCTGAGGGCAGCGTACAGCTAAACGTACTCACTGAATCATAACAAGATATTGATGAATACATACCAGGACATGTGAATCATATGCCATATACTTTGTACATTGGATATCGAGTTAATCTCTCTTTATTTTCCAAACGGTGCCACACGTACGTGCAGTCTATTAGCTTTTAAATGATATTTTATAAAATATAATCCCTGCTAACCTACATATGTAGAAAGTATTCTTTGGAATATGTTGACAAGAACAGAGACATTTACCGACATATTTCATTTGTCACTACTTTGATTGTTCCTGAGCTGCCTGGTTACCTCCTATATCGACTTTAAATATTTTCCTTAATATGTCCTTAATACGAATTAGAATGTCTTTATTCAGTATGAAAAAATGAAACACTGAAAGAAAGTGACTAAACAGTTTTCCATATTCGGAAAGAAAGGCTTAACTCTAGTTAAACTAGTAGTAAGATTTCCAAATTAATTCCATTTAGGATCCCTCGTACAGAAGCTTCGAGTCTACGTCTTATGTGCTTGACTCGAGAAGAGTAGAAATTCGAATGCAGATGGAACTTTTCTGAGACAAAATGTTTAAGGGTTTGGGGAATGAGACTTTACCGGCATGTTTGGAACAGAACCGAATTGCAAGAGAATTGTGATTTATAACCATTATGACAACAAGCCATTTTTAGAGAATCCTCTATGAAAATAAGTTGTATCTCGGAAAATAAGCAAAGCAGGTAACAAGATTAAATGACAGTAGATTGTGGAAACAAAGAGCTTTCATTTTTCAAGTCAGTCGCCCCGACTGCAGGTTTAGACAAACCTACAAACAAGATAGACTACGTCCTGCAGCAACCGACATAGGTATACGCCACATTACGTCACGGAGGCGCGCCCCACTGATTTGTTGAAATTTCGTTTGCAGGAGGGAAATGTGCAGTGTCGTCAGAAAGAGCGATTTAAGGCAATGAAATGTCGAAATGAGTAGCTCTAATTCCGGGGTTTCATTTATAGCGATGTCAGTAGATGATTTATGCATTTGTACGAATCATTAAAGACCAGTTTATTCAAAATTGGAGAGAAAATATCATGGCTAGCTTAACAGCTATTTGTTATCGAAGGTACAACCCCAACCCCCCTCCCCCCCCCCCCCCCCCCATGGCGTTGATTTTTGTGCCTCTGAACAAAAGATAATCGAATACTAATCATGGAAATTCACCATCACAACAAATCGTGTAATCAATCAAATTATATATAAAGCAACAATTATTCACAAGCGAAACTTTCGGCATGTTTGCCATTATTGCCAGAGATTGTGACACGCTCGTCATGACAACAACTGAATCGTTTGCGTTCACTGAAATAACATACGAAACAAATTAAAGAAATATACATCATCTGATGTTTGTCAGATGATAACTGCAGCCCAAACTTGCAACGCACCTTAATCATCTCCGTTTCATGAGTGACATCGAGCTCCTTGAAGAAAGGAAATCAAATTTAAGAGATCATAGTCTCATTGCTGAGTCCTTCCCTCGAGATACAGGCTGGACCTTTCAACTTGACAAGTACAACATTCTTCCCCAGACGCACATAATTGAGTTACAAGTGGGAGAAATATTTCGTCAGCTTTTAGATGATGAGACTTACACATAGGAACGTTCGAGGTATGATACATCATGACCACATTCTAGGAAAGCTTCAGGCTTGGTGTAATCTCCTGAAAGAACATGCATGGTTACCATTCAAATACAAATTGCTGTTAGAGCCACAAATACCTATGCCACGATTATGGAGTGGTTGTATGGACGAAATAAGATATACAGAGCTTATCCGCTTCACAAGAATGATCATGTATAACAACATATGACAGTATTGTCCTGTTGCATTCCATCGATCGTTGTTATATGAAAATCTGATTTAAACGTTGGGGTCGTTTGATGTGGAAGGTATTAAGATGTTCGTTCGACAGATCAAAAGAGTGTCGACCCGTGAAGGTCCGGGGCAGAATAGGCGTTTCGGCAACCCAGGTTTGTCGTAAGAGGCGACTAACGGGATCAGGTGGTCAGACTCGCGGACTTGGTTGACACGTGTCATCGGTTCTCAGTTGTGCAGTTCGATGCTCATGCTGTTGATCACTGGGTTGTCTGGTCCTGACTCGAGTATTTACAGACCGACGCCATACAGCTTGAATGCCGCTTGCAATACTCAGGAAGTCACTTAAAAGGGTGTCCTGGTTCCCTAATTTTGCGTAGCCCTTCAGTGAGAGCTTTCATCTATACTGGCCGCATTTCATGGCCGCTTTAACACAGTGTGAAAGGTTAGGGAACGTTCATCCTGAAGCCGTGGCCGTCTGTTGAATGGAATTCAGAAAACAAGTTTGCATAGTGTACCATGTTAGCTATCATTGTGGCGAGTTATTATCATTCAATTGTTAATCATGCACCGGGGGCATACATGTACTCTCAGATCCAACCGTATTAAATTCATCTCACATGCCCGGGACGCAACTCCAGCTCATGGTATATGTTCACACACTATATATCACCGAGATTTCCAGAGCCATCCACCCACGCCGAACAACGACTGATCCTTTTGTTCCTGCAAAGGCAGCCAGCAGTCGACGATATGGGAGTCGCCACGCTGTCACGAGTTCTGAACAGCCTTGTTTCTCAGATACCATCGATTTGCAAGTATGACTGTTCTCTCAAAAAAGTAAAGTGCTTTTGTTTGAAGTTCAGACAAGTGACTTCGAAGTTAGAAAGCCAACTGGGAAATATGTACACATGAGCATTGATTAAGCTCCACCAAATATAATTGTCGATTGTTACAAAAAGGGATCAAAACAGAGAAGTCAACCAGTTACATGTAAATACACATGCAGTTAACATGAAATTCACGTGCTTGCTATTCATGCTAAAGCTCTGTCATTATACAAGCGACTGAGGGTTATAAAAGGGTGAAATGAAGTATTCTCATTGCTTTCCTATCGACGCATCAATATGAGAACAGTGCTGAAATTGAACTTTTTTGGACATGCCGAGGCATAGGCTTTCTGAACATACCAGATGGCAGATTATTGGTATGTATGAAGCTGGTTTGTCCTGTCGCAGCATTGCGTCCAAATTGAATATCAATCACGCTGTCATCAGCCGCCTTGTAAGGGAACATGCGGCGACTGGTTACGTCAAGGTTTGTCCACGATCAGGAAGGCCGAGAAAGACCACTCTAGGTGATGACCGTGCCCTAGTTCGCCTAGTGAGACGCAGGCCCATGACCAATGCCAAAGATGCCAGAGAACAACGGAGAGTGGGTGTTCGTCTCTCATCCAGCGCCATCCGAAGGAGGCTCAGGTCCACTGGACTCCGTCACGTCGTCCAATCAGACGCCCCTCACTCACTGATACACACAAGGCTCAACGTTTGGCGTGGTGTAATCAACGGCAAAACCACAATCTGAGGACATGGCGCAGGACCCATTGTCCGATGAAAGCCGTTTTCTTCTTCGTGTTCCTGATGGCCGTTGGCGAGTTTGGAGAAGGACTAATGAGGCTTATCAACAGCGGATCATCCCTTTCGCGGTAGCTCTGTAATGGTGTGGATGTGTATCTCCCGTGACTGTAAGCTGAATCTTATTACCATTCTAGGGACACTCAACGGTCAATGATACCAACAGGAAGAACTGGAAGCTGCTGTTGTTCCGCATTTTGATAACCACCCCCTCGCCAGTCGGCCAGTATTTATGGACGATTATGCTAGGCCCCACCTTTCCAGAGCTGTTATCGCATACTTACAGAACATCGTAGTTGACTGATTACCTTGGCCTGCGAGAAGCGCTGATCTCAACCCTATTGAGCATTTTTGGGACCATCTAACAATAGTAATAATAATAATAGTGGATATTTGTAAAGCGCCAGTGTCCATCCACTCATGCATGCTCATGGCGCATTAAAACTATTTGCAGAAAAAGTGAAAAAGTCAGTTGTTGGCTTTAGTGAAAAGGAACGTCTTTAGGGCTTTCTTAAAAGAGTCCAGGTTTGAGGTTTGATTTGGATTGGTAGAGAGTTCCATAAAAGAGACGCGACATGCTGAAAACTCCTCTTTCCAAAAGAAGAGAGCCGCGCTTTAGGTACTTTCAGGAACTAATGATCCTGTGAACATGGAGGCCTGGGAGGCTCATATTGGGTTGGAAGAGATGAGAGATATGGTGGGACAAGGCTGTTGATAAACTTGAAGACTAGGCAGAGAACTTTGAAGTCTACTCGGTACTGAACAGGAAGCCAGTGCAATGATTTAATCACAGGGGTTATTTAGAACTCAAAGATCTATAATTCTAGCGACTGTATTGTGTATTGAGTATGTTGGTATCAAGTTTGGAATTCTTTAAGAGTGGAGTAACAATAGCATCTTTCAAACATGTAGGGAACGATGAAAGACTTTTATGAATAATGTCTTTTAAAACCGAAAGTAAATCATCGAGATTATTAACCACAAGATTGCTTGGAATTGGATCCTACAAACAAGTGGTTTTGTTGGATAAGTTGATTAGCGTCAGAACATCCTGTGGAGTACAAAGTGCAAAGTCTGTAAGAGGAGTGCCATCAAACAATGTTTCATACGACAACATTTCTGGCTGTTGATACTCCCTGAGAAGATGGATCGTTATTTGTGGATGATTTCAATATTTCTTGTCGTGGGAAACACATGCATACATTTGAACGGCAACTACAATTGTGTTTTACAAAATAGATAAATGGTGTCTTGAAAACGGCAAATTTTCTAACTCAGAAACCAATTGTATACACTTCTGCCGTAAATACAAACCCTATAAAGACCCAGCACTATTTCTAAATGGCACCCCAGTCAAAGTTGTCCAGGAGTCTAAGTTCTTGGGATTTATTTTCGATTCACATTTGACCTTTTTGCCCCATATTAAATCCCTTAAATCTAAATGCCTGAAGGCACTCGATTTCTTTAAGGTTGTCTCAAATTCTAAATGGGGAGGTGATCAAGCTACCTTCCTCCATCTGTATCGATCACTGGTCCGTTCCAAACTTGATTATGGCTCCATCGTCTGTGGTGGAACCTGTAACAGCAACCTAAAGCTGTTAGATTCTGTTCACCACCAAGGCCTAAGACATTTGTCTTGGGTCCTTTAGAACCTCTCCTGTTGACAGTCTCTACGTCGAGGCAGATGAACCATCTCTTACACAACGCCGAATAAAATTAGCTTTGCAATATATCACAAAATTATACGCTAACGAATCTAGTCCCGCATATAACTGTGTTTTCAATTCTCTCTATGAGGATTTGTATAACAAAAAAGCGTCTCTTGTTCTGCCTCTTGGGCTCAGAATAAAGCCATTTATTGCTGCTTCTGGCACTGAGCTGGAAAATATAGCTCCTTTCCGACTTCTTTCTTCTCCTCTCTGGCAATTAATTAGGTCACAAGTTGACCTAACATTAACTACACTTAAAAAATCACAAACTAACGAGTTGCAATATAAACAGGAACATAATCAATTAAAGAGTAAATATAGTAATTACAAATCTTTATTTACAGATGGGTCCAAGAATGGTGGCGCAGGAGCTTGTGCCACTGTCATTGGATCCAGAACAATATCTTCTAGATTGCCAGATAACAGCTCGATTTTCACAGCTGAAGCAAACGTCGTATTAAATGCTCTTAAATATATTTAAGGACACCCTAAATGTAAACAATATATAATTTATTCAGATTCTCTTTCTTGTCTTCGGGCGATTAAAAATTTATCATGTAAACAATCACTTTCAATAGAAATTATTGAATTGTATAATGATCGTGCTACTGGCCAATGCGACATCGTTGGTATTTCTGGGAAAACGATGGCCGATTTTGCTGCCAAGGCACCACTCAAAAAATCTGTGAACCACCTCCTATTCCATCCTCTGATGATAAACCTAGCGTTAGAACTTATATCCGTGATCTGATACAGAAGAAGTGTGACATGAATTACATGAAATAAAACCTTTAAACGGTTACACCTACTTGGGTTGTCAGTCCAGATTTGAAGAGGTTATTTTACGACGATGTCGTATTGGCCATACATGATATACTCAGCATACCTGCTAAAAGGTGAGGATCCTCCGTTTTGTATCCCTTGTGATGGGAGAGCCATGGTCAAGCATATCTTGCTTGACTGTGTTGAATTCTCCATCACAAGGGATAAATACTTCACTGTCAAAACCGTTAAGGATCTTTTACCACTGTTAGTGCTCATTTAGTTATTGTTTTTTTTTAAAAAAGAAATTTATTTCATGTGTTGTCGATAGATGTATTTTAATGATCGGTAGTTTAGATTAGTAACTTGAATTGTTAGTGGCGGTACCCCCAAAGGGGTTGAAGCATTGCAAAATTATTGTCCTCCTGAGAGGGTACGTAAGTCCAAAAACATTCAAGTCTATGTGAACTTACCAGGCTTTTTAAACGTAGCATTCCTGATGTTTTAATTTTGACTAACGTTTCCTACAATCGCCACCAGCTGAAGGGATGGTGCAAATCCAAATGGGGTCCATGCAGGCAGCAAAGTTACTGTAAGTCCCCATGGTTCCTAGTATGGTGATCTACCTTCTGTTGTTGGCGATCTATAGCCTGTTTATATATTGTATTGTCTACATAGTGATATTAGTTTTAACTTTCCACACTAGTTTGAAGTAAAATTGTGATATTCTAGTTGTTTTACTGTCCTTCGTTTCCAGATTTTACAACATGCATAAAATAAATGTTAAATTTCTCGTCACGATATGGCTGAGATATTGCCGATGTGACGTTAAATATTAATTCACTCACTACTCCCTGAGAAATGTTTTGATATCCACTATTTTATTTTCAAAGTATGAATTGAAATCATTAGCTAGCTGTGTAAGATCATCACTCTGTGGAAGAACAACTTCTTTCGTCTTGCCCATAATGGATTTCATGAATTTGTGGAGCTCTCTTGGTTTTCCCACACGCTCTATAATTTCATGTTTACAGTGCAAACGTTTCTGCTCTCGAACAGTCTTGCAAAAAGTATTTCTTTGAGATTTATACATTTGACGATGTATCTCAGGTTGAGATTTTCGCCACCTACGTTCTGCATTACGTCCTTCACGTTTAGCTTCATGAACACGTTCCTTGTACCACGGACATCCTGTATAAAAGTACGCTCCTTCTGAGGCGCATGACAGTCCAGCAATTGGCGAAGCGTGTTGTTATATAATGCAGTCTGTCCATCACAGTCTGATACAGGGTTTTTGACAAGACCCGATGTTGCCAAATCTTGACTGAATTTTGTATTGTCAATTCCTTTAAGGTTACGGCATGTTTTCGTCATTATTTCGTTCTTCGGCCTCTGCAGGTTAAGAGCCACCGGCACAACATAGTGATCAGAAACCAGGGTGTTGTCCACAGTTACATTGTTTATGTTGCTTTAAAGAGTGGGAAATACGCAAGCTTACTATTTTCCGCACATCTGGTTTAGCTTTTCATCAAAGTGGACGTTGAAGTCTCCAAGAAACATATAACGTTTCCTGGAATATGATGAGAACAGTTTTGATAGATCATCTGGAAACTCAACATGTGAGAGCTCATGTGCATATTTTCAAGGAGGTAAAAAATTATAATGAATGCACCCTCTATTACTCTAGGGAATAAAGTTCATGGACTAACAAATTAAATGATTGTGTTGTAAATATCTCGGTGCCTGCTGACACGTTTATGTTTTCTGAAGAAAATGGATGTTGACATCATGTTGGTGTGTTGCAGCACAGACAGTGGCCAATACGGTGCGAGTTACCGTTTTACAACTGCAAAGTTAATCAGTAGTATAGCTTGATGATGCCAATGTATACACACACATGGAAACATTTGAATCAAAATCAGAGAAAATGATAATTAGGGAATGTGTGATGCTGTTTCATATGCCACGATGGTTTGTCAGCAGTATCGTTTAAACAAACCTTCTGTAATGACTCGAGTAATCATTATGATTATATGATCTGGCCGTGCAGTCATGCCTCCAGGCAAGCAAAGCTAATACGGCTTCAAGTATCAGTTTCTATTATATTTCTGTTAGTTATTATATCCGCCGTTTATAGTGGGAGGAATGGTGATTGCATCGTTGACCTAATTCAATGTCTTACTTGTCGATCTGTCAGATATGCGCATGGCGTATATAATTGATTATGTTCTTGAAGAGAATGCCCTCCAGTGATTGTTCTTGAACAGTCATATTCTGCTCTAGTTATTAATGAGGACGTTGCGAAAAATGTTAAAAGTCAAACTGATAAACAAACTCGATGCCTAATATTTTGTAAATGATCACAAATAAACATATCCAAACACTGCTTACTATACGTGTACAAAATATCGCGAGTATGGATTGAACGGGGAAAAAACCCGTTTGTCACACTCGTGAAACTGAGCGCACTGAATGGATCATGGATCATGGATCATAAGTGTACCGACTCTTGGGAGGAAACCCTATGACCAGCACATCCAGGCACAGATAGGGGTTTGAATACATGTGTCTCCACTGAGATTGATGTAATCAAAAACTATTATTGCATTAATATTTACTGGGGTTGAAGTATCATAAAAGGATTGTCCCCCGATGATTGCCTTATAGTATTATATTACATTGCAGATAACTTAGATTTTATTGCTTCAATTGTATTGTTTTAATTTATAGCTAGCATTGTATCTACTAGTAACTGTAATGGTTTAAATCCTGTTTGGGATTTAAGCAGGAAGCTGAAGTACTGAAAGTCTACATTTACCACAGTAAGGTGGTCAGTGTTTGGTAGATGATAGTCCGTGTTCTAATGTCAATACATGTCATATTGAGTTGCCGTTTAGAATTGGAAATAGTTTAGTTTTAGAATTGAATTATGTGATACATTGCTAATATTTTACAGACTTTCGTGACAAGTATGTACAATATGTGCTCTGTTCTCGTCACTGTATAGCTGAAATATTGCCGGTGTGGCGTAAAATTTTTAACCCACTCTCACAGCTAGAGGTTGCAACTTTCAGTTGTTAAATTAATTAATTGTATAAGTATCATTTGAGAAAGTGAAAGGCTGCAGTAAATGTTTCCTAACGTCCCGTCCTCATTTTGTTTGACGTAAGCTATGTCAGTGTTATTACATTTCACTCATTGATTGATTTGACCTTGTCGCAGTCACAGACGTGCCTCAAGTTTTCATTTTAAATTCAAAAAAGATCTTTCTTATGTTACTTACGTACTATATGTTTCTCTGTTTCGTGATGTACTAATAGAATTGCTTTCTCATGTGTTTGTTGGTCCTGGCGCAGATAATGTCCAACATTTATCTACCAACCCCTGTTGATTGTTTAACCACGAGTTATGAACAATGATTAGTTGCTTATAATTGATGCACCTGATTTCTACAACTGGATCCTCATCTTAACCAGTTTGAAAATATGTCTTTTAGCTACGCATTATTAATTTCAAAACTGCTTAATAATTTAATACAAGATGTACAATCAGAAAGTAAGAATCAAGAAAACCATGACTTGTCTATTGGACGACAACTTACAAAGCAATATAATCCTCACCCAAGACAGTCCTAAATGATACTTTATGGGTCAAATCCCGATAGGTGGATAGATCTGAGGACACAGAGCCTTCCATTGAAAACATATTATGTTTCACAGATTATTTTTATAAATAGTATGTAGTAGAGAGGGTTCCGGTGATCCTGGCACAGTCAGGTTGGAAGAGATGTTGAAAATGTTTAAGATGTGCTGTTTGTGCATCCACACCGAAAGTATGGGACATTCTCTGTAAATTCATTAAAGAAGAGTTATAGCTACGTAAATATTTGAAATCTGTATCTGCCGATGTGAAATGTTCGATACTCAAGTCCACAATGTATTTGTAACAAAACAGGCTACCCTATGATGACCAGTGTCCCCGACATGCGGATTTTGATAAGAAACACATCTACTTGTTGAATTTGGAAAATAAACTTATTCGAAAAATTACTTTCGTAATTTCAGAAGGTAAATCAGAAAAACACCGTCAACATGAATTCCGGCTCGCGATCTGCCCCATTTCAACTTAAAAGAAGGTTGCAGATCACAAGGTCTCCTTGCTCACTGATTTACATGTCATAAATAGGAAACAGAAATTTGCTCCCTGAGTCAAAATTGTAAAATTCCTTTGACTAATCATTCAAGTGGGATAAAAAACCCTATAGAATAAATAACGCCTAATGAGAAGCAAATATCAGTCGTTCCTCAACATAAAACATGTAATCGATATTTACTTCATGAGGTAGCATCTCCCAAACTATGACCAACTTTTTGCTGCTCATGTTCACTGATTTTACTGCAGTGGATAGACTCATTTAGCTATGTTTTCAAAAGAAACGGAGCAAATATCTTTGAAGTTTGCACCAAGTGCTTTCCTTCAGCCCAAAGAATAAAAATGCTCGTTGCCCTTGGTGAAACACTTAATATCCCTCATGTAACATTGCTCTTAGCTATATTTGCCATGTATTGATAGCTCATGACGAACTCCTTGTATAAACCGATCAGTAGTCATTCTTTGTCATATTTCAACAAAACATCTCCTCTGTCTGAATGAGTTTTATATGATACTAAATTATCCTCAATATCATTGACACTTTGTGTAACAACATCAGACAAATCGTTGTTTGCACACAGAGCTTAACATGGCGTAGACAGTTCAATTATTAGTGGAACGATATTATGCATTTATGAGCAAAATATACCTTATCCACAGAATTAATAAGCACAGCTTAACGGAATGGTGAATAGTGTGAATGTTTGACTAAGACTGATCACTTTGTTCAGCAGGTTTTTAAGCCGAAACGAAACGCCGAATGCATATTTACTGAGGGAAAAATAAGGAATCACATGAAAGAACAAGCGTTCCTTTATTTTTATTACACAGCTTGTAAAGAAGCACGGAAAGAAAGTAAGGGATTTTTGCTTCAATGCGATCCCTTGTTTTTCCCCCTCAGTATATATGATGAACATCAATGTGAAAAAAACTTTGTCACATAGTGCTTTCTAAAAGGACGAGCTGCAGGCACGTGTAATGAAAAATAGCCATGTACACACACGCACGTAAAATCAAATCATAGGAATTCTGTGTCACTCACCCAGCAAAGTCTGTTCCAGTTATGGTCTTATGGGCGTGGTTCACGTTGTCTTAGCTGTCGATGAAGATAATCCCAGAGGTGCTCTATTGAATTCATGCCTGGAGAACTTGCTGGCCAAGACAGTTGACTTCAGCGTTGTTTAGATTATCTTGAGCAAGTAAAAGATGATGTGAAATAATACCTCTTTTGCTGTCAACGTGATAGTGATAGTCTGAAAAGGCAAAAAAGGGCTCCATTACTATACCTCTGGCCAGCTAATTTCCACCGATGATTACTGGCCTTGTTCTCTGATGACCAAACCTTCCGCCCCAACCGGTAAGGATGGCACTACGTTGATGCAGTTAGGTTCTGGTGGTTCTTCGTTACGTCAACAAACACGGTTACGACCATCATTTCGTAAAAGTTTTAAGCAGCTTCTTGGATGTGGTTGTCTTCAACTGGCGTTGTCACCTGCGTCTGAAGTTGAAGGTCCTTTTTAATCTACCGTTGAGAGGCATCAATGGTGGTCATATCAAAACTTGCCTGTGTGTTTTGGCATCTCTCTGATGTTCTATAATAAAATGCATCTAACGCCACTGTTTATGCAACTATATTGAGTAAGTGAACTGGATTTTCCACCACATTTAGCACTATTCCAGCAATATTCTTATTGGGGACACCAGAAATGTGGTTCACACATTGTACCCAAATGGGAAATCGAACCCGGGCCTTCGTCGTGACGATCGAACACTTTAACCACTAGGCTACCCCACCGCTGCAACAATCTTGAACAAGCATTTGACTGTTCCACCAAGTTTTATTTTTATGACTGCACAAACTGCAATGAATTTCTTTCAAGTGGACTTCCACGAGTGCATACAAAGTGTGCTGGGACTAATGTTTTACTGATAGCGTTCAAAATTATCCGTTCCTTTTGTACTGGCGTCTAGTTCACATGGTGCCAGTAAAGGAAAGGGCCAAACTCCCACCAAAAGAACCAGTGTATTTTTATCACTTTATCACTTATCACTTTACACCTGTATCACTGAGGTTACTGTGTATTACTACCGTTTGGTGTCTTTCAAATTCAATTTCTTATGGATATTTCGTGCGTTTCCATGGCAGCGATTGGTAGCATAACTCCCAATAATATTTTATCATGAGTTTTGCATATGTATCAAAGGACGTTTGTGTCAGATTACAGGCGACATTATTAATAATGTTATGTTAACCACCACAAGAAGAAAAGCAGGAATACTGGTGTTCTAACGACCCTTCCGTGGATGTTAACCCAGTGTCGGGTGATCCATGAGGGCCTGACATCATAAAGCGAACTCTTTATAGTCTCTCTTAAATCAACCTATTTGTAGTCTAGCCAGTGTCACAGTGCCACAATGAACCATAGTAAAGAGGGATTGGTCAGTACATAAGAGCTAATGGTTAATATCACTGTCATGCCGTCTCGGTGACTATGTGTTCTCGGTTACGTGTTTCTTTCCTTTCAAATTTAATCGGCATTGTGACGACGTATACCCTATTGGTTGTATGTGCATATGTACCTAGATCATTGTTATCAAAACCATGAACTGATATCAAGAGTTAGGTACACTGAGTACAACGTCAGTACGCTGCAAGTTATATTTACAATGTTCATTGTCTGCAATATTTCATTATTCCTGGTCAGCATGGAGCATGGAGTACTTGTTCAAACAATCTTCAGTATTCGTTTATTCCCTGAAGAGGAGTTTTATCTTCTGTTGTATTCGAGCACACTTACCAATATTAGTTACTACGAAAGAACTAACAGATACACAAGCGTGAAAGGTATAGTTTCTCGATTATTAGTTTCAGCTTTTAGCTTCCAGTTTTACACGATCCCCCATGCTGAAACTGTTAAATATCCTGGCAGTCTGAATAAAGAAACTTGAGGCATTAACTTAGTGATCTTTGACTTCTTTGTGCCACTGAGTAAAACTGTGAGTGATTCTCAGACAGAGTCGATATTAACAACCACAACACGGTCTTAAAACGGTCGTTATGCTTAGGTAAGCAGAATGTTTCCTAGGTTTGAACCAATATTTGCAGCCAGGTTAGTGAAATAAATATAAGTTTATTACTTGAAACGACGTTTTGAACACGACAGTGTGATATTCAATCATAGATCAGTTCCAAAATAGCACTCTTCATTCTGAGGACGAGGGGGATTTTACATAGCTTTAGAAAATATTCTTATAATATCACTGTGAGCCGTTTCGTAGATAACTCTTTGAAATATGATATATGGCTATGTTGGTCATCAGTTTTAATCAAATCAGATCTATTTTACGCCAATTTTGTCATGCTTATCGTGACATGCACACTATTTTGGTATTTCATTGAAGGGTACGCGCGATCGTAAAGTGAAATATATAGGATCGCCAATGACCTCAATAGTATTCCAAATAGTATAATAAAATATTACTGAAGGTAATGTGTCGAAAAGATATTTCATGTGAATAATTATTGTGGACGTTCCGTGTCTTACATTGCATTGCAGTTTGCCATCATACTGCACCACTGTATACGAAACTTCGAACAGATTTAGAAACTGTAGCCGACGATGATTAATATTTCCGAATAAGGAGAATGAATATGAACCTTATATTTATACTTGGATGGACTGTATTGTATAAGTCTGTATTACTCCAAGTGTCTGCCTTTGTGTCTTATTTTTCATTATGTCATACCCAAACAGTATAGTATCATATGAAATGTGTCTCGTAATCGGCATTGTGAGAAATTAAAATGTGATAAATTAATACATTAAAAAACTAAGAAATGTCTTTACGGCAGCACTGGAGAAATATCAGTCTCGAATACGTTCTGAAACAAATTCCCTTGGTTGGAGTAAAATAGTGATAAATATGAAAGGGTGACCTAAATTCTATTACGGGGAGAACATGTGTTGCTCTATCGGTAGCATTTGACAACCACACAAATTCCATTAAAATTTCCATTTAAAAAGTGCCAGTTCAATATAGAACAACCTTTCTGGATAACAACTTCTTTCATTCAAAGAGGTTAATTGCCAGTGAGTTAGCAGGTGTGTAATCTCCAGGTTAAGGCCGCGGTATGGGAAGGCATCACTGTATATTTAGAAGATTAGCTCTCAGCATGGTATGTCCTGTGAGTGAGTGAGTTTAGTTTTACGCCGCACTCAGCAATACTCTTGCTATATGGCGGCGGTCTGTAAATAATCAAGTCTGGACCAGACAATCCAGTGATCAACAACATGAGCATCGATCTGCGCAATTGGGAACCGATGAAATGTGTCAACCAAGTCAGCGAGCCTGACCACCCGATTCCGTTAGTCGCCTCTTACGACAAGCATGGGTTGCTGAAGGCCTATTCTACCCCGGGACCTTCACGGGTCGTATGTTCTGTGATAAGTTTGGAGTTAAATGTACATGTCTTGTACAGTACATAAGAAACTGAAAACCGTTGGAGATTTTAAAATATTGTCCGATATGAAGGGAAAGCCCCAGGGTTGACAACTGTTCAGGGTAATATATACCTCACACTCAAGAGAAGTAAAACATAAGTACTAAAGATTAACGTAATTATGCAAGGATAACTTTGCCGGTTCAGCTGCAGTGGTATTTAAAAGGAAATTAACGTCGGCATTTACATGATTGTAAATTTACAACACATTAGAACCTTATAGATTTGGTTAGTCCTTTAAATTAAAGTTTGCTATGTTGAAGTTCTACATGTTATGTTGTGGACATTTGTTTTGAAATAAAACACCTTTATTTCTAAGACTAAATGGTAAGTGAGGAGAGAGACTGACATTTTATGCATAGTTCCAAGTGTAGTGGATGTTGTTACGGTTAAAATTGCCGTGACAAAAGGTATAAGAAATCCCCTCAGAACCAATAAAATATAACGCTGACAAGTCTAAACTTTTCAATAATTTGTATCCAGCAAACACAAAGGCAAGATACAAAAGATTACAATAGAGGTTTCATGTGCAATGCAACTGAATCAAATCTAAAGTAATGGGTCAACTCACCGAAGTGTTGATTTGAGAGTGAGAAGCACTTTTACTGAATGTTACACAGCGAGCGGTCAGGCAGCGATTATGTAGGTCAAGCGTTGACGGAGGCAGGCAGATTTATATACTCCAGTTAATCTCTGTGTGTCCCCTGTTGTCAACACGACTAGCCTATATATTCAAAGTCACCAATTCCTGAATGTTCGAGTACAATACGACCATCGCCATTAAAGTAGAAGCTTCTGGTAGTCTCCCGGAAGTACGCTCACCTAATCAAAACACTTTTTCAAGAGGATGTAACTCTAAAGTGCTACTTTAAAGCCTGCCAAAGTACGAAAAGTACTGAACATTTATGATGCGAAATGTGATCCATAATAACAATCATTTAAAACTTTTAACACTGTGATCCAAATAATAAGTATTATTTAGCTGATGATGAGCTTTATCAGCCTGTCTGTCCCAGGATCACCTGAACCTTCTCTGCTGCATTCTATCCTAATCTGTAAAATACTTAATCAATAATACAATTTACAGAAAATGCACTTCCGTACCAAGGTGAACAGGTAGTGCTCAAAGGGTTACCTGCTACTATCATCGTGGACTTTTATTTACAATGGCAAAGACAGGGAAACATACAAAGTGATAAATGTATGACATTTAATTTGTTGCAGATGATTAACCTTAATAATTGTATGCTCTTGTGCAATGATTATAAGATATGTTAACAAATATGTGTGTGCGTGCGTTTGTGCGTTTGAGCGTGAACATTGCCATTCTTTCCTGAAGAAATCTGGGCGTTCAGATCTGGTCTGATAGTTGGTGTATTTCAGACCTAGCGAATCTACTCAAGGGCAGCAATCCCAAAACGTCCAGCATATCAACTATCATCTCTATATTCTTTCTTCTTGGTCTTCCTGTTCACTGCACTCATTTCATTCATGCTGTCAGCACTACATTTGGCTTTTTTGCATTAGATAACAATATCAGGCTTCCTTTTGTCTGATGTATCCAAAGAATCAGTTCGATGCTTTGTGCTTGTCAGGGTCAAGTTTCATTTCCTACTTTACTGGTGACAATGGCAGCCTTCTTTTGGAAACCGAAACTTGAACCTGGAACGGGAATGGATGCCATGGCGGTAACATTTAGTGGCAGGGAACACTTGTTCTCACGGACCGTTCCCAAGGAACGCCCCCATTTGAAGACCACTCAAGTTGAAGAGCATACTCTGTAGGCATGTAGTGAGCTATATTTTTTCTGCTGATTGTGAACAATGGATGTTATCTGAACCCATATGTACAGTCCTTACTTCGTTACCTAGCTACAGGAAGCTTTTCAAAGGATAGTAGAGGATGAGTCAACATTTCATATCAGTTGATACCTGATTGGTCTGTCTTTGCAGGCAGATTTAGGATAAATGAACATCTTCTTCTTTTAGTTGCAGTTAAAGCATGGTTCTCCCCTAGAAAGTGGTGTTTGCACAAGTGTAGAGTCATCCCAAATGAATGGCGGTTAGGGATCACGTTATCTTTGGAATGTTGACTCACCTTGTCATCAAAACTAAGGATTGTCATGATTTAAAACATTATTGCTGTCGCAGTTGGTGTACCGTACTGTATACTCGATGCAGTGCGAGCCGTGATGTCTTTTGGTTTCCCATATTTGATCAATTCCCCAGTCAGTGACCAAACATTATCAATGGTTTTCCAAACATTTCCATTTTACCCCTTCCAATGACTGTCACTTGTATTGGGTACTTGTGCGTGTTAATGTGTTTTGATGATATGTCAGTTGACTGATTCCCTGTTCGTATTTAACTTTTTTTAGATCATGAGACAAAACGTGGAGCTGATCCTATAAGAATTAAGTCCATATTGGTCATAGAGGCGTAAATGTAAATGACGCGTATGATATCGGTGCTAGTATCATCGCTGAAACGTCGCATTCACTGTAATAAACAAGTTTCATTATGAAAGAACTGTCTCCCAATGTTTATAATATCCCTCAAGAAATCGTGAATTCTGCTCAAGAGAACACATTTAGATAAAAGATACTGGATTTCCTTTTAGTTTAGAAACAAGAAACTGTAACGTTATTTCACCATGTCAACGTATCCCAACAGGTGACAGCGAAAAACAAGGGCGCTCAAACACACCACACCATGTTTCATTCAAAGGCCCGAACATAACAGACTAGCATGTGTAATGCAGGCGTTCCTAGAAGCTTCTGTCAACGTTTTCTTTTAATAAAGCTACAGACAGTACTGAGTGAGTTAGTGAATATTTAACGTCACATTGGCAGTATTTCAACCATATCGTGACGAGAACATGTTTGATATCACAGTTACAATTAAAACTTGCGTTGAAAGTTAATTCCTTTGAAAGTTAAAACTAGTAGCACTATTTGGACACAGCAATATAAAATACGGGCTGTACATCACCAACAACTGAAGGTAGATCGCCTTACTAGGGACACAGACAGTATTGAAGTCTCACAACTTCTTCAAAATGACACAGCGCAGAACGTTATGCGCCCACGACAGAAGCAGGGCCATTGCACGGTTACATGATGACTCCATAAGAAGGTAGTCCTCGCTGTCTTCAGGTGTTTCCCTCTGTCATTCACAGACTGACGGACAGGTTCAACGCCACTCGTAGAATACAGGACAGACCTCGCTCAGGACGACCCGGAAAAAATCCAATGAGAGCAGATGACCGATACATTGTGATATAGCGTCCATTTGCTACAAGTTACATAGGAAGTCTGTCTTCCACTTACACTAGTCCGTTGTGGTTGGGCATTTGAATCAAATGTACCAGTGTAGTAAATGAGCACTCTTACTTTTCGCCTTTTTTTGACAATGTTTTATTTAATTCAACGAATATTGAATTGGTTGCTTCACTGCCAGATCTAACATGTCGTTTATAGTGGCAAAAAGCACACAGAAAGTTGCATTTATCTTAGAGTATACATAGACACACAATGTTTAAGTTTATACATGACTGTCACGAATTTAGAGTGTTTCCCATACTTTTGATTTATAGTATATAATACAGACTAAACAAATGTTTGATAAAGTATCTCATCATATATATCGTTCCTCCTTTCATTATATTGTTGCTATTCAACAGGATATCGCAAGATAATCTTATCTAAAACAGTTACATAGATTATTTGGCAGTTTGACACAGTTTCACTCCGACTCACATGGTATTAGGTAATATGCAGACGACTTCCTGACACAGTTTCACCCGGAATCACATGGGGTTAACTGATGTGCAGACAACTTCCTGACAGTTCACTGTGATTCACATAGTGCTAGATAATATGCAGACAGCTTACTAAAACAGTTTCACTGCGACTCACATAGTGCTAGATAACATGCGGACAAATTCCTGACTGCTCACTGTGATTCACATAGTTGATTGCTATCATTTCTGTGTTATCCCATGACACGAATTGGAGGGCGACACAGAATTGTTATTTATGTCTGTCGCCAGGTTCCTTTTCAAGAGCAGAACTCGGAAACAACGGGCGTTTCATATAATATTTCAATACAAAAACTTAGTATACACTATATGTTACAAACAAATTCACTCGAACTATTGCCTTTCGATGTTTAAGTACTTTCAAGATAGATATTTTGTATGTTCACATGGCAATACACCGGTCACGGATCCAAAACGTATAGACTTTGTTTGAGGAGCATCTTACAATCAGCGTAAGGGTGTATTATAAAACTTGGCATAATGTATCAGCAAAAAGGTTTGTATGAAATTACAGGCTACGCCCATCTGTCATGTTAACCACTAACCGTATACTAACTACATATACTAACTACAATTGCCATTATACAAGTTTACGGGAGTTAATTTAGAACCAGATCCTACTAAAATGCACAGGAATAACATCGCATAGAAGTGGTTTTAGAGTCTCATAAGACACGAATGTACCAGCGTCAGCAGGAACTTAAACCTATATTGTGGTAATGGCGTGTGGGTTGAAGCAGACCTACTAGTGGATACGAGCCATGTTCGATGTCTATTTTGGACAATGATGATTTATTAAATTGTAGGTCACTACACATATACATTAGGCTTGTTCCAAAGTACTCTTGAAATGAAAGAGTGGATGCAGGTTGACGTTCAAGGATAGTTGAGTACATACGTAACTTAGCACACAGTTACTTCTCTCTACATCATCCGGAATAGAATATTCTTGAACCTTGGTCTCGTGAATGACCAAAGATGCCACACGTTCTTGGACGCGTATCAAATTCTATACATGAAAAGATTAATCATTAATGTTAACACTTTATTGGTAATCTAACAACGCATTCGTCGTTGTTAACCCTGTACCGGGTGATCTATGTGACCTGACTTCAAAAAGCGACCTGTTTGTAGTCCAGTCAGTGGCACATTTCCATATTGATTCATATCAAACTAGGATTGGTCAATACATATAATTACTAATGATTATCTCGCCTTTGTGGCCTCATGAAGCGCATGATGAATGAACTTTATTCCGACATAACGAGTACCTCTTTCGGTCATGGATAATACAAAATAGTTTTGTGTTCTCGGTTGCCTAGTGTCAATTGTTCAAGGGTCCATTTCATTGCTTTCTACAGCCTCTATCTATAAATGTTATTTTAAGTCGGAATCTCTTTCTACGCGTGCACTGAATTACTACACGAGAACGTTTCTCCTTATCGAATCCCCGAACGTTAGTGCCGTTAAGATTGTAAATTTACAGCGTCGACAGTTTTGAGAATGATTGGTAAATGCTAAGAGAAATGCTCTTCTATTTTCTGAAATTGTATGGAAGAGACTTTATGAAGTGTAGGGATTTGCCAGGCCGTACTTTGTGTTCAGCTAAAAATATTGTTTTGTCTCACATTTTAATTTTGATGAATCGTTCTGATCCTTGCTAGCTCATATGAGCCAGGAGTCTTGTTTATATAGGTACATGTATATTGTAGTAACGGATGCTTTATGCCCGACATTTGTAGAGGTATTATGACATTATAATTTATTTAAAGTGTAATAGAACAATTTTTATGAACGACCGTGTGTTGGTCGACTGATGTCGTAACAGAATTTACTAATGTAAAAAATCTGAACACAAAGGCACTGACTTGCATATGACATGTTACATTGGCAGTAAATATCGATTATTCCTGTTCAGCACGTCCATGGCGTTGTTCAAACATTCCTGCAGTAATCGTGTAATCCGTGAAACAAGTTAAATCGTCTGTTGTAATCCGGAGCACTATCCAAGGTTGGTTAACTTAACAAACATAATACAGAACTGAATAATTAATATAAAATTACCTACAGGTACAACATGTCACGCAATCAGATATCCTCGGAGCACTGAGAAAGTCCGTTTTAATAAAAAACATCAAGTGCAAACGAAATTGATAGGGAATAATACACGATCTCCCAATCTGACAATTGGTTAATGTTATTTATACTGGCACTCTAGGACATAAAAACTGAAAGCAATAACCGATTTAGTGATCTGTGGCATCTTAGCGTCAGTGAGTAGAACTGTGCGTTTTTCTCAGATAGTGTCGTCATTAACAACGGTAACTCGGTCTTGATAACGGTCGTTATACTTAAATAAGCCAAATGCATCCGGGTTTTGAACCAAGTTTTTGAGATTTGCTGCTACGTTCGTGAAACAGAAGTAAATAAATTTTCTGAAGATGCCGTTTTATCATATGAGTCGGATATTGTGCCATAGATCAGTTCCACCAAAGCTGTCTTCCTTCAGAGAACGAGTAGGGTTTTTCATAGCTTTTGGAAATAATCTTATTGTATTACCGCGAGCCGTTTTCTTGATAAATCTATGAAATTATATCACTTATGGCTGAGTTGATCACACGTATTAATCAGATCAGATCCATTTTATGCCAGTTTTGTCAACAGATCCTGCTCATTTTGAGAAAGTAATTATTTGTGTATGTAGATATAATTGGTGTATGACGTCAAGACTATCCCGAATCAACACTATTCCGTGTAATAAAGTATTACTGATGTTTCATCTTAAACATTACTGTGCGTGTTCCATTCCATATCGTATTTTTTATTGTATCGTCCAAATAGTGATATTTGTTTTAACTTTCCACACTAGTTTTATATTGTAACTGTTATATTCTAGCTGTTTCACTGTGATTTGATGACAGGTATTTATTGTGTATACACATTTCGTTTCAATATCAAACATGTTCTCGTCACGATGTTGCTGAAATATTGTCGATGTGACGTTAAATGTTAACTCCCTCACTGACTCTTAGTGCAGTTTGCCATCATCTTACACATCTTCAGTAGGCAGCTCATAGTCGTCTTCCAAAGTGACTTAGAAATTGAAAACATGACACCGTTTGACTTACAACTGTTCTTTATTCGACGTATGCATGTATGTATTTGTGTGTGCGTGCGTGCGTGTGTGTGTGTGTGTGTAGGTATGTAGGTATGCATGGATCCACGCATGGATGTACGCAGGCATGCGTGTGTACGTGTGTATGCATGCTTGTTGGTATGTATGGCGGTATATATGGGTACGTGTATATGCATTCGTTTGCACACGTGTATGTATGGGCGCATGTGTGTCCTGTGTGGTTAGACGAATGTATGTTGTTTTGGTGGATTTGCCTGAAGAAACTTGAGCAAGTAGATCTGTTTTGTAAAAATGGAAGAAACAAACGTCAGCAAGATGCTCTAGACAGATGCTTTGGAAGTGCCGCTGTGAATACTTCAGGTTCAAACCTATGCAGGCGTGTGCAAACCTCCAAATATCAATCAAGTAATATTAACTGACATTCCCAAAGGTCAGCATGAATGCAGCCGTGCTGTGAGTACGGGACTCAATGAGAGTTGATGCCAGTGCAAGATCGCTTTAAAAGTGCAGACGGAAATGATGAGTCTTTAAGGGATACTTAATATGGTCCAACGACTGGGTGTCTTTGAGAATCAGGCAGTGAGTTTCATTTAGTGGCAGCTAAAGGACTTCTAACCAAAGGACTATTTCTTCGATGATGAAACTATGAGTCTCTGTTGATTCGCCGACGTGAGAGAACGTGATGGAATATGCATACATACAAGGTCACACAAGTGTAATGGGCCAGATTGTGAACACACTGAGATTCCAGGATGAGGATTTTAAAGTCCACTCTCTCTGCTTTTGGGAGCCAATGCAACGCCTTAAGCACCGGTATTATGTGGATTCTTGAGGGAGATCTGCTGACTATCCTCGCCGTTAGGATTTGCTTTTGTCGACGTTTACTGAGGAGTGTTTCCGGTATGTTCACAGGCAGAGTATTGTTGTCTATGCATGTCAGAGGCATTAAGTAAGCGTTGCAGCTGAATTTTCTGTTACGAGATGACGGAATTTTCCCAAGTTTCTCAGTTGAAAGTAACAACTTTTACATAGGTTGTTTACATACTGTTGCATTGAAAATTCCTCATCAAATAGGACACAGCAGGGGAATATCGACGCTTTCTGGTTAATCTTCAGTTTGTCTTCAGAATGGCCCATTAACATCAGCTTCCGTTAGCTGAAGCATATTCAGCGTCATAAATTCTTAGCATCACATATGGAGTCATACATCTGGGTGTCGTCAACGTACTGGTGATTGTTCATTTTCACCTCTGCAAGAAGCTGACCTAACTGCTTCGTGTAGAGGGTGACAGGAGAGGGGACACCAGTTCAATGTCACGAAAATGTTCAGTGAACAAAGTCAGTTGTGACACTGCTGTTGGTTGTGAAGCTGGATGTTATCTGGGGTCCTCCATCCAGTTCACTCCTTAATTCATTACGCTGATATGGGATGCATTTCAAAGGTAAAAGCGTACACATTGGATAAGCGAACATTTGCCTCTAATGGAAACATTTATAGTGAGTTCTCACTTGAACTATTTGTACAGGTATCTCAAACGAACCCCTGGCATCCTCTGTAGGATACAGATTGTCTTATCTCCTCGTCATCAAAACGACGATTTGTCATCAGCGCTGTTCTGGCTGACGTAACCACATTTGATCAATGTTCCACTCTGTTCCCACACTTCCACATTCTTAGAGGTTTAGTGAGGTTTACAGTAACTTTCATTTTGGCCGTTATTTATCATTGCCGTCGTGCTTTCACCACTTGTGTATTTCATTATGTTCTTGCTATCTTCAGTGACTAACGGCGTGTTCATATCTGATGACTGGAAACAATGACTGGTATGCAGGACCTTTCGCTGGGGCCCACGTCAAAAGTTCTTTTGCTTTAGTAAGACGGTGGAGGGTCCGGCTGAAACATTTCATCAAGATGCTATTTTTGACTTTCATTAACTCTCCACCATTGGATGCATTAAACGACCTATCCTCTGAACCTGAAAAGTATCACAATAATAGAATTCAGAATGCATTCATTGGCCACAAACTCACTGTGAGATCCATCATCTTCAGATAATGTTCATATGAAATAGTGTTCACAAATGTTTCAAATAAGTATTTACTCCTTGAGAGATGCGAATGTTCATTCATTGTATGCCATACATCCAAATTTGGTAGCATCTCAAAGCAGCTTGTTCCATAACAATGGTTGTGCCTAGAATGGCACGTTGCATATATTGTGTCAAAGTACGTGTATATCCAGAGCACTGTCTCCACTTTTATGCCTAACATAAATCTAACCTTTGATATCCGGGTATGCTTCACACGGTAACTGGAAAAGCTCTGAATAGATAGAAGTGTTTCTTTAGGTTTGGGACAAGAGTTAACTTCATTTCACAGTGGTTGGAGTTCTTATGGAACTGCCAACAGGAGCTCCTCTGAAGAGATAGTGTATCAGCTTCTACCGCGGTCGGAGTAATTTTAAGTTACAGACCACCTGGAACATACCGTTTTACAACATAATTGTAACATAAGAACGGTGCAAATGCACATGGCGACTGGTGTTGTTATCGGTTCGCATTCTGGGATAAAGAGGTCACAAGAAAAAAATGCATTCATTTATATTTAGACCATAACTATCTTATAATAGCATTTGTTGATGTATGAGTAGACTGGTGTTTTTATGCGTCGTGGAGCCATACGTTAGAGTTTTTTTCAAAACCGAGCGTGAGGAAGCATCGTTTTAAAAATGACACGCAGGCATTTGTATGCATGCAGGACATACCCATAATGTCTACTTGATACCTTTTATTGTCTTTGCTAACTCATGCATCAGTAGTGTATCTTAATCTCTGTACTTGTCTCCATCTGATACTGCAGGGAAAGTGTCAATAAATAGTTATGTAGTAGGGTTGTTTTTTTTTGTTTTTTGCAAAGGGTACATGTAGGTCATCGGCCTATAGTACATTGATCGTATAGAACGCATACATCATTGCCCGCACAATTTCAATATTTGCTCGCAAATAATACGGTCGCAAATAACACGTTTCATGGGTTCAACATTAGTAAACATATACCATTGGTTAACAGCTTTTCAGTATTTGCTGGCACATAGTACAATTGCTGCAGCACGTTTCATACTTTCAGCATTAGTATAGGCTATGGCACATACATACACTATGGCTCAAGGAGTTTCAATATTTACTCGCTCATAACACAAACATTACAGCACGTTGTAAAATGTCAGCGTTAGTATCGGCCTTGGTGCAGACATCACCAACCACAGAGTTTCGATGTTCACTCACACATAGCACAAGCATTGCAGCACATTTCGTGATTTCAACTTTAGTATCAGCCCATGGTTGTTGAACAGAGAAGAGTCATGAAACACAGAGATTGGTGCAGTCTCATTAGCGGATGTGCACAAGTTCAGTGCATTACCAAGGATTGATTAAGTGTTTCAGAGAACTAGACTACATAATCAAAAGTGAAAGTAACGTATTTAGAATAAGTGTTTCTGTCCGGTTTTAACGACCGTTTCAGGTGTTGAGATGTACAGTGTGGCATTATAAACTCGCAGCCTGTCACATCGTATGACCGAGTCGCAGACAGCATTATCGTCCTTACATCTGCACGACATCATCGATCTGTTTTTACTATGGGAGGTTAGGGATTGCTTAGAGAAGTCTGTTCAAGCAACGATCATACTTACTGCCACCGGTAACTAAAATGTGGGAAGTAGGGAAGTCGTTTTTGAGGATTTCGCACTACCATGACCGAATTAATGACTGCCCTCAGTAGGCTTATGGAAATGTGTCAAAAATTGTACGTATAAAAGTGAATTGAAATTGCAAGCTGTCTGTCTAATTCCATTTGTTTTGGACTTTAAACTTTAGACTTTTAGACTTAATTAGACTTCTAACTAAGTGGCTTATTGATGAGACCGTCTGGTAACAGTTCCTCTTTTGAAATGGAGTTCTTCAGTTTTACATCTGCCCAACGATCAGGAGGATTACTTTTTTCTTCCTTTTGAAACTGAGAAAATGTTTATTCTTCTTTTGTCAAATTCTTGCGTTTCCCTGATTATGAGAGATGTGTATTTGTGCTGTCGAGACTGGCTGAAGTAATACCTAGTAGACTGCTTAATCTCAAAGGGTTATACGAATGTTGGCAATGTAATTTTGTCAAGAACAATAGATTCACATACATGCTATCCTTAAAGGTTTAGGACATGAAACAATAATCACTGATTATCCACAAAAGGTCAAGGTGTCTCGTATGGCAAAACAGGGTGGATTTCCTTGAAGGGACGCTTCCAGTTCCTTCACATTTGAAGCTCTGCCGCCGGATGTCACATCGAAGACAAGACTTTGTCCAGTTTCTTGTTTCTAACAAAGTCAGTCCTTGTTGAATGTCATTGAGTAATTATGAAATGATTGTAGAAACTTACCCTTTGATAACCAGCACTCTCGAGGCGCTGTTTTTTTATTATAAAGAACGCTTAATCACTGATAATAGCATTCTTGCCTTACAATATCGCCTTGTTACTTTTATCTCACCATGCCAGACAAATTATCCGTTGTGCCTGTCACTGGCAACTGAACCGAATAAGAATAATATGTTGGATGTGATAGAAGTATCTTACAAATTTTCAATAGGTAGTTTGTGAAAACGTCGTCACCACGATAGCAGTATTCCTACTTGTCACAGCTTCAGTCAGAAACATGTCTCGTTACACGAAACCTCCTGATTTACATCGAACAATTTAAGAGAGAAGAAAAATCGGACAAATATGTCAAACTCCTTTCAATATATTGAAACATAATCGCCAACCCACAGACGTAAGACGTGATTAATGCTTGATGAAAAGCCAAACAGTAATCGTGCCACACAATAAAACAGGTATTTTCCGAAACATCGACATTTTAACATCATTTGATTTTACTGGGAGGGTAACCATTTAATGATGTTTAGAAAAAAACATACTACCATGACTGTGGAAATTACGTTTGAAGCTCATATGGGAAAAATGATTTTGTTTGGCCGCAATCGTAAATTGCATGTTGCGGTAGGGAAATGCTTTCCTTCCCTTAAGCTGACCTTGGTTATAATGTTGACATTTTATAAATATTTCACGACGAACACTTTGTGTTAAACAATGCAACTGGCTTAGTCTTCGTCTCCGTCAGAGAAACATCTCCTCTGTCTGTGGGTGCTAGGTTTTATATGATAACAATTGCTCCTCTAAATCGCCGAAGCCAGTTGTCTGCACGCAAGTTTATGTTAAATTATTGTGGTACAGGCTTTCTATTTGCAATTTCACAATGTGCTGCTTCCACAGCAGAAAATACTGGTCGATAAGTGCTAAAGTATCTCATTATAATGTTTGAACAATCGTTTCCTCCCTTTTCAATAATACGTAAATTAAACACTCTTTCCACATCCGTAACACATTTCTTGTAAAGAACGCGGAGATTCTAACTTTATAATGAGTATGTCTGTTCGGCGCCGCATTCAGCAGTATTCCAACTGTACGGTGCGGTGTGCAGACAATCTGGATCAAACAACACTGTGATCGACACAATGAGATACGTCGACAGGGAATGTGTTTATGACTCATTAACAACTGGTGGTGAAACCATGTTCTCTCGAAAAGATGGAACGTATTGAACCGCACCGTTGGCAAAGGCTAGTCCACTGTAAACGTAACATTCGGGAAGGTATGGTACAAATCAGTATATGAAATTGTATCGGATTTTGAAATGTCCTTGTTCACTTGTTTACCATAAACCATTTTGAAAACCTTATTGAGACCTTGAATTTTATAGCCTTGATTGAACAACTTTTGAGCGCTACTCGTATGACTTTGAAGTCCCGATACAAAGAGCTCGTTCGAGTGTACGTTACATGTTGGAACATGTACGCAACCAAAGACTGGAGCTGTTGCAATTGGCGTATAGGTCGATATGAAATAATTCTATTTTAAAACATTAATAGTGTTAACATATCTGACAGCCTGGCATGGTGTCAGGTAAGAGGCCGATAAATATTACAGAAAAAAGGAAGGTGTCATTATAGCAAGAAAGCCAGTGCATACTAAAGCCTGTTTATTATTTTGCTGGTGATTTGAACAAGGTACGAACTGGAATTACTTCTTCCAGTACGTTAACATGGGTCGATAGCACCCATACCTTATGCAATATTACCAGGCTAAGATGGCGTTTGCAGTGATAGTAGTTCCAATGAATGCTGCTATTCCAACGCCACGAAGTAGGACGAAGCAGAAATCCGTCTTGTTTCTGATGTTACATTTTCTTATATGACTTGGACTATTAAATTTTGTCACTTTTGTCTTTTAGGGGATAGCTATCGGCGATGTAACGTTAAATTGGCGGATATTTAACCATCGTTATACGTCCTCAATTCTTCACAGTACAGTCATTCCAATTCTAGTTCAACTCGTTTGACACTGTTTTTCGTGAAAGAAATTAATTATTTAAAACAGGCCAAAGTTCCTCTAGGTCAAAGGTTAATCATGGGACTCCTTAAACTTACACAAGTGCCAGACAAATTAGTTCCCTCCAACAACGTTTATTATGTCCGCACTGACTAACTGAACTTTTATCAGATATAGATAATACCCAGCCGATTTTTGTCTGTTAGTATTTATAACGTGTACTAAGGTTTACTCTTGTCAATGTTTATAGTCATTGTTACGTCATAATCCATGTCATTTGCGTACGTATTGTCACCAAACCTGTTATATATACATGGAAAAATGACATTAAAACATACATAATACGTACAAGGTGATGAAGGATGGATTTGTGCTTTACACTGGATGTTATGATTATAACCAAAGCTCGTTCAATATGAACCACTTTTCCATAACTGATCAACAGGAGACTACTGAAGTGCAAGCGGAATTTACTAGTGCCATAAAATAACAGGATTGAGCACAATGTCGCTCACCTTCGCCAAATCATATTTGCCGTTAACATTGATTATTCCTATTTTATGGAGAGCTTGTTTGAACATTCCTGCAAAATTTGGGCAGGAGGTAGTCTGAGGCAGTCTAGTGCACTGATCAAGGTTAGTTAGTATGAAATTATAGACACAAACACTCATAAAAGGACGATATATTTTCCCAAAATCACCTTAGGCTCAATATGCCACGCAAACACCTATCCACGGATAGTTGAGACGCAGGCGCCAAGTGCGTCTAGAACTGATTGGGGATTATGCTCGAAAATCCTGAAATGGATTAATGTTAGATATCTTTGTTATTTAGGATATAGAATGAGGATGATATACATAACTGTGTCATCTCTTACTTATTTGTATCACTGAGTAAACCTGTCCGTGATATTCAGAACCAGTCGGTATTATCCACGATAACTTAAACCACGATTTATGCATAACCTCCACGGCAGAAGATTTGAAATAAATATAAGTTTATTTTCTTAAGTGAAATTTTGATCACAAGATTTTGACATGCAGTCATTAATCAGATCCACAGAAATACCATTTCCACAGAGGACGAGCTGGGTTTTAACATTTTAGTACAATATCACCGGGAGCCTGTCGTAGTTAATTCTTTGAAATATGACATGTAGCTCAGGTAATGATCAGTTGTAATCATGCCAGATCTATTTTATGTCAGTATTATGTCAACAGAACCTGATCATCTTGACATGGTCTTTTTACTTTAGTAAAGAGTACACCTTCTCGTAAACTGAAATAATCACGATGGCCAATGATTTTTCACAATATCCCATAGAGTATAACAAAATTTAGATTGATTACTTTTCGAAAGCGATATCTCATGAGAATCATTTCTTCAGTGCAGTTCATTTACCCTGATGAGTACCTATGTAGCTGCATTAATTAGAGTTCCAGTTAGAGTTCAAAACACAAGTTTTCGAACAATTTTTTCTTTGCTGCCCCAAACTGCTATTGTCTTGTAGGAACAACCCCAGCCAAAATCCTTTCCCGCATCGGCCACCAACTGGGTGTTTTGGGATCACGGGTGGAATAAATTGGAAAAAATGTAAAAAGCAACAGTAAACAAATGCAAACAAAAAGTGTCTCTGCATAAAAAAATAAAATAAAATGTTCTGGGTGTGAAAAAAGAACACTATTCGGGTCTTGAATCATGTCCAGATAGGTGATACATGTGCCTGTGCCTTTCTGTGCGGTACGGTGACAGATAATGTGTGTATATCAATCACTTTGGTACCAGGTATCACGAAAAGGCGAATGCATCCTGCCCCATCGGTGGCACCCATCATATACATATGCTAAATCCTGGCATTTGTTCACCTGAAATATTTCGGGAACGTATGGTGTAAGTCAAAATAGGAACTGTATCAAGCACCATTTTTGTCACTGAACTGGGAAGTAAGTAGAAGTACATGTACGTGTGTATATGTATATACTAACTTTAATTATAATTCATATATGTTCATTCAACAGATTAATTTGCTGTATACCGTTCTAGTTATAGTTTACACATCAGCATAAGTAGCATTAACAAGGGATGATTGAGTAAAACACAGAACACGTATAAAGAAAACATGTCTTTAGCTTTCAGTGTTAACACATTGTGATTTCGAGTGAAGTGTTTCTTTAAAGTGCCACCCTCTTCATCTAACAGACAAGGTTAAACATGCAAATTATATTCTCCGATTTATCTTAAACTGGATCGCGCCTTTAATTAAAAGATAAAACAGTTTCTTCACCTGACAAGAGAAGATAATTAAAGCTGAAAAACCAAAATGATGGCATATGCCCTGACTTGAAGATAACATTAGTCAGCTGCACTTCCGAAACCAAAGCATGTAATTGTTTATCAAGTTGAAGTAACAAACGGCATGTGGTACAACATTTTACCACAGCAGGAGATTGATTGTTTGTTGCAAATGCGCTTTCCAATTCTTGTTTTTATGGGTTCATATCCTGCAATGAACAGGTAAATATCCGTTTATATTCAGATGATAACTATCTTATCAAACCATCTGTGAATGTATGAATAAACTGATTTTTTTAGCTTTGCGTCTTGGAACCATCCATGACTTCATAGTTCAGATAACCTTTTCAAGTCGGCCCCAAACTCTTTTCTCTGGTGAAGAACTATCTTATTAAAATTCAAGACACAATTCTGCATGTATGCCCTGTAAATATTCGCCTTCCCCTAGCCACTTGTACTCTTTGTGTATTTGGACTTATCAATATCTCGCCTTATTTTGTATCTAATAAAATGAAAGTGCCAAGTATGTGAAAAGCACAGAACAATCTTAAAGAAGAGGGATTTGTGCCAGATGCATCTTCTCACAGACTGTTGAATGGTTCATGTGTCCTCGTGGTTTCATATAAACATTGAATTAGTGTTTGTGCTGCAATGCTTTGAAGTGATGTTTAGTGTTTAAAGTTATCTGCAGTCTCATGTATTTAGGTAAATGTAATTTTGTACAACAAAATCCCATGATATCACCTCTGACCTGGTCGTGAACGAATTACTTTCACAGCAGCAAAGCGCTTTTCGTCCATTTAAGCCTATGCTTGATTAGCAGAACCTCCAATACTTTAATGTCTGCGACTAGTCACTGAAATTAAAGTCTAAATGTTGATACAGGTAATTTTATTTGTCCCTTTGATTGTGACAAAATCGATGACTCGTTTCCTTAATAGGTATTTTGTATTAGGCGCTGTGTGTTTTTATAGTGTGTAGGAATTGCGAGTGTATGACGACATTAGATCTGTTTCTAATTAGGAAATGAAAAAGGCAAATGAAACTGAAAACGAGTAGAATCTCGTTCGTTATTAGTTTTAGCAAACAATTCTGAAAAGTAAAAAACGCTTTTTCTGACCACTTTGTAAATGACTTTCAGGTTTCAAATTTCTGAACTGAATCTGCCAAAATGTAAAAAATATATTTTAATGAAAACATGGAGAACATATGTCCATTATTTGTGTGTGTATAAGTGGTCGGTGAATTTCTTCTCATTATATGACTTGTGTTTTTTAGCCTTGATTGTATTGTATTGTCGATCTCGATGAAAATATGAACCTCAGTAACCTGTAAAAGAACCGCCCAATCAACCTGCAAATGACATCATCGTTTTCTGCCACTAGCTTTGAATCTTTCCCCCAATTTTTGCTCTCAGTTATTAACACTGAGAACAGGTGATCGTTTGTCTGTTCCTGGCTACATAATACACACACACGTGTGTCTTTATCCGTGAATGGTTTATGAACAAGCTCGATAGAGGCCGATAGTATTTTTACATACAGAAAAAGAAAAAAAAATACGGTGCATGTTCCAGATGCAATATAGCTGCTCGACCTTTTCCGTTAACGGTATGTTTTTGAAAGATATTTGTAACTTGTTATTTTCAGAATGTTTTTCATCCTAAACCGCCTTAGTGGTTACAATCTTATCAGTAATATTCAAGATAGCTAAAAACCCTCGATGCTAATCAAGGTTCTCTTTTGGACTTTTGTCAAAGTATTTATAGTAAACCTGTGTTGATGAAACAGCGCACAAGCAACAATATTAATAGTTCCCATATTACTTTATTAGTTAAACCTCGAGTAATATTGATTGCTTTCAGTTTTGTTATTAAAGTTTCATCGATTAACTGTGCTAATCAGTGCTGGTCGATCATGTAGAACACTTGCAATCCATTACATATGTGCTGGTAAGCCTAGCTGACTGCACTGGACCGTGATGATCTTGTTACATCGTACCGAATGGCGTAACGTGCTGTCAAATCATATTCGCTTTCCTTGATTAAGTACTGTAATATAAGAGAAGTCTGTTGTGACGTTGTCAACAACGCCACACCCGCTCAGCCTCTTGGTACATGTACTCGCTTTACAGCTACATGCTTTATTGTCTAACTTCAGCAGATCAGAGGGATACAGCAGCTTTAAGCGTACATGTTATAAATGTTTCTAAATATTGAGGAAGGGTTGGTACTTGTTGTGTAACGCCGTACTCAGCAAAATGCTAGCCATGTGACGGCGGTCTGAAGATAATCGCATCTGGACCAGACAGTGCAGTGATCTACAGAATGGGCATCGATCAACCAAAATGGAATATGATAACAGGTGGCAGCCAAGTCAGTGGGCCTGACGACCAGATTCCGTTTGTCGACAAAGCACTGGTTGCTGAAGACCAATTCTAACCAAGGCCATTTTCTCAATAAACTCAATGGTAATGCATTATAATGTTTAGAACGTTTGTGGTGAAACATAACTATTTTCACGCAGCTTGACAACATCCAAACCAAAGGCATATGAACTACTGATAACATTCGCAAATATTACTTTAAGAAGCCGATACTAAATTCACACAGGTTTTAAACTTGGTTAGCAGTTATTTACAATAGCAACCAATCTTTGGTTTCGTGTTGGCGATTTGCTAGCTTGACGTTAACCTTCCTTTGGAGCTTCATTACAATCCAGATCTGTTTAAAGCTGCAATATCTTTTTTAATTTACTTTGGGGTGTACTTGTAAATCGTTTCAGCGTTTGCTAGAAGATAGCCAGGAACGCCGAGTCTGCCACATGTCTATCACGTCTGTGTCTTATCAAGTTCATCTCCGTCGGGTACTTGAGACTGGCTTATCTCTATGGCAAATGCACATTCTCAACAACATCACAGAAAATATATAAACAGAAACACGCCAAGGACATTCCCTAGACTAGAGAGAGCAATAAATAGACCCTGATCCCAAAGTCACGTTTTTAAACTTCCCGACATTTGTTGAGTAGTCATTCATACATGTGCCAGATGAACTGCATCGTAGTCAAGGAATCCGTGTTACGTCAAACCGGGCTTTTTTCTGCAAAGTGATTCATGGTAGACTTACACGAAATACTTCCAAAATATCTGATGAAATTTCGTATTTTGGAGGTCACATGCAACGTAAAGCACAACTTTTCAGGTTCTGATACCTTTCGGCATCCACTTACCAAAACAAATCATCAAAAAAGCCATACAGTTGAAAAAAACGCCTTGAAAATAGCACTAGAAATCGGAGCTTAAACGAATCATTAATTTTTGCTCAGTGTTGGGGGGAAAACTGGTTTCCTAAGCTATGCTGCGCTGCGCTCATTACGCATGCGCAGCTTGAAACGGCACGCCCTCCCGGAGTATGAGGTTGTGAGCACTAGACCAATCTTGGTTGTGCATACAAACAAGCACATAATCTACTCGTTACATAAAAAAAACCCAACCAAACAAAAACCATGATGACTGTGAAAACTCAATGTCTGGTTTGTTCACACCTATATGTGTGCCTGTCTGTCTGCTAATAATGACAATATACAATGCACAACTTCAATCATTGACCACATCCAATTTGGAATTAACAACTATCGGGCTTAAACCCCAGAAACCCCATAGAAAGCAGACTAGTCGTATCGGCAAATGAACCAGTGGCCAATGAAAAGGCTTCGTTACACTTGAGTGCACACACCGGCTCTGACTGGGTTCGGTATCGCGGCTGCTTGGTGTCGAGGGAGGTAAACCCAAGTATAGAATATTGCACTTTTGATTTAAGATTTTACTCTTATGATTCTGTTTATTTGTTTTTTCTTAATCAGCGATGCATTTTATATATCACGAATAAGTGATAACCGTGTTTTAATAATGTTTGTGTTTTGGTTGCATGTGACCTTTAAATATACGATATGTTCCTGTGTCCGCTCAGAAAACTTGCCTTGCCTTTGCATGTATCTGTTACAACAGTCATCGAATTCGAATTAGCAAGACACTCTTACCTTTTGTCAACAGCTGGTATCGTCATTTTGAAATGAAATGATAGGAGGTTTGGTGTCGGTATTTTATGGGCCCTTCATGTGGTCCTCATCTTATCGTAAACGATTAGAACCCTTTACGCCCCGTTATTCCACAGGGCACATCCACAGACAGCCTTCATTGGCTAGAGAACGTTCAACGGCACTGCAGGCATGGTAACCATCTGTAGTGATTACAGCTCAAACCTGCTGGGTACCTTCGCCGACTTTAATTAGGGGTCGCTCCATCATCACCGATGTAGAAAACCACCACTACCTCACTTATTCGTCACACGTGTGCACTTCATGTATCTTCATTCGATTATTATGTCATTTCTGTTTGTCAGATTGACCAATATCTAAACAAACAAGGAAGAACACCCAGCAGACCTCATGTGGAAATGTAAACCCAGTAACATAAGAAAGTACTTTCTAACATATGCACCTCCGGCGTTAACGACACGTGGATCCTATTCCGATAGTCGTATTTTACCAACTTCTTTTAATGAAAGAAGTAATCGGCATAGTAGAGACCTTCGGAAGAGAGAATCAATGACAGTCTCGATACTGAATTGAAACGCTTTTGGAACTCGCCCCAAAATGCAATCCTCTCCTTATCACACACGATCGAAAGGCAATGTAATTTCCAATATTGGGTTGTTAAAGGCAAGTTCTAACCTGGTTTTAGACCAAGAGTGTGTTTTGCCGACTTGGCTGTTTCATTGCTCCCAGGCAGATGGTACTCGCGAAGGAATTGCATGACGTGCAATGTTTACTTGACATGTTGAAGATCGGGTCAACGTAACCTTGACAATCAGTCATTTCCAAATTATGCAAATTGTATTACCAGCGTTATATCACTTGCCAAAGACACGGTTACCCTTCTCACGAGTATGTGGTGTCGTCATTGGATTTTCAACGATCAATTTAACCTCTGTCTTACTTTTTACCGATGATGGAAAATGTCCTCTACACTGGAAGAATCCATATTCATCAAATATAGGACCCAGAACAAAGACATGTGTGTGGCGTGTCGATAAATTCATGCAGCTATTAAATAAGCGCTACCTTTTTGTGTCCATTGAGTAGGTCTTGAATCGTGTTGGAAACAACGGACATCCAAACAAACCGCAGAAAAAAACAGAGGAAAAACCCTTGAACAATCGATATTTTATTCATAATGAACAAATAACGTACTCAAGCAATCCACCTGTTTGCAGGCAATGTCACCACTTTGAGTACTCAGCTGTGTCATATATGGAAAGACGCGTAGAGCTAGGACAAAATCAACAACACTTACAAGGTACACAGACAACAGTTGTTAACTTTCATTTACAAGGTAAACCATTGTATCCGAAGAGACACAGAGCTTCAAGACATACCGCCAGTTTGTTTGAAAGTGTGAAAATGAAGAGCCTCACATCTGTGATTACACCTGCAGCGTCGCAGAAATAGTAATTATATTTTAAGCTCCGTTTTAGGTAATCAGTTTCTGTGTTAGTTTGATGGCCTCCAAATTAAGTGTTTTATGTGATAGGATTTAATATAAAATTGTTGTATCTTGGATATTGTATATGATGATAGGAGCAATACGCTTTTAAACGATGAAAAAATATATTATATCCATAAAAAAGCATAAACGTATACACTTGGGTTTGACCACAACCAGTCAAATCATTACTAGGCCAAACCACTGTCCAAAATACCTCTCTGTTATTTGTATTAACTGCATTCCAATTACGTTTACTGTTGGTTTCATTTTCGTCATTATCCAGTATGGGTTGATTCTTCTTATGAAATAGAGTTCATAGTTGTTGCAAGAAGTTGCAGTTGCATATCATGTTCAATATTATTCGCTCTAAACATTCCCGAGCAATGTGCCCCTTAATGACATTTTAACATGTTTTAAGCATACAAGCTAGCTGCAACAATAGCTTTTCGCGGACAAATCGAAACATAATCCGTTTTTAGTAACATCAACATTCAGAAATACAAGGCTTCCCTTTGTATGTATGAAGTTTACAGTCCACTCATTACGCATATCCTTAGCAAAGGGACGAACCAGTGTAACAATGAAATAGACAATCATATATATGTACAACTTGTGTGTGCTTCTGAGCTGAAGAGTATTTTATGTTGAAAGTAGTTGATACATGTGTGACTCTTGTATTTGCATGACACCTCCTGCATGTTTGGCATCAAGCTTTGAGAGTGTAGTAAAGTTTTACGTCATATCGGTAATATTTGAGCCATGTAGTGACAAATCAAACCAAACCGCCAAATATTGCGGGACCGACTTTGATAAGTTTACTTGAGGTGTCTGAAATCATCTTTAAAATGTGCCAGATAAACGATTGTACACCGATGGTTGTTATTATATATAAAATTGACAGATCGTAGTGAAATTATATTATGTCTATTTATCTATGTCATTGATAATATTTAAAACATATTCTTGTTATAATGCATCCTACCATTTTTAACAATGTATATCCCTGACCAAAGTGAAAACTTACTACTAAGTAAAAAGACAAATTTAATATATAATACTATTAAAGTGTACTTCAGTTAAACATCAAAACTGAAACCTACAATCTATTCATTTGACTGCCGCTGCCACACATTTTGGCTATTTTGTCCGGAATGTTATAGCTGAAACATGTTTCTTGTGGCGTAGAACACAACCTGCGGGTTATTAAAGGCGGTATGTCGTTAAAAAGTCTACGTCCATATTGCCTCGGTCCATAACGTGCATACATATCACAATTTAACTAGATTGCTGTATTATACATAAGCAATATACAATAGGAATAAGCCATGTCGTCAATTGCGGAAGCCGCTTATTTGGGATGACTCGTGCCCCTATCATCATCTATCGTGTATTCAAACTACATATACCGCTGGTCCATGTCAGACGGAGTTGTCGTATGTGTCCCGTTAACAGCACGAGGGATGTATTCATCACTGACATCTCGTTATTCATGCTACTTATAGGGGAAATTCACGTATGTGCATTGTTAGCTTTGAGGTCTTTATGAAACGCAAGAATTTCTATTAGTATCACATAAAATGATGTTGAAACATTTTTAACAGATATGCTAACTCAGAAAATGACAGTAAGATATGAATTAATGAAATCTAGTGACATAAGGCATCTGTAAACGTGAAGAGAAAACGTTAATGCTCAGTAGAATATAGCTTGCTTTTACTTGCAAATATAGCAAACTTACTTACTTGTCTCTGAGGCCAATTGCTTGACGGTTTAAAGAAACGTAGAATTAGAAACAAATTAGAATATGTGAAGACTTTGAGGCAACGTTATAATAATCAATAGTTGGTGTTATGTGTACAAACAACCTCACCCGGAGGATCATCTACAAAACGTCAACAGTGAATGGACAAAGTATTTCTGAAAAAGGTACCTAAAATCATTAAAGAAACTAGCTTGAAGACACAGGGAGACATGATAAATGTACACCTAGGAATGTAATGATGCTGCTGTGAAAGAACATATAAAATGATAATGTATTTTCTTCTGGACATCAATTATATACTGGACAAAATAAGTTAGAGATATCTGTATTTTAGGATTGATATTTTATTAGTGTGCCAATGAACAAATAGATCATTATTCAGAATTTCAGCATTTACATATATCTCTAACTATTTTTGTCCAGTATACGTGTATATGTGGATAATCACAAGAAATCCAATGCTTCGGATATCTGCTCAGCTATTTCCAGGCATCTTACTCACGTATGTACATAGTCCAGATACCCGCACTTAGGACCTCTGTGCTACCTGATTCTGGTGTAATTTCGCCCCTAGAAGCGGTTACAAAATCAGACTTAGTCCAGTTTAGCCTAGGCCACGTAAGTAATGTCAGACTCCTCTTTGACTGATAACCCTGTTATCATTGTTCAAACCACTTCCACCAAGGTCTTTTTCTGGTCAAGAAACTTATGATTTATGCAATGCTTTAATGACAAAAAAAACCCAAAACAAATCGCGCAATCCAACTAGAAGGTCGTACTTGGAGACTCCAGTAACCGCACACATATTAATTAATCAATATTTCTTGTTACTGTCATGCGGAAAGCACACCTGTGTTTGGCAGGACGGCGATCTGTTCGCTGGAAGCCAGAATTCTAAACTCTCCATGGGCTTAAACAGTTGAACTAATCAGTAACACAATTGTGGTTGGTCTGTGTCAAAATAGAATAGAAACACCTTTTGGGTTAACCAATGGCTGCTGATATGACATGGGCGTTTTGGAGTTCATATCAGGCATGCAAAATCACTACATCTTTCAGGTTGTTACAATTAAATCCCGGTGCCAACCATGTTTCATGATATAGTCTGAAGGGAGGAACGTGGAGAATCATATCATCACGTTGCTTCGGATTGATACAGACACAGTATCTTGTCTATGGCACTGGAAACACAGTCCTCGAATTAGAAAGGTCATTGTCAACATTCTTCAGCAATATATTTTACACTTGAGCAAATACTGTTCATTGGCCACATGATGTCAGAATTGTACACCGAGGATTCAAGAGATTAATTTGCAGTCGAATGAAATCCTTTTTTTAAGTGCACATGATCATGAGTTACGTTGACCAACGTCATCACGTCACGGGTATGGACGTTCCTTTTGAATTCGGGAACATCTAACTGTTGAATACTAGGACAAAATATCGCAAGTTCACAACAAAATGGTCACTGTTAATGTTGATAAAAGTTGTGATGCTTTAATAGTATCAACATATATGTGCGTAATGTTAATAGGCCGTTTGAGTGAGAGCAGTCCAACTCCACTAATACGTGTTGGAAAAACAGCAATACCGGAGGTCACCAGTCGTGAATCTTCGGTTCTTCCCACAGTCGCGTTTATGTCTGCATACACCGTTGTTGCAGTGGCCATTGTAGCGGAGGCGGTGGTTGTTGTTGCTGCTGTTGCTACATCGACCACAGCGACTGCATCGACTGGTGAAAATAAGCCCTCTAGTAGACCCCACTTGAGGAGTGTTGTAGGTCGGGTTGCTGTTGAGGCTAACAGGTGTGTCTCTGATAGAGCTTTTCCCCAAATTCCCGTTCAGTTTCAAGCTTGAGTTTGGCGACCCGCCTCTTCTCCAGGAACTGTAACGAGAGAAAACAGATGATATAAGACCCGTAGTTTTATCTTTCCCTGATGATTGAAACGCTGCCAACCATTTTTCACTGTTGGCGAAAGGTTTTGGAATTTTAGAGAGTAGGTAACTCGCCTTCTCAATTACGTAATTACAAGGCTATTACAAAAATAGTTTTTCATGAATGCTCAGATATACCTGGTGTGAAATACCTCTACACCTTCAAGGAACACGTTTACCATGTCATTCACAACAAACTTTTTAAAAGTGCTGTGTTTTGCATGCAAAACTGTCCCTGTTGCTCTTGTTTGCTCATGAGATTCTCATCTTAGCTCAATGTCTTGAACATAAGCTTCAACGTTTCATCATACATCAAGCACAGAGTCAGTTGCCTACATGAAAGATATCCGATAGTGTACGTCTCTATGTGAATGTGGTATTTTATAAGTGGCAACTGCACCAGCCACCTCAGAATGAAATAGACAATTCGTTATCAACTTACTTGAAATGTGAAACGTAAAAAAGACAAGCTTTAACTATATAGACCCATTAAGAACATGCGTGACCACACACGTTTTAACACGGGATAACAATTGTATGGAAATTAACACAGTCGCTGGTAAAAACGCCCCTGAATTATGGTAACACGTGTTTGAAATTCATCAAGTGTTATAAACAGATGACATGATACAGCAACTAAAAGAAATGTGCAATGGTATCTTTTGATATGATATGACAACTGGAAACGTTCACTAGTGAATAGACAGATATTAGTTTTAGGTTGTGTACATCGACTTCATAACCTTATCACCCGAAGGATTGGTGTTGGAACCATTCCAAAGTCTCATATCTAGGTTTCATGGTAATGTTCCAATTCGGGACAATATATACATGTTACATCATGCATTTTCACCGAGCACCTAGGAAAAAAACCTAATGTTCATTTATCATATACCATTGATACAGTATTTTATCGTACAGATTTCAGCAGGTGCAACCGTAGCCAGTGGGAACTGAAAAAAGACACCTGGCTTCAACATAACGGTAAATTTAGACAAGGTTGTGGAAGTTTCCAAAATCATCACAGTAATTTCTCAGAAGTACACTTCCATGAATGCTAGATGAATAAGTGGCTGATCATCATGACAAAGAATCTGGAATCTCTGATAAGCAGTCTCATCTGTCTGTTTATTCAGTTTGAGTCAATCCGAAAGCAAAGGCCAGTATTATCTGCTTTCGACATCACGCGATAGAATCTGCACATAAACACTGCTCGTCTTTTAATGGGGCTATGGTGAGCGTTAGAGATCGGGCAATCACCTCCCGATCATCCCTTACATTGTAAACCCCCTACACAGGCTCATAAATACGCTTAAGGAGTTAGCTAAAACATCGGCTCTGTTTAAAGAGAGTTGTCTGGGGAATCGAAAAGGGGGACTTCCTTTAGTTTGTTTCACAGAGTTTTCTCTGCACATTTAAAAATGGAGAATAGTGGATTAAAAACCAATTTTGAAACCTCCATCCACAGGAAGATACCGCCCTCAGCATATGGGATTATGAATCTACTATTATTTGCTCAATCACGATAGTTGCTCATCTTTCCAGTTTAACGTTTATCTATCTATTTTTTGTTACCGAACACATTCCTCTTCAGTTTCACGTGGCACATGACGTACATTCGCTCTTAAGAAGGTAATTGTACTTCATGTTCAAACTGAAGCGAGATATTTGGATTTGAATGTAACTGAGGGTTTAAATTCGTCCTTGAAGCGTCTAAATTTGGATTACCATAAACATGTTGTTTACAGAGTTACGTAATACGTGTGTAAATGGTTTCGAAAGCTTAACATATCTAAAAGAATGTAAACTAACACGTTTAACAGAAACGATTAAATCTGTCTTTGATTAAAGTAATGAGTGACTTTAATATGGTAAACGTGTGATAATGTCAGTTCTCAAAGCATATAACCGGTTATAAGAGTTTTTTTTTATGGTTTTCTTTTCTTGTTTTGAACGCTTGTTGTATAACTGATGCTCATTGTGTATACAGAGATTCCTTGTCTGGACAAATTGCAACCATGAGCATAAGGAAAAACAGGTTTTGAAGAAATATGCCATACCTTTGTACGAAACAGACACCCTAAAGCATTACAGTATTACCCTTGTGAATATACTTCGACTCTTCAAATCCCTGGTGAACACACAGGCGAAATTACCTTTAAGTGACTGGAGTTCTAACCATATCATCCCACGGAGTACCCAGTTACAACTGACTGGCATTCAAACAAAGTCACTTGTCTAAAGTGCGACAAGTGTTTTAGTGTTGAGCAAAAACGAAGGCTTAGAAACTCATCCAGCCAATTTCTCCTCTCAACTAAGGTTGTTTATTTTAACTTATTAACATGATTTTAGCTAAGAAAATATTACATAAAGAAAGCAATATCTTTGTCACACACAGATATTGTGTAATCGGTCACTTGTTACCTCTGTATCATCATTACACGCTGAACAAACTGTATCTACCAAGTAGGAGCAAAACAATTCATTATGCCGTTGGTTGTATACATTAAAAGAAGATCCTTCTTGGAAAATAAGTTCCAGGGTTCCAGGGTTGGTAATTTCCAACCATACATTTGACGTAAGCAGACAAAAGGGCTGTCTGCAACATGGAAACAAAGTGTTACTATTCCTAGTTTGTCTGAACTAAGAGTACCTATTTTTCCAAATAAGTGTCTAAGACACTATATCCTTTAGAAAAAAATTAAGATAACACAACAACGCCGGTATAATGAATAACAAAATTACTTCAAATACGTTGTTACGATCGTTACAAGCCGAAGGCGTCACTCTTTACCCGTTTCAAATTATAGTTTCTTCCATAAATTACGCCAGTCATTATGTGTAATCACTCTTGGTTTAAAACACATTGGCTGATACAAGTAAACGGCGTTTGTGCTACAGCTCACGTTTCCAGACAGACACTAACTGTAAATAATTCATCAGGTATATTGAACTCTCGGGGAAACCGACTCCGGTCGACGTATGTGATCTATGTGAAAAGCACACGACAGTGTACTGACTAATTGGATACTAAACATGTTCCCAGATGAATGCCTTTGACGGGGGCTGTCTCCAAGAGGAAAGGAAGTCTACACAAGAATAAATCCACTGACAGATTTTGCAAAGTGCGGGATAGCTTTTAGGAGCCTGTTTGATAAGTATGACACCGCTATCTTTGAGTAACTCGAATGAAAATTTCATTGTTGCAATGTCGCAGGTCTCGCCTTTGAAAACTGTTACCCCAACCTGGTGTGCCATATTGTTGTTAGTATTAGAAAATGAAACAGTTTGATTGGAAAGAACGAGGTTTTGTTACATTTTCATTTTGTTTTTGTCTAGCTGTTTAACGCAGCTAAACAATTCTGGTTGGGTCATGAAAAATCCACCCCCAATTTACACAAATGTACACGAAGCATGTATTTAAGTATATATCTCAAATAACGCAAAGGAATATTAAAACAAGTCGACTCACCATACAGCACCAATTACTCTTCGAAGACATTCATACTTTCTTTTGTATCCTTCAATTTCACTACATCGGTTGCTCTTAACATCGTATCCTTAATGTTGCTTCGTTGCCCCGTCAGACATACATTAGGAATGTTCAGCTAAGAACGGTTCAGACGATTTGTCATGTATATATCCAATATACACTCACGAAAGTACAAATGTACCTTTCATAGGGCCACTAAGTGGTTTACTGTGCTCTACATACAATGCCCATATGGCTGGAACAAGAAAACAGTTTTTTTTGTTATATTATTTGTACTACGTTTAGATTCGCCCCTTTATGGAGACCACCAACAAACCTGGTGCCTTATTCGGTTTGAATAACAGATGGTTTACTGTGAGTAGTAAAGGTGGATGGGTTCCAGAAATAATGTGAGTGAGTTCGTGAGCTTAGTTTTATACCACACTCAACAATATTCCAGCTATATGGCGGCGGTCTATAAATAATCGAGTCTGGACAACACAATCCAGTGATCAACAGCATGAGCATCGATCTGCGTATTTGGGAACCGATGACATGTGTCAACCAAGTCAGCGAGCCTGACCACCCGATCCCGTTAGTCGCCTCTTACGGCAAATATAGTCGCCTTTTATGGCGAGCATGTGTTGCTGAAGGTCTAATCTACCCCGGACCTTCACGGGCCAAAAATAATGTGAGTACAAAAAGGAAAGGAAATAAGTTTAAACAAACACTTAAACTGCAATCCACTAAGGAAATAAAATTGTTAGAAATTTCTTTGAAAAATATCCTAATGACAGAATATTCGTGGTGTTACGTTGGTTATTGTACCAGCCCTTGCTTCTCTGATACTGGAATGGTCGATTCAAGAAAACGAGGTGTGAAAACGAGGAAATGAAGGACTTATAGCTCTCGAAACAAACTTCTTAATGATAACAAAAATCGTAAAAACCTTTTACCAAGCATTTTAATGGCTGTTGTTCATAACTGTGATAATGCTGCTAAACTAAGTACTTCAAACCTCATTTAGGTTTGGAAACATAAAAAATGTCCCCGAGTGTGGATCCGACTACACTGAATAGCCACAAATGCGGGTGATTTATGGTACGCTTTTACCACAGGATTGAGCAGTCACCTTCAAGACAACCTCTCTGTACATGGATAAGTTTGTGAACGTTTACTCTCACGCTAAATCGTATACATAATAAATAGCTGGGTTATCACTGGTTTGTTGGCTCCAAAGTATTTCATTCTTAGATGCGATGTTTCACTAAACAATCTCACCAAAAAGGGATCAACAGATAGGTTGACATCTGAAGATGTGGGTTAGAATTAGTCGTCAGCATGCTTATCGCAAGAAGCCACTAACGACATCGGGTGGTCCATCTCGCTGACTGTGTTGACACATGTCATCGTATCCCAATTGCTGATATCAATGTTCATGCCGTTGATCACTGGATTGTCTGGTCCAGACTCAATTATTTACAGACCGCCGCCATATACAACATATGTTATATCTGGGATTTCACCTTCTTAGTAAAGTACAAATTCTAGTACTTTTTAGGTTGACTCCGATCCGGGATTCGAACCCGCACCCTCAGAGTCAGGCACCTAATCACCAACACACAAAGTCAGCCGCCCGGCCAGCTCAGCCACCGCCACTTCCACAAAAATGAAAGCCGGACAACTGGTAATCTAGACTGCGTACTTTGTGTACCCCTCTGATAAGCGTAATCAACGCCGCCATATAGCTGGAATATAGCTGAAGGCAGCAATATACTACAGGCATTTTTTCCCTGAAACTTCTACCATATGCAAAACATCCGTGAAATAGTAGATCACTGTTTTTTCGTGATATTTTTAGATCCTCGATGGCTGGCGGTAGAGGAGGCCATGTAAAACATCAAGTAATTCAAAAAGCGGCTTTTCTTAACATTATGATTCACCTTTACAATAAGACGAAGGCAGTTGTGCTCAGGATTGATCACAATAGGGTTTTTTAAGCCGATTTACCCAGTAATGAAAGTGAAACACGACAAGTTGATATTAGAAAGACGAAGTAGTCAGGTACGTGTTTTTTCAGCAATCGACACAATCACTTTTCACCTGTGATTGCACGAGAGACGTTAAGCTTCCCGCTAGTGTTTACCCTTACAACCTGATTTCGTCTGTATAAGAATTCAAGCGTAGAGCATTCGATTAACAGGAACACAAACCTGCGACGTAACATAAACAACGCAGAAATTACATACGTAGGTTATATTTATGGAATGATCTTTGCTGTTTGTTTTCTGCGTGTCAACAAACAAACGTAATACAAAACCTTTGGCGAAGGTAATTTCAGAGTTGGTAGAACGTCAGACGGAACGCACCATAAAAGTTGCTTTGATCTCTGTGCAAACAACGCTGTAAAAGGAGGTTCTCCGGAGAAGTCGATGTGGAGAGACTGTGGTGCCAACAAACCAACGTCAAAAGAACAGACTACGTAAGAAAACCATGTAAACCCACTCACGTTGTTCATCTCAATTTCCTCAAAACTGGTTTTACTGTAACCATAATTGTTTTCTAAGATACTTTAAAGGGGAAATGTCGTTACTTGCTGCGTAATACACAGCCACCTACTGTTTCCAGTAAATACCGTGTTGAAGGTACTTCTAATGACTTGTGAAGGGTGAAGTGAATGAAATTCTTCTTTGCATGACTAATCGTATTTTAGAAGCATTGTACTTGGCTCACATAGGAGGTTTGTCTTTAACATCGTATTAACATCGCACAGATTTTTGGAGCCGTCAGGTAGAAATTTTCAGGTGAATGAAATGCATATTTTGTACTTCAAACCGAAAAATCTTTGCTCGTATAAAATAACATATCAAGCAACCACGTAGTTTGACCTGGTTAGCGTATTTTCCGAACCATGGACACGAACGTTCTAATTATCACCAAAACGTATTCAGCGTAGAAACATTATTTAGATTTCTTGTCCTTAAGACTTCTCTCCATAATCACATTCCAGTGCGACTCACTTCTCCCATCATTTCTTGAACTTGTGCAGACCGTTTGAATAGACCCCCTATTTTTATGGAAACATTCCACCTCATTAATGACCAACTGGTATCGTGAAAACGGAGTCCACTTCACATGTCAGGGACATATGACCAGTTTGGATATTCCTCTTCCACCTCAGTATCATAACATGGGTTATCCTCACCATAAACAGATTTCATCTCCTCTTGATTCTGTCGGGCAGTGCAACCCTTCAAGTTCAAAAATTTGATAACACAGCATTACGCAATCTACTGCAAGCTTGGGGTTACTCGTGTTTAGGACCAACCAGCACAAGATAAGTGGAGTAAACAGTTTTGGGTCCATTATCTAGATAAGAATCACTGATGTTACCTTACAATTTGCAACATTGCTCAGAAAATTCATGGCGATAATTAATTTTTTTAATATACCCTTGTACAGTACTGAAGACGTGCACAAGTATATGTACATTAAACATTAAACCTGTGACTGTTCCAAGAGCGGCTTTAACGTGACACCTTTCTCTTATCTTCACACAATACTGGCAAACATCATGTGTAAACGCCTGCATGTCCTGTGGATTTTCCTATTGCTAATTATCCTATTGTGAAATAAGTTCAAAGCATGGTCGAGTTTGGGTACCCAAAGTGTACATGTAAATGTGATCATGTTGGGTTGGTTTTCTAATTTTTACATTACACAGGCAAAACGGAGACATGTTCTAATTAGTGTATCCTGATATCCACACCTACATATATATATATATATATATATATATATATATATGTGTGTGTGTGTGTGTGTGTGTGTGTGTGTGTGTGTGTGTGTGTGTGTGTGTGTGTGTATATATATATATACACACACACACACAATATGAATACAGTGTATATATATATACGTAACTGTTACCACTACAGTGTTACACTAGTGTTGCTTTTTGGTTTTTGTACTGGACTGATATAGTAAATCACATTCACGAACTCATCAGGCAACTGCTGTTGCCACTACATTCCAATCATCACTGACCTAGTTCATTCTGAACATACAGAATGTAATTACACATGTTTACGATCATATGGATTTGGTATTAACGCAGTAACGCAACTTAAATTTTCTCTCCTTTACAATTTGTAATTTGTATTCATAAATGCTCGCATTGAAATATTATGATTACAATTTTCATGCAACTGTTTTTTGTTTCATAGTTCGATGCAAAGAAACATAATAACTGTCAATGATTAAGAAATCAATATATTTACGCACACTCCAATGTATCAGAAGATCACATGTCAACGATTGCTAAATATTGTTCAAGTTGTAAAGCAGAAAGATGCATCAAAGTTTCGTTTATAAGAAATTAATGAGAAGGAAATTCCAATCTAGTGGCGCCAAACACTGTATTCATATTGCTTGGCAACTAATTTGCATTGTGGATTCACATCGTGCATAGGTTCCCCCGGTTTCAGAGGCCTCATTAAGCCAGGTGTGTAATCATACGGTCGTCCACATACTATACACTTTTATCATGAATCTCTTATTATACTCAGCTGATAGGACCAATTCATTTGTTTGATTGACATATTCCTTCACAGGTCCGGAAATCCGTAACAGAAGTCTTAGGAGTAACGACCAAGCACATCTGGCGTCTCCTGGTCAAGATGCTCGAACCACTGGAAGTATATTACAACATGTTGGTATGAGTGCCTCATCAGAACGGGAATTGGTTATCTTCAATGGTGTAGGGAGGCTGCACGTTGTATGGAGAGAAACGGACTCACTTTAAAAGCGATTAGTCTCGTGATCGCCAATGACCTTTGTCCACACAGGAAATTCAAAGTATCCTCTTCTTGTGTTCGACCCATCCTGTCGACGTATTTGGCTTTCATACAGGTGCTGTCGAATCAATTAACCATGGTTTATACATTACCCATCTCCTTCACAACCGTGTCCACATGAGTAGATGTTATCTATACATGCAAACACAAACGATGGAACCTTTAACATCACTCCTAAGTAAAGGAAGACGTCAATCCAACAGTCTTTAATTATCTACAAAGGTTTCCAAAACGTTCTGAGGAATAGATTTGCATGGGCGTGGAGGTGTATTGGTCAGTTCAATATTCTCACGTTAATCAATTCTTGAATTCGATTTCTTTCCTGAACTGAGTCCACGCTTAAACAGAGGATTAACCAAGGGTACAATTATTTGCAATACGGATTTCAAACACAGAGCGACACACGTGTACTTACACAACACTACTACTGAACCCACGCACTTCCACAATTGACAGTATTATTGATTTATTGATTTTGTGTAGAAATAGTAGGGAACCCATAAGTAATTAAATACTGTCAGATTGTCTTTTCCATGTCAGTCTTAATCATTGAAGGGGTACAGTGGTAACAGGAGATGGTCACACACTGAGTGCAAGTATGAGAGACCACAAATTCTCACGAAGGATTCGTACAAGGACAATTGCTGCCGATTTACAGATGATGTTATCGATTGTTTTAATTGCGGAGAATACATTCTGAACACAACATCACAAACAACAAATAAAATAGACTACGTGCTTTGTCCACTTCAACAACATCTACCATTGCTATTCTCAAGATGTAGATGGTAGGTGTTTCATTAACATAATTGATCTGGTCTTTGATTTTGTATTCTCTGTGAGCTTCGCTGGCTCACCTTCACAGCGGACCATGTGAAGAGTGATCAAGTTTGGCTTCAGCAATATTTCAACAATGTAAGGTCGGGGTACGTTGAATTTACAACGCAGCTCAACTTCCATCATTATTGGCAACTTTAAATACATCGACGTATACTCTATGCACAGTTAATAACCTATACATGTATAGCGACAACATTTACAAGAGAATTCTGAATTATTCCTTTTTGAGAAGCCATATTATGAACACTAACATTTAAACCAACTTATAAACGGAAAAAATGTTACCACAAAATCCAGTGATTGATATTATGAGCTATTTAGACTCTCTTTTTGCCTTCAGGCGATTAAAACATTACCTTGTAAACATCCACTTTTAATAGAAATCATTCAACCATATCATGATCTTACAACTGGCCAGTACGGTATTGTGATTTGTGATCCTTATCAGCCGGTTATTTATGTCAACTATTTTGGCCCGCAGAGGCAGCTCGGGAGAAGCTGCAAATCCGAAATTCTGAATGACAGCTAGAACAAGTGGAATGGAAAAAAAACACACCTGGCACATAACGCTGAACATGAAAACTGCCAAGCATATGAAACATTTTCAGAGAAGATGTGATATCCTGATTAATACTGTGTCCTCTTGATTACATAATTATCCACTGCTCAGACACTGTCGGCTAAACAAGCAGTACTGGAATATAACCCAAAGTTCTTAGAACGATGTCAACCAACGCTTGGCCATTATGAACATGATCAAACCCTAAAATGCCTCGTGGTCGACATTTAATTAGGTTCCATAATCGTCAAAGACATGGGCCTATATGAGACATATGGTAAGATAAAGAAGTATGAAGGCTAGACTTCGCATTGACCAATAGTTAGGTTTCCATCTCACATGTCATTAATGATCAGCTGACATGCACAGATATTCAAAGTACTGATATCCTTGGTATAAAATTTAAACCTTGTTGAATTGTGAAAATCTCAAAAGTTAATCACGATTAGTTTTCGTTAATAACCATTTCGCCTTAAAGCATCACAATTTCATAGAATAATTTAGGTTGTGAAACTGCCAAAAAGTAAATCACAAATGTAATAACAATACATGCATCTCGGTAGGCAAAACGTTAGATGATTTTCAGTAAGTACTCTAAGCTGTCTTCCACAAATTAAGCATTCCAGAGGCTGTCATGTTTCTAACCTCAGACTGGTTCCAATTCGTCTGGGACCTCGCAATTGGCTGAGCAGAAACGTATGATCTGGAATTCAAATACAAGGCTCGTCATGATTATATTTCTCACCAAGAACCGGTGCTTGTGGCTGTACTGAGCGCTCGCTACCTGTCTGCCAACGAATGTCCATCGCAGGGTGACACACCATGACATGACTGAAATACTGCGAAAACCCGACCAGTCACTTCCGTATCTAATTAGCGCCCCCTACCCCTCTTAAGATTGGAACACACACACACACACACACACACACACACACACACACACACACACACACACACACACACACACACACACACACACACACACACACACACACACGTTTGGCAGAAAATACTCGTCCAAGTAATCTGTCTCCTCTGTTGCATCCGTTACAGTTCAACAGAAATAATTAAAGGACACGCCGTTTTTCAGGAAATGCTGAGTTGAACCTGCAACCATATCTGTCTTTCTATAATATACTTCAATTCAGAGCCAGAAGTTTATTTTCATCTTCGCACACGCATTATCATGTAACATGGATATAGAAGAAGCAACAAGGAAACTACCTCGACCTCAGAAGAAGACTCTGTATACCACTCTTCACGCCAATCCAACTAGTACCACTTTGACGAATGTCGAGTTTACGATGGATTGGGATAAAACAATGTCATCCCAGAGTAATCCCCAGATTCCTTTGATTGCATGGTACTGGTAGTCTAAAGTGGCTGAAGTTGTAGAGATTAAAGACAAAGCTCCGAGCTTTCGTGTGAGTGCCAGACGTGTTATTGTAGACTTCCGTAAATTGGTGTTGGTAATTACTAACCCATGTTGAGCATTGGAGCGTCATGAAATACTTGCCCTAAATTTTGCTTGCATTGGTGACAGAAGTTCAGGTCGTTCTGAGTGTAGAAAACCTCATTCGACTAAATGTTGCATCTTTGGGTACGCTGGGATATTTGTAATCCTCCACACAACTCTAATTTATTTTTGCCACCACTGAAAAAGGCTTAAAAATGGAACGGGAAATATTGCTAAAGATATGAACCGTTCTTTTCCAGGATGCTAGGCTTAGGCTAAGCCAGTTCACAGATCCTGCTTGTGTGATTCAGCTGATCTAAATACTACAACTGGCACGGGGGCTGTAATGTATATTTCACTTTGACATGATATGGAGATCCACCCATATTCCTAAACGAATGGCACAAACTAAAACGTCTAGACCTAAATGTTCACAGGCACCAGACTGTAAGACATAGTTGCCTTTCCAGGGTGTTTTCTATAGATGAGGTATGGTTCTGATTCTACCATGACTTTTAAGTATGCTCGTTCTTGATTGGCTGATACAAAAATTGGAAATTAAAAATGTTCAACATTCAAGCCGGTTCACTGCGCGGGGGAATATTTTGAAATGATTATTCTTTACAACGGTAAACAAACATGTCGTCTGAAACTGGTACGTTGCGTAACACAGTCACTGTCTTTTTGTTGTTTTTGTTTTGTTTTGTTTTTTGTCTTCGATGTCTGGTGTATTCAAAACTCACAACAGTCAGGTTGTCATCAGCAACTACTTTCGAACTAAGCAAAGCACTGACACGCATCTAGGAGAGCCACCTTTCGAAAATGGCACGCGCTAATGACGTCAGAACGAAGGTCAAACCAGGCGAATCTATTTTTGAAGTTCTAATTACATAACTCATTCTAGTTAAATTGTCCATTACATAAAAAATAGAATGTCGGAACAAATCTTGAAACTTGCAATGTATTTGAAGAAAATTCGTTGTGGAAATAATTAAAACATCTGACACGATGTAAATTGTTTCCTTTTCCTGTTTCACCCCGAGTGTGGGCGAAACCATTTGGAAGGCTCTATCCGCAGTAGTGTCAAAACAAAGGGTAATGAGTTTTATTCATAGTGCATATGTCAAGGTAGAATGGAGATTATCCTAAATATACTATGATTCGTTGGTGAACTGTTTAAAAACTATTGGAACGATCCCGTAAAAAATCGGTTCTCTTAACATAAGACATTCCATATTTAAGATTGAAATATGTTCAGAAATATTTGACTGAGTTTGATCCAAAAGCCATTTTACTAGCGTTATGAAAACTGGCAATAACTGTACTATAAAAGATGTTAGTATTTATCTGTATTATGTACTTTAGCGCACTAGAAATGTTATTTGTAAACACTATGTACATTACACTATCAGTACCATGTGCAAATGACTTCATGATGGGCCTGTGGCCTTTTACTGAATAAACGAGTCTTTCTGTCCGTCTGTCCATATAACATGATATCCGTCGTTTACGGACAAGATACTGTGTGAAGTACACGTCTATGTAGGTAACATTTATGAGGAAAGTGGGGACAGGGCAAAAGATTTCGCCATCCCTATGAGCGCAACGTACGCATCCAACGTTGATGAAGCCTTTCTTGCTTGTCATTAAATTAAACATTTCTATTTGGATTGATGCAGACCTTCACTTCAGTTTCTGATCGTTGATCTGATAGGATAATAATAATGGTCAAAGAACCAGTTCTTCTTTGTCGTTTTACTCATGTGAACTAGAAATATAATAGACAAGAGAACCCCTTCATCTGTTTTAGATATTGATACATCATGATTGAAAGTGGCTACACGACTGTAAGACAAGAGAAACTGCTTCGAAATTCCAATTATTAACTTTCCTTTTTACGTTGAGCTTTCTTTCATGTTGAGCTTCCTAAAGTTTACATATTACAGCTTTTGAGTTACAGTGGAGTGATGGGTTTCTACAGAGATTTAAAATGGCAACGTCAGACACTTACTCAAAAAGAGATTGATGTCGACAAAATTTAAGGCTTCAATGAAGCGATGTGGTAGACATGAAGAACACATGTAGAAACTTGGCACATTAGTGATTAAACTGATCACTGATGCAATTCGCCTTTTCCACTTTTGCCAAACGTGTTAGTAACTCGCCTTTGCTTTTTTCAGACTGTTTTGAAAGTTTAAGTGTACGGTTTTGAAAGCATACGGATATATGGATAAATATCATAACAAATATATAGGTGAATGATATTTATATGTACATACCCATTTTTAGTGTAGTTCCAAAATTTGAATGACCTGGAACTTCTCGTATAAACATACACTGAATGAGGAAGATTGAATGTATGGGCACACCTGCGAACGCCACTAGGTCAGATCTATAAGTATTGACAGTTGAAACAATTGTCAAACAAAATTTCAGCAAGTTTAAATGAAAACCATATATTATGTTTACTCCTGCTACAGTGACTTTATTCTAATGTCAACTCTATTGTTGTATCACCTGGCTTTGAAGCGAAAGAATGCCTCTTACACTAAACTCAGCAGGAATCGGTACATTTGCGATGGCTCCTGGAAGTGAACAAGACCCAGTGATAGTGATACATTTCATTGTTCCTTGTACGATTCCGACTATTATATATAAGCAAATCAACAGGTGTCCGGTAAAACGTTGGCGTGTCATGTCCAACCGCCACCTATCACAAACACATGCAGACACAAGTAAAGTAAATCTAAAATTACTGATCCTTTTAGAAGTGAATATGGAGGCTTTATAGATAATTCAATAAGATAATAAGGAAATGATTACCTCCTGAATGTAACCTACATGCGTAATATTGTAATTTTATGTCCATCCCATTTTCAGATTACCTCTGTTCTTAAGAAAGCAAACCATCTAACTAATGGCATTTAATTTCCCATCTGACAAGGGTCCAAGAAATATGGATAATAACAATGTTGGTAATGAAGACACCACCACATTAGCCTTTTGTAGTGACACAAATGCCCTTTTCATCTAAATATCATGGAAATAATTCTGGTGTTATCTGCGGCGAATTAGCTTGGGGAAGAGCTATTTGCAATACCAGTTCATGACTGGAATTCAGATCTCATCTAATGAAAGAGTACGTAGTACAATCTAAGGTTAACGTGAGGTCAAGTAGATAAAGTATGAACGTACCAACGTGCATGGTCGATTGCCGTTGGGTTGTTAGTGACTGTTACATGCGTACATCCCACTACAAGTCCAGCCCAAGATGTTACTTGTCTATATACATGACACCTGCGTGTACGTACAGTTTTAACAGTACGCTTTTGGACCTGGGTCTTTGGTCAGTCTGTTATTAGCACCGATAATAATGATATTAATAAGTATGTTATACATCTAATTTTAAATTTTAAACCATTGTTTGTACTAAAGTCTTGATCGCATTTCCATGTTGTTTCTTAAAAATGACAAACAATCCAGTGTTTTTTATGAAAGACTGCCTCTGGAGATTTATATGGTGCTAGTTAAGAGACAATCACCGAATTTCGCAGGTAATACATAATGGTGACGAGTGTTTAACCGTCAAAATATAACTATAAATAATACATTTCCATAACAAAAAATATATTTCTGTATTTACAGAGTAATTCTGTCGGTCTGTGTAAATATATTAACCTAGCTTCATCTCGGTAGAGGCACGCGAGGAGTAAACGATCCATATGAAAGGCTTTGCTCAGTTTGTATTTGTTCACATTTAGCAGTGTACCAGCAAGGTGCAGAAGTTTCCAGAACCGCCTTCCCTTATCTATAAACAGAGGCACCACGTGAAAGAATGCTTCATTAATAAGTTGTGATCTGTTTTAAAAGCAAGTGGTTTCTGGATTGTCTCTGTACCTAATGACCTAACATAATGTTGAACGACCATCATGTTTATACCAGTACTGTGCTGTTTCCAGTCTTGTTACATACAATCGTTTTGAATACAGGTCTGGTCAAATATTATTTACAGTTATTTAAAAACAAGCATATATCATATACTGAAATCAATCAAATTTGATTTTAAAGGAAACTGCCACGGTTTCCCGATTACCTGCTAATGTAGTTTGTACTTTGCGCTTTCATATCGGAGAGTCGACTGAATTTAAATAGATTTAACTAAAAGAAACGAAATTTTGAAGACGAATACCTGTACGTTACCATGCTCTTATTTCTTCCACGAGATAAACTGCATAACTAATCTTATCACATTACTGAACGATTGATAATGTCTTTAGCCAAAACCGAAGGGGGAAAATGCATTCATACGATGGCTCACGTAATTGGTGAAAACGTTAAATATAGCATCACTATCACGTAAATAAATGACTTACTTAGACAAGAAGAGACCTGGCATATCCAGCGAACAGAATGATTAGGCTTATCATTTAGCGTGGATGAATTCGCCAAATGTGTTTGGGTTTGCTCGGCGCACATATTTGACTCTTGTGTACATTCCACAGTCTGAAGGAACTATTGTTGATGGTGTTCACAAGGTTTCAGTTGTATGTTTCTAGCCCCTAGGGAATAGTCTGTGTTAGAAACGGTATTGCGTGGGGTGCTTAGTCCTGTGCGAAGAGCTCAGGGGCTCCTTTCACGAAGTAATCCTTAACATTGCACGAGATTTAAACTCGGTGGTTTACGATCACCTTATCCTATATAACATATGTCATATTTTGTATTTGTGTAATCACACCTCAGTCCTTTGTCAAAAGAGGCCGTGGTCACGAATCAGTTAATGTTAAGCAACATCGACCTCGAAGAAGTCCTTCGATGGGTGACCATACTTTTTGCGGCTTGACTCCTGCGCATTTCTATTATTTCAGTCCTGTCCCAAAACGACGTACATGGGGTCTCACCTTAGCCAAGTGAGTTTGCTCAAATTGCCTCTGTTCACCCCGCAGAAGCTGGGTACCCGCTGAGACGAGCCATGTGACAATTAATTGTCTTCCTGCTATCGTAATAATCAGATTCCGATTACAGCGATTGAGCAACTAGGCGCTAACTAATAATATTCAGCAACCCGTACATAAAGAGAGGTGACCTGATCGGATGATAAAGTTAACTTTCTTGGGTGGTGCATGTCATTGTGTAGTAGATAGATGTTGTAAATCACTGGATTGTCAGACTCCACTATTTACAAACAGCAAACAAACGTAGTCCCAGCTGGATGTATATTTCAATATCACCCACCTCCCCCCACCCCACCCCCTCCCATTTTAGAACTTCTTCTCCTCCTTAAGTTAACTCAAAGTACATGTATGTTCAGATTTGAATCTATGCATGTGATCAAGACCGTGTTATAAGACAAAGCCTTGTTCTGTTTCCCATATGAATGGATGAAGGATAGTAACAATTAATGTCATTTCTTATATTATTTGGACCAGGAACTATCGATGTAATGTTTGAGTCCATCCAGTAATATTCCAACAAAACTGCTCTTTCAACACTTTCGGTAACAAGGAATGTGAAAGAAGCTCCTCCTCTCTATCCCAAATGATCGCATTCATATACGTGTGGATGTTTGATCAACGACTAGAAACAAAGAAAATTTCTTTGCAAGCAGTTGTTGAAAGCAGTATTCTTATTCATATGTGTTAAAATGTAATGAGGACTTCTAAAAAATGTTACTTCCAAAATCCTTTCTTTATACAGAACTCGTGAACCATACATTGTACTTTCATGTTCCCGATGTTTCTGAAACATTATGAAATGCCATTGGTTCACCTACAAATGTCAAGACTCTTTTAAAATAGTTCAAATAATTACACGTGATGAATAATTGAATGTCGGTTGAAACCCATTGTTGATGGTGAATTAATTGTACACCAGTTCTTGCACCATCTGATTTAACAAAGATTGACGTTAGCAACAGTTACTATGTTTAATCATATGGTGTATTCTCTCGGTCATCAATGTTTGTGGTTCAGGTACTTGCTATAATCTAACTAACAACAACAGAACACTCTTGCGTGAGGCGCTTGGGAGATGATCAATGAATCGAACAAGCTTTTGTGTGGTGCACCTCTACGAATAATTACATTGTTCCATCGGAAATGTCTTCAGATAATTAACCTGAGCAAGAAATTTAATTATCGATGCAGATCTGTAATTACGATTCCCACGAGACAGATCAGGCATGTAATTAACACCTTCTCCATCATAATGTGTTTGTGGAGAGACATGTTGCCTCTCCGTCCGCGTCTCATATGTATGGTTGTCTGTTTAAGCAAATGTACATGCATCGCAACGAAGAAGAATTATTGATGCTGTCATCCTCAGAAAGCACAACTTATCGCATTATAGAAGTTAACGAACACGACTGACAGTCTTTATTGAGTTCAACGAAGCCACGAATAAGCCTTTATTGGGAAGATACGTTGAAATTAATACTAATATCTAATGAAGCGCGTTTGCTGATCCCTTCTTTGCCATTTGTTAAATGCATTCCGAGATTATTCTTTGGTTGAGATTAGATTTGCTGACGAGTAAGGAGAATGTTCAGGCGTTATCGCCACTTCTTCTTCCTCTTAGTGGCCACAGCTCATGGGAAATCATTACTTCCCGGGGTCTCCTTGGGCACATTCCGCTTCCATACCAGTATCACTGTTGAAATAGCGTTTACTTCTACAAGATATGAGTTATTACGTGTCGCCACATATATAGCCAACCAAAGCCTACATCAACCGCCCTGTACAAAAACATGTCATAACGCAAGACTATGAAAAGTTCCGATGGAGACACATTTCGGTTTTCAAAAATGATAATTTACAGTTCATGTTTCTTGAGACAGATTCACACTACAGGGTCACTGTTAGGCAGAGAGAAAACGAGTTTCATCCCATTCGAGTTGCAAGTAACTGAAGTCATGATGTTTACGATGGTTCTATATATGTACTAGTAATTATATAATAGATATGATTCATGAATTAACAATAACATAAAATAATGTTATACCATAACTGGTGACATGGTAAGCAGGATTTGCTTCAAAATCATACGCATAAATGGAATATTTAACATAGTTTGAGATATAATTCCAGGTATGTATCTGTCTTCAGACGCAGCCTTACTTTAAAATATCATTCACGAGCAAACATTTCGTGTTAAATCGTACAGTGTGAATGTGCCATTATACAAATCCAATATATGAAATAAAGAATGATATGAAACTATCCAATATGAAAATGAAAAAGGTTCCCAAAAAAGTGTACAAACACAGAAAGAAAACTGTGTTAAACATTTACCCCATGAGAGGAGTTGAAATCCGGGATATTTTCACCTGGTAACCTACTTGCATGCTGTACATATATTTTGCGAAATCATATAAGTCCTTGACCACAGCGTGCATGCTGTATACAAAATAATCAAATCAGAAAATATTCATACATAAATGTTTACATTCACCACACAATTGAAATTTGAAATGAAGGTGCGTTGCGGCCATGATACGAAAATATGTACATGAATAACACAACAGCATGAGGAATGAGATCTGACACAAAAACAGCGGGGTCTTCACTCTTGAATGACACAGAATGAAACATTATCTGAAGCACATAGGGTGTGACAGATTCCGATTCGATTGAAGCACCTCTAGAGTAAGCCGTGGGAATGCCATATAGGACAGTGAGTGTCGCACGTATTACACAGTGGGGTGAATGCAAATATGAGAAAATCAATGGAAATAAACAAGATGAATGGAACCACTATCAGGTCATTTGGAAGCTCGGTGGCATAGACATTGTTAGTAGACCTCTTAGTACGAAGATAAAAGTAAATTATGCTTGAAAGATGGATAGTTTCTGCACCATCATATTACAGCTAATGTATCTTCCATTCTACCTTTCTAATCGAAGTTCGGGAAGGTCGTGTAATCGCTTTCTGTACTAGTGCATCAATATTTTGCTGAATGCCAACGACAGACCAATAGAACCATTAATAATGAAGAGTGTCATAATTGGTAAACCTGGGGTCAACGTCTTTTGAAGGGCACAAATACTCGGCGTGTATAGTACCGCTTGTTTCAAGAGAGATTGTTAGACGAAATGTTTCAGCTCCTATTGTGGGTTCAGAGAAACATGCCATATACTGTTATTATTAGCGTGATCTTAAACATACAATTTCTTCGCAGGCATTCTAAATGCACACATGCCAGTTTCACATTTTCAGTCATGCACTGGACCAGAAAGAGAATGTTCTGTGATGATCGAATTATTTCTCGACATTTCGGGGAGGTATTTATTGGAACATACTAACTCTTCTTAAAAATGTCTTATACAGTTAGTGTCTGGGGAATCCATAAGCGGTTTACACGTAACGGTTACCAAGATACTCAAATCATCACATCAGCGGAACCTGTTTTCGAAACCTTCACGGGGTATTAACCGGCGTTATATGGATTAAATGGGGATTAGTCAGTCTAACTGTGGACGGGAATTTCAACTCCGTTTCGCACCTACTTAAGATCAAAAGGTTACAGCCTGTCAAACTTTTATATTTGATAAAAAAACACGGTGTATACAACCGATAAAACACGACGGAAGGAATGGAATAGCATTAAAGTTGTAATCACATTTAATGTCTGTAGTATAAATTTCAGGAGTGTAGATCAATATCTGGTGTCTGGGTGATATACTGTTATGTTGCCCTTGATATTGTACGGTTGCCCTTTGCATCATTTAGTATTTTGCCTGAAGCTGGTCATGATCGTGTGTGCATTGCTTCTGCCGTACCCTCTCGGCCAGAAAACTTCAACAGATTTTCCATTGGGAACACGGCAGGGAATTTAGGGAGGACGTCCAATATCCGTATGCCTTTGAGCTGATAAACGATGATCTGATTGCCAAAATTCCAGCTGATACATCTGTCGAATGAAACAACGACTTGGCTTACAATTTCTTGTGCGTGTCGTTGGCTTGCCAAATATATTCACGGTAGTCAAATCAGTGCCTAGGTAATTCTGCCGATACCATGGCACAACCGTACCCATGCTGATCATGGTCAAGAATTGTTGCCCTGGAAGACCGTCCGTTAACAGCGTTTTCTGCTATGGAGGCGAAGCACTGGTTCGTTGCTTAGTCCATCCAAACCTGTGGGTGTCTGTGAGTGATAGTCCATTGCAATTTGCAATTGATGTAATGAGAACAAGTTTTCCAGGTTCCGTTTTTCAATCTCATTTGCAGTCCTTCCCATTTAACATTTTTTTGATATACCGATCATTTGGACAACTTAGTACAATGACGGCCCTGATCCCCTTTCGTACACACATTTCGCCCTATTGTCTCTTCTTTGAAATATGGCTCCAGAGGAATCTATAAATGCGTGCAAAACTGAAGTGCATTTGTGCTTGTTCCCATACAGGTGCACACCTATGTTCGACTTTGAGTGCATATGCACAACGAGCCGATATGAAAGTTTGTTGAGATTGGCTGTTGGGTTCAGATGCAACACCTGGTGTTGTACATGTGCACGTCAGGTAAACTCAAGTCATGACTTTCCGTTACGTTTTGTCGGTTGTACATCTGGCAGATGTGCAAGTTGTAAATGACATAGTTTGCGAACACTTTAATGAAGGGTAAGTGAATTTAGGTTTCAACGGCATCAACATCGATCTGCGCAAATGGGAATGACGTCAACCTAGTCAGCGAACCTGACCACCCGATCCCGTTCGTCGCCTCTTACGACAAGCAGAGTCACCTCTTATGGCAAGCATGGGTTGCTGAAGGCCTATTCTACCCCGGATCTTCACGGGTCACTTTAATGAAGACTTTGAACTTTCTGAATAAAGGACCGTAGGTGACATGGTTATGGTGACACGTCATGCTATAATTCTAAATGTCTATATCAAAATATTTATGGAATAGAAGACATTGCCCGACAACTCCATACACGGTGTTATATCTTTCACACATTGTTTGCACACCTTGGTCACTAGCGTTTACTTTTTAAATGAAAAAATGGAGCTTGACATACCGGTATGTTCAACACTATTTTCGTGAATACCTAGTGTCATCTATTTACACTTTATCCTTCATTGTTTGTGTGTTTATGCATCTTTCACGATTTATATTCGAAACGTAACTTTTCACAGCATGTTTCACGACTAATATTCGAAACGTTCGAATTTAGCCATAAGCATATTCCATACTGACGTTGTGAGACATCGCGACGTTCACGCAGGAAACTGCCTATTTGGTATTGTTTGTCATAGCTGTTGTATATATGATCTGGCCCCGATTTCTCGAAACAAACTTAAGTTTTCACTCAAATCTCAAAGTTTGTTTAACAATTTAAAGCAGCTGAATTTGTAATTCAACTGCATTTTTTCAAACAAAAAAGTCCAAGCAACTAAAGAAATCTGTTCACCAAATTCAGATTGTCTACTAAGTTTGAGTTTGATGCCTATTTCCGTCCATTCTGGAAAATGCATGTTCCTGTGTTTTCTCAATTTGAGCAAAGATTTGAACTAAGTAAAAGCTCAGACTTAAGTTTGTTTCGAGAAATAGGGGCCTGATCCGATCGTTGGTAGCTTTGATATCAGACGCCGCTTTTAGCAATATTCCAGCAATATCACGGCGGACGATACCAGAAATGGGCTTCACACATTCTACACGTCTGGAAAATCCAACCCAGGTATTCTGCATGACGATAGGACGCTTCAACCAATTAGGCTGGGCCACTGTCCTTAGAAGACATGAGGGCGAGATTCTGTTGATCTTGAAAACTCAAAACAATTCTTCCAACGTTCAGTTTACCAGCAGTAATCACCAGCATGCTTATACACAAAACTCACCAGCTTCAGACTGATTTAGTTTGATTATGATGTGAGGTTAACGGACATTGTCACAAAGATCGGTTAGACAATGTGAAGGAATTTCACTCAAGTGATATCTCAAGCGGTCAGGAAATCAGGACTGCCTAAAAGATTATTACTTTTTGTGATGTGGTCTCCATAAGGATTTGTGTCGTCCCAGTTGTCAACGTAACGTAGCAATCTTTACATTTTATTCTACCTCATAAACATTCACGTACATTCAATATTCTACTTCCTCGATGTTATGCCAGAGCAATGGCAGATTTAAATTGTTCAGAAGCATTGAAAATTTTAGCACCCGTCCTAAATCACTCAGCCTTACTAAGCCGAGAATTTGGTCCTGTCGGGAAATAACACGTTTAGTCGTTCAGCCTGAAACGTTAAGAAAAGTATAGTTTTCCAATATCAAAGTCATGTAAATGGTTTGGGGGCTAGATTCATGCGCCCTTTTGTTGTTGATAATACATTTATTGTAGGAGATCGAATCGAAATAATCGACAACCTATTCGGATCGCCGCGTAATGCCTTGAAGCATAGAATTACGTTAGGGATAAAAGAATTTAAGTAATGATAATCGTTTCTAAAATGTCATTAGGAAATAAAATATAAGAGAAAATCGTTGAGGGTAATAGGAAATCACCGGCATCGCGTGACCTATTTTTTATATATTGTATGAAAAAGCACGACGTGTTATTTGGGTGAGACCCCAGACAATTTATCTTGTAAACGTTAATTCCCAAGTGAGGACACAGAGAAGATTTTCTGCGCTAAAATGTCTTTTAATAAAAATTCCTATCGCATAGGATTTTCTTTAACAAACTAGAACAAGATTGGAAAAGATATGAAGTTTTAGTTTTGTCTAACTAATTTCTCCTAGGTTTCAAATAGAAAGGTAGAACACCGAAAATATGACGCATAAGTATTGTAAGATAGCTGGGATAAGTATATTAGAATTAGTATCAAATATGGTAGATTAATATTTGTTAGTACTCGCCCTTTCAACTTCCAAATGCCTTCTCTACAAACTAACCTTGCTGTGTTCACCTTGCATAGCTGGAAGGCTCCATAGATCATAGGATTGAGCAGAGAGTTGGTCATCCCGATGAAAAATAACCACAGGTTTGTCCTTGGGTTAAATTCTTCCCAGAAGAAGGTTGAACAGATGAAGAGAACGTAATAAGGAGACCAGCAGACGACGAAAGCTAACACTATCACTATGGACATCCGGAGGGACTTCCGCTTTGCCTTGCGCAGTAGATTACTCCTCACGGGCCCTCGTGAAAACTCGTTCGACAACGTTGATGTGATAGACTCTGCAAAAATAACATCACTGGTGGGTTAGTAACTGTTTCACACTGACTGTACTGTACGTGGTGTCCCTCATTGATGATGGTATTGTTGAAGAAGGCCAAGCAGGTAGACTGTCCTTCTAAGACGCATGTAAGTTCGAAAATAAAAAATATAAGTCCGAAATCACGGCCATAATAAATTTTTTATACGTGAATGTTTTGAATCCTGTGAGTGTTTCCTGATGGGAATATTTCTATGGAAAATATCGGTCTTAAAACATGTAAGAAGAGAAAGTATGTTCTGTTTACGTCAGCTACTTCATGTACACAATGTAAAACTGTCTCCACGCTTGGAAATGTCGCTACCTTCACATCACATTAAGATCTAAGCGATATTTAACGTTGTTGCTTAATCTCAAGTAGGAGTTCCTGTGCTGTTCTTCCAGTGCATATTTGATTTGAACTGAGTTGTTGCATTAAAGACCAAAACCAAAAATACTTGGAACAAAAAACTAAAGCGTGAACTATAAATATACTGCAATAACCTTTCATGCAGGAAAACAATTTAAAGAGAAAAACTTTGTCCTAAAGACTTTAATTGTTTGTAACGGCTTACTTGACTAAATGAATTGCCTTCTTTAAAGAGACATCTTTAGCATTCTCGAACAAATACCACTTTGATCATTGTATGTTACGCCAGAGGGTCCTTTGATGTGTTGGTGACTGATTTAATTTAAACCAGAGAGCGATGTCCCTGTGAATGCAGAACCAATACCATTCATGGGGATGTGTCTTTCTGAGCCAGAGGTAGACTACACCAGTCTATCAGTTGTCAGTTCAGTAGGTCACAAGAGCTGTTGGCCAATTCAAGCGAAAACCAATGCTCTAGACGAGGCTATCAACTGAAAAGACGTCCGTATCCTAAGGTCAACTACCTTGATCTAGGTTGCGAATGGTTTCATGAGCTCTGAGCATTACTTTGATGGTATGTTTTATTACACATAGTGTATTTATGTATTTCACAAATAGCCAGGCTTTACTGTTGAAACAGAAACACCAATACCAGGCAGTGTTTGCGGGCGTCTCTTTCACTGATTACGCATGGGCAACTATGTGTTGCATATTGACATGAGGTGATGAGCCATCTTTGTGGTTTACACAACAGATTGCTTGCCTGTCACTGTACATTATGGTGTTCCACCTCTGGCCGATGAGAGCTCTCTCCGTAAACAATGTTTGAGCTACAAATATTCTTGCAACATTGATTTCTTGCTAATTGATACCATAGGTATTTAAATACCTGTTCAGGATTAGTTACTGTTGTGGGATTCTGCAACAAACAATCACGGTGTATTTTTTCAGAATATTGGTAGCTTACAGCTACAGCTACACGTTAAGCCGTAAATGCTATTGATATATAACAATAACGCATATTTGCACAATGGTGTCACATAAGAATACGTTCATGGGTCGATATTATTAATGGTAATGTGAAGAAGATATTGCAGCACTGTCACCGATGAGCAATGACTCAGGAGACCGAACACATCCCTCATCCCATCAGTGGGTGATGCAGCGCAATCGTGTGTTTTATCACTCGCCCGTTGGAGATACTGCAGTGTAATATTTTCACTTCAATATTATACTAGTGTAATACCGCTTGACGTATGACGTCAAAATGGTTCAAAGTTGTGACGTCACAATGCTAATGTTGATGTCGCGATTTTACTAGACCGTGCTTGACTTGAAAGCTGAGAGTCCTCACACTGTAGGCAATTTCGCCGCAGTTTCTGTCAATTTATGTTGGCGAGTAATAAACAGAATACTAAACTCGCTTCCGTGAAATACCATCTTCATTAAACTCGTTAAAGATTTAGTATCAAATTCGCTTTCGCTCGTCTGATACCAAATCATTAACACGTTTAATAAAAATGGTATTACGCAGAAGGTCGTTTAGTATCCTCTATGAATATCATTGTTGAAACGGCGCAACGGTTGATTCACCCATTCATTGATTGCTGACGTTTACTAACGCGCAAGAGTTGAATACTCGTCACTTTACTTTATATAAGACAATACGTGCTTTTTCCAAGGAATCATTGGTTCTGCGGAATTCATTCATACAGATATGAAAGTCCCCCATTTCCCTATGATAATATTGACAACAAAGTCCTTTTGAACTTCCTTAAACAGCTTTAAATATCTGTTCTATGACCACGTGAGAACTTTGACAACTTTTCTCTTTTAATGTGAATGGAATATTACTTTTGCAACGAAAGCGTTTGAAGAGCATTGATCCGTTACGACTAAATCAGTACCGACGTCTTAATAGGCACGGCTCTGTATTTCCGAGGAGTTTGGAGCATATGTAACCAAACTCTTGAAATAATTTGAGTAGCCAGCAGCTACATCCTCGCCCTTTTAAGCAGCTAAGGATTATTTATGCATGTATAACATTCTCGTGGTTGACAGAATTTTCTCCAGGAGCAGCAAAAAAGTGACATTTCATCACGACCCCCGTTCTGTATTGATTTCATGAACGCCTTTTCACCAGTCAATCAAAGATTGAGTTTGTGCAGATCGACACAGAAACCCATAGAAGAAGATAATACAAAATGAGAGGCGCTTTGATACGAATACATTTCGCTGATAAAGGTACATTTCTCGAGAGTGTTGTTATAATCATGACAATATCCTGATACTTTCTAAGACTTGGTCCGTATATAAAACTTGCACTGACGTCGAAGACAGCAGAATTTTACCATCTTTCACTGGCGTTTAGGTTCCTTCCAAAAGATATATCACGTGTATTAACAGTTTTGTCTCAGGACGATGCTACAAGACAAAGTATATCATTTCATGGAAGGTTTTTTTGAGACATGGGCCTGACCGACCTTACAATATCCATCGGGGAAATGTTACGCTTAGGACTAGACCATCCTTAATACGTCCACTAGGAAAGTATTGCGCTTAGGAGCTAATTGTTCTTCATATGCCCATCGGGTCTAGACCCCATTGACATTAGACTGCCCCTAATATGTCCATCAGTAAGATGTCACGCACAGGACTAAATCGTCCCTAATATGTCCATCAGTAAGATGTCACGCACAGGACTAAATCGTCCCTAATATGTCCATCAGTAAGATGTCACGCACAGGACTAAATCGTCCCTAATATGTCCATCAGTAAGATGTCACGCACAGGACTAAATCGTCCCTAATATGTCCATCAGTAAGATGTCACGCACAGGACTAAATCGTCCCTAATATGTCCATCAGGTAGGCATTACGCCCAGGATTAGACTGTCCCTAATATGTCCATCAGTAAGATGTCACGCACAGGACTAAATCGTCCCTAATATGTCCATCAGTAAGATGTCACGCACAGGACTAAATCGTCCCTAATATGTCCATCAGTAAGATGTCACACACAGGACTAAATCGTCCCTAATATGTCCATCAGTAAGATGTCACGCACAGGACTAAATCGTCCCTAATATGTCCATCAGTAAGATGTCACGCACAGGACTAAATCGTCCCTAATATGTCCATCAGGTAGGCATTACGCCCAGGACTAGACTGTCCCTAATATGTCCATTAGGAGAGTATTACGCTCAGGAATAGACCGCCAGTAATATGTCCTTCGGAAAACTGTTATGTTCTGAAGTAGGCCGTTCTTTAACATTTTCACTTGGAAAGTGTTACGCTTAGAACTATACCGTCCTCAATATCTTCATCGGAAAAGTGCTATGCCCAGGATTTGATCGTCCCTAATATATCCATCTGAAAGATGTTACGTTCAGGACAAATTCGCCCTTAAAATGTCCTTCAGGAAAGTGGTATGCTCGGGGCTAGACCGTCCCTAATATTTCCATTGGGAAAATGATACAGTCAGCACTAGCCCTAGTATGTCCATCAGTAGGATGTTAAGATCAGGACTAGATAGTCCTTACTATGTCCATCGGGAAAGTGTTACGCCCAGGATTTGACCTTCCTAATAAATCCATCAGAAAGATGTTACGCTCAGACCTACACTGTCCCGAATACGCCCATTGACAAGGCGTTACTCTTTGGGGCTGATCGTCCTTAATATATCTAGGCCCATCATGAAAGTGTTTCGCTCAGGACTAGACCTTAGGACTAGGACTACTCTTGGGGCTGATCGTTCGTATTATTTCCACCACTGTGTTTCAGTCATAACAGACCTATACGCCTCGGTGGTTTGCTAAACTTGTAGAGGGATGACATGTTTGGGCTGAATATATAGAATGGATACATACAACACACCAATGGTATCCCCTTGAAATTAACAATGAAGAACAAAAACGGATGTAGAGAACTGAAAACGCCTTTTACACATGTATACGTACCACACCAGGCCGCGATGGCAGTCGAATCAAATAATGTCCTGTAGGAATCACAGGAGAAAGGTGTGGTGTGCAGGGCGATGACAGAATAAACTTTTGGATGTGAAAAAGCGTAAGCACCATGACAAAAGCCACAACCCTTGCTAACTAGTCTATGACAACCACAAACACAGAACAGCAAAAAAAAAAGAATTTTCCAAACGGAATCAGTGATCGTGAAAATAAATGAAACTGCATTATGACACCAAAACTTAAATAAAAACACACAACTGAAAATCCTCACAACAGTCACGTCGTCTGACTGTCGGATCTGGTGATCAAGAACGACAACTGAAGGTATCAAGAACAACTGAAGGTATCAAGAACGACAACTGGTGCGGGTTACATGCCTTGTTCTACTTCTACAGTATATATACCTTTGCTGCCGGTGCAGCCCGACATACACATGATGCCTTGGTATGTCTGCCACTGATCTGCACAACGACGCCTCTTGGCGAGGCACGATATCCCATCTAAAACTGAACAAGAAATGATTATGAGGTAAATTCATCAGATCATGTTATTCCTAGAATGAATAATACACAGCCTCTTTGTCAGTCTCTTTGGTCCGCTTAGATCTCCGTTTTTCATATGAAATCGGGAAGATAAACATACTAAAATTCCTCAAAGAAAATCTTATTAAGAGGCAGGACGGTATCATATTAATCATAGAAACAAATCTTTTCCAGTAATGTTATAGACTACCCTTGATGATAAACACAAGACACAAACAGATAACGTTTTTTACGCATGAGCGTGTTTAAGGCGTAATTTGTAACAGTTAAGGTATTTAAACTGATATTTAAACAACAATATAGCATGTGCCTAATTTGTTTATCCCGTACGAGAGGCTGAACGGGCAGCAATTGTTTGAATTTGGTACCAGGCATAAACCACCATTCTCCTTACATATAGAATAACATAAAAGTAACAACAGTCTTGAAAACCCCAGTAAAAATATTATTTAGCAAAATGTTATTTTCAAGAAATGATCGATCAAATATGGTGATCAAAACGCAAAACGGTATCCAAATTCAGGGGCATTTCCGATTAAGCCACAGGGAATGGTGAAAGTATCACGACTACGAAGGCCCAATGCAACATTCTCAATTCATGGGGCATCGTCGTGACGTCTACAGTTTCTTATGAGAGATATCATCCACTTCACTGTTTGTTTCGGTAGGTTAGAGGTTAAAACGTTCGCTCGTCACGCTGAAGACCCGGGTTCGATTCTCCAGATGGGTGCTATATGTGCTTACCCCAGTGCTAACACCACTTCTGGTGTCTCCAGCCGTGATATTGCTGGAATATTGCTAACTGATAATATACTACTGTAGCCTGTTCAACTGTAATCAAACAAGCCATTGTACAGGTCGTTTAAGTGGCTTGACTGAGGTGAAGTGAGTAACGGTTTGTTTTGAATTTACACTACCGTAAACTATGGTTATAACAAATAGGGCATTAATACAAGGTCTATATAACAGTCTATATAACAGTATCTAGATGAACCAATTCGACTCACACATAAATGGAGTGACTGACACACACAAAAGTACATTCTCGTTGATGCATCAGCTGCTTTTATGCGTGTTCGGTATGAACATATGTCTGTATATTTAGCATGTGTACTAAGTCTTCGTGAACGTCCACAGGAAAGTATTGGCAAATATAAGACGCTCTTGCGCTTCTGTTTGAACAGATTTCAAGTCCTTTTACCAATACATGTACGAATTATTTCCGATACAGACAACGACTATTCAAACATAAATGCATGTACACTTGCTGGAGTATTTGGTAATTGTTTGGTACTTTTTACGCTAATACACATACTATATGTTAGACGTCTGTGGCATTTCAACGGACTGGCGTTATCTTGCACTGTTTCAATAAAGCAACTGAATATCAAGATTTGATGATATGCAGTGAATAGTGCAAAGATCAGATTGTGATATTTCCAGTCGATGTCATCAATACTGTTGATATAAACACATATTTCAGAAAATTCTCAATTCTGAATCAAAGTTCTATTGACACTACATCATGGATTGTGAAAGCAGACACCACACAAACACTCTGGCACCAATAACCAAGATGGGAACGATATTTTATTGAAATGAACAAATTGAGATCGTACACCACACTGACGATCTTTCCTGCCCAGCGAGATGCCTCAGGGTGTTTCAGTCTAATACATCTCGCACCTTGAGGAGTCGGATTGCTATTGATAGAATATATGATAAAAAAAATTATCAATCACCTAACTGCGAAAGGCATATTTGCCTGGAGCTGCCTTATTCTGTTCACGGGAATGCACAAATCCAGATTGATTTTGTCGTCAATATTATTCCTCATATAGGCTTTGCTGGATTTGTACAAGAAATGGACCTGTGGCCAGACGTCTGAGTATCATTTGTGTGACGATGAATGTATAGAGACTTCCTATGCAAAGTTAACTGTCATTAGTTACTGAGTGGGTCCATTAAGAAAATGAGTGCCTGAGCACTCCGGTTTGAAGAGCGTTCCTGTTATATTTTTTTGGTTTCTAAGGCTACAACATTCAGTGACGCAGATATATAACGTTTGCCACTTCTTTGAAACCAATGAACCGGACGTGGTGCAACACTTAGAAACATACTGCTGATCAGGGATTCGAACACACTTCACTGCCTCAGATGACGTGGTCCTCTGTTGATACTGTCTAGAAAGATGCATTCCCGTTTTTAATAAAGTCTGGTTGATACCGCTTCCTTAATGAGGACACTACCGCTCTCAGTCATGATGATGTGCGAGGAAAACCTACACTACGTGTAATGCTATGACCTCTTATTCGCACCAACGGGGTACAGGGGTGCGTCCAAGCATATACATAAGGATTAGGACAAAAGGTGACTATGAGCTTTTCGGACGAGATCAATGGGTATTCTGGATCACTGTGCATGGCTGGATAGAAAGGACTACAGGCTGACTTTCATACATAACTCAGTACATCAGTGGCAAAAGACGTGACCTTGATGCCTGATGCACATGGGTACATCGGAGCGTGACCTTCATGCATGGTGCATAATGGAGTACATCAGAGGAACGGGACGTCACCTTCATGCATGATGCATATGGGTGCATCTGGGGCACAGGACGTGACCTTCATGTATTATGCACATGGGTACATCAGAAGCACAGGGCGTGACCTTCATGCATGATGCATATTGGAGTACATCTGAGTCAAAAGACGCGACCTGCATGCCTGATGCATATAGCTATATCAGAGATACAGGGCGTGACATTCATGCTTGATGCATAATGGAGTAAATCAGAGGCACAGGACGTGGCCTTCATGCATGATGCATAATGGAATACGTCAGTGGCATAGGACGTGACCTTTATGCATAACGCATATGGGTACATCAGAGGCACGGGGCATCACCTTCATGCATGATGCACATGGGTTCACCTGCGGCACAGGACGTGACCTTCATGTCTAATGGATAATGGGGTACATCAGAGGTATTGGACGTGACCTTCATGCATGATTCACTTTGGTACATCAGAGGCAGAAGACGTGACCTTCATGCATGATACATATGTTTACATCAGAGACACGGGACATCACCTTCATGTATGATGCATATGGGTACATCAGAGCCACAGGACGTGACCTTTATACATTGCGCGATACATCTGTTTTTTCAGGACATCATCTGATGCTCCCCAATTTTCTGAAGCATTCTGAAAGTAGATATATTGCCTTTTAACCCTGTTTTTCAGTAAAGAAGCAATGTGTGTATGTGTATTCTTACACATACACACATTGCCCCTTTAGTGAAATCTGAAGGTATATGTGTAGTGTTCGACATATACCTTCACATTTGCCGTGACTCTAGCGAGCAGTTTAACATTGCGTTTTATTTTCGCATCAGCAACATTGCAGGTATTCACGGCTGACGTAAATATGAGTGAAACTGCTATATCCGTCATGAGAAATATACTAGAAAGGCAAAGTCTACTGTAGCATTCCGAATGTTCCAAGAGCACATTTTTTATAGAGCTATGAAATAGTGCTATAAGACTATATCATAAATATCCTATACTGTAAACAGTGTGGTTTCATGCTTTGTGATTGTTACTTTGGGTGAACTTTCCTCATATATTATATATATACGATCAGTATCTGAAACTCGAATGTGGCGTTTCGGTATGATTAGATATTTCTTTTTCAATACAGAAGAGCTTACAAGCACTCAAATATTTTTTTGCTAAATGTTTATCCATAATTCCGTCTCTCAACAAATTGCACGGCCCTTGACAAAACACTGGCTCAATTAGAAATAAAGAAACCTGCTAATCTTCTTAAGTTCATTTTCAAAACTTTATCTGTAATGCGATTACTGAAATCACAAAGCTGACGCCTGGGGTTGAGTTCATCATGAGAGCCAGGAAGTGATGCTCCACTTGTCCCGATATTACATCAATACCGCAGAAACTGGTACAACGGAATAGCAAAAAAGCTCATTTAAACTATGTGCAACGATACCGATACAGAGCGATGAAAGTTAGACAAATGACACATATTAATGACGTATGAACTAGAACTTTTATTCTGGAATGAGGGGTTGAGTTCTCCTTGCCTGGCTTGGGTCATCTAACATCTAACATCTATGAACATTAGTTCGCGATTACACGATTTGCTGCATGTATTTGGGGGCGTCTTAGTCTTAGTATTATGTTCTGCTCAACGTGATAGCACAGACACCTTGCACAGAATTTGTTTTCCATGAGTTTAAGGACCAGACTGCATACCGTCGGGGTTTGATTTTACACAATCAGCCAGGTCGCCCAGAGGAATCACCCAGTCTATTATTGATACTCATCTACGATAAATATTGGTGATTGCATATCTGTTCTACTGCAAATACTGGTACTCAATGGGTCTCAAGGAAAGCTTAAGATACCAGATATCTTCGTGTAATCCGCCTACAGTGGAGTCAGGATTGTATAAGCAGTATTTAACCAGCTTCATCTTTAGTTTCTTCACATGGACTCCTGAACATGTCTCTTTCCTCTTGACAGCCTGACAATTTTACGTTATCACGTATCACTCTGTGTCCGCTGGTAGTTACATATTGAAGGTTGTTACGGCTCTTGTATAATCATCTCCTTTGCAGTGGCCAGCTTGCAAGTTTCAGATGATAGTTACTTTCAAATTTGTTTCGGAGTTGACATTTCGTTACGTTCTTGTTGGCATCGAATTCAAGGAAAACATGGCTGGATAGAGTCGTATGTTGCTTTAAGACATATAACTTTCTGTAACAACGTGATAGATCGATCATTAGTTTATCGTTGAACACTAAGCTAAAATATTAATGTGATCATCAATTTGCTTATGACGGCGGTTTGTAAACAAACGAATCTAGGTAGTCGACTAGATAGTACAGTGGTCGACATAGTGAGCATCGCGATGTCTACCTAACTGGAATAAAAGGATATAACAAGTCAGCGAACCTTAACCCTCAATACCGTTTGTCGCCTCATGGGATGAGCATGGTTTGCTAAAGTCCAATGCTAACCCTGCTGGTCAGGGATGTGGTCATGGGTTGTTGGCACTGATGCCAAGTGGCGTGCGTCTTTGTCAGCTGTAAGAACCTTGTGAAGATTAATTGGTCCAGTCATGAATGCTCTCTTCTGCTGAAAATTTTCCTCGTCTCCAACAATAGCCCAGCGATTGTCAATTAAGATATAGGAACGGCACCACAGAGGGAAATTCAATATCTTCTCATCCATACATAAACGTGTAACATCGAACCAGAGGTAGAAGGAAATATGTTCCAGAATGGATTCTGTTATATTTTTTATATTAATAACATCAAAGAAAAAGGCGAAAATATAATTAATAAAGATACCATTATACAGATGTGTTTCTGATCTTGGGATTAGTAAAATTGATAAACCTTGCCATGCTTCAAGAATTCAATTACGGTAACCATCACTGAAGCGGATGGCTTAATTTCTCTGACGTTTCGCTGGAGGCGAAAATCCCATCCAATCAAACCGTGCAAACCTGAAGTTAATCCTTATTTGTCGACAAATGATAGGAAATATGTTTAATGGGACATATGAAAAAATATCCCATAATGGATACAACAAAAATGCATTCAACTTCAACGCTTTTTCGCTTAGTTCCATCAAGCATTTCCAAACTATTACAATTGACGAAAATATTTATTGCAAGTGCTGGGTTTGACGAGAGAATAGTCTGGACACAGGCTCCACGTGTCTTCTCCTGTAATGCTACCTCCGGATGAACCTAATGGTGCATAGACAAACGGATTTGAGAACTTAAAGTTGAGGGCATTATCAGCCAGAAGAAAGAGTCTTTTCTTGATAATGACTTCAACACCTACCATCTCATTACCAAAAGGTCAGTATCATTATTATAAACCACCATACTCATTACCTCATTAAACAAGCAATTATGTTAGGGTTCGAGTCTTTGACATTTTGGACAGGAAGAGACGAACATACTGTGAATAACGAAAATTGATAGCTACAAACAGCTTGTGTCTTCATATGTTTCTTCTCGGAAAACTAATAGAAAAATCAGATTAAATACGAACCACAGACATCGTTTCATTGAGCACAATGTAGTAACCTTTGTTTTCTAAATAAGGTAAGAATCAAAGGAAATAATAAACTGCTACTTTGTGGTTGAATATATCTCCTGCCCTTCTTAATGTCACAATATGATAAGGAACAAAGCGAGCAGAAAATTCCGATACCGAGTGATGATCGATTGCTCAGAAAGAGGGAGTTTATTTCTGAAGACATATTTCCTCCTACCTGATTTGATTACCCAGAATAAAGAGTGATTCAGGCCAGTCACGAGCATTTTGCAAACTATTGTTGTCAAATGATAAGAGGTAATTGGCTACCTACTTTCCATCTTACGGTTCGTCAGAAAAGGATGCAATGGCTTTGTCAGGAGGCAAACGTACAAGGTTTGCATGACATTTGGAAATGATTGCCATGCATAGTACGATGAGTCACCCATGGGACATATCGTAGGTGCAGCTGAGAGCTAAAATGGCGTTGTACATTGCGGATCCAATATGATCAACTTTATCGTGCACGCTGGTGTAATATAAGTATTGCATGGTTTTATGGGCAATTACGGGTATTGATGTTACGGATGGAAACTCAGTCTACTCTGTTACTTTAAACACTGCGCAGTTGATGCACGGACCAGGTGCTAGGTTTTAATTACCTAGCTATATAAATACCTCTATAAACAGTGATATGAAACGGTGCAGAAATAACGATGGGTAAAAAGAATGAAGAAATTTATACATCGTAGCAATATAACCGACTGAACATGGCTTTTCAGGTTGAACAAACCTTTAAACACAAAAGGTGTCCCAAAGGAAGACAGATTTCGATCTTACATGTATGCATCCATTAAACGTGGTAGGAACCTATGGTCTAGGGTTCGAACCTCTGATCATGTTTCCACGCTTATGTTTTTCAAATGAATTTGTTATCATATCACTTTTGTGTTTTCTGTCGGAATCGTGTAACAGTTCCGCTACAATACCGACTCAGTTTTAATCATTTGACTCCCCAATTGTCAGAACAAGACTAGGACATCATCTGTTCAATTGACTGCGGGACGAAATACCACATCAACTACAACCCTGTCGTTATATAATGTGAACCAAGAGTATCTCTGTAAAACATAGCTGTTCTTAGTATTCGTTTAGAAAGCTCATTCATGCGATCTGGAGTGGGATAAAACAGCCTGTCCAAATAGCTAAACGACATCCGTTAGAAATAAAACTCTTTATGTAATTTCAAGATTAGAAATTTGCCTGTCATCAAAACTTATTTCTGAAGGCATCTTTTAGATTTAAACACGAAGAATGTAATCAAGAAGACAAAATGAGATGTTCAAGTTTTTTTGTTGACTTGGAAATCTGCTTGTACAGTGTCTTGAAATCACGCGCGATCTAGATGAAGGAGAACTATTCACTTTCAATCCTGGTAACTCGAGAATATCTGCTTCTTGTTATGTATTTGCGCATGCGGCGAACGTAGAACAAGAGACATGTTAGCATTTAAAAAATGTATCCTCGGCATCATTAATGAAGGGTTTATGTTTGAAATATATACAAGTGGCTACACAAACGTATTAACAGTATGGAAAAGCACATAGTATCGATGTACACATGCTTTCCAGCCAAAAGGTCCGTGGAATATGCATGTCAACCAAGTCGCCCAAAAGTCTTAGCAGTCTCATCTGATAAGCGCATACAAATATAATTAACACTGCGTAACGTATCAGATCCCTCAACGTAGCACATCTTCAGACAGAACACTTCAATGTTAACAATGTAAGGATATCCAGGAACACGGTTCGGCGACGTTTAAGAACAGCTGGACTCCGCTGCAAGAGGCCCGCAGTTCGTCCAACACTGACACCACGTCACAGTTAGGCGCGTTTGAGATGGAGTATGTATCAACGTCAATGGTGTCCAGTGTTCTTCACAAGTGAAAGCAGAATCAGTTTGTCCTTCCATGAAGGATTTATCGCCGCAGTCGATTGCAAATTGTACATACAACTGTGGCCATGCATAACCGATTTGGCGATGGGCGGTCATGGTTCGCGGATGGATAAGTCCTACTGGACGTGCTCCACTGCATGTGGTCGACAGTAATGTTACTGGGCAGCGCTATCGGGACGGGATTCTGGCTGCTACAGCAGAACCATTGCTACCAGCTATGACTTTTGTGGTCGAACTTCAATACTGCAAAAATACAACGCTTTGCCTCAAAGGGCCAGGATTGTCATGGAATTTCTTTAGGCAACGGGGACTAGAGAGGATGGAGATGCTTGTCAGACCTCAACCCAGTTGAGCGTGCGAGCGATGAACTCGGTCGATGTGAGTGCACACGTCATCCAGCACCGGTGGATCTCTGCAGAGCTCTAGTAGAGGAATGGAATGCGATTCCGCAAGCTCTATTTATGAACCTGATAAGGATCAAGAGAAGCATCTGTGTCTTGGACGCGAGAAGAGAGTACATCCGATATTGAATGAACGAGTGCTTCATGTTTATCATTTTCATCTTGGGTGCTTGGTCAAAACAACTGATGATTCCCAGTACTGTCACGATATTACACTTTCGTAAACACATACATTATGATGACACTCTTAGCTCTATTGTTTCTGAGAACCCTTTGTTTACATGTGGTATATATCATTTGACCCTTTATAAGTGATGTCAGGTATATATCAGACTGATAGGTACATAAACGTGAGCAAATGTTTATTATTCTTAAATGTATTTCTACAAGAAGGTATATGTTAGTCACTTAGAGGTATTGGGATGTCAGACCATTTTTAACAATATTCCTCAATTGTGGAAACACCACGACCCCGAATCCAAACATTAAATGTTTGTATCTTTGAACCTTTGCCTTTGCTATTTGGACTACCTTAAATATATGTCGGATTCAGCAATTTGAGTAACGTTTCTGAATGACGCCTGGCAAATTGCTTCAGTTAACAGCACAAAGAAACAGTCTCTGCTTTCAAATTTTAAAACATATTTATTTCATAAATTCACTGAATGGAACGCAAATCTAATATCTTGCTAGGAAATTGTGTCCTACGTTTCAGAAAGTAGTAATAGAAGAGGCCCTAGAGACCTATCCTATTTCTCATCCACACAATTGTGGAATGACTAATTGGTATTGTGCAACATCAGGTCAATCTGTCGTAGTCAAAAGCGACCTAAGGTATCATTGAAACCTCTCCGGTACACCAATTAAAATGTCTCTGCTGGTACAGTAGCACTTCTAAAGACAAAAATAACGATTCTCGACAACTAAACCTTTGCTTTAAGGGCTTAAAAGTTTAGCTTAAAGGTTCAAGACGTTGACTAGTAGAACCGATTACAACAGTTCTGTTCTTGGGATGTTCTCAGATGTACGCCAAACTATGCTTGTCGTTTCAGGTTTGGTGATTAAGATTTCGTGTTAATGCACCGCGACTACGCTGACCGTTGCTGATAGTGCCAGTCACAAATACATACACATACAGAGAGAGAATATATATATATATATATATATACTCCGCCTTCATATAACTGGAAAATTGCTGACTATTGGCGCCAAGCTCAAACTCAGTCGTTCTCATTGTGTACTCGATCTACGGGACTTTCGTTTCACTTGTTTCATCCGCGGAATTGAAACAACACTGCGTATTGTAAAAAGAGCTTTATGGGTCCGATGCATCTGCGATGCAATTCCGAATATGTAAGAACACATTGATGGTCAGATTATACATGATGAAACTCTCCGAAATCCGCTAAAACCCCAATCCCGGGAGAAGTAATTTATAGAAATCAATTATTATTTTCGGTAATAGTAGAAAACTAATTTAATCCTTTAAATAATATTATTCTATTTCGTCAGGTATTCCAATAAAGCCACATCATACGCACCTGTGAATTCTTTTGACTTTCTGGATATTGTGCAGAAAATTAATCCATAAGCCGTTCCTATGGTAACAAGTGGAATGACAAACATAAGCAGTAGGGAGGCGACGGTGTACAGCTGGCTCTGCCACTCCCCAGCATACGATCCGAAAGTTACACACTGGTAAAAGTCTTCAACAAATGGTCCTCTTTTCACGTTGAATATGATGGCCTGGAACATGAAAGGAAGTGAGTTGTTAGTACCACAGAAATTAGTGACAGATGTTGGAGGTCTAAATAGATGATATTCTAGATCAACGTACACTGGTGACATGCATTCACCTGGCTAATGTTCAAATGAGCGTATGCCACAACCTGTCATCGCCGTCGTCGCCTGTATGCCGTTTTCTCAACCAATAATGCAAATATGTGATTTGTAGTTTGGGTTGTTTTGTGGTTGTTTGGATGATGTTTTGTGGGTGATTTGATTCAATCTTTGCACACTGATAATACCCGAATTCTCAGTACAGTTTTGTCCATTCATATCTACTGATAATATTGTGGCCCATTCTTGTTGCACCTACTTCAATCTTAGCATTTTCTAGTGACATTTGTGTCAAGTGATTGTTCAGTCTTCATGGCAAACAGATTTGATACCGCCTGTTCGTGCATAGGGCAATGATCACAATTTTGCAAACAATCGTGCAAAACACCTACAAATGTTTTGGTTGCACTTTGGCAAATGAAACATGATGGCTGGGTTCTCTGTAATCAGTGTTCTACAACAATTTTGATAGTTAGAACGCAAATTTAGGATTGCAGCAACTATTACGCCTGTCTACTTTCTTTTGCTCGTCAGTTTAGATTTACGCATACTAGTTATTAGAATTTAAAATATCTTAAGAGAAGGAAACAAGTTTCAAAAGCTTTTATGTGACACCTTTAATTCCTGCATTTGGCTTCCAAAGAACTTGGAAACATGATTTTGTTGATGGAAGCACCAACGAGAAAAAGATTGATTAGAAGGGTTTCTCTCGCAAATCTTGATCAAACATAAGGACACTTCAAAGGTTTATTCAGATGTTGCTGGATAACATTAACGTTATCAGGTGACCTAAACTTCAGCAGCCCTGTCTTGTAGTTTTATTTGATAGCGTGACCCGTGAAAGCCCCGGGACAGAATAGGCCCTCAGCAACCCATGCTTGCCATAAAAGGTGACTATGCTTGTCGTAAGAGGCGACTCACGGGATCGGGTGGTCAGGCTTGCAGACTTGGTTGACACATGTCATCGGTTCCCAGTTACGCAGATCGATGTTCATGCTGTTGATCACTGGATTGTCTGGTCCAGACACGATTATTTACAGACCGCCGCCATATAGCTGGAATATTGCTGAATGCGACATATCGACTTACAAAAACTGTGTAATTACATAGGGACGCCTCCTTGCAACGGAAAACTTTTAACTCCCGCCTGGTCTTTCTGGTGACAACTACTGTCGCTATTTCTTTATAAAAACCCCAGTCAAACTATTACGATGGGCATCGGGTAATTTGGGTAAAATCCGTTTCTTTATTAAAATTTTAGTGTTGTTTTTATTTCAGTGAGTTGATATGTCATTCTATCTTTCCAAATACATACCAGTTCCATATATCAGTAACATCAAATGAAAAGCACATAAGTATTAGATTAAAGTACCAATCTGTGAAAAATCAGACATATAAGATTTCTCGTCAAATTACGCCGTTTAGTTATCACAGACTTAGCTTCAAAGAGGATTTATGGAATTTTTCGGTTTTATTTCGATTAATTCAAAGTAATGTTTTTGCGAAATCATGCATCTCCAGACTTTGGTAATGTAACAGGACAGTCCTCCATCTTCTTTCAAAGTTCAAACAGACAATGAATATTTAGTTTGATGGCAACTCATCAGACAAAGATACTGTAATGCACAATTCCATTGCCATTTTACAGGAATATGCCAACTGAAGCTAAAAAAGGTTCAAGGTGAGATTCAACGTTTTATGCGAGCTCACTGAAATATCAGTGGGTCACTCAAGATGAATACTTTACACAGACACCAGAAATGGGCTTCACACATTGTACCCATGTGGGGAATCGAACGTGGGTTTTCAGCGTTACGAGCTAACGCTTTAACCACCAGACTACCCCACCTCTCCATGACTCAGTACCTGCCAGAAGTTCTCTTCACCACATCACGAGGGCGACCCTTGCATTTTAACAAAACTTTGACAAATCAGAATGTGTTATAGTGATTGCGTGAGTGATTATGGTTTTATGGCATTTTAGTAATATTCCAGCGATTTCACGGCGGAGGACACCAGGCATGGGCTTCATATTGTACCCATGTGGGGAATCCAATATGGAGCTTCGGCGTAACGAGCGAGCGCTTTAACCACTCGGCTGAGCCACCGTCCCGGAATGCGTTAAAACCGCAAAGGGTTATAAGTTTAGGTTTTTGTATGCTTGAATTCCGTTTTGATTTACAAGCAGATGTACAGGAAAAGGGTAGATCTCAGTACACACTTTATGTCCCTTGAATTGCCGCTGTCCAGGGATTGCTATATCTCGAACGATTATATGGATACTAACAGTAAATATTCACACCAATAATACCGTTGACAGCGTTTTCATATTAATCATACGAAATTTCTACTAAATACAGAAGCTATTGTACTATTCCGATTAACCTAGGTCATCAGTTTATGAATTGATCCAATCGTGAACAACATGGGTTTTGGTAGAAAAAGTGAATCTATCCCGAACGTCTGGTGGCACCTGTCAAACGAGTCACAGACAGGTCAAAACCAAGTTACAGACAGGTCAAAGGCAAGTCACAGACAGGTCAAATGCATGTCGCAGTCAGGTCAAAGTCATGTCACAGTCAGGTCAAAGGCAGACCAACCGTCCCTGTATTTTAAGATGTAGATCTTTACATATCCCTGTTAGTTTCAAGATGTGTGAAAATCACACGTCCATCACTTTGCCATTAAGTCAGAAACATTCGAGGGGGTGCTTGTAATGAACACGAACATTCCAGTATAGAAACACAACCTACAGACAAAAGTCAACAACGTCATGCTATGTGGTCGGTTTCAGTCGGTTTCAAGTGTGATATCGCTCTGAAGAACGCTACCCCCACCCCCACCCCACCCCTTCAAAACTAACTAACCAGCGCCCTGGGTGACATGCAGGGTCTAACATTTCCGTTTTATTAGTAGACCAGTACACAAAGGCGCATAATGACAGCTCCAGACTTGATCATTTCCAAACCACCGCCATATAGCTGGAATATTGTTGAGTGCAGCGTGAAACAACACTCTTTCACTCACTCTATCCACGGCAATTCCCCTCTTGGTTGCGCATCGATTCGTTTACGATGATAAATGGAGTTTCCGTTGATCAACACTATCGGATTTTTAGAATCAAACACATTGAGATATTATATTGATTTCCATCAGACAGAGCAATAACCTTGCTTGAATAAAGTGGACAGAGTTACTACCGAGATCTCCGGAGTCCAGTTACTGTGGTTCGTGTCGTGTGCTGTTTGTCAATGGTTATAATGTGTCTGAACACTTGGCCAGAAAGTGGCCTTATTTCACGGCTGCCGATACATTTGAAAACTACTGCAAATTTATCTGTCAAAAACTACCTCATGCTTGAAATACCTTGCCTTGGTTGGCCAATAAATTGGGATTTGGATGTCTGATACTATTTGGGTTCAACGTAAAGTGGTATATCTTCTGTAGTCAGCACAGATTTGCTTACACAATGTTATAACGCAGTGGCCATTTTCTGTTTTACGGAAGGCGTAAAATCCCTTCACAATTACGACGTTGGAGTTATGACATACATTTCACCGTATTGGAATGCTCTATTGTGAGTCTTCAAAATGCAGTTTCTTCGGAGCATACATAATCCTGCTCCTTGTTTATTCATCCTGTCATCCATATAGCCAAATTGCTCCAATTTCCCGCTGTTATAGGAACCCATCTCAACACCCAATCCAAATCAACATTCTGTCGTTGGCACAACCGCCACTGGTCATAATGAACAAATTTCACTCGGTTTCACTTCCCAACACAAATTTGCATACACGGCCGAACTTCTACTTTCTTCAACCCAAGCCTGTATTCTTTCTACCGCTGACCTGTGAACTAGACCAGGAAAATCGAATACCCATCCCACAGGAGCCGTGGTGTCTCAGTCCGCTAAATATCTGTTCCAACTCTTATTCCATATAGCCAGCGCTCCTGATCACGTTACATTGCGTCTCTAACACTTCCATATTTCAACTTTTTATCGTAGATGCTGCCCCTCCCCAGCCTGCATTCTTTCTCTTACACTGTCCAAGATCATTCTGTCTATCCCTAACGCTCCAAAACGTACTCTTTTCTACGTTTCCCTACACAAACCTGCATTCATTCTCTATCACGGTCGCAGTCCCACATTCTATCAAACACGTGTAAAAGTCTTTTATGAGTGTAAATTCAAAAGACGTCCTAGCATGTATCTAACACTTGTATAAATATATATGTTGTCAAATGCCTTAAATCCGCAGTGCTTTTACTAGCTATAGACGCCACATCTCTACATTCGTGCGGATCTGCCCGCCAGGCAGATGAGTTCACAGCCAATCTAGGTTTAGTATCAGTGCACAACAGCAGCACCACCAAGCACTCAGTTATGCTTGTATTTAGGACATACCAGTGAGAACTGTTGGTTGTTTTATTCTTTTGATGCATAACTACTTGAGGTTTTTACTTAATCCCTGCTGACGTACACACATGTCTGCTATTGTACTTCGCTCTTGCTTGTAAGAACTTATACCGAAACATTACACCATACTATGATAAATACGTTGTCACCTAAGTATATATCTATCTCAGTTACAAGTTAGGAAACTTACTGTCACTACTGTATTAAATGGGACCCTATGTCGACTCGTTATAAATAATATCGTTGCTTATTTCAATCCAGGTTTACGCTGTATATATATTAATGTGAAAAGAGTAATGATCGTAAGCTTTGTTAAGACAACCACAGCAGTAGCCTCCTGCTCTTCCAGCACATTCTATTCATCTTTGCTCTTCTTGACAGCTCTCTGTTCGTCTTCGCACCTCCTTTCAACAACTGACCATGTCGACTTTAACTAGATCTCACACTCAAGGGAGCCCAACCACAATGTATAATAAATGTTCCCGGTCTCGGCTCATGCCTAAAATTCCCTGATTACATCGTGTCTGCACACTCCACCAAAATATTATTCTAAACGACAATTTCACACCTGCTAGATTCAATTACTTTCAAAGTTGATCTTTCTCTGCTCTAGTGAAACAAACTACTTTCATTCAGTAAAGCTGACAGTTATTCGATATGCAAGTAATTGTAATTTCTACCTTCATTACGAAGGTGACATGTGACTTAAACAGACTAATCCATCACTACGTTTTGCCATAACAGTCGAAACGTTTACATTGAATGAGTCTCTGTCATTTGTGTGCACGGTTTTCTAAAATGTGTCTTGGTATGAAATTGACCTCATAGGTCATAATTACAATCTCATTACAACAGGGCTTCAGGAAGGTAGTACACGTTTCCGTCCCTTCATGCTGTCATCCCAAATAAAGCCAGCATGTAAAATAAATGACAGACTCACGAGAACAAATGTAGTCTAAAACTGTTTATGATTAAAAAGATCTGAAAAACGGATCATTATGCAAGTCATGTTCCTACTCGAACATTGAGAGCAACACGTCTAAAATACACCAACCTTGTAAAGTAGCAATTAAGGATACTGTGTCATAAGTACAATGTATACAATTTATTACGATGTAATTTCGCGTTAAGATCCGATGCTTTGAGAATGTGCAACCAACCTGTTTATTGCAGTGATGAATGAAGTTGGGAAATACGCCTTGGGAAATACTCCTTTTTGGAGATGCCACATTGAACAGAATAATGCCTATTGATCAGGAATCCTGGATGTCCAAAGCTATTGCACATTTTCACTTCTAAAATATTTACCGGATGTTTTTCCGTTAAACAATTGACTGGGGTTTGCATGTAGAATATCATATATGACTTTCGAAGAAACGTGCTATCATCGTTTGGGGAATTCTTTCACAAAAACATGCTCGTGGAAAGTCGGAATCGTACAAATGACTTTGCTCTTGCTAAAGGTATTTTTATTTTTGTAGAACATATCCAGTAACTCCCGCTGGGATATTACTGGAACATTGCTAAAAGCGGCGTAAAACATACTCACACGCACATTACTGTCGTTATGGGTCGCAATGTTTGCACTGTTAGGAGTAGTTCTACGCTCCGATAGTATATATTGAGGGTTGCCTCGGATATTAGTGGTAGAAATATGGAAGGTTCCTACTTATTGTTACCCTGCCTGGCGCTCAGCATTAGATGGACAAACAAAGATGGGTCAACTTCCACTCAGAAGACACAACACACAAACGCGCGTTATCCTATCGGCAATCACACAACTGTTTTTTTTTTCTTGCCACAAGAGACAGACTACTGACAGACTCAACTGTTGTCATGGATAGCATGGAAGGTGTTCTATACGAATCATGCAATGGCTCATGTAATATTAAAGCTGAGTATTAAACCACACCATTACTCTGATCTATTTAAGCCTCATCAACACATATGGATTAGTTTCTGACAATGAGAAGCATAAGCCGCGGCCATGTGTATTCATAACATATAGCATCAGCAACATTAATCGGAAGGCAGTTTAATGGATTAAAACTTAGAGCTTCCTTAATGAGAAGGTTTATCGACCACACACTGCAGATGATAAGCAGTGATCTTCGGGAGATGCTGATTCAAGATACCCATTTGCTTTGATGTAAGAGCATCAATGTGCCATACTATGACTTAAGTCAAATTTACCACGCCTGCAACGGAACTTGTAGATAGTTTATTTTCACCTAATGGCCACAGAGGCGCATAAAGATTGCGTTTGGTACAAGATTACGGACTGAGCAAAGTTTTTGATCCCGTTAATGAAGGAATCGATAAAGATCTTAACCATATGCTAAAAATATGATTTAAACCGAAAAATAGATCGTATTACACTTTTTGTATGTTTTACATGATGCGGAATTGATGCTGCCTAACTTGCGATACATGTATTGAAGAGATGGTAAATGTTAATGCATTAATTGAATTCAGCTCAAACACCCGTTCACTTTCCAGTCCTTAGTTTCATATAAGAACATGTGATAAATGGAATAACATAAACAATGAAAGTGGCCGCTTAGTGACCATCATAGAAGCCCTGAAGATCCAGGTCACAGTTGGTCTTCGGCAACCCATGCGTGTAAGAAGCGACTAGCAGGATCGGGTGGTCTGGCTGGTGTAGACTCGAATGTTTGCACACAGGCGTGATATAACTGGCCGTAAACGAGAAAGGAAACAAACATAATTGTCGGTACAATGAGATCGACAATGGCCATCCTAGTCATCCGCCCTGTGGTTCGTCCGTCTAGAGGTCACTACCGTCATCGATATACTTGTCTGAAAGTCAGCAGTATATATATTGGCCATCATCATGGTCATAACAACAGTGTGT